>NC_048598.1:104930217-105618342 GCF_003668045.3 Cricetulus griseus | reverse complement strand
CCATATCAGCAAGCTGAGAGACCCTGCCTCAATGAATAAGGTGGAGAGTGGTGGCACAAGTCTCACAACATAATCTTGGACCTACACACACACACACACACACACACACACACGCATACGCATACGCATACACACATGGACATGTGCCCACACACATGCAAACATGCAAACACATATGCACATACTACACACACAGAGGCCTGAGCCTCAAAGTAATTGAGGACCTTTGCACTCCCCCACACACACCCCTGCCTGCTCTCCATATATAATCTTCTAGTTGGAGGTGAGATGAAAGGCCAGTTAATCGGGTGTCTTCTCTGAGTCCTGGTTCTCTGAATAAAACCCAACATGAAGTTTCAATTGCTGTCTCTGCTCATCGGTCCCTGTGGTGGCAGGCATCGTAGATCCCAGTAATCTGACTATATTATTATCATTAGCAAATAGACACTTTATAATTTATAGTGATGACTATGACTATGGAGCCTAAAGGAATGTCTCAGTATCTTGTACAATGTAAAGAGCTTTACTGGTCTTGGCCACAGGATCCCACTAGGGACTCTGATCCCTCAGCATCATCTTTGCATTCTGTTTTTCTCGGCTGTCAGAGAGCTTCCCAGGTCCATACTTGTCCTGTCATAGTCACTGTCTCCCCTTCTCTGTCCCCACCCGTCTTTCCTCCTAATCCTCTCAACCCAGATGAGATTTAACGTTGAATCTTCCATAGGTGGCCTAGTCCTGTCCACTACCATTACAACCAAAAGTGGTCATCTTGCCAGGTGGTGGTGGAGCACGCCTTTAATCCCAGCACTTGGGAAGCAGAGGCAGGCGGATCTCTGTGAGTTTGAGACCAGCCTGGTCTCCAGAGCAAGTGCCAGGACAGCCTCCGAAGCTACACAGGGAAACTCTGTCTTGAAAAAAACAAAAAGAAACCAAAAAATGGTCATCTTCCCTTACCTATGGGAGGAATGTCAGTATCCTCATGTGTAAGATAAAAATGCAGACTGTCAAGCAGAGACCCATGTGTGCACGTGAGTACACACACACACACACACACACACACACACACACACACACACACACACTTAGCCCAGAGCCCAGAGCATAGTAACTGCACAGGGACGTGGTTGTCAGAGTCATCCTCTTATTTCTATGTTTTCCTCTGGGCTCCTGCACTTCAGTACAAGCTTTTGATCTGGGAGTCCTAGTATCAGTACTATGGTTTGCATGGGTGTCCCTTACAGCCCTCTTCAGGTTTGATAACTGGTCTGCAGTATTAGTGGCAGGCAGGGGAACCTTTAAAGTTTCCAAGTGGGAGGAAGTTAGGTCATTGAGGGTGTGTTCTTTTTTTTTTTTTTGCCCCCAGAGGGTGTTTTGTATAAGCTACACCCAGACACAGGGTGGATCACCAAGATTTTATTATGGAGAGGTTCCTGTTACTCCATAAATCGTGAGCTCCCCCAATGTAAATTGCTATTGAACAAGCAGAACAACGACATGGGCATTTTTTAAATCATTTTTTTATTTTAATTAGAAACAAGATTGATTTACATGACAATCCCAGTTCCCTTCTCCCTCCTGTCCTCCCCTACCACCCCCCAACTAAAACCCTACCGATCACATATCCTTTCTTCTATTCTTCCCCTGACTCAACCTTTCTGCTCCCTCATGTCCTCTGCATTCTTCCTCTTCTCCTCTTCTCATTCTCATATCTCCCTCCCCCCTCTTCCCATGCTCTCAATTTGCTCAGGGGATCTTAACCCTTTCCCCTTCTCCAGAGGACTATGTATGTCTCTCTTAGGGTCCTCCTTGTTTATCAGACTCTCCGGCAGTGTGGATTGTAGGCTGGTAATCCTTTACTCTATGTCTAAAATCCACATATGTGTGAGTACATGTCATGTTTGTTTTTTTGTGATTGGGTTACCTCGCTCAGAATGGTTTCTTCGAGTTCCATCCATTTTCATGCAAATTTCAAGATTCCATTGTTTTTTCTGCTGAGTAGTACTCCATTATGTAAATGTACCACATTTTCTCTATCCATTCTTTGGTTGAGAGGCTGCTTCTAGTTTCTGGCTATTACAAGCAGTGCTGCTATGAATATCGTTGAACAGATGTCTTTGTTGTATGAATGTGCTTCTTTTGGGTATATGCCTAGGAGTGGAATTGCTGGATCTTGTGGTAGACTCATTCCCGTTTTCTTGAGGAGTCACCATACTGATTTCCACAGTGGCTGTACAAGTTGGCACTCCCACCAGCAGTGGAGGTGTGTTCCCCTTTCTCCACATCCTCTCCAGCATGAACTGTCATTGGTGTTTTTGATTTTGGCCATTCTGACAGGAGTAAGATGGTATCTCAGAGTTGTTTAGATTTGCATTTGAGGGTGTGTTCTTACAGGAAATAAATACTGGGACCACAGCCCCGTGCTACATGCTTCCTCCATAATGCACTGTTTCAACCCACCACAGACCCCCAAACAACAGGCCAACCAATCACATAGACTGAAACTTCTGAAACTGTGAGCCAAAATTCTCCCCCCCCCAACCTCAGGAGACAGGGTTTCTCTGTGTAGCTTTGGAGCCTATCCTGGAACTCACTCTGTAGACCAGGCTGACTTCGAACTCACAGAGATCCACCTGCCTCTGCCTCCCGAGTGCTAGGATTAAATGCCCAGCTCCTTTCCTTTTTCTAAATGGATGCACTGGGGTGTTTTGTTATAGTAACAGAAAGCTAACAATGGAAAAAGCAGCAAGGGAGTGAAACAGATATAAAAAGAGGACAGACTAGAGGAGTGATAAGCTGTTCCAGCTCCCAGAACCCTTCTGAGGTCACCTCTGCTGAGGAAGGTGGGTATTCACAAGACATGGCTCACATTTGTTCTGGCATCTAGCCTTGCCAGTGTATTATTTGTGTTAGTGGCCACAGGTGTGGCTTCAGGTGTGCCCTAGAAGGTAGACTTGAGCTCTCTCTCTCTCTCTCTCTCTCTCTCTCTCTCTCTCTCTCTCTCTCTCTCTCTCTCGGGATCTGAAGCCACGCCCAAAGAGGTGTGGCCACTAACAAATACACTGGCAAGGCTAGATGCCGCTACACACATTGCTTCTCCCTTCCACGGACAGGACCAGCAGGAGAATACGGGTGTGTGAGGTTGTTTGAGTCACTAAAATCAAAGAGATGATGGCTGGGCCGGCCCCATCAGTTAGTGATGGGGCCACTGTCCTATGTGTGTCCATACACTGCAGCGTTTACCCTCACCCAGGTCCCAGGAGGAAGGTAGAGCTACTTGCATTTGACAGGAGAGAAAAGAGGCCCAGAAAGCTTAAGTAACTTCCCTCCTTCACTGACGGCGTAGAAGTGGCTCTGGTGCAGTTCTCCCTAATGCTTAACTGTTCTTAGCCATTTTCTGTCTCATAGGCAGGCAGTGGGGAAGAAGCCTAGACACTGTAAGGACTTGAACAAAGAACATCTGAGCACATCTACAGCCTTCCTTCAATCTCAGGCTTCGTGCTAAGAACAAGATGTGCCCAGGACCATGTGCCAGTTAGTGTTCAACCAACCTCCAACCATCCCACTCACTGAGGAGCCAACAGCTACTTTGGTGTCCGGTATGCCGGGTACTTACCTCTTTTACTATTTACTTGTTTGCTTTCTGAGACAGAGTCCCACTGCACAGGTCAGGCTGGCCTAGACCTCATTCTCTTCCCTTGACCTCCTGAATGTTGGTATTAAAGGTGTGCCACCATGCTAGGATCAAAGTAACCTTCAAAGGAACATATTCTTCTTCCCACTTTATGTATGAAACCCAAACCCAGAGAGTCCCAAGGTAACACTCACTAGATGCCACGGGTGTGACCACTCCTCCAAGTCCCTTTGGATACTCAAAGGAACCACTGTCGTGAGTGTCACTGGAGTCATCATGGCTCCAGGTGATGTTAGCACCGTTCCCAGACCTGGATATTAATGAGAGTCCTTAGACATTTGTGACAGTTTGCTTTGCAGCCGAACAAACGGCTCCAAGCCTCAAAGGCAACAACCATGTTGTACTGATAACAGGGGGGGGGGGGGACCGAGACCTGCTGGTCCAGACTGGACCCAACTGGAGGAAGGTGGGGTCATAAAGTCACATGGCATAGGATGGGTACAGGAAGAGTGACAACTCAAGGTCATTCTGTCTCCCAGTTCCGGGGGCATCACAGTGGTTGATTTCCTCTTGTCCCCACCCCCATCAGGATGAACTGTTATTGCTTTTGATAAACACACCACAGTGGGTGTGAAAATATATTAGCTGTATTTTTCTTTATTTCATTGCTTCTGGTGATACTGTTAATGATAATATAATTTGCAGTTGTCTGGGTCTTGAAAGAAAACAAGGCATTCATTATCTCGCTGATCTCCACATCAACCCAGGAAAGTATACAGAGCAGGGGGAGAGAGCGTCGATGACATATAATTAATTACCTCAACCGTGATAATAGAGCCAGCACCACTTGGGCTCCTGCTCGGCTCCCACACTAACTAACATGACTGACTCGTTCCATGACAACTCATCTCTCCATGATGAGTTACAGCAATGAGATCAGAACCTGCTTGGGAATCCCAGGGGACCTGTTTTCTTGCTGTGTGACCTGGGCAACTTACTTATCCTCTCTGGTTTTGTTCCCTAAAGCTGCTCTTACAAATGATCCCTTTTCGGGGCGGCTTACAATACAGTCTCCCTCAGTTTGGGAGGAAGTCCTCTTTAAAGATGCCCATTGCACTGGGATAAGGGGTCATTCTGCCCCCATGATAGCTCCTACTAACCCACCCAGCTGAATGAATAAAGTCTGTGATGCTCCTAGTTCCAAATAAGGTCACATTCTGACATTCGTTCATTTGGGGGCTGGGGGAGACCTGTGTATTTACACATGTATGGGTGCATGTGAGGGTCTACACACATGTGTATGGACATGATGTGAAGGTCAGAGGTCATGGTTGGGTCTCTTCCTCTATCACTACCCATATTATTTTTGGAGACAGTGTCCCTCACTGGTTTGGAGCTGGCAAGCCCCAGGGTCCTCCCCAGCAAGGATTACAGGTGCATACTGCCAAGCTTGGCCCTGGTTTGTGTGGGTTCAGGAGCATGGAATTTGGGCCACCCTCCCTACATATCCAGCAATGTACTGAATGAGCCGTTTTCCTATTCACTGTGAGAAGACACCTCTAAAGATAACTTTTGCTCGACTTTGGTGGAACCAGGCCTTGGCACCACTGCCCTGCCTTGGGGAGGGCCCCAGACACACCTGAATACAGGCCTTTACTATACAATCCATAGATGGCTCTGTCCCTGCTGGCTGGAATCAGAAAGGCAGCTGGTGTTTCAGCTGTTTAAATGCCACAGGGACTTGCTGCTTGCTGAGGTTCCCCAGGGGGGTAAATCTGTCAAGAAGGCTTTGCCAAGACAACCAAAGTGGCACGTTTTGACATTTGGGGAACGTTCCTGTTTACACATCACACCTAATCTTACCTCTGCAAGGACTTCCCCAAGCACACAGCTGATGTCTTCGGAGGGTTGGAGGCAGCCTGGAGAGACACAGGAATGTACTAGTGGGTGGCTCTGACGGTGGCATGGTGTGGCAAAACTCAGGCAGAGCCAAGCCTAGTTTGGGATATGGCAGAGGTCAGCTCTGATGGTGTCTGCTTAGCTCCTGTCCCAGGATGAACTCAAGATGTTTTGGGGCCTTGTCCCATTGTCAGGGAAGCCCCTTGCATTTTCTTCACAGAGCGACAAGCCAGTCACAGGCTCCAGGACACAGATAGGATCCCAGCCTCAGAAAGAGAATGGGGGCCTCCAGTGGTCTCCATAAGTCATGAATGGAAAAGTCTTCAGGTGAGAGGAAGTCTGTACAGGTCAAGAATCTAGCTATGGCCCCCGAGAGGAGAGGAAGGGAAGAGGCCTTAAAGGGGTAGAGTGAGGGTAGTAGGATTTAGAGTGACTTAAAAGTAGAAGATAATAAAGGATTAAGTGGGGATGGGAGCAAGAAAATGGAGGAGGAAGGGGTTGCCATAGGGCTTACCAAAATTAAGGATATACATGGAAAGCCTCGTGGAAACCCACTAAGCTAAACTGTAAGCTAATTTAGTGATTAATATATAATGGAAAGGACAGCAAGATGGCTTAAGGGGTAAGAGGACTCGGCCGAGGACTTGAGTGTGACCCCCAGAGCCCACTGAGGAAGGAGAGACCAACTCCAGAGGGCTGTCCTCTGATCTCCATGTGTGCACTGCGGCACCCATGCATTGGTTCACCCTGCTCTAGTGAACGGCCCCACACACTCATTAATGCAACTCCGTGGGCTAACTCATAGAAATAACAGAGCGTGATGGTGGAAGGGCAACATGTCGGGTAAGCTTCCAGGAAGGACGGGGGAGGTAGTGTGGGGTAGCTATGACAACACACATTGTATACAAGCATGAAATGGTCAAAACCTTGAGCCCTTCCGGGGTGAGCAGGTGACAAGCATCATTGAAGTAGATCTTGAAAGTTGAGTAGGAATTAAGAATTAACAGGAGAATCAGAAGTACAAATAAAAGCAGGGAGATGGGAATCCCCAAACAGGCACAAGAAACAAGGATTGCTCAAATTTAGCAGAAAAGCAAGAATTATGGGGAAAGCTACTAGAGAGATAACTATTACATAGTTAGATATGTAGTACATGAGCTGAAGAAATGGCTCAGTGGTTAAGTCCTCTGCTCTTCAAAAGACCTGGGTTCGGTTCCCAGCACCCACATGGCAGCCCACAACTGTCTGTAACCCCAGTTCTAGGGAATCTGATACCCTGACACGACAAATGTGCCCATAAAATAAAAATAAATAGATATGCAATACATATATTTAGATATATGTAATATGTAATGCATATATACATATGTAGATTACATCATCACCATCCAATATGTCACCACCATCACCCTCATCACCATCACCACCATCATCACCATCATCACCACCATCACCATCATCACCATCATCACCATCACCATCATCACCACCATCATCACCATCACCACCATCATCACCATCATCACCATCATCACCACCATCACCATCATCACCACCATCACCCTCATCACCATCACCACCATCATCACCATCATCACCATCATCACCATCACCACCATCACCATCATCACCATCATCACCACCATCATCACCATCACCACCATCATCACCATCATCACCACCATCATCACCATCATCACCATCACCACCATCACCATCATCACCATCATCACCACCATCATCACCATCACCACCATCATCACCATCATCACCACCATCATCACCATCACCACCACCACTCTCATCACCATCACCACCATCACCATCACCACCATCACCATCACTGTCATCACCATCACCATCACCACCATCATCACCACCATCACCACCATCACCACCATCATCACCATCACCATCATCACCCTCACCATCACTGTCATCACCATCACCATCACCGTCATCACATCACCATCACCACCATCATCACCATCACCATGACCACCACCATCACCACCATCATCACCATCATCACCACCATCACCACCATCACCATCACCACCATCATCACCATCACCATCATCACCATCACCATCACTGTCATCACCATCACCATCACCATCACCACGATCATCACCATCACCACCATCACCATCACCATCACTGTCATCACCATCACCATCACTGTCATCACATCACCACCATCACCATCACCACCATCACCATCACCACCATCATCACCACCATCACCACCATCACCACCATCATCACCATCACCATCATCACCCTCACCATCACTGTCATCACCATCACCATCACTGTCATCACATCACCATCACCACCATCATCACCATCACCATGACCACCACTATCACCACCATCATCACCATCATCACCATCATCACCACCATCACCACCATCACCATCACCATCATCACCACCATCACCATCACTGTCATCACCATCACCATCACCATCACCACCATCATCACCATCACCGTCATCACCATCACCACCATCACCATCACCACCATCATCACCATCACTGTCATCACCATCACCATCACCACCATCATCACCATCACTGTCATCACCATCACCATCACCACCATCATCACCATCACTGTCATCACCATCACCACCATCACCATCACCATCACCATGACCACCACCATCACCACCATCACCATCACCATGACCATCACCACCATCACTGTCATCACCATCACCATCACCACAATCATCACCACCACCACCATCACCACCATCACCATCACCATGACCACCACCATCACCACCATCACCATCACCATGACCATCACCACCATCACTGTCATCACCATCACCATCACCACAATCATCACCACCACCACCATCACCACCATCACCACCATCACCATCACCATGACCACCACCATCACCACCATCACCATCACCATGACCATCACCACCATCACCACCATCACCATCACCATGACCATCACCACCATCACTGCCATCACCACCATCACCATCACCACCACCATCATCGTTCCCCCTGAGGTGTTAATCCATGACTACTCATATAGTAGAGGATGCCATGGACTGGTCTCACCAAGTGGTGATGACTCACAGTAAGTGCTCAGTCAGGGTTCTCCAAAGGGCTGTGGCTAAAAGGCACCTCTACCCCAAGATGACTTTGTGCCCAACCACCCAGACACTGGGGTCCCTTTAATATGCTCTCTCTCATTTCTTCCTCGTGCATCTGAGAGGCAAGAAGGGCCCACTTGGGGTCTCTAGGGAACAGCTCTGAGAATGACAAGGAGGAGGAGGCAGTTGCTTCCAACTGACTCACAGGCCTGTCAGAGTGACTCTCAATAATTCAATCCATCTTTTGAGAAAGGGTCGCACTATGTAGCTCTGACTGTCCTGTAACTCTCTAAGTCGACCAGGATAGCCTGGAACTCACAGAATTCTGTCTGCCTCTGCCTCCCACATGCTGGGACTATAGGCGTGTGTCACCACCCCGGCTTTCAATACTGTTTCTATTGAGGGGATCCTATCCTGGGAAAGGACATGACACCTGAGCCAGTGACTGAAGCATACCAGTATTGCCCTGAGAGAATAAAAAGGGATCCCAAGAGAGAGCCTGACCTGAGCCTGCAGGAAGCTCGCCAAATGCAGAAAAGACAGGGGTTCCGGGCTGAGGAGCCATGGATACAAAAGCACAGTCATGGGACATGGCCAGAAGCACGGAATATTTAGGACCAAGGGTGTGTTTCCAGGAGCTCTGGCCATTCAGCACTGTGCTCAGAGGCTGGCCGAGGAGATGCTCAATGAACACTGCAGGATGGGTGAGTGGACACTGAGGGGTGGTGAGTGG
The DNA here is from genome assembly GCF_003668045.3 of Cricetulus griseus. NCBI lineage: Eukaryota > Metazoa > Chordata > Mammalia > Rodentia > Cricetidae > Cricetulus > Cricetulus griseus. The sequence continues at coordinate 105,608,953 of NC_048598.1, read as the reverse complement.
ACACTGAGGGGTGGTGAGTGGACACTGAGGGGTGGTGAGTGGACACTGAGGGGTGGTGAGTGGACACTGAGGGGTGGGACCCTGGCTCAATACAGTTCGGGGAGAGTTCTAACCTGACATGAATTTGCACTCCAGCCTCAGCTTTTCTTCACCCTCACCTTTTGCCACATCCCTTCCCACCCAGCATTTCTGATATCTCCAGTATTAAGAGGTCACACCGGGCATTGGTGGTGCACGCCTTTAATCCCAGCACTCGGGAGGCAGAGGCAGGCAGATCTCTGTGAGTTGGAGACAAACCTGGTCTGCAGATCGAGTTCCAGGATAGCCTCCAAAACAATACACAGAAACCCTATCTCGAAAAAACCTAAAAGAAGGAAGGAAGGAAGGAAGGAAGGAAGGAAGGAAGGAAGGAAGGAAGGAAGGGAGGAAGGGAGGGAGGAAGGAAGGAAGAAGGAAGGAAAGTCACATGTTTGGGAGACTCTTTAAGGAGTCCAGTCTACTCCAAAATACATCCCCAGTCAGACCCAAGCCCTGGCTCAAGACTCCACTGTGAGATGGAACCTTTCCTCCCTCCTGCCCCGCCCCTGCAGCTTCTGAAACCCCAGTGTCCCAGTGGAGCCACAGATTCAGGAGGGACAGTCAGGGGAGAGACAGAGGACCTTTGAGTGAGCTATGTGCTGTTCTAGGAGGGTCATCCATGGCTGTCTTGAGATCAAGACCAGCCTTCCTGCTGACACACACTCCAGAAAGATAATGTTTCCTTAAGAACCAAGTCTTGGGGCAGGGGGAGATGTTCCCTCATTATCTTGGCTGATTTCAGTTGGCCAAAGTGACTGCTCAACCAAAAATTACATTAGGTTCTGTCTGTAGAGTCCACTGGGGGTGTCCACATGGCCTGTCTCTGACGTTATGACGTGTGAGTGACCTCTCATGACCCCTTGCAGTCCCTCCCCTTGCCTCCCAGCCCTCTCCCTGCCAGGGTTGCAGCAAAGTCTCTTGGTTGGGTTCCATCGACATCTCCAGCAGCTGCTTTGGGTGGTTTCCACTTGTGCATGACAAGTGACAGGTGTGCAGGAAGCCAGCAGCTGCCATCTCCTCCCACTGTCACCATGAGCTGTCACAGATGGTCAGGACAGAGAGAGCCAGGGAGCAGGCTCTCTGTCCCTGGGAGTCCCTAACTGGAGTTCCTACCAGCACCTCTCATGCAGTGCCCTATGGCACACACTGGTCTGTAATATGAACCTATATCAGGGAACAAGGCACCAGTCCCCTTTCTTAAGGGAACCCAATATCTAAGGGTGAGCCTCCTTGCGTCTCACTCAGGAACAGCAGATAGGGCAAGCAATCCAGAACTCTCTACTTCTGTGTGTGCCCTTCTCTTTCCTTTTAGGTGTGTGTGGTTGTGTGTGTGTGTGTGTGTGTGTGTGTGGTCTCTGTGTGTGTGTAGTGTGTGATGTGAGTGTAGTGTGTGTGTATGCGAGTGTATGTGTGTATGTGAGTGTATGTGTGTATGTGAGTGTATGTGTGTATGTGAGTGTGTGTAGTGTGTAGTGTGTGTGTAGTGTATGTGTGTAGTGTGTGTGTGTAGTGTGCGTGTGCGTGTGTGTGTGTGTGTGTGTGTGTGTGTGTGTGTGTGTGATGTATGGTGTATGAGCACATGTGTAATGTTTACACACCTGTGTGTATGTGTACAGAGGTGAGAGGGAAACAGTATCACTCTCCACCTCATTTCTTTGAGGCAGGGTCTCTCCATGAACCTGGAGCTAGACTAGTATCCAGCAAGCCCCAGCCATCCTCCTGTCTCCACCCAATAGCCACAGATTCCTCTCGGTTGTGAATGCTCCAAAATACTAAATAAACACAAGTTTGATACCTTAAACTCCACCCCAACCAGAAGAACAGCACTCTGTGGGATGTTTCTTTACTGATGGGAGGTCACCTGTGAGGTGGTGACATTCCTTGATTCTCCCTTGCCTACAGCAGTGCTTGGCATGGAGGAGGCTTCCAACACATGCTTATTAAATGTCAATCTTTTTAAAAGCCCAAGGGAGAGTCTCTAAAGAATACTGATGCATCAGGAATACCCAAACATCACAACGGAACTCGTATGCCAGAATAAGCCACTGGCGGATTCAAAGAGACGGCCACGGGGGATGCCTTAAAGGTGACAAGAAGAGAAACATCTTACAGCAGGTATTTCCAAGAAATGGTCCTTGGTCATGGGATTATAACAGGCTATCTGCCTGAGACTGGGAAGACAGGTGTTGGGCGGGTGCCGTTGTACAATTATTTCCTGAGTGAGGCTGCATTCCTCCATGCAGGCTGTGGCTCTGACAGAGTTCTTTGCCATGGTGACTGTCTATCAGGCCACCATATCTACAATGCCTCCTTAATTTACCTTCCTTTTGTTAAAGATGACACAGTTTTGTTTTTGACAACTTTCACTTTTCATGCAGTGAGATGGTATTGTCAAGAAATTGTTCTCACAATATAGCCAATAACATAGAGGAACTATTCATAATTTGGTACTTCAGTTGGAAGCAGAAAATCAGGCTAGGGAGATAGCTCGGAGAGCAAAGTGCTTGCCACACAAGCATGATGACCTGCATTTGAACTCTGGCGTCCAAGTGAAAGTCCAGGCATAGCAGTGACGCCTGTAATCCCAGTGCTGGGGGGTTAGGGACAGGAGGGTCCCTGGGGATTCCTAAGCAGCCAGTCCAGCTCAACCAGTGAGCTAACTCAAAAACACATGGTGGGGAGCTGCTGAGAAAGAACACAAAACATGTTGACCTCTGGCCTACAAAACACACCTGAGGGAGAGACTGGGTGTGTTAGTGTATGTCTGTGCTTCTACACTGAGGCAGTTAGACTGTGAGTGTAAGGATACCCCGGACTGTATAATGAGATCTGTCTCAAAAAAGAAAAATGAGCTGGGCATTGGTGGTGGCGCACGCCTTTAATCCCAGCACTCGGGAGGCAGAGGCAGGTGGATCTCTGTGAGTTCGAGACCAGCCTGGTCTACAAGAGCTAATTCCAGGACAGCCTCCAAAGCCACAGAGAAACCCTGTCTCGAAAAAAAAATAATTGTTTATTATACAACTGGAAGGAGACTGCTTAAAGGAACACACCAAACCCACTCAGGAGGTAGAACAATGGCTGGCTAGTGTTCTCTCATTTATGCATTTAAGTTTTCTTTAGTGGCCCTATGTAGCTGCTAGTGGAAAAACAAAGGTTTGGGGAGGTTTTTTGTCAAGCAGAGTGGAGAGAATGGAAGTCTACTGTCTCTTCTGACAGGTCTTCTACCTCATGAGAACAAGACATCCTATCCCTACTGTAAGCAAACAGAAGGGCCACACCAGATGCCTGAGTTGGGGGTTCCAGAGTCAATGAGGATAATGGGATATGGTGATGACAGAATTGGGGTCATTTGACCTGCCTGGCACTAGTGGTCTCAGCCAGGAAAAGCCTGGACCAGGACTGAAGGGTGAGGAAGGGAGCCAACTCCAGAAGCCAAGCCCAAACACGGGGTCTGAGCATGAGAGAGGGCAAACACCAGGTGTCCTAGTTAGAGTTTCTATTGCTGTGAAGAGACTCCATGACCACAGCAACTCTTATACAGGAAAACATTTAACTCAGGCTGGCTTACAGTTTCAGAGGTTTAGTCCATTATCGGCATGGCAAGAAGCATGGCAGTGTGCAGGCAGGCATGGTGCTGGAGAAGGAGCTCATAGTTCTACATCTGAATCTGTAGGCAATAGGAAAGGAATGTGTACCATACTGGGCATAGCTTGAGCATATAAGACCTCAAAGCTTGCCTCCACAGTGACACACTTCCTCTAAAAAGGCCACCCAATTCCAATAAGACCACATCTCCTAATAGTGTCGCTTCCTATAGGTCAAGCATTCAAACATGTGAGTCTATGGGGGCCATTCCTGTTCAGACCACCACAAGAGGCCTCTGGATTAAAGGGCTCAGGACCACAGGGAGAAAAAGTGGGTCAACATAGAGAGAGCTCCTGGGGCCCCAGGCAACCCAAGAGCAGAGAAGACTCCAGAACGCCCCCGCTCCTGTTTTGGACAGGGTTTCCTTTGTGGAGGTCCTGTCCTGAAACTAGCTAGAACTGGAACTAGTAGACTTGGCTAGCTTCAAACTCAGAGATCCACTGTCTCCCTCCCAAGAGCTGGAATTGGGATTAAAGAAGGCATGCACACCAGGCATTACAAACCAGTTTACCGGAGCTAGTATTTGGTTGCAGTGAGCCCTCTGCTGATAAATGTTTGAACTGCAGGCACCTGTCAGACACCAGGAAAATAAATGCTTCCCCCACAGAACAAGTGTGGACAACGGTATAGCCAGAACTCTGAAGTTGGGGTTTACTTGGATACCAGATTATCATATCTGGTAATTCTATCCAAAATGTTTTAGTCTCAAGCATAAAAAGTGAATACTAAAATTACCCCAGGCCTCTTTCAGGTCCTGTGTCTCATGTCTGCAATCCCAGGCCTCTCACAGCAAGATAGGAGGCAGAATCAGGAGAGTCCACCATAAGCATGTGGACTGCCTAGCCTGGCGTGTGCTATGCCGAGGCAGGAAACAAGAGAGACCCTGCCTCGACAAGGTGGAAGGCAAGAACCAGGTCCCCAAAGCCGTCCTCGGACCCCCACGTACATGCTGTGGCATGTGCACACCTGCAGACACACACAGAGACACCAACTTTAAACATTTTTAAAACTTTGTAAAAAAGAATACTGTATATGCATAAATTATGTGATGTTTAAAGGCATGCAAAACATCTATTTCTTTCACTGTTAGTCATTCCTATGTGGTTGAAGGTTGCGACCTGCCAGGCATTGGTGGCATATGCCTTTAATCCCAGCACTTGGGAGGCAGAGGCAGGCAGATCTCTGTGAGTGAGTGCCAGGATAGGCTCCAAAGCTACACAGAGAAACCCTGTCTCAGAAAAAAAAAAAAGGTTGAGAACCTACTGTCTAGCTTTCCAAAGTACACAACAGTGAGGTAGAATGCTTTCCTTTCTTGTGTGAAGCTCTGGGATTGAGACCCAAACGAAGAAAAAAAGTAGCCCTGATAAAACATTCCAGTGGTTTCTACCAACACCTGCTATTTAAAGTCAGAACCCCATCCCACCGCTGCTGCACACTCTTCATCCTCTTTAATGTATATGTATTTAATGCATTCTCTATTGCATTTATTATCATATGGCATGTTATATATTTTGCCTATTTGCTTGTTTTGAAACCCATTGGGGAAAGTATTTTTTCTTCCTGCTCATTACAGTGTTCCCACCCCACCCACCAGGAAAGCCTGGAGCATGGTGAGTGCCCACAAACTAGCTGCTTCATGGAAACCATGGTGTGAACAGGAGGTATGAGCTTCGACATTCAGAGAAGAGACAGCACACTGGCATGGGGAGGGGGGAAGCCACAAGATGACTGCTGAGATGCCCAGGCGTGGAGAGGGGCCTGTCTCAGAGCGGTTACATTAGTCCAGACAGTCTCATTCAAACCACCACATGCAATTCTTCATAATTCCCACCCTCCCCCCTTCTCCCCGCCCCACCCCTAACTTCTAAAGCTTCCAGTTTCTCCTTGCCTAGATCAATGCCCACACCAACCCTCTCAAGACAATCCAAGAAATAGGAAAAAAACAACAACAAAACCCCTCAAAATTTAAGTTTACTACATAGCGAATAAAGAAAATCAAGCACATCAGCAAAGTCCTGCTCTTGTTTGTTTTTCAAGACAAGGTTTCTCTGTGTAGCCGTGGCTGTGCTGGAACTCACTGTGTGGACCGGGCCGGCCTTGAACTCACAGAGATCCACCTGCCTTTGCCTCTCAAGTGCTGGAATTAAAGGCGTGAGCCACCACTGCCTGGCTAACAAAGCCCTTGATGCTTAGGGAGGTTGGAAGTTGTGAGTGGAAGAGGGGGATTTGCAGAGATGGCTGTGTGTTGAGGGAGAAGAGATGAACAGAAAATTGTGCGTGATTGAGGCATTTCTGCCTGTGGATGTCCTGCAGAAGGCAAGCCTGAAACATTGGTGACTGCCTATCCTTTGAGTGTGCTAGCCTCTTAGAACCTTTGGGTTATATTAGGGTTACATTCCTAGGTGTCCCAAGCAGTGCTTTGCCCCAGCATTGGCCCATCTTGCAGTACACATTTAATACAGACAAGAGCTCCTTAACCCTTTCCACTTGTAGCCTTTATTCCCTCTAAGACAGGGCCTATGTAGCCCTGGCTAGCCTGGAACTTGCTGTACAGACCAGGATGGCCTCCAACTCAGAGATCTGCCTGCCTATTTTTAACAAGTTCTTGTTTATTTATTCATTCTCAGTGGGGTTCAGGCTGGCATCCAACTCACAATCTTCTGGCCTCTACCATTTAACTCACAACTTCAACTTTAATCATCGAAGTGAGGGAATACAGGGGGAACTCCACATTCCTTTCCTATGTGCTCAGGAGACCATTGTTTGCTAAATGCAACCAAAAAGATTATATTGTGATATATATGTATATATGCATATATATAATCTTTATATATAATTTTGTGGAGTAATCTATCCCTGTGTCACTAACCATCTGGTTTAAGTCCTTTTGTTCTACCTAGATAGTAATCACACATAGGTAAGGAGAAGCACTTTGTTTGCTGGCTTCTGGCAGCTTTTGCATCCCTTGGTCCTCCACAGTGGACAGGAGCAGTGGGCAGCCCAGCAAATAGATGGCAGTGGCGGCAGATAGTGCCCTCTAGTGTTCTGGCCTTGCTACGGTCTTGGATAGTGAGACCCTTAGCTCTACAAGTCACAGCTCTGGTGTCCTAGGACATCAGGAATGCCTTTGGCTGCAGCTGGTGTGGCAACTTCCAGGCGAGCCTCCATGCTGGGACGCCTCAGCTGCTGACAACATCACTGGCAGTATAGCTCCACGGTAGACCTCAGAAGCCAGGGTTCCTCAGTGCTTACACCAGCCACTCTTAAAGCCTGGGGTATCTGAGACCCTTGGCCCTGAACAAGTGACAGCTCTCTGGAATTCTCTAGCAGCCAGTACCTGTAGCATCTCTTCGCTGTGCCTGCCAGCCTTTTACAACCTCAGCTCTCCATTCTTGCCAGCTCTCTGTTCCTATCACTCTTCTCCCATCTCCGGCTGCTGACAAACTATTCAGTTGCCACCTACCAATTGCTCAGCTGTCAAAGACACAATCTAGGCTGTTGCTGCGGCTGTTGGTTCACTGCTTTTGCCATCACCACAGCTCTGCTGTTTCTGCTGCTTCTTTCTTTGGGTTACCGGTTCATGTCTCCAGCCTCTTAAGAGTACCTTTAACTTCCTTCCCTTACCACGAAAGCAGGCAACAAAAAACCACTTGAGGGAAGACTTTTCTTGAGCCTAATGTTACAATATGGGGGGGAGGGGCACAGAGGAATGTGCAACTCAATGAGCAAGCTTGCAGCATAGAAGTGGGCAGAGAAGGAGATTGAGATAATCAGAATACATCCTGTGTGCTGGTGAAGGTTTGTATTCGCACCAATCACCTTGCCTCTTCAACATCCATCCATCTTATAACAGTCCCTCTGCTAGACCATCGGGGATAAAGAGCCCCCTCTGGCCTAGGTTGTTGCAGGGTCATCCAGAGCTCATTGAGGTAAAAGCCAAAAGTCCGGTACGAAGTGTTTGAAATAACCAAGGCAACTGGCTGTGATTGTGTATTGTTTTCTCAAGGTGTCTGCGGAGTATTCAAAATACCTAGAGATGCTGGCTGTTTGACTAACAGCCCTTTGGTTCAGAGTAGCCAGGGCACCAACACAGAGTCTAGTAGCTGCTAATCAGGGAGTCAGATTTCCTCTCCCCAAATTCTCTCCTTATTTAGCAAAAAAAGAACCTAAGGAATACTCGCATTAAGAACTTAAAGAACTTTTCATTCGTTGCTATTAAGGCTAATAACACTAATTAACCATAATGCTTAACACCTGGCCAGGGTCCCAAGAGTGGAGGACCCTCCTCAGTCTCACCTGGACTCTGTCCACTTTCAGTGTCCTCACTGTCTTTTTTTAAACTTCTAGTTATTTTATTTATGTGTACATGTGTTTAATTACCACATACTTGCAGGTGCCCTCAATGCCAGAAGAGGATGAGGGATCCCCTGGAATTGGAGTTACAGGAAGCTGTGAGCCACCCCATTGTGAGTGTTGGAACTGAACTCCCAAGAACAGCAGGTATTCCTAACCCCTGGGCCATCTTTCCAGCCCCACGGTCCTGCTTTCTGATCTGAAGCCAGTGCAAGTACTGTGTCAAAAAAGTGTTTCTGTAGTCCAGACAGGAAGTTATTGGAGACAGTCCTTAGGAACTGTGTTAAAGATGCTAAATGCAGCTTTTCACAGCTGCTGACTGCTGGCTGCTGACGGGGGAGGGGGTGGGGAAGGACTCAGGGCTCTTTAAGGGCTGGCCACTGGGAGTTTGACCATGCTTTAATGAGTAGATGGACAACACAAATTGGACTAGGTGGGGTTTGGGGGGGTGGACCTGGGAGAAATGGGAATCGAATGTGATCAGGGTACATTATAGGAAATTCCCAAATAATTAGTAAAAATATTATGGGAGGAATGTGTTTCTCTGTAAATTTTCATTAGAAAACACTCTGATCACAGGACAGTGGTGGCACACACCTTTAATCCCAGCACTCGGGAGGCAGAGGCAAGCTGATCTCTGTGAGTTCAAGACCAGCCTGGTCTACAAGAGCTAGTTCCAGGACAGCCACCAAAGTCACAGAGAAACCAACACCCCCCCCAAAACAAACACATACACATACACACACACACACACACACACACACACACACACACACACACACACACACACACACACCAAAAAAAAAAAACAAACCCCACCCGTAGACGGTTTTCCAAATGCTTTCTACTTATGCTGTTGGTGGCTTAGAGAGTTTGTTCTAGAACATGTTCTTTTACTTTTGGCTGGAATCTGTAGAGACCCTTTATTTATTTTATTTTATTTTTGGTTTTTCAAGACAGGGTTTCTCTGTGGCTTTGGAGGCTGTCCTGGAACTAGCTCTTGTAGACCAGGCTGGTCTCGAACTCACAGAGATCCGCCTGCCTCTGCCTCCCGAGTGCTGGGATTAAAGGTGTGCGCCACCAACGCCTGGCCCCTTTATTTTTTAATTTATTTATTATATATACAACATTCTGCTTCCATGTACATCTGCACACCAGCCAAGGGCACCAGATCTCATAAGGGATGGTTTTGAGCCACCATGTGGTTGCTGGGAATTGAACTCAGGACCTCTGGAAGAGCAGTTGGTGCTCTTAACCTCTGAGCCATCTCTCCAGCCCCTGTAGAGACCCTTTATTTCAGAGACCACTTTGTCTCAAAAGTTTGAGACATCTCTCCAGCCCCTCGAGGGCAATCTTAACACAATATTTGCCATCATCCTCAGTCGTTTGTCATGGGGGTGAGGGGGACAACTCACAAATTTAGGTAACTTTAGCGTTCTCAGGAGAGTTGTCAAATTCCAGAAACTAAAGAACTTAAATGCTGTGTATACGTCAAATTTTCTTTGTTTTCTTTTCTTTTTTGTTTTTTGTTTGTTGTTGTTTTCTTTTGTTTTGTTTTTTGAGACAAGGTTTCTCTGTGTAACGGTCCTGGCTGTCCTGGAACTTACTCTAGAGACCAGGCTGGCCTGGAACTCACAGAGATCCTCCTGCCTCTGCCTCCCGAGTGCTGGGATTAAAGGTGTGCACCCAGCCTATGCAGCAACTTTCCAGTCCCAAGTACCCATTCCAATTCTTAGCGCAAATACTTATTTCTGCTTAAAATTTTTGCATAATTTAATTTTTTCTTAATTTTCAAAATGGCCCTGATTCTTTGGCAACCAAGATGAGCCCGACAGGAGCTATTTAGAATTCCCTCTGCCCACGATCCCTGTAACTAACTAAACAACTGGGACGATCCCTCCGCGCGCAACTCGCCTGGGAGCGAATTGGACCTCACGGGCTTCCGTAGCTTTTTCTTAGTCACTTCCGCTCCTGACGGGGTCGTTTCGGTGGATGCACTTCCGGCGGCGGAGGCTCGGACGACTGGGGAAAGATGGTGAGTGACTAAGGGTTTCGGCCGGTGGTCGTGGGCACGGAGGGCGGGAGGTCGGGGCGACGCGGCCGGGACCCGGGCCCGGGCGCCTGGGCGGGCGAGCGGAAGCACGGGGACGCGGGCGAGCGGAAGCACGGGGACGGACCTGCGGGGAGCCCGCCGAGGAGAGGCTGAAGAAGGGCTGGAGCCGCGCGGGGCAGCCCGGGACGCGGGGGCGGCGGCGAGCCCCCGGCGCTCTCCGGTTGGGTCTGTCGGGCCGGAGCCCGGGCTGGGCGCGGAGACGGTGACCATGCCAGGGAGCAGGACCCGGCAGGCCCGGGCCAGCCGTCCTTGTGCGGCTGAGACCCACCAAGGTGTTAGGGTGTCCGCGGAGCAGTCAGAGGGGAGCAGGGGCCGGCCGAGGACCGGAGACAGCCGTGAGCTCGTGCCTCTGAGTGTGGGTGAAGGCCGGAACCCGCAAAGGTCCTGGAAAGTATTCTTCTGAACATGGGCCGGACATTTCCCCATAGTTGTCCTTACTTCTTGCAACAGCCCCGGAGATGATTATTAATATCCCCGTTCGAGTGAGGAAGCTGAAATGCATTAAGAAGTGGCCATTGGTGTTACACAGGTCCTGTCTTTTCTAGAGCAGTTAAGGAACGAACACCCAGGGTTTGCTTTAGAGAAGACCGTGGTGTGAAGTCTGCCTTTCTATCCAACAAGCTTTGTGACAATATGCAAAGCCACTTAACCTCTCTGGACCTTGGTCTCTTTATATGTAAATTGGGGGTGGTGAGAATTAAATGGCTCCAGGGTTAAGAGCTCTTGCTGCTCTTCAGGGGACCCAAGTTCTGTCCCCAGTACCCTGTCGGGAAGCTCACAACAGCCAGTAGTAGTTCCAGCTCCAGGATATCTAACGCCATCTTCTGGTATCCTGGGACACCACACACACACACACACACACACACACTTTTTTTTATTTGAATTAGAAACAGGATTGTTTTACATGACAATCCCAGTTCCCTTCTCCCACCCGTCCTCCCCTAGCCCCCCAACTAAAACCTTATCTGTCACATATCTTTTCTGCTCCCCCTGGATGGTGAGGCCTTCCATAGGGTGTCATCAGTATTTCGTATCCTTTGGGATAGGGTCTAGGCCCACCCCCATGTGTCTTGGCTCAGGGAGTATTCCTCTATATGGAATGGGCTCCCAAAGTCCACACCTATGCTAGGGATAAATACTGGCCTTCTACAGGAAGTCCCATAGATTTCTGAGGTTTCCTCACAGAAACCCTTGTTCCTGGGGTCTGGATTAGTGTCATGCTGGTATTCCAGCTATCAGACTGGGGAGCAAGAGTTCCCGGATGTTCAGGTCAGCTGTTTCTGTGTGTTTCACCAGCCTGGTCTGGACCTCTGTGCTCTTCACTGGTCCTTCTCTGCATCTGAGTTCCAGTTCAGATCAGTGATTAGTTAATGGGTATCTGCTTCTACTTCACCAGCTGCTGTATGAAGGCATATAAGTCAGTCATCAATCTCATAATCAGGGGAGGGCATTTAAGGTAGCCTCTCCTCCGTTGCTGAGATAGTTAGCTGCACACACACACTTTTAAGAAAAGAAATCTCTTTTTAAAATCAAAAGAGACAATATTCCAAGAATGTTTCGCACACTGCTCAGCATATTTTAAGAGCTTTATAAAAGGTGTGGCTCCTCTTCTTTGAGACCGAAAAACATGTAAGATGTCCCAGAGATGAGGAAAATGTCTTCCACTGGAGCCAAACTGGAAAGGCTTGAGGATGGTAGATGAACCTGGGAAGGCTCGGTATAGCCAGGTTGGCAAAAGCTAGGCTTGCTGAGCTAAGGGCTATACAATACCGCTGGTGGGTTTGGGAAGGATTGACGGTTCGGTTCATTGTTTTAGAGGATAATAGCTCTCTCCTGGGAGGCTGAGGGCCAAATAAGAAGGCATGGACTGGAAGAGAATGGGTGCAGGAGGGGTGAGAATAGAGACAGAATTGTGAAGAATACAACCAGATTGGATTTGCACCAACACAGTGAAGCCACAGAGACAATTACAATCCTGACCCAGTAGTCTGCTGATAGAACTTAATCCATAGAAATGCTAAGGGTATATTTGCTGTTTTCATTTCCAGCAATAGGTGGGAAGGAGCTGAAATCTTCCTCTTACAGACATCAGAGCTCAGTGGAGGAGCCTGACTGGTCTAGAGTGATGGGACCAGAATTCAGATTCCACAGGCCACGTTTCTTAGGCTTGTCAACAATGATTGTATTCTAAATTAATGTCTGACATGTTCTTTTTCTTTTTCTTTTTTTTTTTTTTTTTGACAGGGTCAAAGTCAGAGTGGTGGCCATGGTCCTGGGGGTGGCAAGAAGGATGACAAGGTAAATGAAAAGCAAGATATTTACATGATCTGATCACGCTGTGGAAACATCCATTAGGTCTCAGTGAGTTCCTTGTGGAGCCACAAACTTTCAAAAGCAAAGTAATGTAGTAGTTATTTCCGTGACCCGGATTGCAGGTGGATCACCTCTTTCCTGTTTTTTTGAGAAGCTTATTGGCCTGAGATAATGATTTTTTAAGTGTGAACATTGTGGATGTTTTAAAGTAGATTGTCTGAGTGTGTAGCATACCGAGGTGTGAGACGTGCCGAGCCTTACTCAAACTTTTGGCAAGTAACTCAAGTCTGACCTCTCTCTACTCACTGAAAAAAATCCAAGTTCCTGCCATCTCTCTAAAGAGATGACATTCACGCACGATGCAGTTAAATCTCAGAGTGCAGGGATATGTAGTCTGCTTTTTAAAGATGGTTATTTTACGGAGTCCACGGGTTGTGTTTATATCAATAATAAAATTTGTAACAATAATCAAAAAGAGGCCATCAGTGTAAGGTGGGGGTTGTGGGGATTAGAGTGATAAAAGAGAAGGGGGAAATAATGTAATTATATATTTTTTTTTAAGTATTGATAAAGAGGACAATTATCTTAAATATCCCAAAAGGTGACATTTGTATACCCAGAATAGATGCTATCAATACAAAAATAAATGTGCATTTTGTGGTTTCCATGTGACTTCTTTTTCCTATTCTTTTAAAAACTCAAGGACAAGAAAAAGAAATATGAGCCTCCTGTCCCAACTAGAGTGGGGAAAAAGAAGAAGAAAACAAAGGGACCGGATGCTGCCAGCAAACTGCCACTGGGTAATGGGCTTGCGCCTCTACTGTCTTCCTAGCTCCCAGGAAACCACTCTGCATGTAGCATAGAGTGTAAAGGGGAGACAGGGAGTATCGGGGAGACTGAAGCCTTAGCACTGTGGTTGTAACCCATTCTACTTAGCTCCCGTGGAGCCTTCCCTGGGTTGATGTAGAAGTTATATTTTATCTTAAAATGCAGTATTAAATGAGTGTCTCGTGCTAAGAGATCCCATCCACAGTGCACTATGGTGCACGCCTTTAACCCCAGCACTCAGGAGGCAGAGACAGGCAGACAGGTCACTGAGTTCTAGACCAACCAGAACTGCATACAGAGACCCTTTCTCCAAAAAAAAAAAAGATGATGATAATAATCCCATTTACTGTCTTTAAATAGCCAACCGCTCTGAAGTATTGAAAATGGAAGTCATGTATTATTATTTTACAGGGGGCACACGCATATGCTATGGTATGTGTGTAAAGGTTGGAGAACAGCTTTTGGGAGTTGGTTCTCTCCTGACACTTTTCTGGGGATGGATCTTAGGTCATTGGGCTTGCACAGCAAGTGCCTTTACCCATAGAGCCTTTATCTTAATGGCCCTATTTGTTGTGAGGCAACATTCTCAGTTGTGCTATCCAGGCTGTCCTTAGGTTCATTATCCTCTTGCCTTAGCTTCCCAGGTGCTGGGATTAAGTGTGCCCCACAATGGAAATACAGTTTAAACTACAAATCCAGTCTCAGAAACATTTTCAGTCTGTAAAATGAAGTATTACTATATTAAAATTTGGGTTGTGTGAACTTACGTTTCTTTTTTATTACGTTGGGTTTTTTTTTTTCTTTTTTAATATTTATTTTATGTGTATGAGTGCTTTGCCTGCCTGTGTATATGTGCGCTGCGTGTGTGCCAAGCACATGGTTTTGGGCTGCCATGTGGGCACTAAGAATTGAGCCCAGTTCCTCTGGAAAAGCAGCAAATGCCCTTAACTGTTAAGCCATCTCCTCAGCTCCTGTATCACAGTGTGTGCACATAAGTGCTTGCTTGCACACTCGGGTGCAGTTGTGAGCATGAGGCGGTCAAAGCACAACTTACAGGACTCAGTTCAGTCCTCCCACCCTGTGGGTCTGAGGGACAGAACTCCAGTCTTCAGGCTTGGCAGCAAGCCCTGTAACCACTGAGCCATGTTGCCAGCCCCAAACTTAGTTTCTTAGTGGCTTTCTAATGAGCATAACGTAAAACTTTATTGTAAATTTCTAGGTTCCAAATATAGTGTGCCTTATTTTTTAATTGCAGTAACACCTCACACTCAGTGCCGCCTCAAGTTACTGAAGTTAGAGAGAATAAAAGATTATCTTCTCATGGAGGAAGAGTTCATTAGAAATCAGGAGCAGATGAAACCATTGGAAGAAAAGCAAGAGGTGAGTGGAGGACTTTCTGTAGCTGCCTTCTTTACTAAGTGATTGCAATTTAGAGCTACAACGGAGTCATGTGGTGAACCTGCGCAGCCCTCTTACTGACTAGCACACCTGTGATCCTGACAGCAAGCCAGGAGGCAGAGACTAGAGAGCCACCGGAAGCTCTCCGGATAGCCTTGTGCACACACAGCAGGTCCTCTGGTCTCTGCACACTCAGATGCGCACACACAGAGAAAATGAATGAATGAATGAAAAAGGAAGCATTTTCTGCTTTCTGAGTTGCAGACAGGAGGACCATCTGCCTTAAGGGCTAATGTGCTTTTCCTGCCTGGCTTATTATTTAGGAGGAAAGATCGAAAGTGGATGATCTCAGGGGGACCCCCATGTCTGTAGGAACCTTGGAAGAGATCATTGATGATAATCACGCCATTGTGTCCACATCTGTGGGCTCGGAACACTACGTCAGCATCCTGTCATTTGTGGACAAGGATCTTCTGGAGCCAGGCTGTTCAGTCCTGCTCAACCACAAGGTGAGTTGCTGGACTTTAAGGAAACCCTCAGGAATATGGTCTTCTTAGACCTGGCTGTTTGTTCCAAAAGTGCATCCCCACAGCACTCACCGGAATGGGGAGAAAGATACTGTAACTGGTACTGCGTGTCATAAGCGGTGAAAGGGCCTCGCGGTCACGTTAAGACTTGATCCTTTGTAGGTGCATGCCGTGATAGGTGTGCTAATGGATGACACAGACCCCCTGGTCACCGTGATGAAGGTGGAAAAGGCCCCCCAGGAGACCTATGCAGATATTGGGGGACTGGACAACCAAATCCAGGAAATTAAGGTATGAAAGGGACCAGCTAATGGGTTTCCAGACTTGGTTTCGTATAGCTGTCCTGTTTAGGATACTTTGGAGTTTGGAGTTGTTTTTCTCTGTTGATTAATTCCATCTGTAGACCTTTATGTGTTCTGTACTGTTAGGAACTGGAAGTCACAGTAAACTCTGTAATAGTCCTGCAACATTTTAATATTAACACTTTGTGTACTTACTGTTGAGTGATGCTCCTGGCTGTGCTTACTTGTGCTGTATGGAGGTGTCGTGTACTTAAACAGGCTCACACAGTGCTGGGGCCTAGGAACGAATCCTGTGCCTCAGTGGTCTGGAGCCTGGGGAGATGATCAAGGGAAACAGCGTGGCTTAGAAAGGGAGGCCATAAAGAACCCAGTGAGACACATGTCCTCTCGAGCATGCCCTAGCCCGCATGGAAGTCCAGTGTATTTCCTTTAGAAGAGTGCAATTTCTACTTATTTTTGTAGAAAGCAAAATATTTTCATGTCAAAAATGCTAATAACTTCAGTTAGACTTTCGTTTTTACTGAATGCTTCTTCTTTGTAGGAATCTGTGGAGCTTCCTCTTACCCATCCTGAGTACTATGAAGAGATGGGGATAAAGCCCCCTAAGGGGGTCATTCTCTATGGCCCACCAGGAACAGGTATGCCATGTGGGACACTGTAGACACACCACGCTACCTCTAGCAGCACTGGAGATATAAGACTGGGGCTGAGTGGAGAAAGGTGGGACATATTGTTTAGCATGCAAAAAAGCCACAGGTTCAGTCCAGCAAACCAATACCACCCACCCCCTTATACACACAACATAAACAAATTCTCAGCCTTGGTTGACCGTGTTGGTCCCAGCCTCAAAGGCATGCCCACCTTCATCTGGAATGTGGCCAAGCCTTGCACCCATAGTGGAGATGGCGTTCAAAGTTATTCCAAGGTGTTTGGATCAGGTCTATTTACTGGTGCAGTAGTACTAAGTAAATATTTGCTGGATGATGATAAAAATGCATACACATTTAATTCATTACTGGTGGTTGTCCTAAGCTGTAGCAATCAATACATTATTGTGATGACTTTAGGAAGAGTTAAAAGTAGTCAAAGTTAACACCAGACAGCTGCTGGTGTGTGTCCATCCACTAGGGTAGAGGTTCTTAACAGCAGTTACATGGTTTTCTCCTTTGTCTTATTCTTTTTACCCAAAATAGGTAAAACATTACTGGCCAAAGCAGTAGCAAACCAAACTTCAGCCACTTTCTTGAGAGTGGTTGGCTCAGAGCTTATTCAGAAGTACCTGGGGGACGGACCCAAACTCGTTCGGGAGCTCTTCCGAGTTGCTGAAGAACATGCCCCATCCATTGTGTTTATTGATGAAATTGATGCCATTGGGACCAAAAGGTAGGCTTGTCCTGAACTGTTGTATAAGGTAAACAGTGTTAGGCCCTCCCTGTGTAGCAAGTCCTGTGCATGGCCCTCTGGACACTTTGCTCTCTGAGCTCCATGGGCCTTAAACACCCACCCAGGCAATGTCTGGAAAACATCTGTGTCATAACACTTGCATGGAGCCAGTGCCACCCAGACTCCAGAAACTTGCTGTAATGATGGTACTCTCTGTCCTCCAGTTAGTACGTTGGGCCATCAGGCACCAAACAGGGAGTCGGGAAAAATGACAGAGCTCGAAGCACAGAGTTGCTATGATCTGTAATGGTTGAAAAATTTTGTTGTCTCTGCTGCTGTAAACAAAACACCATAGTTGGGCAGTTTAAAAGGGCAAAAGCTTGTTTGCCCTCTATTCTGGGGCCATGATGTCTAAGATCAGAACACTAGCATCAGGGGTGTTTCTGTCCAGGGTCTTGCTTGTTCTCAGTCCTCCAACACCAGAGAACAGCAGAGAAAAAGGGCCTGTCCAGCTCCCACCCACCAGCGCTTTTAGAAGGCATAATCACAGTGGCCATTGTTAGATGGAAACTTTGAGAGGCAAGTCCCCACCAAAACATGGGTGCTGATACTGTTGCCAGGGTGATAGCGAGTGCTTTCGGGCCAAGAAAAGTGTTTTGAGTTCCATCCTGCATGTTTGCTGTGCCTGTCCTTTTAACAGAATAGCTGGGTCATTTCTTCTTTTTCCAAAGATATGATTCAAACTCTGGAGGTGAGAGAGAAATTCAGCGAACAATGTTGGAACTGTTGAACCAATTGGATGGATTTGATTCAAGGGGAGATGTAAAAGTTATCATGGCCACAAACCGAATAGAAACTTTGGATCCAGCACTTATCAGACCAGGTCGAATTTGTTTTTGTTTCCTTGTGGAAAATTAATGGGCTTGTGATTGAAATGTGCTTTGGGGGCTGTTATACAATGGTACACAGAATGGCAGATACTATTGTGCAGCATAACTTACCACAAACACATCTCCTTGATTGGAGAGATTGCCTAGTCAGAAGAGTGCCTGCCTGTCAGAAGGGCCTGAATTTGGTCTGTGGAACCCACATAGAAAGGTGGGTGTGACGGTGTGCAGCTGTGACCTCTACACTGGGGAGGCAGAGACAGACAGTGGACTCAACGGCTGGCCAGCATGCATAGTAAGCTGCCTTTGGCAAGCTCCAGTTCAATGAGACACTGGTCTCAGAAAACAAGGTGATAGGTGCCTGGGGTGGACCTCACCACACGGATAAGCATGAGTTCAATTCTGTCTCCTTGAGATCTGGCTAGGAGAGTGAGGCTCTGCAGCTTGGCCCTTTGCATTCGAGTTTTGCACTGTGATCCTTTCCTCCCCATACTCAGAATTTTTAGCCTTGAGCACTTGAAAGTCATAGGCTATGATTTATTATTTACATTCAGGTAGCACCAGAAGCCATACTTTGCTGCTAGCTTCTGTGATGTTTCTAAAGTAGGTCACTAATGCCACCCAAGATGTCCCTGTGTTCATTCCTGGAGTTATCAAATCAGGGGCTTTAAGTGGGGTGGATTTAGATGCAGATGTTCACAAAGCACAGAAGTGAATGTTCACTGTTTTGGGTTCAGGTGTCATCCTTACATCATCGTCTGACACTGTGGGGGTGTGGACCTAAGGCTCTGAATCGGAGCCAAGTCTGGGTCTGGATGTAAGTGGCTGAAAGCTTTGTCCCTGCAGGCCGCATTGACAGAAAGATCGAGTTCCCCCTGCCCGATGAAAAGACCAAGAAGCGGATCTTCCAGATTCACACAAGCAGGATGACCCTGGCTGATGATGTAACCTTAGATGACTTGATCATGGCAAAGGATGACCTCTCTGGGGCTGACATCAAGGTGAGTAACTGGGTGGGCTTGCCTCTGGGAATGTGGCCGTTAGGAAAGACTGCAAACTCTAGAGGTAGCACTTAGGCCGAGTGTGTGGATGCCTAGGTTTTACTATTGTAGTCGCTTTGTGGGATTAATATTACATCCAAATAGAAGGTTCGCTTTTTATTCGAAGTCATTAAATGACCCCACCCCTGTGACTCCCCCCCCCCCACAAGGATTAAGTTTGCCACCCACCATACCAGACCTGAGTGACTTGCTCAGGTAAGTCAGACTTGGCCTTTAGTCCCCTCTCAGGGAAGTGTCTGCTGGGAGCGGTCACCCCAGAGTTGCAGAGGGCCCCACACTGAGCTTTTATTCCCACCTTGTGTTGATGGGCTACTTGATTTTACCTGTTGGCTTTGTTGCAAATATGAGTTGATACCTTTTTCCTCAGCTGTCCAGTCTTTATATCAAGGCCTGTGAGCAATGAATGTGGGGCAGGCTCCTTCATTTAAGGAGAGGGATCTTCCTCAGTGTGGGTGCCTTGGTTAGGTAGAAGCGACACACAGGGTGCTTTTCTAGGCCAGTGCCTATACTGAGGTCATTAGCATCAGTCCTACAGAACTAGGTTAAATAGCTTAAATTGCTTTTTAATTGTACTACACGGAATTAAAATTTTTCAAGCATATGTATACCCACGTGCCCACCACCTACATTTAAATGGCCAACCTTTTCCTGTCCTCATGAACACTTACTTTTTGGTTGAGCCATTTAAAGTAAATAATCTGATGGCCATTTCCACAACTATTTTCACTTTGTTATTTGTTGGTTTGTGTGTTATTTTTAAGATTTAATTTTTAATTATGTGTGTCTGTGTGTGGGAATGCACACGGGAGTATAGGTACCTGCAGAAGCAAGAAGAGGGCATCAGATTAGCTGGAGTTACAGACAGTTGTGAGCTCATAGTAGGAACCAGGAACCAAACTCAGTCAGGAGCAGCATGCACTCAACTCCTGGGCCATCCCCCAGTCAGAGCCTGGGATTGTATTAATGCATGCGTTACAAGGGCTCTTGTTTCACTTTTGGCAAGAACTACTGAGAGAACATATTAGAATAATTACTGTATGTCAACATATCTGACGGGAATATGTACTCTGGCTGTAAGTAAATTGCCTGTCTTTGGCATATCACTTTCTCCATCTCCTAGAAATGTCTTTAAGGAAAGTGAAGCTACAAGAATTTAATGACTGGACAAACCACACAGCTTGTCAGAATCTGAGCCACAGCTCAGAACTCTAGATCCCTGGGCCAGTCGACTCCTTAAAGTCTTCCCAGTTTATAGTCTTGGATTCTTTCAGAAATTATGATGCATGAGACATTTAAAAAATAACTTGTTCCCAAATGAGCAACTTGTGTTTAGTCTGTCTTATATTTTATTTCAAAAATCTCTCTCTGGATAATGTAAGATAAAAATAAGTGTTTCAGACAGCACATACTGTTCTTTTTTTTTTTTTTTTTTTTTTTTTTTTGTTTGGTTTGGTTTGGTTTTTTGAAAGAGGGTTTCTCTGTGTAACCCTGGCTGTCCTAGAACTCTGTAGATCAAGCTGGCCTCCCTCATACTGTTCTTTCTTTCAGGCAATCTGTACAGAAGCTGGCTTGATGGCCTTGAGGGAACGCAGAATGAAAGTTACAAATGAAGACTTCAAAAAATCTAAAGAGAATGTTCTTTATAAAAAACAAGAAGGCACCCCTGAGGGGCTGTATCTCTAGTGACCCACGGTTGCCTTCGGGGAAGTTAATGAATTCCCCCCACCTGAGAGGATGGGAAGCCCCAAGGAATCCATTTCCCAGTGAGTTTTGCTAGTAAAGAGCCTATCTTGAAGGATGCTGTGCAGGGTTGGTCATCGTGTTGTGCAGCTCTCTGCTCCCAATAAAGGGTTGTCTGGTTTGCTTTCTATTGCTGTGATGAACACCATGACCAAAACCAACTCTGGGGTGGGGGCAAGAGTTCATTTCATCTTGCAGTCTATCATGATGGGAGTCAGGACAGGAACCTAGAGGCACTGAAGCAGAAACCCTGAAGGAATGCTACTTCCTGGCTTGCTCACTTTGATTTCTTAGACACCCCGGGACCACCTGCCTAGGGGTGGCACCACTCTCAGTGGGCTTGGGCCCTCCCACTTAAGTCATTAAGAAAATGCCCAACAGACCTGCCTGTAGTCCAATTTGATGGAGAGAGACATTTCCTCAGTTGAAGTTCTGTCTTCCAAATGCCTCTAGCATCACTCACTCACACACACCCACCCACCCACCTTGCCAGTTCTTGCTGTCAACTGAGGACCTTTTGCAGCTTGTACTCCAGTACCCCAGACCCCCTCCATTCTCAAAACCAGGCTCCGCATCCATCTTCCTGTGTCTGCCCTATGTTCCTTTTTCACTCTTCAAACTGTCTGGTGACCAGACTGGGCCTACTCATAACCCAGGACAGCCTTCCTTCCCACTTTGTTTTGCCTGCATGTATTCTGCAGGCCAGAAGAGGGCACCAGATCTCATTACAGATACTTGTGAGCCATCATGTGGTTGCCAGGAATTGAACTCAGGACCTCTGGAAGAGCAACCAGTGCTCTTAACCTCTGAGCCATCTCTCCAGCCCCCTTGTTTTTTGAGACAGGATTTGTGTAGCCAGACCAGGCTGGCTTCAAACTCTGAGATCCACCTGCCTCTGCCTCCTGAGTGCCAGGATTAAAGACCTGCACTAACATTGCCCAGCTGTTTGGAATTCTATTTTTGTTATTAAGACAAGAACTTCAAATGTAGCCCAGGCTAGACTTGGACTTCTGTAGGCCAGGTTGGCATTAAATTGTCAGTCTGCCCTGCTTGGATTATAAACATCTAACACCATCCCTGATTAAACCTCCATAGGTTTTCACAGGTTCCAGGTTTAGGGTGTGGCTATCATAGGGTGGGGACCAAAGGCTATCTATACAAGGGTAGCCTGTGCAGAGTGGGTACAATTTGTGTGGAGATGGGATGTCCATGAGAAGCTACACAGCATCAAAATTCATCACTAAGGATGCCACCTGGCTGGTGTGTTGAAGGCTAAGGGTAAGAAATGTGTACTTGGAAGAGTAAGAAGCACCCACAGGACAGCATAAGGCCCTATATCTAAATCCCCAAATACACAGAAATACATTTGTATTAATAGAGTCAAAGGCAGGAGAAGCAAGAGTTCAAGGCCAGCCTGGGCTCCAGGGGACTGTTTAAAAAGGCCAGAAAGAGGCTCTGCACTCCTACAGGCATCACTGCTGTGACTACAGACATGCTTCCTTCTAGCCAGTCTAACAGCAGAAAGGCTGTGCTGTGGAGCTCCCCTGCAGTAAAAAGGGACTGCATTCTCACCACTGTCATGATCAGGAAAGAGGACCTCTTCACCAGGCTCAGGTCTGCTGGGTACAGCTATGGTCATGGTTCAGACTGCTCTAAGGTCACAGCAAGCTTCCTGCAGAGGGCGCTGGTTTCCACAGTACTGAGCAGTGAGCACCTGGATTCTGATAGAGGGCAGGTGTGAGCAGTGCAAGGCTGACTCAAAGGTCCCTGTGGATGCTGCTAGTCACCAGAGCAAGACAGGAAGCGTTTCAATAACCATCTACTGTGCTGGATGGAAGATAGAGAACAATATCTCCACTTATCAGCCCAGGGGAAAGGGGAGGAGGTCTCAATGGCACTCTGGAGTCAGGCGCCTAAACCAGAATCATAGACACACTCAGTGTGACAGGCCACTGTTGACTAAGTCAGGGTTGAGCAGAAGGAATAAGAAGCTGCACACATCTCAACCATAAAAGGTTTATCACTGGCATGACTCCATCTGTACATAAAGTTGGTCACATATATAATATGTAAAACAGTAAGTCCAAACCCCACCCAGACAGTGGAGAAAGCCCTTGCACGGCTGCAGCTCTCCTGAGCCCCCTTGTCCTCACTGTTCTGCAGACCAGCACAGCACCTGGTCTTACTCTAGTCCTCCAGCAGTAGTTCCAGCTCCTCTAGGGGCAGGCGTACACGAAGCTCCTTCTCAGTCATCACATCCAGGATCTCTTGCAGCTCGTCTGGGAAGTACTCCATGGCATCCATGTACAGCACCTAGCAGCAAAGAAAGACCAACACTGGCCTTGGGCATGGAGCAAAATCAAGGAGGGCCCGTCCCAGTGAGTCTCCCGTCATTCTCCATCCTGCTGAGACTTGCCTAGCTCAGACAGCTCTGCATGTCCAGGGGAAACTGCGGACGGCAGTAAATACAGTGCGGGCACTATGGTTCACCCTCATCTGGATTTGCAGGGGAATGCTGGGAAAGCAGCTAAGCCCATGGAGCACCATCTCAGGACAATGTCACTAGGAAACAGCTTTGGGATACAGTACTGCCCCACAAAGGCACACCCTGACACTGCTGGGCAGAGGCTGGCAGGAAGGTCACTGGGTCGCTGAAGATAGCACCATGTTTAAAGCTTACCTTTGCCCAAGGACAGCTCTGGAGCGCCTTGTAGAACACACCTTTGCTTCTCTCCTTGTTTCCTAAGGAAACCTGCGTTAGGAAGAGACATTTAAGATGGGCAATGGAGGCAGGGAGGCTCAGGCTACAATGAGCACAGTCTGCACCTGCCCTCAGACACCGAGACTGACACCATCTTGACAACTCGTGGGATGTTCCCAGGTGCCAGAGAATGCTCTGGCGCCCCAACTGTATTGGGTGTTTGACACTGTTAACTTCTGAAGCCTTGGGTCTCCTTTTTACCACCACATCCACATAGGGAGGCTGGGGCAGGAGGATAACAAATCCTAAACCAGCCTGGAGTAAGTTAAAAGACTGGATCTAAAGTAAAACAATGAACAAACAGATTCAAGACAAATTTGCCCATTGCTTACTAAAAGCCCAGGCACAAGGAGGCTGGCCTCATGTAAGAACTGCTTTCTAGCATTCCCTTCCAAAGTCACCACAGAAGCTGCCTTCCTCTATCAGGTGTGGTAGGACCCAAAGCCAGGTGAGAGCCTAGTGGTGACTGCTTTCCCTCCATGATGCCATATTCTAAGGCATGGCCTTGTATATACCTGCCGTTCTTAGAACAGTTTCTCCTGGAAGCTACCTGCCTCATTCTGAGCCTCCATTCTTCATGTCCATCCAGCCCTTGCACATTTCTGTCAAGGCTGAAACATGCTAGGGTCACTCCCTTCTTCCCTGAGTTCCCTGTTACCCCATGGTATTGTGGCTAGGAAACCACATCTCCTCAGGCAGACCAGGAACATCTCAGAGCACTAACAGCCTTTGTGCAAAACAAAAAAAAACTAATGAAGAAGGGAGTTGCTACAAAGCCAAGTCCTTGCCTAGTGAACACAATCATGTGCTAGGCCTTCAGAAAAGAGGGCTTCTATTGTAGATAGGATGTTGTGCCACTCTAAAACATTCTGAGGATGGGAGAGACCTTCTCAGAAATGCAGCAAACAAATAAGAAACTTGGTCTCCAAGACTGGGAGTCAGGATCCTAGCTTTAATAATGGCCTGCCACCAAATGCCATAAGCTGGCCTGTCTTGTCACAGCAGCCATCACCAGGCCTATAAGTCCTACAGCTGACTGTGTGTTACAAGTCTCCTACTAATACAACTTCAGATAGCAGCTCTGACATGTGTGTCATAATAATAACGGCTGCCTAGGTTACTGTTTAGGGGCTCGAAGGTCATTGTTGATAAGGCCATGGCTCTTCATGTGTCTTTTAGTGTGACCTTGGACATCAGGAGGTTGAAAAC
This sequence comes from Cricetulus griseus, assembly GCF_003668045.3. Classification (NCBI taxonomy): domain Eukaryota; kingdom Metazoa; phylum Chordata; class Mammalia; order Rodentia; family Cricetidae; genus Cricetulus; species Cricetulus griseus. Next base: position 105,584,355 of record NC_048598.1, on the reverse strand, counting down.
AGTTCAACCCTGAAGCCACATGGCCCCATTTTAAGGACAGTATCCCAGGGAGAACTGAAGTCTGACTGTACACGTGCAGACAATGCAACACTGTTCCCAGGCAGCATGTCCCCACGTTTCTTTACCCCCTGAATATCCTGAGCCCCCATCCTAGGGAGGCTGGTTTGAGATGTGTGTCTCCTTCATCAGTAGGGAATTTCTCTAGGAAAACGGGATGGGAAAAACAGATGGACCAGCTTGGCACACTACCCCTGTCTCCAAGTATCTGACTCCTTCTGGAGCAGGAGGGAAGAAGACCTTACACAGAGGCTTGACCTTCCCAGGAACCAAGGCTCACAGGCACCACGTGATGCCTAAAACGAGTCACCCCTGAGCCAGGCGCACATTCTTCTCTGCACAGGCGGCAGCTACCACCAGGCCAGCCAGGGCAACAGTAACAAATGTCACTCTCAATTTCTAGAAGCTAACCAGGGTTTAGCAATCATCTTTAGGCCTTCCCAGCTGATGTGTGTCCCCTTCATATGGAGGACACATCTCTCTGAAAATTAAGAGAACAAAGCCTTCACGCTTTTGCAAAATTTGACTCTTATCCCAATCCACACACATCTGGCTATGGTCTGTTATGTTAGCTCATGTCGTTTTTTAAAGCAACTTACAAAAACTGACAACCGCCCTCCCCCAATATAAGATTCACCCCTCTATTACTTCCTGTGTGACTTCCTGAGATGAGACTGAGGTTCAGGAGGGGTTTGTTCGTGCTAGGAGGAAGGATGAGCAGTCTTCCTATCCCACCAGCCCTGAAAATGAAGGCCTTTCTCTCAATGGCTTAACATCTGTGAGCAGACAAGAGATGAACAAACAGCAAACTACATGGGAAGTAAAGAAAATCTAATGGGGACAACCCAGAAATGCCACTGCTCCTTTTTTACATAGTGGGACTTCCTGCACTGTGCACAACTGGCCACACAACGGCTGACAGGCTTATCTACTTAGATGTCCTTCGCTACTGTGTAGGAACACAACCAGGGTCCTGGAGAAACTGTCACTTTCTCAACACGCTATCAGCCTATCAGCGTGGCTCAACAGCCTATCAGCGTGGCTCAAAGTGCTGATGTACAGAGTAACAGCTGGAACATCCCCTCAACTGGGGCTGCCTGCCATCTGCCAAAGTGCAACCTAAGTAGGAAAACTTAGCTACTTTGATTCCTTTTCTTCCAACCAACAGTAAGCTTTAACATCCTCAACATTTCTGCGGGGGGGGGGTGGGGGGGGTGGTGGGGGGTGGTGGTAAGCATGCTAGCCTAGCACCCAGAATGCCTGCATACCATCCAGAGGCCCCAGTGCACATGCAAGCCACAGCAGTCTCTCCCACCCTCCCCACACTTGCAGACCACACCTTGAACTGAGCTCTTTTTCTTTTTTTCTACTGTAGTTAATTAACAAAGTCCTGGGCGCCCACCCAGCTGTCTTAGAAACTGTCAGGCAAAGTCACTGCTCTAATGAGTCCTTGGTTTCTAACACACCTCATCAAAGATACAAATTCCTTAAAGGCCAGACCTTTCTTTTCAGTCAACAGCAGTTTTTTGTATACAACCCACTATACAACCCACGCAAACTTGGCTCATTGCAGTTTCAGTAAAAATTCTGTCATCTGACCTTTCCCTGTGTTCATCTGAACACTTGGGACGGGAAACTGGCAAATGCACAAGTGTCCCCTGTAGGAGGGATGCTAAAGCTCCTTCCTTTGCTTGGAATGACTGAGGGAGACAGGCAAGTTGGGGAGATTCTCCTGCTAGCTACATCAGGCTGCCAGGCAGTCAAATGAGGACACACCACAAACACCATTTCTGCATACAGCCCTCTGTTCCGCATGGGATTCAGCCCCAAACCTGGGCTCTGGTTCTAAAGAGCTATTGTGAGTGCGGGGACACAGTTCAGCTGGTAAAGTGCTCATCCTAGGAGCATAATGACTCCCAGAACATTATGTAAAAAGACAAACAAAAACAAGTGTGGTGGCACAGACTTGTTAAACACTGGAGAAGCAGAGACAGGAGGACCTGGGGCCTCAGGCCAGCCAGCCTAGCCTGTTTGGCAAGTTCTAAGCCATGTGTTAAAGACCCTATTTCAATTTTAGAAAAGGGGGTGGGTGGGAAGGTGAATAGCACCTGAGGAAGGGTGCCCAAGGTCAACATTTGGCACACATGCACACACACGAGAGCGCACACACCACACACACACACACACACACACACACCTGGTGATGATGACTGACACAACTCTACCCCTAAGAATGTGCCCGTTTTCTCCGAATGCACTGAGCTGTCCTGGGTAACATGTCCTCTGGGTCCCTAGGGCCTTCAGTCCAGGGCGGAAGGGTGCAGAGATCAGGAAAGGCACCCACATGACATTTAAGGGCTAGGTCAGATTGTCTTCCTCCCCCTTCCTCTCTAGCGGAGACTGAACCAGGGCCTGTGCATGTCCCATTCAAAACTTCACATTCTCGAATGAACCTTGTCTTTAATAACAAAGTTGATAAGAACCAGGAAATTCTGTCACAGAAGGGAAGAATGCCGGCTTATTTGAAATGAAAGGTCCTGGGTATTTTCCACACTGCAATTTTTAAAGTCAATTCAGAGAAAGCAACAGCCCAGTAATTACTCTTGAATTCCATTCTTATACTACGATATCTCGAAGGAGAGGACACTACTCAAATCGCGTTCACATAAAGATTACCAATGCCAAAGTGAGGGGTAAAAATAAGGCTCTCCATCTCCTTAAAAATAAGGCAGTGGCTACCGACAACTGCAGTTTTTTCTACTTATAAATTTAGATACAGGGCTTTGACAAAACAAAAAACAGAGTCAAAAAAGTATTTTCTTACCAAAAACTTCAAATACATCCTCCACAGCAGGGGACACTGGCTGCCCTTGTCGCTCCGAATTGCATTTTCAAACAAGGCCCTGATCCGATGTGTGAGGCCTGTCTCCGGAATGGTGGCGTGGATCTCTTTACCACCTACCCTGCAAGGAAAGAACTCCAGTCATTCTAAGACACATTCTGAACCCAACATCACAGCAGGAAGACAGACTTCAGCATGGCAGAGGTCAGCAGCACCTATCTCATCAGTTCTTCAGGGCAGCACTGTCCCCCAGTATGACTGGAGCAAAGGCACAGGCCAGGGCTGTTTCAGCACTATGCTGAGCCTGCCCAGGAATCCCACACAAACCCACCCTGTAATCAGAATGCAAAGTCCTCACTCAGGAGGGAAAAGGCCTTGCAATTTAAAACAGACAAGACTCGGGTGCAGTGAATAAACTATCAATGGGAGAAACAAAATGAGGCATCACTAGAAGCAATCCTAATGCCTATGACCGGCGTGAAGCAGCAGCAGACATTCCAGAAGGAACAATGACCCCTAAGCTGACGTGTTTCCTGGATGACCATTTAGCTATGTCAAAGACAGCAAGTGAAACACGATGCCGTTCTCAAATGCTGCCAGAAGCTCACAGCTACTGTGTTCCCTCTTCAGGCCAAGCTTGCTGCACCAGACCTGAGAGGACAGTTCTTCCATGATTACCATTTGACAGAAGAAGAAACTGTCCAAGAGATGAAGTGCTTGCCCAGTCACCCAGGTGACAGTGGCAGAGCAGACACTTGGGTCAGAGCTAGCTTCTAGTGTCCACGCTTGACAGCACAATGCTCTCAATTTTGTCTCCTCAGACACACCAGAAACCAAGGTCAGCTCCAAGCCAGGTGCAGGAAGACAGTCACCGATAGTTCTGAGGAGGATGGAGCTAAGTTTACTCTTTTCAGTCTGTTAGTGGAAACATCTGGAGCAGCACAGCGGGTGTGGTAGGGCCTGTGCCATGCCCACTCCTACACGCCTGAGACCTGGCAAGGGGCAGGGAACACAGTAGCCATCCCATAATGATCTGTGAAGCCCACATGAGACTGCCGGTAATTACCTCTGGACAGATTCCACTAGCCTTTTCCTCATCTTCTCAGCTTCGATTGCAAACAGCCGAGGCTCCAGGTGTTTGGCAGACCTGGTGACTCCGTCCAAGAACCTCCTGGTCTTGTTAGCACTGTGGGACTTATTCTGAATCTGTACATATGCCCTCCAGAGAACCTGATTGCCTGGATATAGCTTTAGTGCCTCTGCAAGCGTCTCTCGGAGGGGAGCCAGAGGGTACACACTAGTGTTCATGTGGAATCGCAGCAGACTTGTATGCATCAGGGTGACAGCTTCGAGAACACTGCTCAAACTCTGGGAGCTGGTGCTGTCCTTGGGCCCAAGGCCTTCTGGGAGAACAGAGCCCTTCAGCTTGGCGAACACCTGTCCATATATGTGCACAGCAGCATCGATCCCTATAGTCAAATACTGGAAAAGCATGAAGCATCTGACCAAGCTCCCCAGGCAGTCCAAGGACTCTGCAGTAGCTGGGCCAGAGGCACAGGTCTGTCCCAGACAGTCCTGCAGCGCATGTTCATAAGCCTTTCGAGCCTTCAGAATCTGAGTGGCCATGACCTGCCCAGTGTAGGGACCATAGGGACTGCTCTCAGTCAGTCGAGTTAACACATGGACAGCTCGGCCTGTGGAGGTACCTCTCGAGTCAGGCGACAGTTCCATCTCCAGCTCGGCATAAAGCAGACTGAGTTCACAGAGTTCACGGTCCTTCAGCTCACTGCTGCCTGCCAGGCTGAGTGCTGTGTCAAACACTTTTCTGGCATCCTCTATGTTGCCAAGCAACCACTCCAGGTGTGCATACTGCTTCCAGAGGCAAAAGTTGTTGCGGTTTTCTGGCTCTTTGAGGAGATTCTTGGCTAGTTTTTTGCAGTTCTTTCCCTGAGACTTTAATCGCTTCTTTTTAGTGTGTAGACACCAAATGACCTATAGCAAAAAGAAAAGAACAATGCTGGGTCCCCAAGCATTTCCTTCATTCTGTCAGGCTGAGGAGGCACTGGCAAGCAGCAGTCCCACACCTCCTCTGTCAAATCTGGCTAACACTGGCTCCCCGAGCTGGCAATGCAATTGGGGTTCACCATGGCCACAGGTTTACCATGAACACCACCAGATGTTCACTTGAATTCCCAACAAGCAGAGCCAGCCCTCTCCAAACGCTCATCTCCAAAGATATGGGCCACATTTCTCTTTTGTCCAGAGGCAGGAGCTCACTGAGGGTGGAGTATGAGGAAAAAGACTGTGTCCCCACATCTCCCTTTCATGTTTCTAATAACTCAATCAGTGATACTTTTCAAAGACACAATTGTCATACAACCTGGTATGTGTAAATTGCAGATAGTTTTAGAACTTACATATTAAAAACAGAAGACATGAGGTGGACGGGGGTTCCACCAAGAGCTGGGAGGGGAAATGGTAGATACGATCTAAATACATTGTATTTGTGCACAAAATTACCAAAGGATATGTACTTTTTAAAAATGAATTCAGATCACAGTATCCATTAAGAAGTCAGTATTAATACTGGCCAGCAGAGGGCAGAGCAGAGTCTGGGACCTCACCCAGCAATGACACAGCTCTAGAGCACAGGGTAAGCAGCTTATTTTCCCCGCCCTAAGCCCCAGATCCTCTAACCCTGCTTAAGCTGACGCTGGTTCTTAGCACTAAGTGCCTGGATAATCGCAGACAATAGACAGCTCTGGCCACCAAGCCCTGGACTGTCTCCTGCCTGCCTGCTGATCCTTCACATCTGAGGTGACTGCAAGAGCCACTGAAGGAGAAAGTTCTGTGACAAGGGCGGAAGTTCCCTCAGGTACATCTGGAGCCCCTGCAGTGAGACATGAAATGAAGGAGGAGGCAGCTGCAGTTACCTTGGCAACCTCGTACCGCAACCAGGAGAGGCAGAGCTGAGACTTCTGCTTGCCCGAGAACAGAGGCAGCACAAGGTGGAAGACGTTGCGGACAAACTCCTCGCCCTCTCGGCTGTGACCTTTGGTCCAGCGAGGACAGCCCAGCTGCTCCATGTAGCCAACACAGCTAATCCCCGAAAAGGAAGGGTTGAAGTAAGTTAAGGGCTTTTCGTCATAGAGCTCACTGTCAAAGATGCTGCTCTCGTCCATGGCCAGGTAAAGACAGGAGGCTGGAGGAAGGAAGCCAGAAGGCACGCCCAAGAACTGCAGAAAGGCCTCAATGAGCTGGAACTGAAGACCCGGGCTGGAAAGTCTGATCAGAGACTGTCCAATATCATCAAATAGCACCTGCAAGTAAGACAAGATGCAGCCAATGAGACACAGGAACTGTCACAGGCTTCACAGCTCTTTACACAGAAGGTACTAGCTCAGTGTTAGTCAAAGTAAAGTAAGCTTTAAATGGAATCAAGAGGTTTCCCAGGCAACTCCAGCAGCTGGAGAACAGCGAGCTGCAGCCTGGAGGTGGCATGAGAACTTGCATCCAGGGAGCACTGGGACGGAGGGAAGGACAAATAGGCTGGAACCACCAGCTTCCAAAGCAACCTGCCGGACTCAGCGACAACCCGGACCCACATTCACTTCAAAAGCAAACAACTTCACAGCTACGCTGACAGAAAACACTTACAGAGACCTTTGGCTTTAGTGGGGGAGACTTACTATTTGTAGTTTCTAGAAATTTGCTTCAGAAAATGAAAACTGCTCCAAGACAGAAAAACAGGTACATGATAAGGAGACAACAGAAGCAATGGACCGTGTAAAAAAGCAACTAAGAGCCTGATGCTAGCTGTAAGTGTTGACAGGTGACTTCATACATCACTTTAAAACCCACAGCCAAGGACACTACCCTGTCTCAGGTGCTTTCACACTGACTGGCTTCTTTGCCGCTCGGTAAAGGAAATCAGGTACAACCACAATAAAACTGAACCATCAACTAATCAGAAAGCTTTTCTGCCTTGGGATTTGATTAGAGAAGATGAAGAAAGACAGGAAGTTGCTCAGATGTTCTGCTCCAGAAATCAGCTCGACTGTGAACTCTGAAATCCTCAAACACCAAAACAATGATCCTTGATTTAAACACTCAGTAGCTTCAACCAGCAAAGGGGTCTGGGGGCTCCCAGGCTCTCTGTTCCCGGTAACAGGCCTGCTGAGGTTTTGGCTCAGGTTTGCCTCTTCTGGTCCACCCCTATTCTCAGTGTCCTAAGAGTCTGGCCACTCCTTGCACCACCACCTCCAATGCTGCCAGCACCGAGGCCTGCATGCTCCAGCATCAGATGGCTCTTTAACATGCACTGGCTCTCATGACCTGAGCACTAGCCATAGGACAGCCTGTAGGCACAGGTGACAAGCAGTGAGCAAGAACAACCCACACCCTCCAGGCACCTCACTTGCAGGGAGGGTCACAAGAGCCTCTTCCACTAAGAAAAACTCGATCTACATACACATCCCATCACAAGCCAAACAATGAGCTGGCATCTTGTAAAACTGAATCAATTCCAAGCATCAAAACAGCTCTTCTGGAGAGATGGCTCAGTAGTTAAGAGCACTATCTGCCCTTCTGGGATTCAATTCCCAGCTCCCACATGGCAGCTCACAACTGTCAGTGATTCCAGTTCCACGGGATCTGACCAACGCACAAAAAATAAAAAATAAAAAAAAAGCACTTCTTAGGCAAGTGTGGTGGCACACTCCTGTAATCCCAGCACTCAGGAGTCTAAAGGAAGGAGGACAAGACCAGCTTGGTCTACACACTCTAAATAGAACAAAACTAAATAACAAACAAACAAAACAACACATCTTCCTTTATTTTAAAATCTCCAGAGATACCAGCCACTACACAGAATAGCAAGCACCAAGTCATTTAAAGATGTAAGTGAAGTATTTGCACTAGCTCCTTCTCCATCCATCATAAAACACATGCCCTGGGGACTGAAGAGATTGGCTCAGTACTTCAAAACCATGAGATCAGAGTTCAGGTCTCTCAACATCTACTTAACAAGACAGGAGCTTTGCACATGCCTCTCACCCCAGATCCCAGCAGAACGGAGACAAAATGATCACTGGGGTTTGATGGCTTCCAGTCTTGCCTAGAAATTCTGAGAACCCTGGGTTCAGGGAGAGACTCTGCCTCAAAGGAATAGATGGAAAATAAGAGAGGAGGATACTTGATGCCCTTTTCTAGCTACCATGCACAAATGAACACAGAGAGAGACAGACAGAGACAGAGACTCTGCTGTAGTGAAGGGTACATGCCTGTCTCTCTGGATCCTCACAGTCTTCCTCTGTTTGCTTCTTGGTCTTATCTGGGCGCCAGGGCCGCCAGTGCCTCTGGTCTCGAGAACGCTCAACAGCAAGCCAGATCTGCCACTTGGGCAGAGTCTTATCTTTTATCTCCTGGTCATCCTCTTCTGGCTCCTCTTCATCCTCATCTAGATAAGAAGGAAACATCCAGTTTACTGGAGTAGAAAATAAGCCACCATCAGCCACCATCACCCCCAGCCGCCTTCTGTGCCAGCTGCATTGGGCACATGACATGTTGTAGCTCACAGACAGATCAACCATGCTGCCTCCCTGGCTCAAGGACTCCCATAAAGCAGGGTGGGTCCCAGGAAAAGCAAGCAGATAAAGGGTGGAACAGTGATGTTTTTCATGCTTTCATGGAAAAAAACAAAAACAAATCTAGGAATGAAATTCTAGAATATCACTGCCCAAAAGAACTTCCTGAGATGACAAAACACTATCTTTGCTAATGTTCCCACCACCTACATGTGACTCACTGAATTCTTAATTTCATTTAATTTTAATTCACTTTAAGAATAGCTAGCTAGAAGTAATTATTTTAAACAAATAGAATTTAATGACTGTACTGGTTAACCCACCTGATTCTTAGCCAATGGCCTTATAGTATTCATTATGACTTATCACTATAGTTTAATTTAAAAACTGTAAGTTTAGGGTATCCAACAATGTGTTCCACTTTGTTTCCTAAGTCTAAACATGTAGTATTAAAGAAGCCTCAGTTGCCTGCAAAGCCCAATAGTTTAAGGGCTTAGGAAAATGGAGTGGCCACATCCAGAAAGAGCTTGACTGGATCTTATAACTAACAGGCTTCCACCACAACTGCACAAAACGGTGAGAACTGAGGTCCACATGCATGCACACAAACACAAGCAAACAAGGCCTCAGCCTCTGTGCTCAGGGCAGCCCTACTCATCACAGCCAAAAACAGAGCAGCCTTGATTTCTTGGGGGAAGTGTGGTTTACCTATACCACAGACTCATGCTCAACATAAGATGAACAAACCCCAGGGACTTAACTAAGTAAAGGAAGTCACCTCTAGAGGTTACAGAGAAAACAAGTGACTCTGAGGATTTGGAGAAACTGGTAGGAGCCTAAACCGGTGCTAGCAGCTGTAAGACAAGCTGGCACTTCAAAGAATTAAAAAACCTGTCGCATGACTGAGCAAGTCTACTTCTGGAAGTATAGCTTAGAGGACTGGAAGTGGAGTCAGTCATGGCACACCCATGTCACTGCAGCACCACTAAGAACCACCAAAGATGCAGCAGCCTAAGCATCTATCCAAGGAAGAATGGACAAGCAAAATGTGGTGCACACAGGGGAATATTATACCAACTTAGAATGAAAGGAAATTCTGGCACATGCTACAACACAGATGACTCCCAAACACACTACTGGAAGAAGCCTCCAGCTATACAGGGACAGGTTTGTGACTCCTCTTCTGTGAGGTTCTTAAAGCTATCTTCTGATACACACTATAGAACTGTATTGCCAGGGGAGAAGAGGATTTGGGAGAAGGGATAATGATAACGGAGACTAGTTCATCTGAAAAAAAGTGAAAAGTCCTAGAGACGGCCTCCAGTAATGGCTATGCACTATAGAAATACACTTAACGCTGTAGGGGACATGCTGGCCATGCCGCTTGGGGGCTGGCACAGGTGACGCAGACCACACACACTTGGGAAAAGATTTCTTGCTTGTGTTTCCACACAAAATGAAAAGCTGTGGATTCCTTCCAGACTAATATGGTTTGATCAAGCAAGACCCCCTGAGGCAGTGGCCCAACTTATCCTACATCCAAAACAGCTGTGATGATGCTGCCATAGACGACTACGGCCAGATTTCTGTGTTTTATCAGGATCCCCATGGTATGGACATCACCCCCAACCAGCAGGAAGCAGTTTGGAATGAACGACACCCAAATTCCCAAATATTGTTTATAAATGTTTGTTTTCATTAAAATGGGATTGGTTATAAATGGTAATGATCACAGTCAATCTCTTTTTAAAGGAAAAAAGGGGAATAGGATATGGAGATGAATACATTGGTATGGATTTTCATTTACTGATACAAATTTAAGGTCAATTTTGTGATATGCATAATTAAATACAGATTATATAGTCACCTATAATAGTCACAACCTACAGTTAGGTTAGTTAGGTTTTCTAGATATACAGAGATGTATCTGAGATGGATAGGTATTCTTCAAACCTTTCAAAGGCCTACAAAATATATGACATTTAAATGGTTTAGGGTTTTTCTTGACAGTGAGACACAACTGCTCCTGGCACACCAATTACATCTGAAAGGAAGATGGGCATTGAAGAAACTCGTTATAGAGTTTGCCTTCAATGTGGTAAGATTAGCCATTTGGGCAAGAAACTGTTCTTACCTGGACTGTTCGTTACTGCATAAACTGGACATGTAGGACCCTCAAGAAAGTGACTGCTGAACTTACAAAACAAGATGAACAGTCCTGAAGGGTTCCTGCTGAAATGGAGAAGTCTGCCAGACACACTGTGTCTGAAGATGGATGCCCCAACATTACAGAGGAAATTTGGGTGACTGTCCAGGTAGCGAGATGTCTCTGTCAAACCTAGAGTTTATATATTATCCTTCTGTGGTCTTTGATGGAGTTGGAGACAGATAATTATGGTTATAGTTTTCTTCAGTTATTATAAAAGATAAGTTACCCTTCTTTTTATTTAGACAGAAAAGAGGAGATGATGGGGAATGTTCTTCTGTGTATGTTTATCATATTGGTTGTTGAATAAAGTACTGTTGGTCAATGAAGAAGCAAGTTAGGAGGGACTAGGAGTCAAGGAGGATTCTGGGAAAAGTAGTAAAGAGGATTCTGGGAAAAGTAGTAAAGCTAAGTCTTGTGGTCCAGACAGGAAGTGACATAGCAGGCAGACTCGGAATATCTCAGAAATCAGAATAAGCAGGAAATCGCGCGCTCTCTCTCTCTCTCTTCCTCTTCCTCCTACTCTCTTCTCTATGGAGCCACCATGTGATCCCAGGAAGAGAATGCCAGCAGAAGGTGTTATAAAATATATAGATCTATGATAATTAAGACTGAGCTAGCATATAAGAAATCCTAGTCAATTGGCCAGCAGCATTGTAAACTAATATAAGACTCTGTGTGTTATTCTGGGCACCCACATGGCAGCAGGGCTAGGGCGGATGGAGTAAAGACTTATTGTTATGTAACATCACTGAACTGCACTTTTAAAAATGGTTACCATGGTAAATTTGACATTTTATTTTGCACCTAATTTTTTTTTAAGTTGTATGGCAGCTAGGCAGACACTCAGTGGGTCAAGCATCACTGAGTGTGTATCACCAGCACCCAGGTATGGCAGTGTTCACCTGTAACCCCATGAGTGGGGTCAGAGAAGACAGAGGGAGACAGGAGATCCTGGAGCTTGATGGCTAGCAAGTCTAGAAAAAGTGAGGTGCTTTAGATTCAGTGGCAAACTGTCTGTTAAAACAAGGGGGGAAGCAACAGGGGACCTCCACACCCTCCACACGTGCATGCCTAAGCAAACACCACACACACACACACACACACACACGTTACACACAAGTAATGATTCCATTTATAATATGTATCAGAACAGATTCATGTGTTCAGTCGCTGTGGGTAAGGACAATGTAGCTAAAAAACAGTGGCACAATAAACAAAGCCTTGAAGTGTCAAAATAGTTCTGTGTCGTGATTGTGAGTAAGACTGCACAAAGCTAACCAAGTGACAAACTGCCTGGGACATACACACATAAGCACATACATATAAACACATACATACACAGAATATATATATATATATATGTATGTATGTATGTATGTATGTATATATACATATATATACACTTAATATATATATGTATATACACACACACACACACACACACACACACATATATACACATTTACAAACACAGCACACACAGGAACACAGACTGGTAAAAATCTGAGTGTACCCTGGACACAGGGTGCACAACACTCCCTGTACCTATTCACGTGTACATACACACATACATCTACAACACACGCACACAGACACACACAGGAACACAGACTGGTAAAATCTGTGCACTCTGGACACAGGGTACACAAACACTCTCTGTACCCGTTTTTTAGTTTCATGCATATCTACAAGTACTTCAAAATTAAAACTCAAAGAAAATCCTAATAATTTAAGTGGAAATTGAGGTTCCCAATGTGTGCTGTCTTGCCCAGCACTACCTGGTTTCTAATTAAGCACTTTCTTCTCCACTGAGCCCTGGCCTGTTCTTGCTACTGAAACAGTGGCTAAGAGACTGGGACCCAGTGGTCTTCCTTGCATTCCTACTGGCTGGCTCTGTTAGAAGTATAAACCTAGAAAGCTCTTCAGCATCAGACAGAATGACAACTATGTACATGTTTGTTAATACTGGTTTTTAATGTTCCTGAAGAGGCAAGAATACGTCAAAGAATTTGTTAGTCTGGACATTCCCAAAAGACTGCCTTAATCTACACCCAGAAGAATGGGAAGTCAGGGGCTAACAGCACTCCAGTTACTTCCAGAGTAACCTGGAAAAGCCCTTCCTCTGGAAGCCTCCAGCCCCCAGATGCTCAGAGTGCTGCATGCTGGGAATGGGAGCTGGGTGCTCCAGCCATCCACGGGGTCTGGGTAAGTCCTTCTGACATTCTGATGCTTGTACATTGCCCTTAAGCCGCTTCAGTTAAGCAGCTTCTACAGAGAAACAATCATGAAGGGGAAACCTAACCCCAGAAGAGAAGGCATGCTCCTAACACCCTGGAAGTACTTACCTGGGTTGACAAGCACCCAGCCCCCACGCTCCTGCTGGTGCATCCATGCCCGCCAGCCTCGTGCTCCCTTCTCCCCAACACGGGGCTCTCCGCTATCCCAGAAGGGTTCAAAGAATTCCACCTGTTTCAGTTTAAATAACATAAGTTAGGTCAACAACAAGCAAAACTCCGAATCATCAGGCCAAGTAAGTGCAGGTGTCTATCTAGGGAGCAAGGGTCCCTGAAACAGCACACAGCCAATGCTTAGTCAGTCCATGGTGCACACAGCAGAACAAAAGAGGAGTTATTCTGTCAGGCAGCCTCCAAGATGGGCCCCATCCCTCCACCCCTGGTATATGGCTCTGAAGTATAGGTTTACTTAGTGACTTCTAAAATCTGGTCAAAGTCCGGTGACAAGGGTCTGTAGCTGAGTGGGACAGTTTCCCAGTTCTGACCCTGCTGCAGTCTACCCACCACCAGCTCCCCTCATCCTTAATCCTAACATCTAGCTCCAAAAACAGTAGGAACTCAATATATGCCTCAGGCACAGAAGTGTGGAGGGAGGTACCCAGGGGACAGAGCCATCTGCATTGAAAGGCTGGGCCCTGCTGTGATCTGCACATGAGATCTGCAGTGTGTGAAGCAACTTACAGGCAGTCAATCATCCCCAGGAACAGAATGAATATAGACTGAGCAGGAACCAATTCTGCCACTGATCTTGTTATTGACTAGCAAGAGAACTTTAAGGTAGCCAACAATCTACTCTAATGAAAACTTTGTAGAGGAACCTGTGGAGGACAAACAAATTTCCGGGGAGCACATCATAGGCTGACAGGTGCAGGGCATGCCTTGAGGGGAGCAATGCCTACAAGGGCACAGGGTAGGGTGAGTGTGTGGACGTCAGCCTTCCATAGCAAATGAGTGTCAGTCGCCCTCAGGGAAATGGGCTGGAAACACTACAGATCAGCTTTTGAAACAGTGATATTACAAACAAAACCTCAATGCCTACCTAAGTGTAAAGGCCCAAGTTCAATTCCCAGTACTGCCAGAACCAAATTGCTCACTCAAGCAAAGGCTGATTTTTAAGAGTATATATGTTTCTAACCAGTGTTGCAGCCTCTACCACTTTTGTCTTATGCTACCACATTTATGGTGATGGCATCTCCCAGCTGGAGAGCAAATGTGCAACACACGTTTGCTGAACAGGTAGCGTCCTCTGAACTGGCATGCAGATGCTCTGGGAACTGTGCTGCTAGGATTTAACATCTCCAGACATGGCCTGGGACCCTAACACAGCGGGGAGGGGGAGGAGGAGGAGTTGTCCTTGAAAAATCACCATCTTGAGTTGTTCCTCCAGAAACTGTTCTCATCCCAGATCAAGAGCCTCAGATCCTCACCACAGCAAGCCAGAGCCACTTCTGAAGCACAGCACAGACTTAAAACAACCCAGCACATTTTAAAATTGCTTTATATGAAGACTAATGAAAAATTAGTTGCACCAGCAACAACAGGTCTGATTCTTTAACCCGACCTTGTCAAAAATGGTCTTCACTGGGAGCTTCACTGGAGACCTTAACTTCTCAAATTCTTCCAAGGGCTCACCATAAATCCAGGTATTCTCTCCATCTGCCCCCAGACCCTTCCCAAAAGCAGAAAACCAAGCTTTCTCCAGTGGACAGAGAAGTAGTTGTTTTTCATCGCCACATAGCTCTTATGCTGTTACATTACCACATGAAGGGAACACTGGAAATGTCTCTTGTCACCCAAAAGATGAACCCCATTCATGATGAGGACTGCTGACAAAATGCCCATGCATAACTTCATTTACAGTTCAACTAGAGATTTTAGGCAATAAAGAGGTAGCAACACAACCCAGACAAGACAGAGAAGGTTACATGTGGCTCAAAATAGCACAGTAACTGTGGAGAGAAGGCTGCATTTAAACAGAGCTGGTAAGGAAGGAAGTGAGCCTCTCAGTGGACTTGGTATCTGGGAGGAAGGGGTCCCCATTTATCTACACAGCACATCCCACTGCTGCCACTGGAGTATTTCTTGGGGAGACAGAGTGTGCCGTACCTGTACTTTGGTAGGCAGCTCTTTCACACTGTCAGGCTTGAAGAAGGTGAAGTCAACCATGGCCTGGAACAAAGAGATGACCTTCTCCGAGTGGCCAGCCTGCCGTAGAAAGTGACACTGCTGAAGAAAAAGTGCTGCAAACCAGAGCACAAAGGGAGAGGTCTTTGTTGATAGCACAAGGAGAAAATGTCACTTCTCAAAATACAACTCAACATCTAGAAGTTGTTGCTATATCGTCAGTGTCCTGACTTTAAAGGACTAACAGGCTGGAGGGACAGCTCAACAGTTAAGAGCACCTGCTGCTCTTCCAGAGGACCCGAGTTCAGTTCCTAGCACCCATGTTAGATGACTTACACAACCACCTATAAATGCGATTCCAGGGGATCTAGCACCCTCTGCTGGCTTCCCTGGGTGCCTGTGCACATGTGCATACACACAGAGACACATATACATAAGTAAAAATAAACCTGAAAATTGTATTTTCTTTATTTTTTGGTTTTTGAAACAGGGTTTCTTTATAGGCCTTGATGTCCTGGTCCCAAACTCAAGAGATCCTCCTGCCTCTGCCTCCCTAGTACTGGGACTAAAGGTGGGCACCACTATGCCCAGCTTAAATTATCTTAAATAAACAAGAGGACTAATAACAGCACTATAATCAAAGTATAGTTTTCCTATTTTTTTGTACAAAGCTATATAAAACACAAACATTAACATTAAAACCATAGGCATATAGTATATAAAATAAGTTACATGGCTGGCCTGACTGTCAGCTAACCAGTACTCACAGCTCACTGTTACAAGAGAAATGGTAGGAAAGGAACAGCATCTATTTTTGTCAGAGAACAAAGAGTTGAACTCAGCCCGTCACGAGATGGCATTATTCCCCATTCACTCACCATATGCTCAGCCAAGAGTGAACAGACCACAGTTCCACATTTGAAACACTCAGCTCGTCTTAATGGTAAAATTCCATCTACTAAGTAGCACTAAGCTACGTAAGCTTATCATGAATAATATTAAATGAGAAACTTTTCAAAAGAAAATTCCATGTCATTTATTTAGTCTTGGTATTAGGGATTAAACCTAGGGCATCATGTAAGTGATGGAGTGTACCTTCTAGCCCCAAATACAAGACTCTCTGTCAGTGTGGGAAATGCTTATCATTTCTAGAGCAATGCATCTGTGTCTCTAGATGTTAATGATAATGAATCCCTAATAACAGGGGATTCAGTGAAGCAAATGCTTATCATATGCAGGTATGTCATACATTTCCTCACTTCACATTCACAATGGTTTTGTAAGGCAAGTGTTATCCTACTGTTCCTGATAAGGAACAAGCTCAGACAGGTTCAGAAATGTGCACACCGGCCCAGATCAGAGAATCTGCACACTGTCACAATAAGGAATAAATCCAGAACCAAGGCTCAACAGTGACATTCTCCACCTACTACCCAAGATGCTGCCTGCTGTACCTCAGCCCTGCCAAGAACCCCGGGGGACACACCAAGAACATTAACATTTAACTCCAGTCACTTGTATGTACTGCCAGATACCCTATAACTGGGGGTCTCAACAGATAAGACCACTGGCACCCAAAGCAATTAAGACTGGATAAGTTTACTCAGTGAATAAGTAGAAAAGGTGTTCAGTCATCTTTTTCTAACTCTGCTTGTTCTAATATGCTACCCACTTATCCTGTAAGCTGGACGGACACCCCTTCCCACCCACCACCCTGTGAGCTGAAAAGGCTCTAGCACCCTATCTAACCAAACCTGGATGGGCTGTAGCACCCTATCTACCCACCTACCCTATATACCCACCCACCCTGTGAACGGGATGGGGGTCTAGTACACTAGCTACCCATCCTGTTGTAATTATTAGTCAGAATGGTAACACTTGACATAAAAAAAAAACTGCTCTGATAATTTAGACCTTTCTAAAATAAGCAAAACAACAACAAAACCCTCCCACACAGCCACTTCTGCTAATCTCCTTACCAAACATGGCCTCCTCCGTGCCCGGCAGCACCGGGTGGGATAAGATGCTACCGTCCTTGACAGCAGACAAGGTACTCAAGCACTTGCCGTATAGACTGTGGAGTTTGGACACAGAAAAGGTGCCAAACTGACTCTGGCAAAAGGAGAGGTAGCGCTGCCACAGGTCCGTGTTGTTGGGGTGCAGAAAGAGGAGCTTCTGCCACTCCTTGGCCAGCGCACTGGGCTCCCAAAACTCTGCACACAGCTGCAGCTTGGCGAGCTTCAGGTCCACACTGCTCGGGTTGCTCTCGATGGCGCGCTCTAGTACGGCCAGCTTCTTCTCCAGGAGGAGTTTCAGGGACTTCCTGTGCTTCTCCTGCTCTCCTTCCTCAAGGGCATACAGGCCAGGACTCTTCATGACCTCGTCCTCAACAACAAGAAAACAGCTTACTAATGCTAACTACACACATGTGCTCCTCAGTTCAACAGTTCTCCATGTGCGTGACTCCCAGTGGGTTTCCAGCTTTCAAACGGAGCTACTAGTAAGATTCTGTTGGTAAACCACTTACTTATGACAACTCCCTTTAGTAAACACACAGATCCCCGGGTGCCTGTGACATTTGGTGTATTCTACCTTTATATCTCCAGACAGAACTGTCTGCCCTCGTCATTCTGGGTTTTAAGACTTATTTATTACTATTTATTTGTGCATGTGTGTTCCTATGTCGTATGTGTAGGCACATGTGTCTGTGTATCCTTGTTGACCAGAAGAGGGAGTCAACTGTCCTCCTCTATCACACTCCGCCTTAACAGGTTCTCTCCAGCAAGCCTCTTTTCTCTGCAGACAGAGACAGACATACAATCAGACAGACACACGCACACACCCTTAGAGATGAGTCATAGGTATACAAAGATGGTTCCTTGTTACATGGGTACTTGGATCTGACCTCTGGTCCTCATGTTTATGCAGCAAGTGCTCTTAACCACTGAGTTATCTGTGTGTCATTCTTAACATGGATTTCTATGTCAATAACTAGTACACAGTGCACTCAACAAGGCAGAGCCAATCTGGGTAATAAAACAGCCATAATCTAACTACTCACAAATGACAAAGACAACTGTGCAGGAGTATGGCAGGAGTACACGGGTAACCCCGAGCAGCCCTGTTCTTTTGGTCTATGCCCTCGCTTGTGTACTCTGCACTTTACGGATGCCTTGTCCTCAGTGTGAATGACACTTCTCTCAAAACTGCATTCCTAGGCTGAGATCCCAATCAGTGATAGAGCACTCATCTACCATGTGAGGCCCTGGATTCCATCTCAGCACCAACCCTACAGCCACTCACACCTACATTCATCCCCAACCCCTCCAACCCAACCCCCACACCCACCCCTACTTAAAAAAGAAACATTCTATTCCTTTTCATCTGTTCCCAGATAACACACAGCATTTCTACTCTATGCTGCACGTACTCCTCAGAGGGTTGGGCTTCCTCACTGGACTCTGAGCAAGCACAGGTCAAAGGCTACAACTATCAAGAAGCCAGGCCCAGGCTTTTTCAGAGCAGTTCAAAAGGTTCAAAAGTGTAGTGGTCCATACCTATAATCCCAACTACTTTGGAGGCAGAGGCAGGGGATGGCAAGTTCAAAGCAGGCCTGGGCAACTTAGATCTTGGCTTAAAATAAGCAAAAAAGAGCTTGGGCGGCCAGTGGTAGAACATTTGCATATGCAAGATCCTGGGTTCAATGCCTAGTACCATCGGATGGGTACGTGGGTGGGTGGATGGGTAGGTGGGTGGATGGATGGATGGATGGATGGATGGATGGATGGATGGATGGATGGGCGGGCAGGCGGGCAGGGCGAACAGACCAACAAATGGACACTACAGAGTAAATGGATCAGCTCCAAATCATCATTACCATTTCACAATAAGAGAACCAGGCCAATGACACTCACCTGGAACGCTACAAAGGCCATCCACAGCTGAGTGTCCCGGGGATTCTCCCGCACCTTTCTGTTGAACTCCTCCACCCTGGCTTTAAGAGCAGCACTCTCCCTGTCCTGCTGTGAGTCTGACTGCTTTGATTCTTGCTCTGGTGGACCCTGTCCTTGTAACCACTGTGTAGTTGACTGATCGTAAATCCCCAGAGGATTCAGCCACGTTGCAACAGGAGTAGCCGCATCAGCAGAGTCCTTCACTGGGATAAATGTGACTGGCTCAGAGGAGAGGGGCTCAGTGCTAGCACACACGGCAATGCCCTCAGTGTGCAATAATCCCACATTCTTCTTGGTGAAATAGCGCTCCAAGTGCTTGTGTGAATGCTTCTTAGCCGCAGGAGCTCCTTCCCAGGATATACACTGTTTCTTAGGATTAATGCCCAGGCAGGAGTTCCCTTTCCTCTTGTACCTGATTAGAAAAAGAAAACAAGCAGCTGAGAAAAGATAGGTGTCCCATTCCCTGGGTACAACTGAATATCCGAAGACTTAATTTTTCTTACACAGTCACCTTGAATAGACTAACAGCCCCAAGAGAGACAGATCAGCCATCAGCCTTATTCTGCCTGGCTTTGACTTCCCCTGTTCTTAAACCCCCTGCTAACCCCTACTGATTAAAGCTGTGCCTTCTAGGTCTTATAACTAGTATTTCTCTGAAGCTTTGTAAGGATCAGTCACGTGCATTATATCACTTGCTTACCACAGCCTATGTGACAGGCAAGGCAGAGAGTACCATCCTCTTTCAGGCCATTCTCAAATGAGCATCCTTGCTGGGTGTTGGTGGTTCACACCTTTAATCCCAGCACTTGAAAGGCAGAGGCAGGTGGATCTCTGTGAGATCGAGACCAGCCTGGTCTACTGAGCGAGTTCCAGGACAGCCAAGACTGTTTCACAGAGAAACACTGTCTCAAAACCCCCAAAAAAGAACACCCTGACACCAGGAATCCAGAGCACTTGTGAGGCCAACAGGCCCCCTTCCCAATGCTATTCCCTGCTGCTTCAGAGGGCAGCATGAGGCCTAAGTGTCTTTCTTTTTAAATGAGTTGAAGGAAATCGTATTTGGTCATTTCCCCACTAAAGGAAAACAGGTTGCTGGGCTCTGAAGTGCTTTTACAGAGCATGCAGGTGGAGACTGAAGAAAACAGCACAACAGCTGTGAACCACATCAGGAGACAGAACCAAAACATGCATAAAATACTCGTTATCATTAGACCTCCAGGAAATGCCCAAACACAGCCAAGCTGGGGCACAGCACACACCCCAGGTAACCGAAACATTCAAGATGGACAATACCAAAGGCTGTGAGCACAACCCTCATCTCCTACTGGTGGGAACAGAACATGATGAGTGCTCCAGTTGGGGAAAGGTGTGGCAGTGCCACTCAGCTGGGCAGGCAGTGGTGGCGCACAC
This sequence comes from Cricetulus griseus, assembly GCF_003668045.3. Lineage (NCBI taxonomy): Eukaryota > Metazoa > Chordata > Mammalia > Rodentia > Cricetidae > Cricetulus > Cricetulus griseus. The sequence continues at coordinate 105,563,881 of NC_048598.1, read as the reverse complement.
CTTTAATCCCAGTACTCAGGAGGCAGAGGCAGGTGGATCTCTGTAAATTCAAAGCCAGCCTGGTCTACAGAGCAAGTTCCAGAAGAAGCTCCAAAGCTATACAGAGAAACCCTGTCTCAAAAAACAAAAACAAAAAACATCTAAACACACACATACCCTGATCTGGCAATGCTATTCCAGGGTATTTGCTCAAGAGAAAATAAATCACATGTCTACACAAAGACTTGTACTCAGATATTCTCAGCAGCTAAGGAATGGAAAGAGTCCAGGTGGCCATCAACAGAAGAACTCATAACCAGCAGTAACAGCATAAAATGGAATAATCCAAGAGACAAACTTCTGACAAATGCCAAGTGCTGAATTTCAGAAATGCCACACTAAGTGAAAAAAGCCAGGCACAGGAGAGTTCATGCTGTGTAATTCCACTTACAACATTCCAGGCAGACAAGACTAACAGAGGGCAGGAATCCTGACAGCAGCAAATGCTGCTGGGCCGGCCCATGGGTGTGAGCTCCCCATAGGAGAAATGTGTGGGCGGCACAGAGGTCATGGCTATATACGTGTAGATATTTATCAATGTGCAAGACTAGAGAGTAATGTCATGCAAATGTTAAACCAAAGAAAAACCCTAAAAACCACTGAATTTTAGTTACTAATAACCATACTGTCTGTGGCTCATTTTGAAATGCATCAAAACCTCAGAAGGGCTGATGGACAGACAGGTTAGGAAGCAAGCATGAGGAGGTATCAGAGGCAGAATGTTGGAGGAGTACATAAGTATAAAACTTTCAACCCTGGCCATGTATGTGAAATTCTGCGTAATAAAATGCCATATGGAAAGAAAAGGATAGGGGAGAGATGCTACCACCTGGTCAGCTCCAAGACAGCCAGGTGAGCCCAGGCTCTCCTACCTCCTGGCTTTCTCCACTGTCAACAGTTGCCTTCTTTGTTTGCCTTGCCCCTCCATCACTGCTCCAGTCCTGACTCCCAGTTCAGGGAAATATTTTCTCAAACACGTTAAGTTCTCCTAAGTCCTGCTAGGGTCTGAACACTGTGATAGCAAATCTTGAGTATTAATGTGATTAGACCCACTGTTATAATGTATAAAAGAAAACGGTTGGAAGCTGGGCAGTGGTGTTCACCTATAATCCCAGCACTGGGTAGGCAGAGGCAGGCAGATCTCTGTGAGTTTGAGGTCAGCCTGGTCTACACAGTGAGTTCCAGGACAGCTAGATCTGTTACACAGAGAATCTTTCTCTGGGAAAAGAAAAGGGAGGGAGGGAGGGAGGGAGGAGGGAGGGAGGGAGGGGGAGGGAGGGAGGGAGATCTGTAGAAAGGAGGAATTACCATGAATACATGCAGAGTAACTTTCTTAGCAGAGCTAGAAGTACATGGCCAAGGGCAGCCATGACGAGGCCCTGAAAAGGGAGAGAAATTAGGAGACGATGAACATCATGGCTATAGACAGCCATGATAGGGCCTTGAAGGGACAGACTCTTCAGTTCCATGGGACAAATTATGGGGGAAGGGGGCAGTGCTGGAGAGAGAGCTCGAGAGAGAGCTCAGAAGGTAAGAGCATTAGCTGCTCTTCCGGAGGACCTTATTTGATTCCCAGCACCCACATGGTAGCTCACAATCATCTGTAACTCCAGTCCCACAGGATCTGATACCCTCTTCTGGCCTCCATAGGCACTGCACACTCATGGTGCACAGACACACATGGAGGCAAAACACCCATACACATAAAACTAAAAGTAACTGGCAAGGGCATTTGCTATAGCAAAGTAAACAACAATGTGAAGAAAAACAAAGTCCTACTACCTACAGATACCTGCTTCTGGATGCAGTTGTATGCACACATCCTTTCAACAGCTATCATATAGCTCTGAACCTTCCCCACTGCTTTTACACACTTCTAAACACAACTACTCCTAAAGAATGTTAATTTTTGTTTTTTTTTTTTTTCTTTCGTGGGTGCTGGGATCCTCTGGGAACCTGGATCCTCTGGAAGAGCAGCCAGAACTCTTAACCATCTCTCCAGCCCCGTAAAGAATATAATTTTTAATTACATTTATTTATATAAGTGTTTCATGAATGACTACTGTCTGCATGTACATCTGTACACCAGAAGACGGCATTGGATTTCCTTACAGACGGTTGTGAGCCACCATGTGGTTCCTGGGAATTGAACTCAGGACCTCTAGAAGAACAGAGCAGCCAGTGCTCTTAACCACTGAGCCATCTCTCCAGACCCCAGTTACATTTGGGTGGGGAGGAGGTGGGGAATGCACACCACAGTGCACACATAGAGGTCTGTGGACAACTTGTGGGAAGCAGTTCTCCAAGGTCTTAGAGCTTAAATACCATGGTTAATGCCTTCAGTCTTCAAGGCCTGAGAACTGGGAACTCGGGTCACGCCTTTGCTCTCTATGTCTCAAGCCCTGCAAAGTCCTAACTGTCTACAGGGAGTCAGTAAACACTCAAACTTTGTTTCATTGTTGTTCTTGTTTTCAGGCAGGAGTCTCTCCAAGTTGCCTAGGCATCCCTCAGACTAGCAATCATTCCTGAGCCTCACAATTAGCTGGGCACCACCCTTAACATGTTTTTCAAACACGTTTGACAGATTACAAGAAAGAGTTCTAATTCATTACTGAAGCAAATGCCACCCCCTACTTTTATGACTCTCTGCTGGTGTCTGCTAGAAATAATGTGACAAAAACATTACCATCAAATGTCATTTGTTAAGTGGAATATGTGTGGGGCTGAATAAATAAAAATGCTCTTACCACTTTTTCAAATGGCACACAGATCAGACCAAATAGTTCCCAGATACCCTACCAAAGTTAATTATTATAAGGTATTTTTAGATTCATTCCTGAACAAACATTTATTGAACACCCACTCAAGCCAGGCACTATGCTATGTTCCAGGGATAAAATTAACCCAAATGACCTTCCAGCTACAGCGTTCATTTTAGAATATAGAAGACGCATGTACTTTTACAACTCAACAATGAGCAAAACACAACAGAATCCATGAAAGAAAGACAGGCAGACAGTGCTGACAGAGCCAAAGGAGAAAGATGTTACTTCTAATAAAAGAGAAAAAGAGAGAGAGCGAGAGAGAGAGAGAGAGGGAGAGAGAGAGAGAGAGAGAGAGAGCGCAACCAAACAGGACTACAACAATGGTTACCTTGCTATATCCCCTCGGTAGAGAGATTTATACTCCCAGTTGGCAGGATCTGGCTTCTTATCTGTCCTGAAGACTTCCGTCAGAGTCTGAATGTCTTCCAGCCAAATGGATTGGTGTCCAGCAGCAACAGCATTACTTTCTTGACTATCAGACAAAGAAAAAGGGAGAGGAACTTTAAAACTACTGAGGAAACGTGGCATCCTCAGAAATCGCAGGCTAAACCTGTCAAACCCTCATGACATCAAACGCACCCAGGGACACAGAACCACACAGGCAATGAAGGAAAGAGGACTTTCACTATGGGAAGGGTTTGAAAATGAAGCCAAACTTGCAACCACGAAATGGAAGAGAAGCTATCTCAGTAAGTACCCTGAAGGATACAGGCATTCTTTTTCAATATTTCATTACAGCCAGTCCTGGCAGCACAGGCCTATACAATCCTAGCTACTCAGAAGGCTGAGGCAAGAGGATCTAAGCTACAGGCCTGCCTGGGCAACTTAGTAAGATGCTGTTTTAAAACAAAAACAAAACAAAAATACAAAAGAGAAATACAGCTTAGTGGTCTTATACAGGAAGCAACAAGTAAACACATACAAATATTTAAATGCCTACAACTATTGTCTTAGTTACTTTTCTATCGTTTGAAGAGACACCATGACCAGGACAACTTATAGAAGAGTTTATTGGGGGCTTGCTTATAGTTTCAGAAGGCTAGAGTCCATGACATTGGCATGGCATTGGAGCAGTAGCTAAGACTTCACATCTTAAGAAACACCATGAGGGGGCTGGAGAGATGGCTCAGTGGTTAAGAGCACTGCCTGCTCTTCCAAAGGTCAGGAGTTTAATTCCCAGCAACCACATGGTGGCTCACAACCATCTGTAATGAGACTTGGTGCCCTCTTCTGGCCTGCAGGCATACACACAGGCAGAATACTGTACACAGAATAAACAAACAAATCTTTTAGAAGGAAGGAAGGAAGGAAGGAAGGAAGGAAGGAAGGAAGGAAGGAAGGAAGGAAGGAAGGAAGGAAGGAAGGACCATGAGGCAGAGAAAGAGAGAGAGCTTTAGAAACTTAAAGCCCACCCCCAGTGACATGTGTCTTCCAACACAGTCACAGCTTCTAATCCTTCCTAAACAATTTCACCAGCTGGGGACCAAGTACTTAAATATGAGCCTGTGGAGGGCATTCCCATTCAAGCCACCACAATGACAACTGCAAATACACAAAATTATTCCTGCTCTAAGACATTTTAGAGCACTTGGCAAAGGACTCAACCACATGGTCAAGGTGAAAAGCCTTTACATTAAAGTGCGCTGCCCTGACCTCAGCTAACTTATTTTAAAAGTCTTCTAACATTTCATTACAAGTGAGTACTTAAAAAAAAAAAAGAAATTATCATGTGGTGGTTTGAATAGGAATAGCCCCCACAGACACATGTGTTTGAATGCTTGGCCCATAGGGAGTGGCACTATTAGGAGGTGTGGACTTATCAGAAGTGTGTCACTGTGGAGGTAGGCTTTGAGGTCTCATATATGCTCAAGCCATGCCCAGTGTCTCAGTTCACTTCCTGTTGCCTGAAGATCAAGATGTAGAACTCTCAGCTCCTTCTCCAGCACCGTGTCTGCCTGCCTGTCACCATGTCCCACCAAGATGACAATGGACTAAACCTCTGAACTGTAAGCTAGCTTGAATTAAATGTTTTCCTTTACGAAAGTTGCCGTGGTCATAGTGTCTCTAGACTAGAAACCCTAAGACATGCCACGACTCTGACTTGCTGCATCTCCAGTACCACTGTGGCATGGCCTCAGATTCTTCATCCTGGCTTTATGCACATCTGGGCCTCCTACAGAAAGGGCAAAATGATGACAGCTCCCAGTAAGAGAAGACCCTATCTTGTGTCTTGGATCCCATGTGTGGACTGGCAGGTGTTCAGCCCAGACACAAATCAATGTAACCACCTCCTAGGAGTGAAGGGTGGAAAGAAAGGTTTTTCTGGCCTCTAACATCTTTTTTCCTCTGAAGAAATGAGTTCATAAGGCTACAGACTTTGTTTTGTAGCTCTGCCCAGAGACAGTTAAAGATTCTGGAGACTTCTAGATCTTTCTTGACAAGGAATCTAAGGGGATGGTATTTCAATGACACAAAACAGCTCCTCACTAAGTAACTGTTGAATGGCAAGCCTTGGGTTAAAACACACAGTGAAGGAAATCATAACTGCCTGCAGGACAGCAGTGAGTTTCTCTACAAAACCCTTAGGGGAAACAAAAGGAGGGCAACCCTGTTGGAAATGAGCAAATGCATCCACAAAGGAAGGACCATCAACCCGGAGGACACGCACACAGGGTGGCAGCAGCCGCCTCTGGGGAGAAAATAAGCTTTCATCTCTTCCCAGGACTGCAGTTAGGAAGCCCGATGTGGGGTGTGGTCTCAGCTGTGCACAAGGGGCCACCTCCACATTGTGCTGAAGAACTCACCCCAGTAAACAAAGGTCAATTAGTGGCTGTCGCCTCTGGGGAGTCTGTCCCTCGATCCCCTAAAGTAGAGTCCCACATGGTATGCTACCCTCCATGAACCCACCTTCCTGACATCATGGAAAGCCATTTACAATTCACTAATATCTTAGTCCTTACTATGTGGAAACAAACACTTCTTCCAGGTCAGCTTCCCCAGAACCAGACTAAAGAAGTTGGCAAGAAAACAAAAGAGAAAGTAAAACAATCTTTTATCTTACTAAAATTATTCATTAAATGACCAAAAAAAAAATCTATCTGGGAAATGGGGAGATATCCCAGTGAGTAAAATGCTTGCTGCAAACGCATGAAACCTGACTTCGGTCCCCAGCACCCACATAACACACCGGGAACAGGCGCACACTCCTCTAACCCCAGTGCTGAGAGACACACAGGAGGGCCCCTGGAGCTCACTGATCAGACAGTCCAGCTGGCCAGTGAGCTCCAGGTTCTGTGAGAGACCAATCTCTAAGGATGAAGAGGACAGTGACAGAGGAGAAACCCTACATCAATAATTCAAATAACAACAGCAACGTCATCAGGATCTGAAGCTGGATGTGGTGTGCAGGCCTGTGAGATCTACACTTAGCAGATGGAAGCAGGAGTTAGCCTGGGCTACATAAGAACAAGTCTCAAAAGAGACAAAAAAGCAAACAAACAAACAAACAAACAAAACAGCTACAACAATGTGCTGTAAAGACTTTCTTGGACATGGTCAATCAAAGGCTGAAATTAACAAATTTTCAAGTTATCATGGGGGACTGGAGAGATGGCTCAGTGGTTAAGAGCACTGGCTGCTCTTGCAGAGTTTGGTTCCCAACACCCACATGGCAGCTCACAGCCATCTATAACTCAAGTTCCGAAGGATCTAATGCCCTCTTCTGACTTCCACAGGTATCAGGCAGGCATGTGGTGCAAATACACAAATTCAGGCAAACACACACACATAAAATTCAAAGAAAGAAATCTTTAGAACCAAGTATGATGATAAACAAACAAATCAGCCAGCAACAAGGAGATGGGTAGTGCCTGAAGAACAACACCTAAGACTGACCTCTGACCTTTACACACGTACAAACATGTACTCATATAGGCATACAGAAAAAGTAAAAGATATGGGGCTGGAGAGAAGACTCAGAGGTTAGGAACACTGACTGCTCTTCCAGAGGGCCTGAGTTAAATTCCCAGCAACCACATGGTGGCTCACAACCATCTGTAATGAGATCTGGTGCCCTCTACTGGCCTGCAGGCATACATGGTGGCAGGATGTTGTGTACATAATAAATAAATAAATAAATAAATAAATCTTTTTTTAATTTTACTTATTTTTATTTCATGAACATTAGTGTTTTGCCTGCCCGTATGAGGGTGTCAGGTCCCCTGGAACTGGAGTTACAGACAGTTGTGAGCTGCCATGTGGGTGAATGGAATTGAACCCAGGTCCTCTGGAAGAGCAGCCAGTGCTCTTAACCACTGAGCCACCTCTCCAGCCCCATAAATAAATCTTTAAAAAAAAATAAAAGATACTACACTCAATTATTTGTACAGCAAAAAATTCCCAGTACCAGGCCCTATGTCAAGGGATGAAGGAAAGAAAAACAGCAGTCAGCAAGGCAGCCATGACCCCTGCCCTCCAAAACTTAGTGCATTCTCAACCTTTTTGCTAGATGCCTTCATTCCTCCCTCCTACGGCAAGCACTGGTGGGAGAAACAGCCCCTAAGCTACAGTCTGATAGGCGAGTCAGCTCTCCTGAGCCTGTGGTCACTGACATTGCCGCCAGTGTTGGCCTCTGATGGAAACAGGTTCTCAACCACAGAGTTCTCTCTAACATCAGCAGGGCTCCCAAGTACACGATAAAAGCAAACCCCAAAGATATGCAAAAAAATGCAATAAAAAAATGGTACTATGTTCTTACTGTGTACCACTGAGAAAAAAAAAAGTGTAATCTCTCTTTTAAAACACACAAGAAAAAAAGTTAAATAATTCAGGTATTTAATACTGACTGACAATCGACAAGATCTAGAACCTCCCAAGAGACAAGCCTCCTGACACAACTGTATGGAATCATCTAGATGATCTGAGTAGCCTCTTGGAATACCTGGGAGCCACTGTCTTGACCAGGTCCTCTGAGGTGGGAAGACTCGCCTGAAAACTGAACGGCACTATTTCCTGGCCTGAGCCCTGGACCAAAGGCAAAGGAGCAGGGAACCAAGCAGCTCCAGGCATCTCCCTCTCTGACCCGCTGGTCCTGCTGCTGTGCCTTCCCTGAACCATGGCCTACACTCTCAACTGTATTGTTTGAAATGTTTTTGCTCTTGTGCCCTTTTAGGCTTTTCTGAGGGGCCCACCATCCTGCTCCCAAATAAATCACACACGAAGGCTTATTCTTAATTACGAGTGCCCGGCCTTAGCTTGGCTTGTTTCTAGCCAGCTTTTCTTAACCCATCTATCTACCTTTCCCTCTGGGCTTTCCCCGTTCTTACTTCTGTCATCTTACTCCTACTCATGGAGTAAGATGGACTGCTGGCTGGCTCCCGGCATTCTCCTCTCCTTGTTCCCTTGTTCCTCCTCTTCCCCTGTTTCTCCTTCCGTTAATGCTCTCTGCCTGCCAGCCCTGCCTAGCCTTGCTCCTGCCTCGCTATTGGCCGTTCAGCTCATTATTAGACTATCAGGTGTTTTAGACAGACCAAGAATCACAGCTTCACCGAGTTAAACAAATGCAGCATAAACAAAAGTCACACACCTGAAAATAATATTCCACCACACAACTGTGAGTACATGCGTGTACACAGGAATGACAGAACACCCTGAGGCAAGGGAGGCAGAACTTTTGTTCCTCTCTAAGTGTGGAACCTGCCACTCCACAGTGTATGGACCGCATACCAATTAGTGGCACATATGCCACATTCCAGAATCAAGCCAGGTGTGGTGGCATGCACCAATAATCCTACCACTTGAGAGATGGAGGCAGTCGTGTCTGGAGTTCAAGGCTGGTGGCCTCCTCCACAGCAGGCCTCTCTTTTGATCAACTGATTACAGAGCCATTAAACGTCCAAATGGGGCAACAATCAAGAAAGAACCACTGCACTTAAAACACCACTGAAGCTGAGAGCAGTGCTCACCTGGGTTTCTCGGCTTCCTTCTGCCTGTCCTTGGTGCTTCTGGAAGACCTGTCCTTCCCGGAATCTGTGTCTGACTCAGAGCCGCTGCTGCTGGACCGCTCGTGCCTTCTCTTAGTCTTCTTGCGGTGCTGATGTTTCCTTCTCTTCTTTTTCTCCTTCTTCTTTCTTCTGCTTATCTGCGTGAGTGTCTTGCTAGTGTCACTATCATCTGAGAGCTCTGACTTCAGAGGACTCCTGTTGGAAAAATCAACGTTGGGATCATTGTCAAAAGAGAAGCAGGGGGAAATCACACACGTAGAAATAATGTACAGAGAAGCATGAGCACTGACACACGCTCACTACTAGCCCATACATGACACGATACCTTCCGGGATCAAACTCACCTTAGAGACGTTAGGATTGAACCCAAAGTCAGAAGAGGTGAGGACACTCTCCTAACACTGTCTAAAATCGTGCTTTCCTGTGTGCACAGCTGACACCTACCAGTCACTCTAGCAAACTGTATGGCAACATTGCTAGAGGACGGTTATTAGCCCAGTGGACATCCTAGAGGAAAAATGGTTTAACTGTAGTTGTGGCCCTTCTGTGTAAAGGTGACAAAGCTCTTCTTCCTCAGAACTGTACCACTTACAAATGCCGTCCTGGTCATGGCCTCTACCACTTCCAGAGGCTTCCGTGGATGTGGACTGTGAAGTGTGAGGTTTTCACCACATTAATGGGGCCATCTAGTCTCTATTTGTGAACGTGCATTTCTCAGTCCAATGGTCTACAAAACCTTCCTTCACAGCCAGGGAGGATGTGTGTCTTCCAGCTCCCCGATGAGCTCAGGAGATTTTAGCCTCTGTTATCTTATATCGGCTATTTTTATCTAAGTGTTGAAAATGAAACTAAAGAAATATCCAAATTAACAATATTCTAAAGGTCACTAATGAGTTCACTGAAGTTACTGGAGAGTTACAGTGATGCAATTTCCCTCATGGCCTAATTATAGGCAATAACTGTGTCATGTACCTTTGCCACTGCTATACAAAGGGGCTGGGGAGAAGAATGCACAGGAGTTAGGTGAGGGAAGATGGTGGGTCACAGGTCACCTGTCACTGAGCAGAAGGACGAACTCTATTCATTTCTTTCATCTCAGGCTTTTCTAGGGAGCATCAGTGAGGCTATGGACAGTACACAAGGCTAACTCCCCGTCAAACAAGTACCTTGTCAGTGGTGACCCTCCAGAAGCAAGGGCTGTGACCTCTTCCGCTTGTTGGCTCAGAGCCGTTAGACTTCCAACACAAAAGCTTGGGTTGCTCAGCCAGTCTAATTCTGCACATGCAAGAGAGAGAAAAGATGGATGCCATTACTGTCATAGGCCTTCTAGACCAGGAAACCGCCCATCCTACCAGCTATCATCTGAATTTACAGCCATTATCAGCCAATATCTTTGGCAGTCCACAGAAACCAAGAGGAATCCATAAAAATTTTATTTCACAGGGCATGGGGTATTAACACATTTAAAATATTTATTTAACACTGAAACCTCTTGCAATATTGGACTGTTGCTTAAACAAAAGCCACATACCCAATGTGGCCTAAAAGGTAACAAGATGTCAACGCAACCGGTCTAAGAAAGTCAGTTCTCTCTTTCCACCACGTGGGTCCCAAGGATCAAACTCAGGTTGTCAGGTTTGGCAGCAAATGCCTTTACCTGCTGCGCCATCTCAATAGCCCTCAGAGTCCATTTAGAAACTCCTAAAAGTTAGAAAGTCAGTCATCCATAGCAGTACATGCCTGTAACCCCACCACATGGGAGACAAGGACCATGAGATCAAGTCCAGCCTGAGCTACACAGCACTCAGGAGATAGAGGCAGTCAAATCTCTGAGAGTTCGAGGCCAGCCTGGGCTACAGAGCAAGTTCCAGGACAGCCAGGGCAACACAGAGAAACCCTGTCTCAAAAAACCACCAAACAGCAATAACAACAACAAAAAATATCAAACTTTAATATTAAAATTTATAAACAATAATGATTACTTCTGACTTGTGTAATTAAATGTTTAAAATCTTTGGCTTATCTATAACTTCTAACTTCTTTTTTAATAATTTATTTATTTTTACTTTATATGCATTGGTGTCTTGCCTGCATGTATGTCTGTATGAGGATGTCAAATCCTCTGGAACTGGAGTTACAGATAAATGTAAGTTGCCATGTGGGTGCTGGGAATTTAACCTCAGTCCTCTGGAAGAGCAACCAGTACTCTTAACCTCCGAGCCATCTCTCCAGCTCCCCACTCCCTTTTAAATAATCTTTACTGCATTATTTATTTAGTGGGGGGGTCAGTTTACATGTTAGTTCTTTCCATCATGCAGGGCTGGGAGATGGAACTCTGGTCATCAGACTTGTCGATAAATGCCTTCACCAGCCCAGACATTTCTCTGTCCTCTAACTTAACAATGAACTGTTTCTACATCTCTTAATTTACAACTCTGCAGAATCCTTTCTAACTTTCTAAGCCTTAACTGTGAATTGGAAGGAAAACAGACATGGGATGGCATGTGGAGGAGTCCCCAGAGAGGTCTGTGTTGTGTTCTGTTCCCTCAAATGTACAGAATGCAAAAGGCCTGCACACGAAAGGGAGGAAGGCAGCTGAGACTTCCAGGGTTACTGAGGCAGAATTGGCACATCATAAGATTCATCCTTTAGCAAGTACACCAGCTTTGAGTATACTTACGAGTGTGCAGCCACCTCTGTAACTACATCTTCATCATCCTGTGACAAACAGCCCTGACTTCAAGTCACTGCTCCTCGCCCATGCCCCTTGCCTTCCTCCTCAGCTTTATATAACCATTACCTACTTTCTGCTTCAACGGAACTATCTGCCTGTTTAGTACAGTTCCTACACTATGTAGTGTTTTGTAACTGGTTTGCAAGGTTCATTCAAGCTACAGTCATGTAGCTTTACATTGTTCGTTTTTACTGACAAATATATGGAATCTGGTGATGTGCCTTACTCATTGTGTCTATTCAACAGCCAGCAGACACTTAAGGTTATTTCTTTTCTGTGGCTATTATAACAATGCTTCTAAGAACTTACATGTACAAGTTCTCCGTGAATGCTTTCATTTCTCCAGGGTGGATATTTAGACAATTGCTGGGTCATATCATAAACCCTGTCAGCATTCCAAGGAACTGCCAGACTATATTTTACCAAATAGTTGCATCATTCAAGTCCCATCAGCAGCATGTGAGGATTCCATTTCTGTGCAAATAAACAACACTTCTGGCTGTTTTTCCAATTATCATCATCCTAGCAGGTGGAATATCATTTCATTGTGGCTCTGTTTCCATTTCCCTTATGACAATAAGGTCAACATCTTTTTACTCACATATTAGCCATTCATGGGTCATCTCTGAAGAAATAGCTGTTCAAATCCCTTACCCATTTTTAAATAGGGTCCTCGTATTATTGAGTTCCACAGGTTCTTTATATATTCTGGAATCTAGTCCCACATGGTAACGGCATGTTAACGAAAAGAGACAGACAAGCTCCCTGAAGATGGGTGCTTTGCGTAATAATGCACAGCCATATTTCCAGCAGCTAGGGCAATGCTTGGCATATAGCAGGTGTCCAACAAATATTTGTAGGAAAGCAGGGAATGAGGACAAGAAGATTCCGAAGGAGAAAAGGAATAGTAAAAAGCACAGGGGAAAAATGGAGGAGAAACTAATGGAAGTGCCCACAGTAGGCCAACACCAAGACAAGCATGTGTGGCCTTTATATCTTTCAACTCCCATAAGCTAGCTCTACAGCAGGGCTACACCAGTACTTTACAGATGTGGGAATGGGGCTCAAAGGGAGTAAGTCATTTGTAAGGTCCTATCTAGTAAATACTAACCAACTGCTCATGCAATCTTTCTCCTCCTGTTTCCATGTTCCTTCTGAGACTGGTTCCTTTCCCTTGGGCCTCATTCCTGGCAAGAGCTAAGCGAAAATAGTCCTTGTTGCTCACTGAGATCAGAATATTTCCACAGCAATCAGATTCCATCATAAACAATGGAAAAGAGGGGAAAGATGGAACAAACAGTATGCAGGGAGCGATGTTCTCAGAGCATCCCAGCGGATCTTCACACCACCGACACTCTGAACAGTGACAGCAGAGGAAGAAATGTAAAGAAACACAAGCCCCAACACAAAGCAAAGCACGGGACTCTCCAAAGGCCTTCAGAGAGCACCCGCCAGGCAGACTTCCTCAGGACAAGGCAGAGGGTCTCCCACATGCAACCTCTGAGAAGTCCTTTCTAAAGAACTGAAACTCTTGGGTTATGAATTCAGACCACCAGAGGCCCTCGGTGTGACCGTCATCTCAAAAGGCAAAAGGTATTTTCCTCTGGCAGGCTGTGTATTCTTAACTGAATACACAAGAAATGTTAGAAACAACAATACTGAAAGCATTGGGGAGATGCTTCCATCACTCTGTCCAGATTCTGAACTTTTTTTAACCAAGGAAATTGTAAAACAAAATCTCTCAGAGAAGTTTAACACGCAGAACAAAAACAGCAGGGATGCCCTGACTGAGTGTTCAGAGGGTCGGGCACTTTGGACAACTGTGGCCTACGGAGCTGAGCCACATGACCAGGCTCTCCACCATATCATGGAACTACTCTGTACGTAACTAAACTCTCCCGCCAGATACATAAGACTGTAGGGCAACTACAAACTATGACTTCATTATCTCTCCCTACAATATTCTAAGACAGCTCAAATCCTATTAAGGAGAGCATGGCCTGTGCCTTCAATAACAGCTCAGAAGACAGAGGCAGATGGATCTCTGTGATTTTTGAGGTCCATTTAAAAAAAAAAAAACTGGCCAATAAAAAATATATTTAAAAAAAAAAAAAAAGACTGGAGAAATGGCTCAATGGTTCAGAGCACCAGCTGCCCTTCCAGAGAATCCCAGTTTGACTCCCAGTACCCACACGGCAACTCACAACCATGTGCAACTCCAATTCCAAGGAATCTGACAGCCTCCTATAGCGTCTGAGGGCAGCAGGCATGCAAGTGATACAGACATACATGCAGACAAAACACCCATATTCACATAATATTATATATGTCCATATACATGTAATATTGCATGTGTACATACACACATATGTCCATACATACACATTCTTCCAGTCAAACAAACACACCAAGTGGTTTGCAAGTCTTCCATCCTCATTCCCAGCTCCAAGCACCTCCTCCTGCCCAACTCTTACAAACAACAAGCAGCCTGAAGATGGGAGCCATGACCACTCACTCCGATACACCTTCCTAACTCCTATTATAGTGCTGTAGACTCAATAAACATCTATTGGATAAATAAAACACATTCAGGACATGAAGTCTATCTTCATCTTCTTTCCAACAGATCTAACCTCCTCCAGAAGTCCGCTCAATGTATAAAGTGCAGCCAGCATACAATCCACCATTCTTCACAGTAACTGTGTATTTAGTCAGTGCATTACTGAAGACCCGACACATATCCAGGCACCATTTCAGGTACTGGGGAGACAGTGACAGACAAAACAGCATCTGCTCACACAATGATTATACCTGGTCATACCCTTGCCTGTCACGTAACACACCTGAGTTGTGAGGTTCAATTTTAGTTACACAGAATCCGGGACAGAGATATCTAACATTAAAAGATATTTTGTTACTCAGATTGCTAAGTCCTTTCAATGACTACTTACAACCTCATAAGTTATTGTGTTTGACAGAAATCAAGTGTGTACTTACATCACTAAGCAGGGTATAACATATGTAAACTTAGATCACTGAGTAAGGGATATTATATATGTACTTAGATCACTAAGCAGGGTGTAACATATGTACACTTAGATCACTAGTAAGGGATAATATATTATATATGTACTTAGGTCACTAAGCAGGGTGTAATGTACTACAGAAGAAGAGCAGCAGGAAAGCAAGCCTCTGGAGCAGAAGAGGGAGAAGTGGAAACCCTTTTGTCCCTGGAGGTCAGCACAGAAATCTCAGCTTAAAACTTGCTGAGAGCCTGGCACATACACACAGGTAAGAAAGGAAGAGAGGGAAATGTCCCGCACAAAAGCCTCCTGCCTAGCTACTGCTGGGACCCACAGCACCTACAACTTCAGGGAAATCAGAAATGAACAAAGGTAATGGCCCATCACCAAGGGCTCAACCCTCAAATGCCTCTGTGGTGAATTTACTATGGCACTCTACTTCTCCGTCACTTTTGTTCAGTCCCACCATGGGCAGAGGAGCACACCTTGTCATGCATAAGCTCAAACTTTAAAAACAGGTCTTGAACTGTGACTGGATAACATATCCAAGTTCAACATCCATTTCTGTAACTTGTCCTAGCAAAGTTATCACTGGCTTCTAGTCTGTTTAAGTGAACTCAGAGGTGAGTGGCCACCACTCCAGGGTGACCTTTCAGACGGTATTTCTAGGGCAGATGATACAAATAAATTAGCAAGGATATTAATGAAGATGTTTGTTCTTTTAATAAGCCAAGTTCTTCATTTTGATCAGAACCCCAACTGGCAAAGAAGCTGGGAGTGCAAACTCACTCATACAAAAAGCACCGGCAAACAGAACTGAGAATGGCACTCAAGATAGCAACAGCAGACGCTTTCCTAGGAGTTGCCCTATCCTATGAAGCAGCCCAGGAACTGCAAAGATAATATTTAAATCACAAGACCCCCAACACTGTAATAATAAATAAATAAATAAATAAATACAGTTCCTAGTGCAAGTTCTAGAGTCAGAAGAACCTATGCTTTTTGAGTCTCTTTTGTTCATTCAAGATTAAAAGTTGGAGGCCAGTCTGGGTCCCACAGTGATACCCTATCACAGGAAAATAAAAAACATCATCACCACAAAAGTATTAGATAAAAATGTGATGGAGAGGCTAGAGAGATGGCTCAGTAATAAAGAGCACTGGCTACTCTTCAGAGGAACCAGATTTGATTTCCAGCACCCCCACAGAGACTCAGAACCATCTGTAACTTCAGTCCCAGGGGATCTGATGCCCTCATCTGGCCTCCAAGAGCACTGGGCACAAACATGGTACACAGGTATACATGCAGACAAATAAAAAAACTTAAAGTACAATTGATGGGCAACTTCCCAAGAGATGAGCATTGGAAACATGAATTCACTGGACAGTCTTAGTATCACTGAAATCAAATGGTTTAATATCATCCATGCAGCACTCCAAACATGCTGTCTTCAACAACAAAAAATTACATTGTTTACAGGAAACAGTAAAGGAGCATGTTACATGAAGATTTGTTGGGAAACAGCCTCAGGACAAATAACCACTTCCCTCAACAAATAAATCACCTGAGAAAATATGAGATCAGGAGAAACTTTTATAATGAAAGAAAGCTAAAGGGCACATGTGGAAAACGCAATGTGCCTGGGCATGCTGGCACTTGCTGTAATCCCAGCATTAGGGAGGCAGATCTCTGTGAGTTCCAGGCCAGGCAGGGCTACATAGTGAGGCCCTGTCTAGGAAAGAAAAACACAATGAGAATTCTGTCTTCTTTTGGATCCTGACAAGAAAACCCAATTGTAAAAGGTTGAGACACCTTGAGTTAATTTTCTTGTTGGTTTTGTTGTTGTGTGAGCACTCGAGCGAGTGTGCATGTGTGTGTGTGGTTTTTTGTTTTGTTTTGGTTTGGTTTGGTTTTTCGAAACAAGTTTTCTCTGTGTATCTATACTTGGCTGGCCTGAACTCTCTATGTAGACTAAGCAGGCCTAGAACTAAAATACATCCACCTGTCTCTGCCTCCCAAATGCTGACATTAAAGGTGTGTGCCACCTAGCCCAGCCCTTCAAACTGGATCTTACACTCTTAGTATTAAATGTATTTTACGAGCTTATCCACCAGGTAACTTCATTTCGAATGGTAGTTGTGTTTACATTTATCTAAATAAGTCTTCTGATTCTCTCTCCCATGGGCCTTTGAAGGTCCCTGAATGCTCATATCTGTCCAAATCCTACCTTCCTGAAAACCATTCCAAAGTTAACTCCTACAAAACCTTGGAAGGTTCCACTTTATGATGTAGTTAATTGTGGCTCACCTACAGCATTTGTTGCATTCTACCTTACACTGTTGGTTTTTAGTTTCGTTCATGCAACACGTTGCATTATCCGCCCACACATTCCAGACACATTTATTGAACACTTCTACATTTTGGACCTGTGCTGACAATTAAGTGTGCTACAACCGAACAGACCAGTTTGAGACTTATCTTGAGGGTTACGGTTTTAGTAAAGAAAAACCAGAATTTCGCTAACCACGATTACAAGCGTTTGAATGGGTTTCTCTGGGTAATGCAGCTGGATCATTGCAGCTCCTAGGAGAAGGAGGTCCAGAAATATGGTACTGTTAGCCCCAGACCCAAGACCTCACCCTAGTCTCTGCTCGCCCTTACCTAACTCGACCACCTTAGTGCCTGAAAGAGCCTTTAGACCCACACTTCAGACAAGACCCAGAAGGCTTTGCAGCGCCGCGGAGAACTCTGGGATACAAATGGATAAACAAATCCCAGTCCAAGGCCAAGACCCGGGCCCGGAAATCTGCCATTAATAATATCGATCGTCTCTTTCGACTCTTTTTGGGTGCTTACCTTTCCTGGATGGCCCACCACCGGAGGCCTCACTTAAGCCCGCAAAGGCCGGGAACAGCGCCATGTTCACAGGCCGCACCGCCACTCCCTCCACAGAAATGGCGCCGCCTGGAGAGCGCTGGTTGGACGACTCTGCCTCGCGATGCACTCTGGGAAATGTGGTTCTCCCTGCACTCCGCTGGGACTTAACCCCTGGGCAAGGCGGGGCGGAGACCTGCCGGGTGCAGACGGGAGGAGGGGTAAGGATGAGACAGGGAAGGACAGTTTCCCGGTAGTTGATGCCCTGGTCTTCAGTGAAAGCTGCAAAAGCAGGAACCGGAAGAGGAAATTCAGAGCAAAAAAAAAAAAAGTGGAAACTGGAATTCCAGCTCAATCCCTAAACTCATACTGCCACATGTAAACTGGGTCAGAGTAATCAAGTTCTGTAAACTTTGGTTTCTTCATCTGCAAGATACTGAGATTAGAGCCGGACATTGGTGGCACACGCCTTTAATCCCAGCACTCGGGAGGCAGAGGCAGGCGAATCTCTGTAAGTTCGAGGCCAGCCTGGTCTACAGAGCGAGTGCCAGGATAGGCTCCAAAGCTACACAGAGAAACCCTGTCTCAAAAAAAAAAAAAAAAAAAAAAAAAAAAAAGATACTGAGATTATGTTTGCCTGTGTGTATACAATGTAGATTGTAGATGTAGATTGCATGTTTTCACCATGAAAAGCACTTAAGAGAAGTTAGCTTTAAACTGGGTGTAGTGGCACACGCCAGAACTACAGAGAACCTGTGGGGGGGGGGGGAGTTAGCTTTTCTGTGAGATGTAATAAGCTACGTGGCAAAATGTGAGCGATCCAAATTTAAGTAGCTGTTTTAAATACCCTAAGAATTCTGGGGCTGAGCAGTGGTGGTGCATACTTTTAATCTTGGGAAGCAAGCAAATCTCTCTGTGACTTTGAGGCCATCCTGGTCTACATAAGCTAGTTCCAGGATAGCCTGGACTGTTACACAGAGAAACTCCGTCTAGAAAAAAACAAAACATAAAAAGTATTGCTAATAATATAAATAAATAAATGACCTAGGACTACAGAATAATTCAATATCCCAATAAAGGTCTTTTTATAGTAAACACATGTACTTGCCTATTTATACATCTTTATATTTCTCTTATGTGTATAATTATATATTTATAAATTATTTTTGACATTTCCCTTTTTAAAAAGAACAGGTTGGAGGGGAAGAGGTCAACAAGATGGCACAGATGATAAAGTTACTTGCCAAGCAAGCATGGCTACCTGAGTTGTATCCAGACTCCACAAAGTTGTCTTCTGACCTCCAAGTATGCTGGGTTGCATGAGCATGCCCCACAACAGCAATAAAGAAAAAAAAATTAAACCCAGAGCTGTGAATCTAACCATCTAACCAAGGGACGGATGGATAGCTTTCTAAGCAGCATCCTTCATAATATTTATACTGTGTGTGTCCAAGACAAACGTCCTTCAAGTTTTCAGGTTCCTAAAAGTACTTGGAAGAGGAAGGCAGCAGAATCCCCTCATATAGTTACATATCTGCATCTATGACTCTGTCAAATCTCAGGCAGTAAATTACCTCATTGATTAGGACAGTATCTGCCTTCACTTGAGGGAACTGGGCTGGTAACAGTCTTTTTCCCAACACTTCATCTCTTTCTGCTCAGAAAAATAAGAATTAAATGTGAAAAGCTTCAGATTTTTTTTTAAAAAACCCATGATAATGTATTGGTAATAGGGAATCTTGGCAGAGTGGGTATTTGTGTATTTACAAACACGTCAGAGACCTCATAAGCAAGTCTTCATAAGAATGACTTAAAGTATATAATCAAGTCACTGATATAGATCCCTGGAGTTTTGTTTTCTGGGAGGGATGTGTGTGTGCGTTGTGTGTGTGTGTGTGTATGTGTGTGTGTTTGTGTAAGATGAGGGAGCATGCATGTCATGGTTCATGTGTGGTGATTAAAGGACAACTTTGTGGAGCAGTTCGTTTTTTCCATCATTTTTGTAGGTTGGAGGAATCAAACTCAGGTTATTAGGCTTGCATGGCAAGATCTGATGATCACTGAAACATCTCACCAGCCCTTCTTCTGGTTTTGTCTTTGGTTTTTTGTTTTTTTAGATAAATCTCACTGTGTAGCAAGGCTCAAACTCTGCAGTCTCTTGCCTTTTCCTCAATTGAAAGTAAAAGTAACTGTAATGGGGCAGGAGAGGGTAAGTGTTTCGATGGGTAAGTGCACCTGTTGCCCTTGCAGAGGACCTGGGGTTGGTTCCTATCACCCACATGGTGGCTCACAACCATTGTAACTCTAGTTCCAGGGTATCTATTTTTCTTTTCTGTTCCCCTCAGGCACTAGGCACCAACATAGTGACATACTTACATATAGTCAAAGTACTCACACTCATAAATATTTAAAAATTTGTAGAAAGGAATAAACTGCTGATAAAACAGCACTGTGAATCTCAAAATCAGAATGCTGTAAAGTAAGCTAGACACCAAAAGTACTTATTGTAAGATTCTATTTACGCAAAATCTTAGAAAATACTTATATTCAGCTGGGAGTGGTGGTGCACGCCTTTAATCCCAGCACTGGGGAGGCAGAGGCAGGCAGATCTCTGTGAGTTCAGGCCAGCCTGGTCTACAAAGCTATACAGAGAAACTCTGTCTCGAAAAAATGCTTTAAAAAGTTAAAGAAAATACTTACAATCATATATAATGACAGAATGGAGCTCAGTAGGGTATTCTACACAGGCATGGGGAATCCTTGGGGAGTTATAAACATGTTCTGTTTCTTGATTTGGTGATACTTTCATAAGTGTGTAATCATATGTTTTGTTAAAAGCATTTTGAAACAATGAGCCAGGTCTGGTAGCTGATGCCTATAATCCCAACACTCAGGAGACAGAGACGAGAATTGATGTGCCTTCAAGTACAGCCTGGCTCAAAACAAACAAAAAGAATGAATGAGGGCAGGGTGTGTAGCTCAGTAGTAGTGTCTTTGCCTAGCAAGTGAGTGGTCACAGGTTCCATCCTTCTCACTGAGAAAGAAAACAGAAGTATTTTTAAATTGTTTTGACATAACACTAAATAATAAATGACCCAGTGACTGATATTGGGGTTCAAACTTCAAGCTGAATATCAGAAAAGCTAAACAGCTGCCTGCTAGCCTCTTACCTCTACCTCAGGCTGAATAGGCTGGTCCTGTCTCCATGAGCTCTTACCAAGCCTCAAACTGTAACCTTTCCTCAGCGTGACTGGAAAATGAATGCCTCCTACTGAATACTGAAGACCCTGCTTCTGTCTTTATACTCCTCTAGTGCTGGGATAAAGGCGTATGATCTGTTACTCTTTTAGACTGATTCAATCCCTTGTATCCCTGGGTGGCCTAGAACTCAGAGAGATCTGTCTACCTCTTAATCCTGAGTCCTAGGATTAAAGGTGTGTGCCACCACCTCGTAGCTTCTGGCTGCTGGGATTAAAGGTATGTGCCTGGCTTCTATGGGTTGTGGCTGACTTTGCTTTCTGAATCCTCAGGCAAGCTTTAATAAATCATAAATAATATATCACCACTGATATATTGAAAATGGTGATCATTGTTTCATGTGTATGAGTGTATTGCCTGCACATATATGTTCACTATGTGTTTCCTCGCAGTTGTCAGCCACCATATGGGTGCTGGGAACCTAACCTGGGTCCTCTGTGAGAACAGCAAATACCCAAGGTGGTGGTACAAGCCTTTAATCCCAGGACTCAGGAGGCAGAGGCAGGAGGATCTCTGAGTTTGAAGCCAGCCTGGTCTATAGTGTGAGTTCTAGGACAGCCAGGAATACACAGAGAAACTCTATATTGAAAAAACAGAAACACTTAAAAAAACAAAACAGCAAGTGCTCTTAACCACTGAGCCTTCTCTCCAGCCCCACTTGAATGTTGATCACTTAACCCAAAGGACAGCACAGTTTTTTGGGAAAGGATAACATGGAAATACTGGAGACCAAGCAGGATTTCCAGTCTCTGTTGCAACTATACTGAAAGTTAATTTTGTACATTTTCAAATGTACTGGGCATGGTGACTTATGCCTTTAATCCCAGTAATCTGGAGGCAGAGACAGGCAGATCTCTGTGAGTTTGAGGCCAACTTCATCTACATAAAGAGTTCCAGGATAGCAAGGGAGTCATAGAAGTGTTCTGTTTCTGGATTACAGTGATATTTTCATAAGTGTGTAACCATTTTTTAAAGCATTTTTTTAGAAAACTAGCCTGGTCTAGTGATTCATAAAAAGTCCCTATCTCAAAATTTTTTCAAATGCCATGAAATATTAATACTTCTATTTTTTCAACATTTGTAAGGGTGAAAGCTATATGTACCACACAAACTGGCCATGGACTAATTAGCTACCGCTGTGTCTGTTAGACCTTTGCAAAATTTACTATTCTGTTAAACTAAAAGTGAAGTTTTGAGCAGGGCATGGAGGCACACACCTTTAAACCCAGCACTCAGGAGGCAGAGGCAGGCAGATCTCTGAGTTCCAGGACAGCCAGGGCTACACAGAGAAACCCTGTCTCAAAAAAAAAAAAAATTAAGGGAAGTTTTAAGTATTTTTAAACTCTATTTTTATTTTATGTACATTGGTGGTCTGCCTGCAAATATGTGTGAGAATGCAAAATACCCTGGAACTGGAGTTACAGACAGTTGTGAGCTGTCATTTGGGTGCTGGGAATTGAACCCAGATCCTCTGGAAGAGCAGTCAGCGCTCTAAAATGTTGCACCATCTCTCCAGCCCCTAAATATTCTTTTCGGCATTAAAACCACCACAAAGGGTGTGAGAACACACCACTTGTGATTACTCCGGTTTCCATCAGTAAACTCTGGGTATTTCCAGGGCATGTGACAGGGATTTCTCAACATAAACCAGAAATGGTTTCGGATCACCACTTGGCTTTATGGGTATCGTGGCTACAGGCAGAGGGTGTGCTGTTCAGCCACTTCTTAAGCGTCTCTGTGGTTTGAGGCAGGGAAAGAAAACTCACGATCACCTGGCAGGCTTCTGTTCTCTGGCCTCTTCTCAATTGCTTGTGTCTGCCTGTTCACCTCTGAACGTCTCTGAAGCTGGAAGAAGATACATGAAGGGGAAGGGGAGAGTGTGGGGGTGAATAAGAAGTTGCAGAGGGGTGAATGGCAGATGGACAGGCTGGAATTTAGTGAAGGAGACAGCCACAGTGGCCATGAGAGAGAGAGCTAGGCAAAAGTATGATGAAAAGTCATCAAAAGTATCTTTTGGGGCCAATGAGATGGCTCAGTGGGTAAGGGTGCTTGCCACCAAGCCTGCTAACCTGAGTTCAATCCCTGGAACCTATGTGGTGAAAGAAGAGAAACAAGGCCCACACATTGTTCTCTGACCTACACACACACACACACACACACACACACACCCTCTGTGACACACACAAGCCCAGACATACACTCACAATTAACTAATTGATCAGTTAGTTAATAAGAAAAATTGTAAAACCCCTCTCTTTTTTAAGTAATAAGAGAACAGGAGAGTTACTAAGAGACAGAAATAAAATTTGGAGCTACTCAGTGCTTGTTTGTTGGCAACACAATGCCTCCATAATTCCTATTTTCTTTAGGAAGGAAATCTTACATCAAGAAGCTCATGTCAGTACAATATTGCCTCATTATCCCAGCCTGTCACTTGTGATGTCATGGTGTGTATGTGACCTGAGGCATCCAAGTCTTCAGTTGATAGGTGTCAGCCCCTCTCTGACTCAAGTCAGGTCAAATAAAGGTATTTCCCTGTTATTTTCCTTGTTTGCACTATTTTTTTTTAATTATTTGTTTTCAGAGACAGGGTCTCACTCCATAACCAAGACTGGCCTTCAGCTTAATACCCTCCTGTCTCGGCTTGGTATTCAATATCTATCATGCCCAGCCTTTCCCAAGGATTTCAGAACCAGAACTTAATAAACAACAAGCTAGTCACTCATTGTGCATCCAGCCTATAGTAGCTCAGATGCAGAGAAACATCAGCCAAGCAGAGAAGGAAAGCAAGGCCTCATGTAGGCTGGAGTCCCAGAGGTTTAGAAGAGCTGCTTCTGGTTGTCCCTGGACAAATCCTAACTTCTGTGCTTCTTTGTGACAAAACAGCCAAATATTGCCCCCCCTCCCCATATTTTTCCCATTTTGATAATCAAATTCAAGTTTGTTTGCTGTCACTGGAACCCAAGGGTCTTAGATAATTCCACACTCAGAATCATGATCCCAGAACCTGGACCTGTTCCCAGTTTGCTTGCGGGATGAGAGAGTTCTAAACTGGTCTACCCAGAGTAGGTCGAAGTCAAACTCCCTTTCATCTCTCTGGAGAAGGAAACTGGGGGAAACTGGAGAAACGGGTCCATCAACCCGCTCAATCTTCAGGAATTTTCTGTTAGTCCCTATGAAGTAAACCAACATGTGCCCTTGGGAAACCAGAGCTAACAGCAAGGAAATAGATGAAGATCCAGATCTGCTTCACAGCGTGTGGGGGTGAGGATGGGGGAGGGGTGGAGATGGGAATGGGGATGGGGGTTGGGTGGGGGAAGGAGGATGAGGGTGAGGATAGGAGTGGGGATGAGGGTGAAGGTCAGGATGTGGGGGGGTTGCAATGGGGGTCTTAGGTTGAAAAGTTATTTTTTGGTTTTATTTAGACTCATATGTGTACTGTAAGACCCCCAGAAAGCTCAGGCCTCCAGGATCTCTGCCCAGGACCGAAGTCACCCCAATCACCAAGCGGATTCGAAAGCTTGATGCAAACTGCACAAGGCTTTATTATAGTTGTTTAACGAGCTAACCCCATGTTAGCTCGGATCTTTCATCCACCCACCATGGCAGATGGCTAGAAAAGACAGCTCGAACCGTCTGCATAGAGATCTTATAGGGCAGCGTAAGGGGAGTGTCTAGGGGTACACACAGGCTCAGGATTGGTGTGCCTCCAGGCTTGGAGGGCTTTCCCTGTGTTGATTGGTCAACTGGTAGTTATGGCCCATAGGCCCTCCCAGGGTGGTTGCTATGCTCTTCGAGTCACTGCTGTGCACCTGTCCATAAAGCACACCCAGAACCGTAAAGTATATCACCACCAGCTAAATTCTGATTGGTTCCTTGCCACGAGGCAGGCATCTAACCTCTTAGTGACTAAGGCAAGGTCGTGTTTGGCTATTATGGCTGCCGAAATGGGGAGCTGTTCCCTTCAGTACCACATGTGTGCAGTTGCCCATGGAGGCCTGAAGAGGACATCAAATCTCTTGGTTGTGAGCATCTGATCTAGATGCTAGGAACTAAACCCAGATCCTCTATATAATCATGGAGCGCTCTAACCACTGAGCCCTCTTTCCATTGAAGAAAAGGTTTTAGTGACCAGACACAATCCCAAGGACCATTCTTTGGTTAAACCAGCCTGTTTGTGTGTAATTTATAATCCACATAGTCTACAATCTGTCTAAAACACAAAAGGTTTTGAGAAACCCCACAGAAATATACAGAAGAACCCAACTGGGGTCCTCTGAAAGAGCAACAAGTGTTCTCACCAGCTGAACCATGTATCCAGCCCCAGGTGGATCGCTCTTAAACTAACACTCCTTCCCCAAATGACGGGTAGTTTGGTTTTGGCTTAGGATGCTGACTTGAACCCAAGCCTGCTCATACGTTAAGCATTTGCTCTACCACTGGGCTAATCCCACAGCTCCATGCTTGTTTTCTTGATGATAAAAGAGAGCAATGAAGCAACATTCACCATTCAAGATAATTTTTTTGTTTTGAAGATTTATTTATTTATTTATTTATTTATTTATTTATATGTACAGTATCCTGCCTACATGTATGTCTGCAGGCCAGAAGAGGGCACTAGATTTCATTACAGATGGTTGTGAGCCACCATGTGGTTGTTGGGACCTTTGGAAGAGCAGGCAGTGCTCTTAACCACTGAGCCATCTCTCCAGCCCCTTAAGGCAATTTTTAAATAAGCAAATAGTTAAATCCTCACATCCAGATTGCCTCTCTTTGACTAGGAAAGTGACATTTTAAAACTTTTTATTTGCTGGGTGGTGGCGACACACGACTATAATCCCAGCAGAGACAGGTGAATCTCTGAATTCGAGGCCAGCCTGGTCTAGAGAGCAAGTTTCAGTGCAGCCAGAGCTGGAACTTTTGATTTATTTTTATGTATATGGGTATTTTGTCTCCATATGTGTCTGTGCACCACGTGTTTCTGATACCACAGAGGCCAGAAGAAAAGGACATCAGATACCCCTGGGATTAATGTTACAGATGATGTGAGCCCCCATGTAGGGACTGGGAATTGAACCTGGGTCCTCTGTAAGAGCAGCCAATGCTCTCTTAACTAATGAGTTGTCTCCCCGGTTCTAGGAAAGTGACATTTTAAGAAGTGAGTTGGTTCCAGGCTCCATTTAAAATCTCCTTCATCTTGCTGGCAATTCTTATTGGCGCTTATCTGTCAAGTGTAGCAGAGGGAATTGATTATCTCCAGGCCCCCTCTTCCCATCTGCATGTCTCTTGTCATTACCTTCCCTCATTGCCAAAAGGAGCAAAAGAATGCATTTTCTTCCTGAAAAAAAAATCTAAATTAAATTGGTTTCCCCCTTTTACCTACTTATTCAGGAATGAAGCAAAGGAATTAGTCTTTCCTGGCATATTAAACATGATTCAAAAGAATCCAGCTGCAGGAGAGCTGAATTCTTCTACAAGTTTCCTAAAATGTGAAGTGGTCCCAATGGGCACTCGATCTTAAGTAGTAATTTGTCCACCCATATTCAAGGAGAACATCTGTAATGATGAAATGATGGACAGCTGCTTCCCTGGTGCACAAAATGATAAAGCGGGCAGCCAAGGACTGTACGGTGACACTTCCTCAAAGACAAACACAACTTCAATAACGGTGAGGCTCTCTGTACATTTACTCAGCGAAGGTCCTGATCACATCCCAGTAGCACACAGAAGCATGTCAGCAGGTAGTCCCAGCCTATAGAGTGAAGTGCAGAGATCACCCGTATCCGAAGGCAAAATTGTGACATGTTTCTATTAAAAAACTTATTTGCAATTGTGGAACCAAGCAGCACCTCACTTTATAAAACAGAGTGAGCATTCCAGTCCTCCAAGAGAGGAGACTTGTCTTGCAAACAGAAAGGGGAGGAAAGAAGCAGAAATGAAGACCAAGGAGCATATTGACAAGTTCAAAGTGACTTTCTTTGAAGGTGGGACAGGAAGACAGACCCTGGTGAGTGCCCAATACTAGCTTAGTGCAGACTGGGTTTTCAGTAAAGATAAAAGTGGATAAAATAGGTCGGGTGTTGGTGGTGCACGCCTTTAATCCCAGCATTCAGGAGGCAGAGGCAGGAGGATCTCTGTGAGTTGGAGGCCAGCCTGGTCTCCAGAGTGAGTGCCAGGATAAGCTCCAAAGCTACACAGAGAAACCCTGTCTTAAAAAACAAACAAACAAAAAAAGTGGATAAAGCTTCATTATTAGGTGGATTGAGATGGAAATCTGAGACTTCTTCCTACCAGTTCTTCAGGAGGGAAGGGAAGGTTAGGCTTGGTGGTACAGAATTTTAGCACATGTGACTCCAGTCTGGTCTAGTCCTTTGGAGACTATGCAGGAGCTTAGTCCAAAACAGTGGCATTCTATAATATTTGTATGACATCTATAAGTAAACAGCAAATTACACAAAGCACAGGGGAGGTAGGGACAGACCACCCCTCTGGAGGACTCTACAGAGGTAGAGCCATTTACCTGAGTCTTAAAATGTGAGGCATTTACTAAATAGGCATATGAGGAGACAAACCCATACAGAGCAAATAGTGTGTGCAAAATGACAAGTGTGCTCGAGGATCCTCAGGGCAGACTGCAGTTGAGGTGACAAGAGAGGGGCGTTCAGAGCCTGTAAGAATAGCGGGGAGGAGGGCCCGGACACTCCTGGTGGTGTATAACAGAGATTTTAGGGGCTGGAGAGGCGGTTTAGTGGTTAAGAGTACTGAATGCTCTTCCAGAGGACAGAGGTTAGTTCCCAGCACCCACATGACAGCTCACAACTGTCTGTAACTCCAGTTCCAGGGGATCTGACATCCTCTTCTGGTTTTCCTGGGCACACAGATAGTACAATTTCATATGTATATTTCATATATGCAAGCAAAACATTCATACACATAAAATAAAAACAGATAGTATGTATATATTGGGGGATGAGAAAAGAATACCTTAAAAAAAAAAAAGAAAGAAAATCTGTGTGGTGGTGGCACACCTTTAATCCCAACACTCAGGAGACAGAGGCAGGTAGGTCTTTGTGAGTTGAGGGCCAGCCTGGTCTACAGGGTGATTTCCAAGACTGCTAGGGTTACACAGAGAAACCCTGTCTGAAAATACCAAGAAAAAGAAGGAGGAGGAGGAGGAGGAGGAGGAGGAGGAGGAGGAGGAGGAGGAGGAGGAGGAGGAAGAGAAGAAAGAAGAAGAAGAAGAAGAAGAAGAAGAAGAAGAAGAAGAAGAAGAAGAAGAAGAAGAAGAAGAAGAAGACACTAAAAAAAAAAATCAAAGTTTATTTGATCTTTGTTCCTGGTTCTTCCTGGGAGGAAAATATTAAACCCTTGCAATTTCCCAAGTGATGTGATGGGAGAATAGGTAGGCTAGGTTTAAGCTAATGCATCCTCTGGGTGGGAGAAGGCCATGCCAGGAAGAGCAGCTATGGACTTGCACTGGCGAAGTGACTGGAAACTGAGTCCAGTCATGTCTAGATAATGAATAAAACAAGAAAACTCCAGAATGCCGCTGAATAAACTTCCTGGGCAGGAAGCTGAGTGCTGTGCCAGGAGTGGCACATCTCGATTTCACAGGAAGAGGGCACACAAGCTCCATGTTTAGGACCCTGTCAGAGCTCATCCCACAACGTCTTCTCATTTGGCTGATCTTGATGTCTAATTTATTATAAAACTGTAATAGTAAGTACAATCATGAATATGCATGAGAGACTGGTTCCAGACTCTCCATGGATACAAAAATCACTGGGTGCTTTAAAGTCCCTTTTATAAAATGATGTATATGCCATTTCCACATAATCTCCACACACCCTCTTGTATTTTTTGAATCCCCTCTAGATTCCTTAGAATACCTACGACCCAGGCAGCCAACTACAGAGCCCACTCCTGAGTCCTGCGAGTCTTGCTAGCAAATTACTGAACCAAGGTGGTTGTGAGGATACCCAAATCTGTAGCCAGTTATATATATATGTGTCTGCATACATATGTGTCTGCTTCTGTGTGTGTGTGGGGGGGATGGGGGCAGTGTGCATGTGAGTACAGATGTCAGCAGAAGCCAGAGGTATTAGAGCTCCTGGAGCAGAGTTACAGGTAGTCGTCAGCCACCTGATATGGGTACTGGGAATTGAATTCAGGTACCTCACTCTTAACTTCTGAGCCGTCTCTGCAAGCCTTGATTTACAAGTTCAAGAAAGGAAGGAAGGAAGGAAGACAATTCAGGTCAGGGCTTTCAAATTCAAAGACCTCAGCAGTGAAAAGTCATATGGCAGTGACTGTCATTCCAACAGAAAAGAAGCCTCATTAGTGATGCTGACGTCATAGAATCTTCATCATGCAGCTTGATTGGCCTGTGCCCAGAAGAGCCAGCTCTTTCCTAGATTAAAAAGCAGCATGGAAGATGGAAGCTCGTCCGTTGCTTGCTCACAGGCCTCAGATGTTTAGCTA
Source organism: Cricetulus griseus (assembly GCF_003668045.3). Taxonomy (NCBI): domain Eukaryota; kingdom Metazoa; phylum Chordata; class Mammalia; order Rodentia; family Cricetidae; genus Cricetulus; species Cricetulus griseus. The sequence goes on along the minus strand of NC_048598.1, from coordinate 105,534,645 downwards.
ACTGATTCATCGGAGCAGGTTTTCAATGTCTCTCAAGAATGCCAAGCCGTCGATCTCGGCTTCTGCCGTTCCTGAGGCATATGTCTGCATAATCTGTGGGGGCTTCTACAGAAGATGCCGATAGTGGCTTCCTCCGTGACCTTCCAGCTAATCATCACTACTGAATCTTTAATACTTTAAACATATATATCACTTATTTTGCTCCCAAATCCGTGGCTTAATAAATGCCAACATACGCATTGAATTATGCTAATCTCTAATATATTTTTGAGCAGTCAGAAGTATATTAAAATTAAAGTAAAATTAATTTCCACCCTCTCATTCTTAAGCTGGTGGCTGATGTCATTTTACACTGTGCCATGATGTTCTGTGAGAACCCGGGCAGTCAGATGAACTGTGCTGGGCAGGCTTGCTTTTGAATTGGATCATGCAACAATGACAAGATACTGAATCAGTAGCTCTATTATGCCCAGATGGCCTCACGGGGGTTGGTGACGGTGGGCTTGTGAAACTTGCAAGGTGGGAATGCCTCCAGGGAAAACCTAGCCTCTGACCCTTAAGTAACTGAACACCTGGCACCATTGTCTTTCATGGAACTGGAAAGCAAGATTCTAGGTAGGATTCAAAGCCCTGGCCAGAGGCAACTGGGATTTTGAAAGCTCTGTCTTATCATGTCTCCTTGCAAACTTTCAGGATTGTCAGAATGACTATAAGGTTCCACACCAAGACTGTGTGGCCTAGTAGTCACTGTCTTTGTTTGGTGAAGCCCTACAGGGCTCTGGGCTCTATGGATTGAGTTCACATAACACAGAAATGATATTCCCATGGGAGCATGTTCAATCTCCTGGAAACTCTGAGTTACAGCAGGAGGGCGCCCTGTGTAGAACATGGTCCCAGCTGGAAAACTCACAGGGAGGTGAGGCTGAGCTTGGAAAGTTTAGAGGTCCACTGTGCTGCTCCCATAATCACAGAGGCACTGGAAGGATCGGCAGGGAGGGGGAGGACAGAAGTGCAAATGGACTCAGCAGGAATCCAGCTGCTGCACCCGCCAAGCTAGCAGGCCTGGCCTGGGTAGGAAATACCTAAGCCGATGAGACTCTCACAGGCCTTTTCCAGGCAGCTACAGCCATTCCACCTGTGCTCCTACATCTCCTCACACTGGGAATGTTCAGCAGGGAAAGGAAGTGTTCCAAAGCCGTAGCTCAATGACAAAGCACTTGCCTTGAATGCTTGATACCCTAGGTTCAGTCTCCAGCACTCAAAAAAAAAAAAAAAAAAAAAAAAAAAAAGGAAGGGACACTTAAGAAGGTATTAAGGCCAGAAGGAATAATTGGGCCAGAAACCTCTTGCACCATTGACTCAAGAGCCTGGAGAGTACAGGCAGTGTGAGACCACCAAACTGGAAATGCAAGAAAGGAGCTCACTGCTCACGGTGCAGTCCATTACGGTGGGGGAGGTCATGGCATCTGACTGCGGCATTACGTCCCACAGTCAGGAAGCAGAGAGATGAACTCTAGCACCCAGCTCACTTCCTCCTTTCTTTTCAGCTCAGGACCCCGGTCTATAAAACGGTTCCACCCACATTTAAAGTGGGTCTTTCACCTTAGTGGACCTCATCGGGAACCGGAGTTGCAGGCAATGGTGAGTCACCTGATGTAGGTGCTGGAAATCAAACCAGGATCCTCTCCAAGAGCAATACGCGCTCTTAACCACACAGTACCATCTATCTCCTCCGCCATCCCTCAAGTCTTACCCATCAATATATTACTTTCCTGGCCCCTTGGACCTAATACTCAAGACTGCTTTCCTACATCTCTGCTTCTTCCTTGGAAAACCCTCTATGAATCCTTCACGTGCTGGGCTGGCCCTCGTTTCTCCTACAAAGCCGGCCAAGGCAGATATGGGTAATTTGCTTTGGGGATCCAAAAATTTTTCATCTTCTTTTTCTTCACCTCCTATTACACACATCCTTTTAAAGCCTAGTGCACATATCGTTGGAACGTCTCCGCTGATGAGGGATGCTGAGTATCCCAGCCTCCTCGTACAAACACCTGTGGAAAATGAGCAGGGTTGTGGCTCGTGCCAGCACAGACTTCATTAGACAACAGGACCTGTCTTAAGAATCCTCAGCCTGAGCCGGGAAGTGGTGGCAAACGCCTTTAATCCCAGCACTAGGGAGGCAGAGGCAGGTGGATCACTGTGAGTTCGAGACCAGCCTGGTCTACAAGAGCTAGTTCCAGGACAGCCTCCAAAGCCACAGGGAAACCCTGTCTTGAAAAGAAAAAAAAAAAAAAAAAAGGGTCTCTCCTCAGCCTGGGAGACCGCTTGTCATTTGACACTTTCTAACAAGAGACCAAAGCTATAAAAAAAATGCAGAGAGGACGGGATTCTAATTGCTCATGGTCTGGGGCCTCTTTAAAGCCATAATTATCCCAATACAGCCTCAAAGATGTGGAGCAGTTGGGAAAACAGATAACCTTAGTCCTCCAAAACTGCTGTGATGATTTGAGTCTGAAGTGACCCCCACAGGCTCATGTTTTGAATATGTTCCCTAACTGGAGCTTGTTCATGTTTTTTTGTTTTGTTTTGTTTTTTGGAAACATGTAGACCTTTTAGGAGGTGGGGTGCTGTCGGAGGAAGTAGCTTCTACTGTACTATACCTGTACTGTACTAAGGCCCTGGTTCCTGCTCTACTCCACTTCCTGGTCTGTCACCGTGAGAATGCATCTGTCACACACTCCAGCCACTGTGACTAAACTTTTTCCCCGACACAGCCAACTGAAACTCTCTAAAAGTGTAAGCCAAAATAAATCCTTCCTCTCTTTAGGTTGATCATAGTGTGCAAAAGTAATTAACACAGTTTTTCAGTACGTGAGCCCTTAGCCTAGAACTATCCAGGTAACCAAAGGTATCCACTTTCAGTCACCAGAGAGAGAGAGCCTGGATGGAAAGACTGATGTAATCATAGAGACTAAAGGGTTTGACCTCTAACCCAGTCAGGATGGGTGCTCAGATCTAGGGTGGATATGATATGGCGGATATGATGACAGCCTTGTCATCCATCTCTGCCTGGCCTATCCAAAGACCATTAGACACAGGAAAATAGCAACAGCCTGGGAGAATGATGGAGAAAGATTCAGGTATGGACCTGGTCTTGGTGTCTGAAACAATGGCTCCCACTTAGAACTGTTGATTCCCTCAAACACAAATGTCCCAGCAGTGTTCTCTTGAGCAAATGGACAACAGTCCCCAGATACTTGGGCAAATAACCTGTCATTATTTCTTATCTCCACTAGGAACAGTGTCCAAAGAACTGTCACTTGAGTGCATATTATAGTGTTAAAAGAAGCTAGCACCCCGGCTGCTACCTTGAGATGACTGAGAGAGAGAACTTAGCCTACAATGAGGTTCTTGTGATGTGCTCTGCTTTCCCTGGATACCCTGTGGAAATGACTGTAAAAGTTTAGAGACTCAGTGTATCTTGTTAGCATTTAGTTTATTCTAAGTATAATCAATGTGACAGTTATACATTTAAATACTGTCTACCCCACCTCTCTCTCTCTCTCTCTCTCTCTCTCTCTCTCTCTCTCTCTCTCTCTTGTGTGTGTGTGTGTGTGTGTGTGTGTGTGTGTGTGTGTGTACCTGTGCACATACATGTGCAGACCAGAGGTCAACTTCAGGTATTTTCCCCAATCATTTGTCACTTTAGTTTTTGAGACAAGGTCTCTCAGTCAACCCGGAGTTTGCCATTTGAGGTGCAATGACTGGCAGCAAATCCCCAGAGTCCTCCTGTCTCTGCCAAGAGCAGAAATTATAGGTGCCTGCCACCATACCCAAACTTTTTAGATGGAGGTCTGAACTTAGATCCCCATGCATACAAAGCGAGCACTTTACCCACTAAGCCGTCCCCCCAGCCCTTGATCTTGACTCTTGTACAAGCTTAATGTTTAAGCTTTGTGATATAGTAAGGAAGCATTTCTATGAATGGTTTTTAATCATAGTGGCCCTAAGTCCTAGGAATAGTATCTGCATAAACATTCTCTCTGTCATTTACATGGAACAATACCTTACTGTTTTTCATTGCCATTGTTGTAGATTCCCGAGGTTCATTCATCCTCAAAATGAAAGCTGTCGTGATCTAATATCAGGATTCATATCTTCCCCTCCAACTCTGCTGCCCAAAGCACACCCCCCTCATGTCTTAGTGTAGGGAACAAAACCCAGCCACTCTCCTTCACACTGCCACTTCTTCTAAGTCACCCTACTGATTGCCATCAGTCTCACAGTGCAATGATTCCTTCTTTAGAGCAGAGGATAACTAATCCATCCATTTCTCTTCCCAGCAGGACCCCTAAGCCCCCAAACTATACATCATCTTTGGATCATGCAATGCATTTTTCCCCTTCTAAGGAGAAGATTCATAACTCCAATTCTCTTCTCAATGAATCTATGCTGTCTTCTCCAAACAGACTGACTCTGTCCTTTTGACCAATGTTGTCATCATGTTCTTGGAATAATCAGTCAGTATCCTGATTTGTCCCTCACCCCCAGTCTCCTCCATCAGTCCATTCTGTACAGTGATGTCATCTTGCTGTTTCCATCCAGCAGCAAAAAGGCTTGGCTGCTTCAGCATCATTCCACTCTGGCAGTCCACAATGTCTCTTCACCTTTATGCTGCCAAATCACTCTTACTCTCATTTCTCCACTCAGTGCTTTCTTACTTGGGACAACTCTCTGGCCCTTCCTGCTGTGAAACATTCTTTGTACACTGTAAACATGTATTACTCCCATTGCTCAATAAAGAGATGGATAGCCTACAGATGGGCAGAAAGAGATTGGGCAGGAAAGCCATACTAGGAGGATGCTGGCAAGAAGAAGGGTAGAGTCTCAAAAGTCTCAAACCAAGTGCAGAGGAAGTAGGACATGTAGAAAATGAGGTAACCAAATGAGCTGTTTGGTAGAACTTAGAAATGTGGGTTAATTTAAGTGGTAAGAACTAGTTAGCAACAAGCTTAAGCCATCGGCCAAGCATTTATAATTAATATTAAGTCTGTGTGGTTATTTGGGAGCTGGCTGGTGGTCCTGATGAAAAACTCCACCTACACCTTCCTTCACAACCAACACTTGACCAAGGTCAAGCCCAGTCCAGAGATGATAGAGATTTTAATTTCAGAAGACCAAAAAATTGAATGGGTGAGGAAGGTTAAAAAAAGAAAATGTCCAGTAGGGCAGTGGTGGCACACACCTTTAATCCCAATACTTGGGAGGCAAAGATAGGTGGATATCTGAGTTTGAGGCCAGCCTGGTCTACAGAATGAGTTCCAGGACAGCCAGGGCTACAAAGAAACCCTGTCTAGAAAAACCAATAATAAAAAAAAAAAATGTCCAAGTGAGTTCTGCATACTACTTAACACTTTGAAAAACAATGAGCTCTCCAAGGTACCAGAGTGAGAACACCCTCCAAAGTAAATGAAAGTAGAAACCTGCCAACCTCAATTTCTATCCTTCTGTATTCCACTAGCTTCAGCAAAAGGGTAGCACTTGACACTTGCAGAATGAGAGTAGAGGCCAGGTGGTGGTGGCAAACACCTTAAGTCCCACCACTTGGAGGGCAGAGGCAAATGGATATCTAAGTTTGAGATCAGTCTGGTCTACAGAGCAAGTTCCAGGACAGCCAGGCCTACACAGAGAAACCCTGACTCAAAAAGCCAACCAACCAAACAAACAAGGAAACACAAACAAACAAACAACAACAACAACAACAACAACAAAAAACAAATGAGAGTAGTATATTAGAAGGCAGAGGGAGAGTGTCTTAGGGTTTTATTGTTTTATTGCTGTGAGGAGACACCATGACCATGGTAACTTTTATAAAGGTAACACATTTAATTGGGGCAGCTTACATTTCAAACGTTTAGTCCACTATCATCACGATGGTGGAACATGATGGTGGTCAGGCAGGCATGGTGCTGGAGAAGGAGCCGAGTGTCCTCCATCTTATCTCGAAAGCAACAGGAAGTGGTCTGAGAACAGACAGTAGCTTGAGCATATGAGACCTCAGAGCCCGCCTCCACAGTTCCAGGATAGCCAGGGCTACACAGAGAAACTCTGTCTTGAAAACAAACAAACAAAAGAATCGGTTGCCAAGAAGCTATAAGATCACCTTTAACCTACCCCTTTCCATTAGCATCTTTCACAGGATGATGAGAAAGTGAATCTAAAGTGAAAAGAAAGAAAATGGGCTTTCAGTGACTAATCGGGAAACAATTCTATCTGGTATTTGCTAATGACAGTCACTTATGCAACTAACCCCAGGAATAACTGTTTTCAAAAGAGCTTACCTTAGTAGCAAATCCTAAACCAACAGTATTGGTTTTTAGGGAGTAATGAATACATGGTGGTCAGCTTGGGCCCTCAGTACGATGAATGATGTCACTGCATCCAGGTGCACAGCTCCCTCCCAAATACTGGCCTAGCTACATCTCAGGTTCCACCAAGACTTAATGATGACCGTGGCCCTGTGAAGAAAAAGCCTTTAAAAAGCCTTGCAGGTGGGGCTGGAGAGACAGTTCTGTGAGTAAAAATGCTTTGCAGGCCAAGCATGAGGGCCTGAGTCTAAACCTCCAGCACTCCAGTAAAGCCAGTATGGCCTTGTATACTTGTAACTGCCAGGAAGTGGAGACAGGAGGCTGGCTAGGGCTTGCTGAGCAGTAGGCTAGCTACAGACTCAGTGAGAGACTGGGCCTCAAAAAAAAGAAAACCAAATCTGCGGAGAGTGAGAGTAGACCCAACATCCTCTACTGGCCTTTATACATGTACATAAGTATGTATGTATGTGAAGATACACCACATAGCTACACAGACTTGAAGGAAAATTAGAAAGAAAAGTTTAAAACACCTTTCAATTATATTCCTGAAGGAAATCACTAAAGAGCTGAAGACATGACTCAGCGGCTGAGAGAGCTGACTGTTCTTCCAGAGGACCTGGGTTCAATTTCCCGGCACCCACATGGCAGTTCACAGTTGTCTATAACTTCATTTCCAGGGAATCCAGCACCATCACAGACATACATGAAGGCAAAACACAAATGCACATAAAATAAAATTAATACTTTTTATTGGGAAGAACTGGGAATATAGCTCAGTGGTATAGCATCTGTGAGGCTGTCAGTTCAATTACCAGCACTCAACAAACAAACAAAAAAATCAAAACACCCACCACTTGAAACTCATCTCTAGGATTCTTGTCCACAACATCCCACAGCATCAAGACCACATTGTTCAGCTGTGTCTCAAACCTAGGAGACACAGGAGAGAAAAAGAGAGCCCTCAACAATCACCATGCCTCTCATTTTGATAAAGATGAAACAGGCACAGAAGACCTAAGACCTGAGCCAAAGATTGGGATGCTTAGCAAAGCCAGCTCACTTTTCTGGAGACACAAGCAGGGTCCTTCAGGAGTCCTGAACACTGGGGGGGGGTTGCACTGTTACTGGAAAGTTATTACCGGGCTGTAATATTCTGAATATTTTCCTCTATTATAAATTGACTTTTCTGTCCTTGCCAAATCCTTTCCATCCTTTTTCTTTATAAATGGTAACCTTGATGGCCTGGTACTGCTACCCATGCCAATGCCCAGGGATGCCTGCCTAGTAGACTCCTTTGTAAAGTTTAATGAGCACTGAGTAAGGATAGGAAGAAAAGGTCAGAACTTCAGTGTCGCCTGACAGAACCAGTGACGAGACCTTGAATGGGAAAGCTACCCAGAGAGCCCAGCAGAGGAGACACTCGGAACCTGCTCAGCAGAGCAGCTGACTCTCCCCTTTAGAGAAGATGCTCTCTGGCTTGCTTCCACCAATTAAAACCCCCTTGCCCTTTTCATGCTTCCACACTGGTTGAGACAGATGGCCCAATTTGCCAGCAAGCAAGGCAGAGGCCACGGGCTGAGCCCACTCATTCTCAACAGTGATGCCTTCCAGGGAAGACTCCCCTTTCCTTTAGATGCTGGAGTGATTATTTGCTGCTGACAGCTGTAATTACTTCTTACTGCAGGTGAGTAGCCATTCCAAAAGCTCATAGGACCTCTGATTTCTAAAGGGCTTTGAAACAAGTAATTTTCAGGCAGTCAGCACAGCATGTTTAACAAACTTTCCATGCAGGTCAATTGCTTTCTCTGTGGTGAAGAGCCACAGGCTAAGTATGGATTCCTGGATGGGGATGCTTTGGACCTGCAAGGTCATTTTTCTTCAGCGTTCCTTTGTTTGAGAACACGGCCTGAGCAAATCATGTCTGCAGGTATTTAATGGGCTTGCACATAATTTGTTACAGTTTGAATATGAAGTGTCCTCCATGGTTCCTTGTTGAGTGTTTGGTCCCCAGATGACGATGTTATTTTGGTAGGTTCTGGAAACTTCAGATGGGGCTTAGCTGGAGGAAGTAGGTCACTAGGAGTATGTCCTTGGGGCTGTATATTATCCCAGACCCCCTTTCTCCTGATCACCATGAAAAGTCTACTTCATTATTGCTGTCATTATGTTTGGCCCCTACCACAAGACCTGAATCAGCAGAGCCAGGGACTGAAAGCCCTGAGATCATGACCAAGACAAATGTTTTCTCCTTTAAGTTACATATACCAAGTGTTTGATGACAACAACAATATATCTAAGCCTGCATTAGCAACCTTTGTAGTTACTGTAACAGAATACCAAGGAATGTCTTGCATTTGGTCATAAAGGGAATGTCTGGCAGCCAGGGTGGCCCTAGCTGTGGCACTGGGTGCAGCTGATCACACTACATATGAGGTCAAACAAGAGATAGGAATGCTGGTGCTCCGTTCTCTCCCTATTTTCTGATTTAGCTTGGGACCCCATCTGTGGGATAAACCACTCATACATAGGGTTGGTCTTCCATTCTCTGTGAAAGTTCTTTGGAGACAATCTCGGACACAGCAGGGGGTGTGTCTCCTAGGTGATTCCAAATCCAAGCAAATTGACAAAGATTCACCATTTCTGCAGAGAAGTTAAGGAAAGATTTCAACCCAGTGGGTCTTTTTAGTCAGAGTCCCAACCAGATTACTACTACTGTAGTAAAATAATAGCAATAATAGTCTACTGGTGTAGATTATTTTACAACAAGTTTCTCCATTCGGGACTTCAAGAGTACAGGAAGTAACTACAAGAGTTGGCAAATGGGGTCACATGAAACTAAAAAGCTGTACAATAAAGAAGTATAGTGAAAGGACAGCCTACAGAATGGAAGAAAACCTTTACCAACTATAAACCTGGTGGGGAGGCCAGTCGGTAGTAGCACATGCCTTTACTCCCAGCCCTTGGGGGGTGCAGAGGCAGGTGGATCTCTGTGAGTTTGAGGTCAGCCTGGTCTACAGAGTAAGTTGCAGGACAGGATTCAAAGCAACAAAGAGAAAACCTGCCTTGAAAAAAAAAACTAGTGGGGAATTAATATCTAGAATCTATAAACCCAAACCACCTCCTCAATAAATGTGCTAGTGAATTAAATAGAGATTTCTCAAAGAAGAAATACAAATGACCAATACATATTTAAAAACTGTTCAATGTACTTAGCTATCAGGGAAACACAAATTAAAATTTTATTGAGAGCCCATCCTACTCCAGTAAGAATGGTTATCAAGAGAACAAATGGCAAGCCTGGAGAGATGGCTGAGTGAGTGGTTAAGAACACTTTCTGCTCTTACAGAGGACCCAGGTTCAATTCCTTGCACCCACATGGTGGCCCATCAAAGTCTGTAACTCCAGTTTCAGGGGACCTGATATGCTCTTCTGGCCTCCACAGCCACCAGGCGTGCATGGAGAGCATAGATACACAGGCAGGCAAAACACTCATACAAATAAAACGAAGTAAATATATAAACATATTTTATTAAAGAAAATAAATGCAGGTAAGGATGGGGGGAAGGAATCCTTACACACTGTTGGTGGGTGTACAAACTGGTGCAGCCAGTGAGATGGAGATTAATATGAGTGCTTATTAAAATGCTGGAAACGGGGTCTGGAGAGATATATCTCAATTTGTGAAGTGTTACAAACATGAGGACTTGAGTTCAAGTCCCAGGACCTTCATAAAAACAAAAGCAAACAACAACAAAACCCGGGCACTATGGTGGGCATAGTCCTAGCATGGGAATATAGAATTGAGTCTATGTACTAGAGCCTGCATATAGTAAGAAAGTAAACTAAACTTTCAAATGAAACAGATGGTCTTGCAATCAGACAGCTACAGCTTTAGGTTTTGACACGGAGGGTTGCACAATTGCAATCCTTCCCGAAGCTCAGCTTTGGCTATCTCAAACTTTGTCCCTCTTCCAGTAACTTGAACCTCACAGAATTCTGCTTGTGAATATCTCTCCTACAGCAACTTCCTTTTGGGAACAGTATCGTTTCCATATCTTGGCACTTAAGAGTAGAAGACAGGGGTGGAGAGATGGCTCTGTAGTTAAGAGCACTGGCTACTCTGGCCACTCTTCCAAAGGACCAGGATTCAATTCCCAGCACCACATGGCAGTTCTCAACTGTCTATAACTCCATTTCCAGGGGATAGGGCATCCTCACACTGACATACATACAGGCAAAACCCTAATGTAATGAAAAATTAAATTAATTAACTAAAAAAAGGGCAGAAGACATTGAGTGGGTATTAACATTTAATCAGCTATTGGAGGCCTGGCCTGATGGAAAAACATTTGAAGAAGTCAGGATCCACTGGGTCCCAGAGATCTACAGAACAAAACCAAATGTACATGACAGCAATTTTCAAACATGATCTAAGTAACAGGAAATAAACTCCAAAAACCCCTCGAGTATGTGCTAAGTAAACCAGCAGATCCAGCGCACAAAAGAATACTTTTAAACTTTGACTAGAAGTTTAAAACATTTAAAATATTCATAAAGCTCTTGCATATGTAGCCAAAATAAATGGGAAAATATGGAGGTCACTGTCTTCTGAGGGGATGAAACATTAAGACTACACAGCTTCCTGAGAACAAATGACATGACTGGGTCAATCCAAGAGGAGAGGGTGTTCTAGCAGAAGGGAGTCTGCTCATTAAGTCATGATAAGAAAAAGCACAGCCTTCTGGGAGGGAACAGGAATGAAGTTGTCTCTGCCAGGATCTCCAGGTAGCAAAAAAAAAAAAAAAATTAATTAAAAAGGGAGAAATGGGGTGAGGGAGCCCATACAAGCTCAAGAGTTCTTTGACAGAACTCTCCTATAGTCCCGTTCTCTATGACTGCCATCCCTGATGAGTTCTGATACAGACATAAGGATCCACATCAACGAAAATGAGTTATAGCAAGCGTTCAGATTACCAGCCGGAAGGGATTGAAACCTCCATGAATAACAAAAGGTACTGAGAGCAAATCGAAAGCCAGATTGAACTGAATGTGGTCTAGTAAACATCACAGAATCAGTGACCTTAAAGAGAATTACCTCATTTGTCACTGGATTAGAGGTTGGAGTGTCCATCAACATCAATCCTTTGCAAGGAGAGTGGGGGATTGAACTCTGTGGTACAGTGCTTGCCTAGCATGTCTGAGGCCCTGGATATGATCCCATGCACTGGGAAGAATTGGAATTAAAAACAATTTTTCACATACTCTAGTGTCTCAGATTATCTGAGTGGGAAAGAGACAAAATAATTACATTTAAGTCTGGTTTGGGACCAAAATATAACTGAGACAAACTCCAAAATTCATGTGGGGAGTCACAATGGTTTATCCTTGACTCTTTTTTTTAAATTACAGTTTTAAAAATTACATTTATTTATTTAGTGTGTGGGGTGGGGTGGGGGGATGGGCATATACCCAGTGGCATGCCTGTGGTCAGAGGATAACTTATGAGAGTCAGTTCTCTCTATGAGTCTCAGGGATTGAACTCAGGTTGTTAGGCTTGGTAGCAAAACCCTTTACTGGCTGTGCCACTTTGCCGACTCTCAAGTTTTGAAATCGCTGAAAGAAATGAATTTCTTTTATGGCCCAATTGCGTTCATTCTCTTGATGAACAAAAGTCCTGTGCTTTACATCATCCAGGTAGCAAAAGAGGAACATTCAGGTATATCAGTAGGGGATGATAGAAAATTCCAGAGTAGAACTGCTGGCTGCCTGTGTCCCATCATTTTTCAACTATATAAAAAGAACAAAGTAGACTGCTACAGCCCACAATGGTAGCCAAGTGACTGATGACAGTTTTGATGAACTGTAGGAGCCAGCACTTCCACACGATCACTTCAAAGCACTTTCTGGTGTTATTTGAGACATTCCAGAAGCCAAGGAGAACTACCTACCTATAGCCATTTAGAAAATTCTATAATTATAGACATTTCAATAATAGGTAACTATTAGGATCAATGAACAAAGTTAAGGATATGTGTCTGTTGGGGGTAGGGGTTCTTTTTACTTCTCTTCCAGGGGTTTTTACATTAAGAATTATAAGGACTTGGAGCTAGAGAGATGGCCCAATGGTTAAGAACACTTACTGAGTATACTTGAAACCCTGCCTTCATCTCAGCATACCCTCCATCAAAAGAGTTATTGAAGAGAATAAATTTCAAAATACTGTATAAACTTCTTCAGAAAGACATGTCGTCTAGGTGAGCAGGTGTCCTTTTGATTTGTGTAAGCGTTACCCCTAACACTAGCCTATGTTCCAGTAACACCATCCAGGATTCATAGATGGCGGGCCTAGACTTCACAGTGATGTTTGAAAGTGTAAATATACTGATGGTCTTAACATAGACACTGAAGAGTCTCCGAAGTCTGTGGATGGTGGTAATTTCTGGGGGCATCTGTCAGGCTATGTTTGTAAATCATGAAACATATCACCTATTACTTGGCCAATGTAACCTGTTCATAATAAGTCACTCCCCCCCAACACACACAACAAACAAGCAAAAACAAAATAAAACGAAACAGTCACAGCCAGAAAATCTGGAGATTACCTATTTTGTTCTGCCTTTGTGCAAGGAAACTGGGACCCAAATTTCACTACCTTGCCCAAAGTCACAGACAAAAGGAATAGTAGAGAAAAAGACCAGAACCTTGGCTCCCTCCTCCCAGTCAGCATCAGTCCCAACATCCACAGTATTTGTCCAACTCTCCATGGTGGCATCACAGCCCAGTGACTGCTCTGTTCTACCTCACCTCTCAGGAGCCCACCTTTGAGTCTCGACACTGCCTTTTAATTATCAGAGCCACACCCGAGTCACTTCAGCTCCTCTGTCTGGGCTTCAGGTGAGGAATCCCACAGCTCTTCAGATAAATCAGCTCAGACACTTCTCAGACCAGGCTGTTGAAGCCACAGGAAGAACAAGTACCTTATTTGGGGGAGCAGGGAACTCTTTCTAATTAAGAGAAAGATAAATATGTATGAATTTTAAACATGAAGTATATGAGAGTCAAAGAACCGTGTAATATATGAGGACCGGATCAAGCCACTCCCACGAGCCTGCAGTAGGAAGTCGGCTTGTCTTGGTGCAAGCTCAGAGAGGACCTGGTTAAAAGGCTCCCACTGTCTTCCATGACCTACACAACAAGGTCACTTGCATCCTGGGGGCGGGGAAGGAACATGCTGCTATCAAAATACTATGCAGATGGTCCTAAGACATATTTAGCGTCTACATATGACACTCGGTACATTATGAAGAAGATAATGTGAATTGAGTATCAACTATTATATCTGATGAATATGTAGCAGAAAGCACTGCTAGCCAGAGTTGTGGGAAAGTCAAACACAGTGGACAGAATTAGTAAAATAAATTTGAGGTCCTGGTTTTAGAAGCTCATAGGACTTTTTTTTTTTTTTTTTGTATTAAGGATTATGCAGTGGAGAAAAGCACAGAGATCTTGGAGGCTGGAGAGAAGAAGGACTTTTTGTCAAATCTTGATCTCTTTGTCATCTGTGAAGGAGGAGATTGAATTAATATGTGGTGGGGACAGGGAGGATAAATCTAGAATTGTAAATTGTTTCACCCCTTGTTCTATCATTCTGTTGGAATATTTTGTTTTGTTTTGTTTTCAGATAGGGTCTCTCCACATAGCTCTGGCAGTCCTATGTAGACACTATGTAGACCAAGCTGACCCCAGACTCACGAAGTCCTGCCTGCCTCTGCCTCCAGAGTGCTGGGGTTAAAGGCGTGAGCCACCACACTGGTCTGGACCTAATGTATTTAATGAATACAACATCGGACAGTAGTGCTTAAGCCTTTCCTTGAGTTCCAGTACATCCAGGGCTATTACACAGAGAAACCCTGTCTTTCAAAACAAACAAACAAAACAAAAAGAGAATTCTCATCTTGAATTGATCAGAAATCGTCAAATTAGTCATGAGAAATAAAGATGGAAGGGTGAATCTAGATTAAATGACACCGAAGACATGACATCTGAATTAGGTGCATAAGCTGAGATTTTTTCCCTCCCTGCTGAGAACAGTAATATAATGCAAATTTTGAAGAAGGACTATACAGATTTTTAAATGATTATTTTTAGGGAATGGGTGTACATGTCAGTGCACCATGTATGTTTGTACCTGGCACCCAAAGAGGCCAGAAAAGGGTGTGGTGTCTATTGAATCTCCTAGAACTGGAGTGAGTTGCAGATAGTTGTAAGCTGTTGTGTGGGTGCTGGGAATTAAACCCCAGTTCTCTGGAAGAATAGCCAGTGCTCTTATTCACTAAGCCATTTCTTCAGCCCCAATGATTATAGATTTGACAATACCAAACAATGGTGGTTTACCCATGTCCTGATTTTAATAACTGTCCTATGATTAAGGCATTACACTTTGAAAATTTAGGGAACGGAGGACCATATTGGAGTGGGTTGTGGGAGATAAGAGAGGGAAAGCAAGATGACACACATACACAAGTCCTAATAAAGGAAATTCACACGGGAAATACATATGAAACAGTACATGAGAATTCTTTATATTCTATAACTTCTGAAAGCCTAAAATCATCTAACATCTAAAAAAGACCTTGGTTCCATTTTCAGTACTTCAGAGGGAAAAGGATAGTTAAAATGTAATTAAAACATTCTGTAGATTTCTCTTCTCTAAGTCTTTTAGTTGTTTGGCATTGTTAAGATGTAATTACATTTGTGTCTTTGTTAGTGTGTGGACATGTGTATAGGCTTGTGTATACCTGGAGACCAAAAAGAGGGTTAGAGCTGGAATTACCCAGGTTTGCTTGTTTCTTGGGAACCAGGATTCCACTGCCCCTTTTTGAGACAGAGTTTCTTTGTGTAGACCTTGTCTTTAAAAAACAGGAAGGAAGGAAGGAAGGAAGGAAGGAAGGAAGGAAGGAAGGGAAGGAGGGAGGAAGGGAGGGAGGGAGGGAAGGAGGGATGGCCATGGCCCGTTGGACAAGCTCTACAACATCTGTTTTTCCTATCTTTACTACTTCATTCATCTCCTTACCTGAAATATCTTTGGTTTTGTCTATCAATTCTCAAAATCGTCAATGGATTCCAGGCATGCAGGACTGCCTTCTCACACTCGAGTGCACTATCTACCCGAACAACTCTAGCAGCAGCCTCGTCTTTCCTGATGGGCTTTTATTACAAATTAAACTTCCTCCCCTTCCCTGACACTCTGTTCTTTTCAGCCTCTTCGCCTACATTCCAAGTGTTCCCTCCCTGTAGAATGCCTTCCCTGGGGACATCCATATAGGGTACTGATCCTCCAATCCAGACCAGGTGCTACAAGAATGGATCCTTCAGAGTGAATTCTCCTGCTAGACACCGGAAGTAGTGGCTATTGTCTGCTTCCTTGCAAACATGCGTTGCTTACATTTAGCTTTCTTTCAACTGATTAGAGTCCCTTAAAAACCAAGGTGCAGGTTTGTTGTGCTTTTCATCACCCTGGTCTCCAGTCTGGAGCTGCATTCCAGATAGGTATATCACAAATATTTACTGAATGAGTAACCAGAGACCCAAAATAGAAGGAGAATGTGGTAACAGGAAGGAGTGATATAAGTGCTAAGGTAGCCCAGGGGAAGAAGTATTTATGTGAGCTGACATCACATAACTTTGAAGTTAAGGGTTTTAGAACTATGAGCAAAAGATGGAAAGTTCAGATCAAGGGAGCAACATGAATAAAGGATTGGAGAGGAGAAACAAAGATTTTTTGTAAAAAAGATTTTATTTATTTATTATGTATACAACATTCTGCTTCCATGTATATCTGCACACCAGAAGAGGGCACCAGATCTCATAACTGATGGTTGTGAGCCACCATGTGGTTGCTGGGAATTGAACTCAGGACCTTAGGAAGAACAGTCAGTGCTCTTAACCTCTGAGCTATCTCTCTAGCCCACATAAAGATTTTTTTAAAGCAATTTATTCAGCTAAAATTTGAGAAATACAAAGGGTGGGTTTGAGGGTGAAAAGGGCCAGATTATGGAGTGTTCTGAAGGAATTCCTAAAGAACACTGGGCTTAGTGAAAAACTCAGGAGGTGTTTGAGCAGGTCAATGATCCAGTTAGAAGTGATTGACAGAGCTGGGATAACACTGAGGGCATAGGATAGAATCAGGAATGGGAAAGATGTAGAATGTGATTGTGTATCCATCCAAAATCATGCTGGAACTGATACAAAGAGATGAGGGAAAGTGATGACTCATGAGGGCTGTACTGGTGAGTGGGTTCGATGTCCTTATAAAAGAGGCATCAGAGCTGCCTGGATCTGTCACCTCTTCTGCCACACGAGGCACAGCATCTGTATCCTTTTGCCCTTCCACTTGCCACCGTGTGAGGATGAAATGGAAAAGGCACCACCTTAGAAGGATAAGACTCCATCAGAGAGTCTGATGGTACCTTCATCTTTCACTTCTCCACCACAGAACTGAGAAATGTCTGCTGTTCTAAAAACCACCAGTCAGTAGCAATCTGCTGTAGATGAAGTAAATGACACCAAACCAATAAAGACCTACAACAAGAAAAACAGCAATGGTCTGCTAACTGTTGGATGCAGAAGCAAGAAAACACAGAATGGGACAAAGTGGAGAGACAGCAGCAGTGTAGAAATGGAGGGGGGACAGTCTTCAACCTGGACTCTGTGAAGAGGATTCAGAGGGCCCCTGAACTGGGACAGAAAGATGCTTTGCCTTTAATTGAACTCTAGATGCAGCCTGCCTGGATCAGGGGGAAAAATTAAGATCTTAGCCTGGCAGTGGTGGTGCCCACCTTTAAACCCAGTACTTAGGAGGCAGAGGCAGACAGATCTCTTGAGTTTGAGACCAGCCTGATCTACAGATCAAGTTCCAGGACAGCAGAGAAACCTTGTCTTGAGGGAAAAAAAAAATACATACACTATGTTCCAGGACTAAGAAGAAAAAGCAGCAAAGACAAATAAAGTTATCAGTTTGACTTTGGAAGTGCATTCATTTCTTGTGCCCATCAAACTCCAGCTGCAAAGAACCAGAACACCTCCAAGTACTCCGCCTTCATTTTCCTGTCTGTTCAAAGGGGATCAGTTGTCTGGTTTGCCTAGGACAGAGGGCTTTCTCAGACACAGCCAATGCTAAAGCTAGGAGAATTTGAAAGTCACTGTAATAAAGCTCAGGAGCCCATCAAATCAGACTCTGTATAAGGCTATATTAAATGTACTTACATTAAGAAAAATGTTGGGGCTAGAGAGAAGGCTCATGGGTTAAGAATACTTGCTCTTAACTGGTCCACTTCCATAGGACCCAATTCCATTCCCAGCACCCATGTCATCTAGGATCTAGGATCTTCTTCCGACCTCCATGGACACCAGGCACACACATGGTGCACAGATGTACATACAGACAAAATACTCATACACATAAAAAAAAAGCTAAAAAAATTAAGGCTTATTTTAGATCTGTTTGTTCATCTGTTCTTTCCATGAGATGGGTGGACAGTCTTCCTCACTAAAGGTCAGAGAGTACAGGAACCCCAAGCTCATTGTTCGACAGTTTGCAATCCTGCCACATTCACAGATCACGAAATCCTCAGAATTGCGTGAGATAATTTTTCACAGAATCACTGAAGGAGTCCAGGCTCTGAGGACTTCTCTGCTCTGCTTCATGCAGCAAGCAGAAGCCTCCTAGCACCAGCTGCCAAACACTGACTGAGCGTTAGAGACAGGAGTGGTTGTTGCTATACCGAGATTATGCAAAGCTCCAAGTTTCTTTCTTTTGCAATGCCCATGAACTCAGCGCTCTGGCATTATCTTGATAGGCACTCAGTTAAGGTGATGGTTTACATGTTTCTAAAAGGTGTGCAAGTCAACAATTGTCGAAACTAGTTGAAGGATAGCAACAACTTGAAAATCAGAATATATGGCAAGTGGTTATAAAAAAGACAAAAATAAACCAACAACAACAAAAACCCCACCCAACTGCTTCTAGACACATCATCTAATCAGGAAATCTACACTTAGTGAGTGCACCGTGTTAGTCAAACATAAGCTGACACACCCATGTATGTAGACGTTGATCAATCCAGGAATCTTGAGGGGTGATGGTGGTGGGGTATAGCAATGTGGAAACCCTGGATACACAAACCAGGGCAGGCAATTACCAAGGATTCAGGCAACAGAGAGGCCAAGCCTTGTCAGCTTTATTAGTCTCACAATTCATCGGCTCCCCTCTCTTAGTAGCCATGGCAACATCCACACCAAGGCGTTCCAGAATTCACCTTTGGATACCCAGGATCCACCGAATGTGCACCTACGCAGCTCAGATAAAACCGAGATATCACCACCCACCGAACTAAAACAACCGTGACCTTCCTCCACTTCCCAGATTTCTAATTTAACTAGGGAACATGATTTAAAAAACAAAACAAAAAACCAAAAAAAATTCTTTCACCACAGAAAGGAAGCTAAGTCCTGAACTAGGACTTCTTTGGAAAATTAGATTATTTTTTAGCGGAGTGGGCATCATCAAGGGATGAAAACCGGATGCACACACGCATAAACATTTGCCTATAAAAGGCAAATAAGGATCAAAATCTCATTTTAGTAGCATGCGTGTTGGGCAAACCGCTTTGCCCCTACAGGACACTTGTCTGTGGAGTGGAGAAACAAATTTCCAGCACGGTCGTTTGGGGTACAGTTATAATAAAACAAAACGCATTAGGAGCCCGCGGGATCGCGCACAGCGGGAGCAAAAACCATGACGTATTCGGGCGAGCTTTCCAGAAGTACCCTCCAGCTCCAACAAGATGCCGAGACGGAGAGTCTCGTTTCTGCCTGTAGAGACGGAATCGACTCGTGTCCCTGGATACCCAGTTCAGCACACAAACCCAGAGCTTTTATTAGAACGGTATCAAAAAAACCCCTCCTCAGGCGTCCTCCATCCCGGGTAGCCAACTCTGCCCTGAGCGCCAGCCCGGAGCCCTTAGCTTCCCCTCTCCATTTCACATCCCTGGGACCTGTGCAGAAACAACCCAGGCCAAGAAAAACATAGGAGAAAACCCCCCCAGAAAAACTTCTCTCGCAGAGCCTTTTCAAGACTGCTCAAAGCGGGGCAAAGCCGCTCCGAGACCCGGCCTGCGCGCCGTGCCCTTAGTAAAGATGGCGGCCGCAGGCGGAGCCCCGCCCTCCGGAAATCCGCGGGTTGCCCGGCCAACCAGGAGCATTCACGCGGAGCCCTCCACGCCCGCCGTGGTTTGACGCATTGCAGGTGCGGAGCGGCCAATCAGGCAGCTTGACTCTTTCCGGCCAACCACTGCAGGGTCCCCCTGGCCTATCAGAGCTTCCTTGTCAAACTCAACGAGGAAAGAAACCTCAGCAGCGCCAACTAAGCAACCGGCTACAGACCGCGTTCGTAGGAGTGTGTCTCCGGGGCTGTGTGCTCCTCCGCGGAGAGATATAGTGCCTGCGCCCGGCCCCGCCCCGCACGGCCCCGCCCCGCCCCACCCCGCCCGCAGCACATCAGGAGGAGTTGAGGGTTGGCGGGCTCGCTCTTCCTTTCCTCTAGATGGGCTTTGGGACGTCTGAAACGCATAATTGACCTAAAAATAATACTAAGTTCCTGTGGCGTGTCCAGCGTCCCTTAAAGGGAAGATCTGGAGCGATCTCGGTGGTTCCCGAGATCGCAGGTGGCTTTTTTTTTTTTTTTTTTTTTTTTTGCTGTCGCCAGGCACATTGTGAAAACAGTTGCCAGCAAGAAAGAGAAACGCTCCCCACATCCTAAAATTGTGGCTCGGGGTGACCCTTAGTTTAGAAGTGCAGGGCTCAACACCCCCACCCTCGGAGAAGCACCCCCATGGGCACTTCTGTTTCTAGAAGGACCAGCGTCCTTCCCAAGGCTGGCCTTCCCCACGGGTCTAGAGGTGAGGGTTTGATAAAAGCAATCCGATGGCCAGTTCCCAGTGCAGCTTCAACAGCTGTTAGTCGAGTTCTGTACCTGTAGTTGAAACCCAGCTAGGTCTTGTTCTCAGCTCCGCTTCTCAAATGGCAGAGAGTTAAGGCGAGACAGTCTTCACCGTGCACTAGGGGAACAACTTCACAGCCTAGGAATCCAGAGAAGCTGCAAAGAAGAAATGCTACTGGTTTATAATCACAGCTGTGAGGATCCAGCTAAGAAAATGAAATTTGTGAATTTCTTAAAATTTCCATTTAACCTCCAAACATCTGTTATATTGACAGGGTTTGAATGATCTGAGTTTTTGTTGCAACTACTATTCTTCAAAGAATGGGCCTTTCTGACATCGCTACAGGTGTCTGCATCCCTTCATGTGAACCTTATTCTTTGATTCAAAGCTGTAGTTCTCAATTGTTTATTGCTGTTTCTCCAACTCAACGTTTTTTTTTTTTTTTTTCCAAAAGGGGGGAAAAAGCTGTGAATTTCTCTGTGGAGGCCTTTAGCAGCCTCTCCTAAAATGTTTACCAAGCGGGCAAATAACTTGTGGCCATTTCACCACAGAAATACCTACCTGCCCATAGAAACAATCCATCACATTTCTTTTGCGGAGTGCCTGGAGTATCTACTGTGACTTATTTGTATCAAATCAGATTGTGATGTGAGAAAAGAGATCTGAGAGCTCTCCACAAATTGGGAATTCTTGGGTAAGTTCCTCTGTTCCTGGAACCTCTGTTGTCTAGATTGCGGAATGAGATGACCAGACTAGATGAGTTCCAGATTGCCTCCCAGCTCTGTTATTTGATTCTGCTATGAAGAAATTGAACCATAACCTAATTGTGTCATATTTAGAACTGTTCCTGTTGACAGTACTTTCAACTTTTCAAAGTCTCTTTTAACTTTCTTTTCAAATTCAGTCTTCAAAGTATTTCCGAAGGGAGGGTCTGCATATGCCAAGAAGTTAGATTTTCTATAAAGTCTGTCATTGGTTTACCTAAATTTGAAGTATTCTTTATAGCATGTTACTTCAATTCTAGTACATAGGAAAGTTGTTGGGTTTTGTCCCAGGGATCAGTGGATTAGCTCACTGAGTTGTGAGCTCCTTCAGGATGGGGCCTCTTCAACATGTGCTTATATTCCCTATACTTATATAAACTTGCTTTTTCATTCTAGCTCAGTGAAGGTCTCCTGAAGGAGTAAAGGAATGGTTTTATTCCATTCCACGTCAGTGGTAGAAAAATCTGGAATTGATCTGATGAGTAAAAAATAAAAAAACCAAAAAAAACCCCACAAAAAACAAACAAACAAACAAACCAAAACCAAAACCAACCAAACAAAAGAAAACCAACCAATACACATGGAGTATCTGCAGTGTAGAGGGTACAGTTTCTCTTTGTGTATTGTCTCCACTTTTGTTTCTTGTTGTTTTAAGACAGAGTTTCTCTGTGTAACCCTGACTGTCTTGGAGCTCACTCTGTAGACCAGGCTGGCCTCAAACTTGGAGATCTGCCTGCCTCTGCCTCTGCCTCTGCCTCTGGAGTGCTTGGATCAAAGGCATGGACCATCACTATCCTTCGTACTTTTGATTTTTAAATTAAGGAAATATCATTAATGGAACAGTCATAAATCTTAAATGTCAGGGTTGATTGCTAAGCTCTCTTTTGTATGTATTATATTTTTGAAGACTACTAAGATTTAGAAGAAACATTTAAAAAAAATCTGAGTCACTCCAATAGTTGGCTTTCCCCCACTATCATTGCTTCTCTGGTCTTTTGTGAAGAGGTAATATCCTCTGACAGCTTTGGACGGTCCTTTTCCCCTTTCCATCTTTTTGGTAATTTGGAGGAATAGATACCAGGATCATTTATTGAGAAGATATGGCTTACTCTGGGCTTAGTGTTTTATACAAGTGTCATTTGTCCCAGTGGCACTCTATACTCTGAACGGCTAACGTTTGGAAAAGGACACATTGAGCCAAATCCAGCATGACTTGACTCCATCAACATCTTTGTCCCCACCACTCTCCTAACTATCAGGGAATTCTGCACAAGGTCCTCACAGACTCCACCAGCTACATATTTAGAAGCATGGAATTTCGAATCCAGAAGGGATCAGAGAAAGGCCACCCGGCCTCACTTTCCCATTTTCCTGAGAAGGTAGGGGACTGAGCAGGCTTTAGGACCACATGACCCTGCTCTTCTCTTTGACTTTGGACCTCTGAAAACACTGTAATCAACAAAGAGCAGTTGCAATAAGGAAAACAGGGGATGTTATCATCCTCAGGGCCTCCCAGTGATTGTGGACAATCCCAAGATGACTTTGCTTTGGACTTTGTTATTTCACTTAAGGATTGGCTGTGCAGAACTGTTCTCCCAGCTAGGCCTTATCTATACTGCTTGTTTAAAATCTTTGCCCTTCATCTAAGTTGCTGACACTGTCTTGTGTTAAGCCTTATGGTTTCTTCACTTCTGTGTTCTTCAGCGTGGCTCTATTTCCTTTCCTCGATCCTAGAATAATACAGAGAAGCTTTTTTTTTTTTTTTTTTTTTTTTTTTTTGAGTTGGGTAACAAAGGAATGTAGCTACACAATTAACAGTTCATATAAAATCCTGAAGCAGCTTTTAGAGTATGGTAAAGTGCTAGTAAATAATAATCATAAATGGGGCATGGTGTTATGCTCTCATAATCCCAGTGTTTGAAACACTGAGGCAGAAGGATAATAAGCTTGGGATCAGCCTGGGCTACATAAGGAGACTGGGAGTGGGGTGGGGAGAGGAGGAGAACAATAAGGAAAAGAAAAGAAAGAATAGGGGCTCGGGGTGTAGCTCAGTTGATAGAGTGTTCGCCTAGCATGCATGAAACCCCAGACCTAGGTGAAAACCCAGACATGGTGGGCTCAGCTGTACTCCAGCACTGGGTAGGTATAGATCAAAAGTTCATGGTTATACTTTTGCTTTCTATTATGCAACTTCTAGCTGGTGTCTTAAATTTTTTCCCAGGTGGTTCAAACAGGTATGACTGGACTTGCTTAGCATATTGTGCTCTTTCCCAGATCAAAGTGCTCGTTTCATGGCTTTAGCAGCACCCTGACTCCCTAACCTAGCAAAAGTTGAGAGGGCAGGAACAGCTTGGCTGGAGCCTGAAGTCTTGCCATCCAGAACAATGCTTGCAAGGCGTATGCAAACCACAAAGTAGAGACACAGTGCTCAATACTTTTGTTTAGTCTCCCACCTTTCTTTAGAGTTTGAACATTGGAAATGCCTCCATTAGAAGCACTCGCCAGCCCATCTACAATAGGTTTTCATGTCGCAGTTCTGAAATTTTCCTAGGTTTCCAACTTGGTGTGAAACAGATGCTTCTCTGAAACTGTGTGTGGCCAGGTAGAGCCAGAGCCTAGAAACGTGAGACCATTCATCAGTTCTCTTGGGTCACAAATATTTTGGGATTTGGAAGGCATTGATGACCCTTAAGAGTGGTGGCATGGTGGGGGCAGCCCAGGGCTTTTGGCCCCTGGGACCTGCTTGTTAAGGGAGACCTCCTTAATTCTTCTACTGCTAATGCCTTAGACTCACTCCAGGTCCTTGATTTTGATTCTGAATTGACTTTTGACCTACTGGTCTTTCAAATGTCACAAACAAGCACACGTTATATTTGTTTCTGGAGCCTATTGTTTGCAAACTAATTCGACACGTTTCCCCTCTCATATAACCCTCACATCAAGCCCAGAGGAGTGTGGTCCTTATACCAGTTTCACAGATGAAATGGCTGGGTCTGTGATATGAAGGAAGCAAGCAGCCTTGTAAACTAGACAAGGCTATTTCAGCCTGTCATTGAAACATGCCAGAATTTCTGCACGTCATTGGTCTTATAGAAGAGGATGTGACAATGAAGGGATACAGCCATACTTGCTGTGCAATTGAAAACCCATTGGCAAGAACTTCTTTTCATTGATCACCTAAGTCAACCATGCTGTTGTGATGCCTAGAGTTGGTTTATTTGCCAATGGCCCAGAGCCTCTACTTAGGATGAATAAAATTCCAGCAGCTTCTTGGATTTGGGCAGAAAAATAGCTTTTCCAAAGTCCAGCTTGACTTTGGCTATATTTTCTCCATTGTAAGCAGCAAGGGTTGGAGCCCATTATGTAACCGCCTAAAGAGAGCTACAGACAAAGATGGGTCAGCCTTTTGGGTATCCATTAGTGCAGTAGAGGGCACCATCAGAGTCAAAGCAGGGACAGTCCAGTGTGTTCTTGGCACCATGTGGAGTGCCACCAAATTAGGGAAGAGTGATTTTGGTGGTAGATTATTAACGAAGCCAGAGACTTCCTTTGCAGTGTTCCATTTTATTCCACTTCTGTCTTCTCCAGTCCCAGAAGTAATTGCATGACACACTAATTCAATAATCTGTTGGCACTTGTTAAGCCGAGATTACACCGAGCTCAAAGAATATCAGATGGTAACTTATGGAGGAGCTTTTATGGAAAGAAGGAAGCCACTAAAGGTGTTGAGCAGGGGTGTGACCTGTCAAAACCAACCTGGCACCTGTGTGTTCTGTGGGGAAGGGGATGGTTCATTGGGCTAAACAAAGAATTGTGGGCTGATATTTAAGACATTGGGGGCTTCAGGGTCACTTATCTAGACACATATGGACACATTTTTCCTTTTTAAAAATCTCTAGAATGTGTCACCCAACAGAAGTTTCCTCAATGATGGATGCATTCTGCATTGTTCAATACAATAACCATCTTCTATATGGGAGTATGTATTGCTAGCAAAACTGAGGAACTGTGTTTTTTTTTTTAACTGGAATTACTTGATTTAAATAGCTATGGATGGTTGGTGGCTACTGTAATGGACAGTTCTTGCTGCAAAATAGGATCTCTCATTAAATTGGAAGCTTGCTGTTAACACTGCCTGGTGGGCTGCCTGGCTGGCCGGCTGACTTGCTAGTGAGATCCCAGGGTCTTTCTGTCTCTGCCTTCCAATGTGGGGATTACAGGCACATGCAACCATGTCTAGCTTTTTACATGACTGCTGGGGATTCAAACTCAGGTCTTCATGTTTGTGCAACAAGCCCCTCTCACCCACTGTGCCATCTCCCCAGTTCCTACTAATTGGATCTTAACTCTTCTGGAATTAGCGAGGCCATTTCTTTGATATATTCTGCAATCAGCATCAACTTATCTAATTTAGCATTACAGTTCAATTATACGCCATTCAGGGCCAACTTGTGCATATCGCTTACTCTGCTCTTAAGGCAAACTGAGTCACCTAAAAAACCTGCCATGCCAACTAACAGTGGTCACAAAACTGTAGTTTCTTTCAGTCCTTTCAGTCCCAAATAAACACTCAGAGGCTCATATTAATTATAAACTGTTTGGTCTATTACTCAGGCTTATTACTATCTAGCTCTTACAACTTAAATTAATTCATAATTCTTATTTATGTTTAGCCATGTGGCTTGGTACCTTTTATCAGTAAGGCATTCTCATCTTGCTTCCTTTGCATCTGGAGGGCAACTTCATCTCTCTGCCTTCCTGTTCCCAGAATTCTCCTAGTCTGGTAGCCCCGCCTATACTTCCTGCCTGGCTACTGGCCAATCATCATTTTATTAAACCAGTACAATTGACAAATCTTTACAGTGCACAAGAGCATTATCTCACATCACACAACCCTCCCCCAACTAAACAATTGCAGAAAGCCTGTTGTCATAAATCTGGGCTATGGTGAGACCCCCACCCGCAGCGTATTTGGTAGACGTGGTAAGTTGCTGACTAAGATTTGAATACTGATTCAAGGTAATTTTGCATTTGGGTTTTGAAATATAAGGACAATGGTTGCTTAATTGTTTACAAAATAATATGATTTAAAGGACTGATCTTTGTAGCATACCCCTAATCCCAGCACTCCAGATACAAAGGCAGGATAATAAGTTCAAGAGCAGCCTGGGTTACATAGAGAATTCTAGGCCAGCCTAAGCTGCATAGCTAGACTCTCAAAAAAAAAAAAAAAAAAAAAAAAAAAAACAAAAAACAAAAAACAACAAAACATGATACATTATACATGTCAGATGCCTCTTTTTAAAGGAGCCTGAGTTCAGTATAGACAACTGAAGAACAAAACTATAATCTTATCCCATTGGGCATCTTACTCTCTTGAGTCATGGACTCACTGACTGCTTGTGACTTAAGAGTTCATTTAGTTAAAGCATAGTTAAAGGTCCAAGTCAGGCCACTTATTTCTCCAGATCCTAGCTCTCTGTCCTTGACTCCATCTTGTTGTGTTGCATATCCATAACCATGAGCAAAAGGGTGGTGTTGTAGTTAACTTCAGCTGTCCACTTGATACAAACTTAAGAGTCACCTGGAAGAGAGAACTCTGGCTGAAGAATTGGCCCAATCAGATTAATCTGTGAGGCATTTTCTTAATTGCTAATTGATGTAAGAGAGTTTCAGACTACTGTGGGTGGTACTATCCCTAGGCAGGTGGGTCTGGGCCGTATAGGAATGTTAGTAGAGCTCTAAGGTAACCGGCCTGAGGAAGCACTCCAGTAGCCAGCATTCCACCATTGGTTTCTCCTGTGAGCTCCTGCCTTAGCATCCTTTACTGATGGACTATGTAATCGATAAGCTAAAATAAACCCTTTCCTTCCCAAGTTGATTTTGATCATGGTGTTTATCGAAGCAACAGAAAAAAAATTAGAATAGAAATTGATACCTAACATGTTCATAGCAGCATTATTTGTAATAGCCAGAAACTGGAAGCAGCCTAGATGCCCCCCAACTGAAGAATGGATAGAGAAATTGTGGTACATTTACACAATGGAGTACTACTCAGCAGAAAAGAAAAAAAAAAAAACAATGGAATCTTGAAATTTGCAGGAAAATGGATGGAACTCGAAGAAACCATTCTGAGTGAGATAACCCAATCACAAAAAGACAAACATGATATGTACTCACTCATATGTGGACCTGCTTTATGATACATAGCAGTGACCATGCTTTGTCAGAGCTGTTTTTAATGATGTTGCTCAGAATGGTTTCCTCCCAGATGATGACTGAGAAACTAATTTAAAAAAAAAATGGTGCCAAGTACCACAAGAGTAACAGAACTGTGCTGTTTTCTGGGATTCTGTTTTTTACTTTGTTGTTGTTGTGGTTTTTGTTTGTTTTTTGTTTTTTTAAAATGGAGTGTGCTGGATGTCTCTACCATTTTGTTCAAAGGACTGCAGAACCTGGAAAAGCTGTTACACATGCTATTGATGCAAAACATATTGCCATTATTGCTCTCTCTCTCTCTCTCTCTCTCTCTCTCTCCATATATATATATATATATATGTTAGCTAATTGAAACTCAAATATGTGATGAATCCAAGGTGTTTCAGTGAGTGCTCACCTGTGCATCAAATTTGATTTCATCTTTAGTAAGTAGTAAAGTTATATGCTTGCCAAAAAAAAAAAAGTGACACACTGGAAGACAAATGTCACACAATTTCAATTTTATGTGTAACCTAGAAATGATGAACTTATGGGAACAGAGAGCAGAATTGTGGCTATTAGGCTTCAATGTGGGTCTTTTAACAATGGGGAAACGATTGGTTTAAGGATATAAAACTGCAGTTGGACAAGAGGCATGGACTCTCTGAAGTCTTGAGGTCTACTGAGAGCATGATAAATATGGTTGATAACAATATGCTGTATTTTAAAAGTTGTGAGATAGTATACTTTAAGTGTTCTCAAAACAAAAATGATGAATATGTGTGATATAACATGTTAATTGGTTTAATTAAGCCATGCCATTGTGAACATACTGTATTCTGTATCATAGTTGTGCATGACTTTATTTATGAACTAAATAAATGAATGGAAAAAAAGAGAAAAAGGCAAAAAAAAAAGAAATTGATACCTAAAAGAGGGGTTTGTGATGAACCTGACCATGTTGGCTTTGGGGAAGGTATAGAAGCATTTGGAACTTTAAGCTGGGAAAGCTGTTGAGTACTTAGGGTTTAATGGGATGTTTTTGTAAGAACTTGGAAGATAAGATATTGGGAAAAATATAGATGATCAAGGCCTGGCCTGTAATCTTCCAGAGGGAAGTTTGAGAGTTGCTCAGAGATGCTACTGGGGCTGTTGGTGTGATGTATTTAAATTAGGAATCCATGGAAGGGCTGGAGAGATGGCTCAGCAGTTAAGAACACTTGTTGCTCTTGCAGAGGACCTGGGTTCAATTCCCAGCACCCACATGGTGGTTCACAACTGTCTGTAACCCCAGTTTGAGGGAATCCGACAGGCAGGCTGTCTGGTGCACATAATATTCACATAAAGTAAAATAAATAAACCTAAGTTTTTAAAATGTATCCGTGGGAGTGAACTCTTTGCTTGACTCAAGTCTGTTTTCCAATTTTGAGGTCCTGTCTCTAGTTAAGTGCTGTTCATCTGGTACAGAAAAGTCAGTTGTGATTAAGAAGACACCAGCATTGCAGAGGCAAAAGCCTTCTGGGAAGTATTTCCTTAGTGTCAGCACACAGAAGCTGTGGTCCAGGGGGGCCAAGGCTGCGTCTCAAGCTGGCAGCCAAACTTGGCAATGTTTAAGAGTCTCCCACGTGGTACTGGTTTTGGCAGCATGAGAGCTGGATTGAAGGGGTCATGGAGAGAAGAAGCTGAGGCTTGGCACGGGGCAGTCTTGAGACTCCTGGCCCGGGGCTGCATTCTTTCTGCTTCTCTTCTACTTAACATTATTTGATTTAAATAATTTCACATAGAAATATTGTCTTAATATCACAGAATGTTCCATAGGCTTTCGGGTTCTTGGTACATTATGGTATTACCATAATTTGTTTTTTTTTAATTGCTGACCTCTTCATAAATTAAGAAGTTAATTCCCTGCAACACAAATACTAAGTTGTGAGCCAGAAAGCCTGACCTCTGAAATAGGCAAATATTTAACATTGTATCTTTAAATTTTCAGATATACACTAATATACAATCTAATATTAGAGCCCCAAGCAAAGACTCACGCTCTAGTTTATGCCCAATCACCGACTCTCAGGAAGATCCTGGGCAAGTCACTTGACCTTCTTATATTTCAGTGTGTGAAACTAGCCGTAAAACTGTGTAAAGCATGACCTCATTACAAACCCACTACACTTGAAAGCTAATATGTTAAAGAATTCCAAAAGAGCACTCATTCGTAAAATATGAACAAACAGAGAATTGTTCTATGATGATTAAAATAACTTTAAGATAAATGAATGGTGCTTAGCAAGTAAAGTCATGAAAATGTTTCAAAACATTTTATTTAGTGAAACAGTTAAATGACGTAGAAAAAATATTTGACTGGTTTTTGCAAAACCATAGATTGTAACTATGTAACCAAAATAATTACAAGGGATGGAAGATTGCTTGAAACAAAAGGATCCTCAATAATGAAACATTTCATTTTTAGGCCATTATTTCTCCCGTATCATTGCAAACCATATGTTAAAATGCATTTAGCTAACTACCTTATGAAAAGCCTGATAGAAAAAAAAATACAAATTCCTTTAGGAATGAAACAATTATAACACAAGCCTGGCCATGTAGACCTGTAATTCAGTAGATTGTAGAATATGCTTTAAACTCACTTTGTATTAGTCTCTGTTCTTCTCTGTGAACGCAGGATAGTTGTGTGTGTGTGTGTGTGTGTGTGTGTGTGTGTGTGTGTTTTAAACCATTTGCAGAGGGAGCCAGCACGCTTCCTGGGCTTGCTGCTATAGCTTCTCCTTAAACAGCAGGTTCACCCTTTCTATAGCATTCCAGAAAGAACACAATTAAGCACAGTGCCACCGTTGCTGACACCCTGTCTGAGGCAATCCTAAGAAGTCCTTTGGCATTTGCAATGTGCAGGGACATTTTCTATTATTTTAAAACACCTATCTGGAGACTCTGCCAAAACCAAGGAAGAAATACAACTGAGATTTTCCCAGCACAGAATGCTAATCACACATTTTGACACAATTTCTGAAAGAATAAACGACCTGCAACTTGTCCTGGCCTTGCAAACAAAAGATCAATTTCTGTATTCTGTCTTGGCAAGAAAAGAAACTGCAGCATTTTGTTAGTTTTTTTTTTTTTTTTTAAGTCCCAGGCTCCACATTAAGACCTGAAAGTTTTTGTCCGTCCCCCCACCCCCGTTTACAGGGAATGGAGAATAGTAAATTTAAAGATTAAAACATTATTTAAGGATTATAATTAAGATTGTAATTAAGATAGTCGAGTTCCCTACTAGAATCAATTGGCTGTGGGTGTCCCAGCTGTAATTGGAGGAATTCTGAGTATCTTTCTCTTCCTTTGTGTGTATGAATTTTCAGGACCAGGACAATTAGGAAAAACTCAAAGCACGGGTTTTAAGGTCTCCATAAGCTGCTCACTGCATTAATTTTAGAAGCAGGCCGAATAGAATTTGCCTCGGGGAGCGGGGGGGGGGGACAAATCCAGCAGGGGACAAATCTTCAAACATCTTTAAAATTTTAGTGGAAACGTAAAAAACACGAACAGTAGACTGCTTGGATATGTAAATATGACACAGACTTAGCAACGGAGACGGGGAGAGTTCTCCAAAACGAGAAAAATCAAACACCCAACCCATTTCTTCACCAAGGCCAAGCACCTTGTCCACACACAGTCCCCTCTCCTCTGCAGCTCGGTGTGAGGTTGATATCCCCCCCCCCTTCAGCTCCTCCCCGCCGCTGTCCTCAGCTCTCCAACCTCCACAGGCACCGAGCGGCCGGTGGGGACCCAGGACTGTGGCTCTGCGACCCTACAGCCACCAGGAGTGGTGGGAGGGGGACACACAGGTGGAGTGGGGCTGGGTGACCCCCACAGGGCTGGGAGCCCGAGGCAGACCCCAGATCTCGCTACGGGGGCACCCCATCTCTACGGGACCCTTACTGCCCCAGGCCAGCACCCACGCCCGAGCGCTGCACTCCCCAGTGACCCCTGCCCGCGTAATGGGCCCGCCGCGCCGGGCGCGCCTGGGGGGCGGGGCCTTGCGGTGAGGCCCGGCTGCCGCAGCGCCGCCCTGCGCGAGGCGGTGCTGCCGCGGCGGAGGGATACGGCGCACCGTATATATACCGCGGCACACGGGCTCGCGCTACGGCAGTGGTGCTGGGAGTCTCGTGTCCGCGGTGCCGTTACTCGCAGTCGGGCGGCGGCTGAGGCTCAGCGCAGAGCGCAGGTAGCGGGTTAGCAGCAGCAGCAGCAGCCGCGGAGGCACCTCGGCGGTCAGAGCCCCTGCGCTAGTGCAGCCACCTTCGCCTGCTCCGCGCTTCCTTCCTTCGCTCGCACCATGGTAGGTCGGGATCGGCAGTCGCAGGCGTAGCAGCTGCCCAAGCTCCCTTCACAGATTTGTGGTTGACTCTTGCCTTTTCGTGACTGAGATTATCCCCCCACCCCCTCCCAATCCCTCTTTGCCGGGTGATACACAGCGGCTGCGGTTAAAAAGGATGCATTTCGGGTTTGCACCTCCGCTTTGGCTGCCAGGGATCCTCCTCTTGGGTTCTGGACGCCCCCGGGGTTGGACTCCACCGTGGGCTGTGCGCGGGCTGGAACCGCTGCCACAGCTGCACCGGGGCCTTCCGCATCCCCCCTCCCCCAGCCCCGCACCCACTGCATCCAGCGCGCCGCACCCGGGCAGCCTGCAGCGCAGCTCCTCGGCCGGGGCCGGCGGGGCGGGGAAGCCGGGCGGGGCAGGCCGCGACGTCCCGATAGCCAGTCCCCAGCCGTGGAGAATGAATGGGCCGGGGCGAGCCGGTTGGGGCCCGGTGCTGGGGCCGTGGGCTCTGGGGTGCCCTCAAGCCACCTCCAGTCTTCCTGGCCGACCCAGTTGGGCACCCTCCCTCGGCTGCGGTCCCCTCCTTCCTCCCGGGGGGCGCGGCGCGGGCGTGAGCTGGGAAGGAAGGAGCCTGGGAAGGGTGGGGTTGGGGGCAGGAAGGCGAAGGCTGGGGGGCGGAGAGGGCGGAAGCGGCCGCCCTGCACCCGGGCGGGGCCCTGCGGGGTGGCCGGCGCGCGTGGCCGGGCCGTGCAACCTCGGCCCCCTCCTGGCGCGGTGCTAGGCGGGCGCGATGGCCGGGTCCGCGGGGAGGCAGGCAGGCAGGCAGGCAGCAGGCAGGCAGGCCTTCCCGCGGGAGGCGCTCGGCTCGCGCTAATTGGGGCGGCGGGGCGGGGGAGGAGAGAGTTGGCGCGCGCCACGGTTTCCATTAGAGACGCAAAGTTTCTGCTAGGGAGGAGGCGGCGGCAGCGGCAGGCTCAGTGCCTAGGGGAGCAGGAGCGGTGGGAGGTGCCGGGGCTAGGCTGCACCCCCGTCCTGGGTCCCCCCTCCCCCCTTTGGGCCTGTACCCCAAGTCCGGCCCCTAGCCCGGTGTGCCCCTTGTTCACGCCACTCCCTAGGCGGCAGGGAGATGCCCATCTCCACGTTTCCGCTTTCTCTCCAGCCTCTGGATTGCCAGACGCGACTGTGCGTTTGGCCGGGTGCGTGTGCCACAGCCCCCTTGTCCCTCGCCGGGCAGAGCTGACATCACCAGCCGCACTTTCTGCCCTGGCGGGGCTGCTTGCTAGATGGTTGCTGGCAGGGTTCTGGAACGCCTTTGACCCGGGGCCAGAATGACTTGGGGGGTGAGGGTGAGGGTGAGGGAGGGAGCCGTTGTCCTGAAGGTAGATAAGATGCACTTGATAGGCCTCTCTAGTCAGAATTTTTCGAGGAGGTGGAACTCTTCTCCCTGGTGAGCTGACAGTTTTCTCCTACGAGGTGTGGCAGTGCTTCCTGTCGTACGAGACTGACACGGCTGGGCATTACATAAATCGTCGTGTCTCCGTTTGCCTTAAAAGTAGCTTTCCAGTAACGGATAGAGGGGGAAGACCCCTTAAAAAATAAAAAGTAGAAAGTTCTTCCTCACTCAAATCAATGCATAAGGTGAGTTCCCACGGAAAAGAATGAACTCCGGTACCATCGGGTTTCTCTTGGAGTTTTATTTTGTAACTGGCTTCATTAAAATAAAAATAAATACTCTCCTCGAGATCTTGAGTTCCCCTGGCTGGAGGCACAGATTCAGGGGGTGCAGTAGTGCAAAAGAAAACTACCTTTGTGGCCATTTAGCGCATGGAAATGTTGAATGTTGACGATAAGCAGCTTTTCTGTTAGTCTTAAGATGGCTAGTGTTAATACCAGGAAATGATAATAGTTTCTCCTGTACATGAGGAAAAGGGCTATCATATCGCCTCATAAGAGTATTGTTTTCTGTGTACTTCATTTTTGCAGTTTTGTAATAGTCCTAAGATTCAGGTTTTTTCCTAGCTTCCCAATCACAGGATAATTTGACCAAAGGCATTAACCGTTGAAATGGTAGGCTTTTAGCAAATAACTGCCTAATTTAAATGATAGGAAAGCATTCATTTCATAGAAATGAAACGGGGTGGGTAACCCATTACTGTATTTTTTCCCCACTTAATTGTTTCTCATAAAATGGGTATAAAAGCCTGTTAATCCACTCCAATGCCATTATGTAACGATAGTGTGGAGATTTTGGAGGGCCTGAAGCTATGCGCAAGGTGCACTAAAAGCCTGCCTGCCCTGGACAGGATCCTGGTCCTGGCTGCCTTGTCAGTGGCATTGGGTTGGGTCTCTTGGATGGAAGCAGCGACTGCAGTGTTTATGGCGCAGTAGGTGGCGCTCTTCCTTCTCTGCCTGCGACTGTTGCTGCTGCAGCTGGTGCTGTGGGCACTTTGATCACTAGAGGCGCCATATCCCGCAGTATGACTGACTGGTTGGATTGCAGTGCATACTGCAAGCCCTGGGCCAAAGAAATGAAGCCAGCTGATGTTGTCACTTCTTTGTCACCCTTTATTGTTCAGCGAGTCTAAACAGTTTTCCTTTATTGTAGTAACTTTCACTAGATGGCAGTGCTAATGATTTTGAAACACTTGGGTTTTTTTGGTTTTTTTTGTTTTTTAAATATTAAATTGAAAAAAAACCCCACAATTTTAAAGTATAATTAGGGAAGCTAGATTATTGTCTAGATGGAATTATGACCATTTCTTTCTCCATGTAGGCTGATCAGCTGACTGAAGAACAGATTGCTGGTAAGTTGAAGACTGGGGAGGCCCTGGAAACTGGAACTATTTGTGTCTCCTTTGTGGTCCCCTCCCCTCTACTCTCTGCTTGATTTTTCCAAGGGTTCTTGAACAGAATCAGTTGAGGACAAATGTTTTAGAGATGACATGGAGTGGACCCTGCTTGCCTAGCACACTGGGGTCTGCACAGCCGTGCAGAGAACAAGATCCACTGACCCTACTCCAGAGTTCTAGGCCATAGATCTCTCAGTAGTTACTAAGAAAGCTTCTGCTTGCTATACTAAAATACATGGAAATGGGTAAATTCAGTGCTGCAGTATTTGGGAAATGAATCACATTAATTTAGTCTTTACTCTTTTTTGCTGGGGTGGGGGGTTCGGTTTTTTTGTTTTGAGGTGTGGTCTCCCCTTGTAAATCTTGCTATCCTAGAACTTGTTATATAGAGATCTTTATCTTCATGTTTTAAGGTGGTTTCTGGAGAGATGGCTCAGTGGGGAAGAGCATTTCATTGCTCTTGCATATGGTAATTTACAATGGTCTATAACTCAAGTTCCAAGGGATCCAGTACCGTCCTCTGATCTCTGTAGACACCAGGTGTGAACATGGTGTACATCTATAGATGCAGGCAAACACTCATACACATAAATCTTGTTTTTTTTAAAAAAAGGGTTTCTTTTTAGGAAACCTGGAATTCTGAAAAATATGAATGTGACAAAGAAGGTGCCAACTTGCTATGAACAAACCTTTCTAGTAACCATGTTGCTACGAAACAAGGGTTCATTGTGGCTATAAAAGTGTGACATGAAAGGACTTTCTTTGAAGGGCTTTACTGTAACTTGCAGTCTCAGATTGCACTTGACGACCAATTTAAGTATGTTCAAGCTAGCTTTTTTAAAAAAAATAGGATATTGTAGCTTTATTGAGGTGGTTACCAGGACAGTGTTTGCTTTCTGGGCTACTGTGTGTTGGCCAGACCCACAGGCCTATTGTGGTTATTATTTCACAAGATAAAGGCCAGGTGGTTTCTGATAACTTGGACAGCTTGTTTTGGCAAGCCCCAGGGAAATGTGTGTCAGAATAGTGTTGGGTGAAAACATTGATTCTAAGGAGTAAACTTCTCTTTTCAGAATTCAAGGAAGCTTTCTCCCTATTCGATAAAGATGGTGATGGCACCATCACCACAAAGGAACTTGGGACTGTCATGCGGTCACTGGGTCAGAACCCAACAGAAGCTGAATTGCAGGATATGATCAACGAAGTGGATGCCGATGGTAAGAGCTTTAGACCTGAGTGTTGTGTAATTCAAATTCAGACTTGTTACAGAGTGTTTTTAAGGTCCCGAGAGCAAAGCACATATGCAGAGTTCCTCTCTCTGGTTGCCTCACAGCCTCCTAACATTAAAATAGAAGACTGGGCTTGCTGCTCAGTTCACTCCTCTGCCGATGTCTAGACCGTTTCCTGGATCGGATCACTATTGTTTCTTTCTACTTACTGGGACCTACAGCTACAATCTTTGATCAGCTGGCTCATGAGGCTGCACCGTGTCCTGTGGGGGAAGAAGAAAGGAGTAGCCAGAGAGCTCTGCTTTTTAAAGAAGCTGTTGTTTCTAAGATGAGGCAGAGCCCCTGAGGCAGTGGGTGAAGGGGGAGGCAGCCTTGGACATTAGCTGGGAACTGAGTAGTGTCTGAAGACTGCATTTGTGGAATTCTAAGATTCTAAGGGAAGCTGTGTAAGGTTCAGGGCTCCCCATAGTAGTCCTCTGTCCACCCTCTAGACGACAATGGCAGATAGCATGCTTTTACTGCCCCCTTTGACAGTGGGCTGGTTGGGAGGCTCTCTCCCCTCGTTGAAAAGTCTCAATACATCCAGGAATGTGTGTCCCAAGAATATAGATGACAATTTCAAAGGAGCTCGGAGGGCAGAGCTGGATCTAAGCTGTTTGTAGATGTCTGCCCTGAGAGGGGCCATTAGAAAAGTGTGGCACCATAGAGTGTTGTAATAGACTTGGTTTTCTGTGCCCATTGACGTACTGCTGAAGAGTATTCTCCTCAATGCTGCTTTAGGAAAAGCAGGCCACCATTCTGTCTTGTCGAGTTGATCGACCATGTGGGAGCATGGGTTGGGCCTTTCCTGTTTTATGGTATGTAAATCCTGGGAAGCCAGGCTTGGTAGGGAGAGTAGTATATTTGACTGTCAGATTGTATGAAACACAGTAGGAGAAGTTGTTTGAAACCTTGTTTTGATACCTAAGGCTATCTTCAGATGCTTATAGATAGCACTTAGTCATTTCTTGTGTCTTACATAAAGACACTAGGGATTTTGATGTTGTGTTCACTTACATCCTTATGCCATGTGGGGATTGAACCCAGGGCACTAAGCCATCCATCTACACAAGCCTTGGAAGTTACTTGTTTTAAATGTTACAGTGAAAATGAATTGTAAATAACCTCCGATTCTTTTTTCTTTTTATTTTTTTGTAATTTTATTTCCATTTAATTCAAGCTAGTGTTAATCTGGGATTTTTATTTGGGAATATTTCTCTCTTAGCTTTAGAGGAGTTGTTTGGAATGTTGGCTGTTGAGTGGATTCCTCTGACCATTTCCTGAACAGTAATGATCCTAAACTGAAAATGGTTTCTGAGCTTTTCCCTTCGTGGAAAATGAAAATGCTGAATCTGGGGTTTGGGAGTAAGAGTGTGTGCTTGGCATGAGAGGCCCTGGGGTCAATCCCCAGGACCAAAACAAAACCAGAAAGCCAGGTTGAATAGGACCATGGCTAGATCCCTGCATAGTAGAGGTGGGAGTGCACCTGGGAGAAGAGAGACTGGCCAGGGTGTCGTAGGCAGTTTTCTTGCTCTCATTTTCTTTTTTTCCCCTAAAACAATTTGTACATCTCTAGGACAGTATTAGTTAAGCCTGAATGTTCTCCCTGAACAGGCAATTGCATGCTTTCTTTTCCTTTGAACTGTCGAGTCTACTTTCATGATTGTGAATCAAGAGGCGTGGCTTCCTTTGCACCTGTAAATGCTGTGTTGGGCATTGCCTAGTAGCTTGAGCCATGTGACATTGCTCTGTGGGGTATTTGAGACCATTTTGATTGCAGAAGGTTGACTTAAGAAAAACAGCAATTCAACATTTTAGTTATCACTTGAATCCTACTGAATGCATCTGCCCGAGCATCCCAAACAGTGTTATGAGATTATTACTGCTCAGGAGTGTCAGTGTGATGCTTACCTTGAATGAGTGTTTTCTTTTTTTCATTAAAGGGAATGGCACCATTGACTTCCCAGAGTTCTTGACCATGATGGCTAGAAAAATGAAAGATACAGATAGCGAAGAGGAAATCCGCGAGGCATTCCGAGTTTTTGACAAGGTAATCTTGCACACTTGCGTGCTTGGGGAGGTGCATAACATGGCCTCTGTGATCTCACTGCTGGCTGGTTAGAGTTAGCCTGAGTGTCTGTGCCTCTCATTTGACTCCTGTAAGTGACTGTATTGACTTGGCTGAAGTGAGGCCCAGCAGAGAAAAATGCTGAATCGTTGCTGTCTTTGTTATGTTTGGTGTCTGTCTGCTTTTGAAAAACCCTCTGTGCATTCTGTCCTGTGTTTGATGACTGGTGGGAATTGGGGATGGGAGAGAGATTGATGAGAGCAGAGTTGGCAAAGGGTTGGAAGTTCAGTTAGAGAGCTGCTTGCTCTCCCAGAACCTCTATCCACCATTACCTTGTAACAACTTCTGCCTGTTGACAGGATGGGAATGGTTACATCAGCGCAGCAGAACTGCGCCATGTCATGACAAACTTAGGAGAAAAACTAACAGATGAAGAAGTAGATGAAATGATCAGAGAAGCAGATATTGATGGAGACGGACAAGTCAACTATGAAGGTAAAGGCTAAATGTCTTGAGCCTGGTTTTCAGTAGCCTTCAGGTCTATACACATCAAGTTAACGATTGCTGTGACAGCCACCGGTTGTATTGTACACAGTAGATGTGTTCATTACAGCTTCTTTTAAAGCTAAACTTTATATTTGTCTTTTCAGAATTCGTACAGATGATGACTGCAAAATGAAGACCCACTTTCAACTACTTTTCCCTCTAGAAGAATCAAATTGAAATCTTTTACTTACCTCTTACAAAAAAAAAAAGAAAAAAGAAAAAAGTTCATTTATTCATTCTGTTTCTATCTAGCAAAACTGAATGTCAAACGTACCTTCTGTCCACACACAAAATCTGCATGTATTGGTTGGTGGTCCTGTCCCCTAAAGATCAAGCCCCCACATCAGTTTTACAGTATAAATACTCGTACTACCTTCTAAGGAAGCACCTAGTGGACTCCTTAAAGTTCCATTTGCTAATGATTAATAATACACTGTTTGGGCTGGCCAGTTTCTCATGCATGCAGCTTGACGATTGAGCACAGTCAGGCCTTTGTATTAAAACCAAAACAGAAAAAAACAAATTCAAAACCTCAGATGGGTTCTACAATTTGTTGGGATAAAATTGTCAGTAGCCAGTTTACTGCAAACAAACATTTAAAATTGGTTTACCTCGGGATGATGTGCAGAAAATGGGTGAAGGTTACACTTGGAGACACAGCCCCAGAAGTACTTCCAGTGCTCCAATCCCATGGTGACAATGACAGCCTGGTGGCATGCCTGAGTATGATGGTTTAGTGCTGTGTGCATTGCACTAGAGGGAAATGAACATCAAGGCTGTCACCAAATCACACAAATTTTTAATAAGAAATGTTTACCAAGGGAGCATCTTTGGACTCTCTGTTTTAAAAACCTTTCAAACCATGACTCGGAGCCAGCAGAGTAGGCTGTGGCTGTGGACTTGAGCACAACCATCGACATTGCTGTTCAGGAAATTATCATTTACGTCCATTCCAAGTTGTAAATGCTAGTCTTTATTTTTTTTTTTTCCAATAAAAAGACCATTAACTTAAAAGTGGTGTTAAATGCTTTGTAAAGCTGAGATCTGAAGGGGACAGGGACAAGGCCGTTGGAGGGGAGGCCAGCATACATATAAACATGCCCATCTTCCGGTGTAAACCTCATTTCCCTCCCAAGTTCCCTAGCATCATCTGGTGAAACCGGGCAGACGCCAATTGCTTTGTCATCTATGGCCACGTAAGTCTCTGTTTTCTCTCCGTGTGTGCACTCGTGCTCACACGCAAATCCTGGTCACTTGATGAGCTTTTCAGGCAGAGAAGTTAGTGAGGGAACAGCCTCTCCCCAGCGTGCGTTTAGTTCTCAGCTGTGCTGCTGATGACCCTGTGAGGCCATCTGTGCAGGAGACGTGATTAGTGCGTCTGTAATTCAATCTTCACCGTGTATGTGGAAGCAGTATCCAGTCAGAGACACTACCAGTCACCTTGATCCCGTTTTTAATTTGATACCCTTTAACCTCTCCACTGTTAAAAATTGACTTTTTTTTCTTCCTGTAAGTAGAACTAATGCTTAAGCCTCTGGCTTGAAAGAAAAAACAAACAAAAAACCCAAAAAGCAAAACTATAGCTCAGAGTGAATTTTGTGTCTAATTATAAACCAGTAACCAAAACTGAAGATGTGCTGGTACTGGTCTATTTAGAACCCCCTCCCCCCAACTTAGAAGTGTGTTGCATTTAGTACAGAGCTCATTTTGAAACAAGGGCCTCATATATTTTTCAGGGTGTTAACTGGTTGTATCTGATTAGCAGGGAGCTTTGGCTTCCGAGTGTGGGGGTGGTAGGGAACAGTGGCGGGGTTCTAGCAAGCACTAACAAGCCCTTGGCAGCCAAATAGGTGCATTCAGGGCTAATGTATAGACCCTTGGCTTCTCCAACTCTCCTACTCCCTGCCTCTCTGGCATTTTGTAGCTCCTTAGCATTTGGGTTGGTTTGTTTTTTTCTTTTTTTTTCCTGCCAGAGTGGTGGGTCAGAGCTGTGGAGAGGAAGGCATTGCTTGTGTGTTTCTGCTGGCCTTCAGACTGCGTGGTTGGCAGACAGGTTGATGAGCTGTAAGTTGTCTTTATTTCTGAATTGTTAGGTATCCCTAAGAATACCTTGGGGGTTCCTTTCTGGTAAGAGCACTGAGGGTACCCCGGTGTGAAGAAGTGAATGGCAGTAGCTATGTCTTGTAAGGGGATTGAATTGCCCAGCTGTGGACCCAGCCTCGGGCTTGTGGTCTGAGCTCTTGGTAGTTTCAAAGGGAGTTGGAGGTGACTGATGTTTTAAAAACTTACCTCCTATTACCTTTTACCAAGTCTTTGTAGAAGCTGGGTAGACTCTACTAGAGAAGCCCCATAGCCTGTCCCAAAAGGCTACCTTCGAACCAGGATTCTTGTGTGGTCAGGAATCCTGCATGGGAACCAGAAACCCTAACCCCCTGGGAACGTGAAGCCGTCAAGTTTGGAGCGGTGGGAGGCAGAGCACCCCTACCTCCTGAGCCTTTTCTTCTGACACCCTGGAGCACAAGCAGCCCAGGGTTTGGTGTTAGTCTGAGTTTGTGAGGGGAAAGAGTAGGCTGTCAAGGCAGTACCCCTGGAGTCAGATAGCACTTTGCTGTAAACGCCCTCACTTAAGTACTCTATAAATATATACATATATTTATATATATATATGTATAAAGTGACTAGTTAGCTGGCATCCTGCTTTAGCCTGAGACTTGCCCTAAGAAACTGCCGAGTCTTTGGCACACTTCAGAGCTGTGTTCTCCGTCTGTTCGGGGGAACTGTTGAGCAAGGCAACAACTTGATAGTTCAGATGAGCTTTAATGTGCTGTTGCCAGGGAAGGCTTTCTGATTTTTTTTTTTTTGACAAATTTTTGCACATTTTAATTGGTGTCTTTGAGCAACTTAAACACATTGAAGATGAGCTGTTGTACATAGTTTTATATTCTCTTTATAAGTGCATGTCCAACTTGTAACCATATTGTAATGAATGGCTGTCCAGTAGGCCTAGCGTTACTATCACACAAGAGGGATAGCATCTATCATTCAACCCTCAGCATCCTGGGAACTTCTTCTTGAACAAAGAATAAATTTGGACAAGTCAGCTATTAGTTCAATTAATCTTAGC
The DNA here is from genome assembly GCF_003668045.3 of Cricetulus griseus. Lineage (NCBI taxonomy): Eukaryota > Metazoa > Chordata > Mammalia > Rodentia > Cricetidae > Cricetulus > Cricetulus griseus. The sequence goes on along the minus strand of NC_048598.1, from coordinate 105,493,127 downwards.
CATTAGAATTATTTCTTGTGTGTCCTAAACACTACTTTTTTTTTGGCAGCAACCAGATTTATACTGTTGTGTCTTAACCGACCCACTCAGCTGGCAGTCGCCTACTTTTTTTTTTTTTTTTTAAATATCCCTTGAAGTTGTCCTGTAGGAGACAAATTCTTTGCTGTTTATCCCTTTGAGTAAGAAGGTAGGGATGTGTGTTCTTCCCCTAGACCTACTACAATGTCATTAAACACCTATAGCAAGGATGGTGGTGGTCCTTCTGTTCCTGAAGTCACCCTTCACTGTGGCTGTTTGAAAAAGAGATGTACTTGAACGTTCTGTAAATCTTGAGATAAACTGTTTTGGAGATTTAACCACCTCTCTGATGGGGGACCAACTCTATGGAAATTGTAAATAAGTTTTATTTATAAACCTGGCACTGTATTCAATAAACACTTCTGCAGCCTTTCATCTCTTAACTGTGAACTGTGTAGGTTTTTAGCTCTCATAGCTTCCAGTCCCTGTACAAGACAGACCTCCCTGCCCTCAAGATCCCTCTGGACCCTGCAGCAGGTGAGCATCTTGGAAAAAGACATTTTAAATGAAGTTTTTAGGTGGCAGGTGGAGGTGTAGCTCAGTTGGTAGAGCACTTGTGGAGCACTCTTGAAGCCGTGGGTTTAATTCTCAGCTCCAAGTGTCTTAGCTAGGTACATGACCTACACCTGTAATTCCAGCTCTACCAAGTATTTTAGCTAGGTATGTGACCTACACCTGTAATCCTAGCTCCACCAAATATTTAGCTATGTGACCTACACCTGCAATCCCAGCTATTTGAGCACTGGGGAGGTAGAGGCAGGAGGATCAGGAAATCAGGGTCATCCACAGCTCCTGGTGGATGTTGAGGCTCCTGTCTTCAGAGGGATCTTAGCTAGACCCCTTCCCCTAGTGACTCCCCCATTCTTTGTGGATACAGAGGGCTGAAAAGGGAATGGTCAAAGAATAAGCCCCTGCTTTGGTTAGAAGACAGCTGAGCCCTTTCCCCAGAAGGTTGAAGAACCCCATCCTGTGCATACAAGCTGGAACTACAGGAGTGTAGACACCACTAGAAGGAGGATAGAGTTCCATTCTGGGATGTTAGGGCTGGGCTCAGATTTGCCTTTGTCCCCATGTAGCCTTGGGCAGGTTCCCTACCATGTTGGTCTGAAAATAAAATGATCGGACCTGGGTCTGGCTTTCTGGGATCCTGACCAATTTGGCTTGCCATCATCACTTGGGGTCTAAATCAATCAAAATAGCAGTCTAAAGATTGGGAAGTCCCATAGGAGTTGCTTTGAGGTAACAAATGGGACTTCAACATTGGTGGGTAGAATGGAGGCTAAGTTTACTGTCAGGACCATGAAGTGCCAGTAGCCAGCTCACACTGCAGAGCCACACCCCAAAACTGACACAGTCCTGAGGCTAGCTTGGCCAGCTTCCTGTCATGTTGATACTCTCTGAACTTGGGTTAAAAAAAAAAAAAAACGGCTTCACTCCTAAGAATTATTCTATGTGTCAACAACCTTTGGGATGACTGAATTGACACATTCAAATAGTATTTCAAATGTCACATCTTAACATTTTACTTCTAGTTTTACAAGAACCAAAGAAAAAACCTGGTCTCCTTTGATAGTCCTTAAAAATTTTATAACTGTGTGTATACACACATGCATGATTTTTTTTTTTGTGTGTGTGTGTGTAGATTCACTTGTGACTGCACACAAGGAGAGGTCAGAGGGCAACTTGTGGAGTTGGTTTTCTCTTTTTATGCTTATGTGGCTTCCAGTTTAGCTGTCTCACAGCCCAGCCCCCCCAACCCCCATGAGTTCTTGAGCATTTTACTAGAGTGTAGTCTTTCTGTCTTGGCTTTGTAGAAACACATAGTTTGCTTTTAAACTAATTTTCTTGCCCTTTATAAGTTTTAGTATACCAATTAAATTACAATATTTCTTTATAGTTACTCATTTTTGTAATGAATGTAGGTTTTCTTCCCCAGACAGATTAATATCAAGATTTAAGTTAGTAGATAATTTAAAGGAAATGGGGAAGATATGGGGCATTGTGGGTCACATGTTTAACATACATGAAGGGGCCCTGAAAAAAGTAAACCATGTTACAGTATGGTGGCGCATGACTGTAATTCCAACACACAGGAAGTTCAGGAGTTGCAAGCCAGATAAATAGCTAGTTTGAGGCCAGCCTGTGCTACACTGGGACCCTGTCTCAAAAACAATAGACTAGTTAGGTTGCAGGAGAAATGGCTCAACAGTTAAGAACACACACTGAGGACCTGAGTTTGGTTCCCAACACCCACGTCACTACAGCTGCAGATCTGATGTCTCTGGCTTCTGTGAGTACCCACATTTAGTTGCACATCCCCCCACTCCATATGCACATAACTAAAAATAAAATAGATCTTAGCCAGGTGTGGTGGCATACCCCTTTAATCCCAGCTTTCGGGAAGCAGAGTCAGGAGGATCTCTGTGAGTTTGAGGCCACCCTGGTCTACAAAGTGAGTTCCAGAACAGCCAGTACTGTTACACAAAGAAACCCTGTCTCCAAAAACCAAAAATATAGATCTTAAAATAAACCAAGAACTTTATAAAAGGGACTCTTGGAGAGATGGCTTGTTCAAAAAACACTTGCTTGAGTTTGGATCCAGGCACCCATGTATAAAGCTAGATACAACAGTGAGGTAGCCCTGGAGAGGCAGAGACAGCTGAATTCTTAGAGCTTGTTGATCAACCAGCTTAGTTGAATCAGTGACCTCAAGTGACCTCCAGGTTCTGTGAAAAACTCTGCTTAGAGAGTAATTGAGGAAGATATCTGATCTTCAAATGTGTGCCATGACACCCCCCTCAAACAGACACAGTTATAAAACGGTAATAGTTAAAAGTACCACCTTATGCTGGCCAGTGGTGGTGCACACCTTTAATCCCAGCACTTGAAAGACAGAGGCAGGTGGATCTCTGAGTTTGAGGCCAGCCTGGTCTACAGAGCTAATTCCAGGACAGCCAGGACTACACAAAAGAAACTGTCCTGACAAAGCAAAACAAAAGTACTACCTTACATTGTTAAGTCCAATTTCCTGCTAACGTGAATGTCTATATCTGATGGTTTTTAGAATGTTCCCAATGACAAGGAACTTACCAATAGGCTATCCTTTCTTTCTGAGTCTAAAAGGAGTTCTATTGTATAAAATTTGAAACATCAGCTGGTTGTGATAGCACGCTCTGTAATCACAGCTCCTGGGAGGTAGAAACCAAAGGGTCAGGAGTCCAAGGTCCTTGGCTTGGTATCAAGGTTGAGGCCAGACTGGGCTACCATAGCCCTTATCTCCAAACTATATGCTATCATATTGCCCACCACTGTGTAAACTGCAGTTACCACTTGGTATTTCCATCCAGAATCTTTTCTGGCCATTGGAGATCCAGAGATACAGTTTACATATTGGGGGCTGTCTTAGTTTCGCTCTTGGCTGCTGTGATAAAATACCTCAGTGAAAGCAACTTAAGGGAGAAAGGGCTTATTTTGGTTCAGTTCAAGGGTTCAGTCCATCATGGTGGGGGAGTTGAGGGGGTAGGAACTTGAAGCAGCTTGATCATTTGACATTTACAATCAGGAACAGAGCTATGAATGCATGCCCGGGCTCAGCTTCCTTCCTCCATTTACACAGTCCCACATCCCAACTCAGGGAATGATGCCACCCACAGTAGATGTGTCCTTTCTCCTTAATTAAAATAAGACTATCCCCAACAGGAACATCCAGATGTGTTCCTAGAGCTTGCCAAGTTGACAGCACCATGTCCATCATAGTCTTCATGCAGTTTAAAAAATAAGTATAATCTTTAGTATATATGAGTACATATATTCTATGATTTTTTTATTTATGTCTTAAGATATGATTCATATAGCTTACATATGAATAGTCACAACAATATCTTACCACTACCTCTTTTTACCTGGTTTGCTCTAGCTCATGCTGGTTCCTTAGATGTAATAGTGAGGGCTTCCAGAGTGTAGTATTCTGTTACCTACTCTGCCAACCTAATGAAGAGGGTTGCAGAGCTTGCACCACCAGGTTAAGCCCCGGGAACTTCTGGTGCATTTTAACTTTTTTTTTTGGGGGGGGGGTTCGACATAGGGTTTCTCTGTGGCTTTGGAGACTGTCCTGGAACTAGCTCTTGTAGACCAGGCTGGTCTTGAACTCACAGAGATCTGCCTGCCTCTGACTCTCGAGTGCTGGGATTAAAAGCGTGTGCCGTCACCAGCGCCTGGCCTGTGCATTTTCTTGGTGGGTCCATATGTAGTGTCTGCAGCATTTGGGGTACATGAAGGTTTGGTAATATCTGAGGGTAATTGTAGGGAGACACCGTAACCACGCCTCCTAAGGGCTGGCTACAGGTGTGCCTGGCCACACCTGTTTGGGCGTGGCCAAGGTGAGGTCAGGATGATGCATGATAGGTTTTCAAGGGGCTGCAAGGCACATGGGCGGCCCTTCTCTCTGGCCTGCCTGCCTTGGGGTCCCTGGCACACTCTGGCTTGCGTTTGGCTGAATGAAGATATCTTAACCTTACGGACTACGAATTGGCTCTCATTATAGGTAATAGAGGCACCTAAGCATGGAAGAGGCTGGTGGCTAGGTTTCTCTATTATCTGTGAACAGTCACTCAGATGTTCCTCCCCGGGCAGAGACCAGCCCCATTCCTGTTCCTTCTGGTTGGGAACTCCTGTGATTCTATCAGGCATTGACTAATTCTTGAGAGATGCTCCTAGCCCCAAGCCTGAAGTGATTCTCTAGCATGGCTGGATCAGTCCCAAACTTCTCTGGCACCACGGGAAGTGAAGCCATCTGCTCGTATCTCACTGCCTGTTTTCTCTGCCAAAGTCTTGAATCTTCAGCTTTAAAAAATGACCTGATACTCTTCAATGGTGGAGACCTTTTGATTCCAATTCAAGGTCAAACACCCTGTGGAAAGCTGAGAAGTAGGGCCGTGTGCCAAGAGTTGGCCAAGTCATAGTAGCTCTTTGGCTTTGAAGGGAAGGAACTTGGTCTGGGAGCAGCTGTTCAAACAGGGTAAATACTTGAACTCAGCTTTGCAAACACTTTTGGATCTTTGCAGTCAACCTACCACCTGCCACCCTGTGAGAATCCCTCATGTACTTCCTCGTCTGTTGCCTTTCGAGTGAAGATCAGTTGATTAAAGGGAAGAGAGTATGGTAGCTTGAGTGAGAATGGCCCCAGTAGGTTCCCAATGTCTGATGGAACTATTTAGGGAGGACTAGATGGTGTGGCCTTGGTGGAGGAGGTGTGTAGCGATGGTTCTAATTGGTCTTAGTAATAAAAACCTAGAGTCAGGTATCAGGGTTTATGCTGAAAGGTCAGAGAAGGAGTCAGACATAAGAAAGACCTCTTATCTCTACCGAATCCTCACACCCAAACCGGTAATCCTGTCTCTAGGAATCCTCAGACTGAATGAAAGACCCTGTCTCCTCCTTATATTCCTCTCTCCACCCAGCCATATCCCTCCTGTCTCCTCCTCCCTAGTGCTAGGATTAAAGGCGTGTGATCCCAGGTGCTGGGATCTAAGGTGTGAGCTCTAGGTCTCTTTTAAGACTGATTCAATCTGGTGTAGCTCAGGGTGGCCTTGAATTTATAGAGATCCATCTGCCTTTGTCTCCCGAATGCTGGGATTAAAGGTGTGTGTCACCACTGCCTGGCCTCCATGGCTAACTAGTAGCTAGTTCCACACTCTGATCTTCAGGTTAGCTTTATTTGTTAAAGCATAAACAAAATATCACCACAGAGGTGTATCACTAGGAATGCACCAGTCCCCCCCACCCCTGCTTGGTACTGGTAGATTAAAGGTGAGTTCTAAGCTATTTCTCCAGAGCCATGCCTGCCTACCTGATGCCATGTTCCCTTCCATGATGGTCTTGGGTTCTACTACCCTCTGCATCTCTGAGTGTAGTGATATATTGCTTATGATTTATTAAAAATTGTCTGAGGGTTCAGAAGGCAAAGCTAGCCACAAACCATAGAGCCAGGCAGTGATAATACACACCTTTAATCCCGGGAGGCTCAAGAGACAAGCAGATGGATCTCTGTTAGTTCAAGGCCACACTGAGCTACATGAAATTGAGCCAGTATAAAAGAGAAACAGCTCACACAAAGGTGATTTCAGCACTTGGGATCACATTCCTTTAATCCCAGCACTTGAGATGTATAAGACAGGAGCAGATATTTTGTCTGGGGTATTTTGGTCTCCAGCCACATTGAAGGCAGGATTGCTTCAGCCTTGGTAGAGGTAAGAGTTACTGGCTTGGCTGCCTTGCTTCTCTGATCTTTCAGGCAAGCTTTAATAAATCATAAACAATACTTGTGAGCCCCAATTAAATGCTTTATTTCATAAGAGATGGCTTAGCGGTTAAGAACAGTGGCTGCTCTTCCAGAGGACCTGGGTTTAATTCCTAGTACCCACATGGCAGCTCATACTTGTCTGTAACTCCAGTTCTAGGGGATCTGGCATCCTCAGACATACATGTAGGCAAAACATCAGTGCACATAAAAATAAATAAATAAAAGTAGCTTGTAAAAAAGAAAAGTGACTATGACAGTGAGAATTGTATTCTCATGATTTATCCTTAGTTTTGATTTTTTAATGTTCAGAGCCCTAAATTAGAGAGTTCTTAAATCCTGAAAGACACATCTCTATTGTTTGAGAGCTGCAGGTCTTTGGTAGAAACAAAATTATTCAACCCAACTTAATGGGTCAATGAAGATGAAAGCCTACAAAAAAATTTTAAGGTTGAATGAAAGAAGTCTCCATATCAAAAGCCAGATACAAAGCAAGAATCCACAAAGGCAATACAAAGTGGAAGAAACAGTATGCCACTTTGTCAGACATTGAAAATAGAATTGCCATATTATCTAGCAATTTCTCCCCTGAGTAAATGCCCCAAAGAATTGAAAGTAAGGACTCCTATAGATATTTGCATACCCATATTCATGGGAATATTATTCAAAGTATTCAAAAACCTTATTTTTATGGACCCAAGTGTCCATTAATGGATGGAAGAAAAAACAAGTGGTATATGTGTAGTGTATGTGTACTGGGTGGTGGGTATGGGTGTGTATGTGTGTGTACACACACACTGGACTATTATTTAACCTCTAAAAGAAAAGACATTCTGCACATGATCTGACATTGATGAGACTTGAAAACATTGTAAGTGAAATATGCCAGTCATAGAAAGGCAAATGCCGTGTGACTCTACTTGCACACATTTCATCAGCAATCAAATTCATAGACACAGAAAAGAGACTGTGCATACACCAAGGGCAGGGCAAATGGGGGAGTTCCTGTTGAATGGCTGTGTACAGTGGCTTCAGTTTTGCAAGATGAAGACTATCTGAGATGGATGATGGCAATGACCAGCAATGAGAGTACACACCACTGAACTGCACACTCTAATCAGTAAACTATGCACTTTGCCGCACAAATGTTTTTTGAGACAGGGTCTCATTTTATAGTTTTGGCTGGCCTGGAACTCACTATGTAGACTAGGCTGGCCTCAGATTCAAGAGAGCTGCTGGAATTTAAGGCCTGCACCACCATGCATGTCTCACAATTTCTTTTAAAGTAGGAAGTAGGGCTGGGATGTAGCCCAGTGGTGGAGCTTTGTATGTACAAGGGCCCAGGTTCAACCCTAGCACCGAAAAAAGGTCGGAGAGGTAGAACAAATATTACAGGGAGATTGTGCTAACCTGAAGTCACTTCCGTTGCTGCTGATGTTTTCTCTTAGGCATTACAATTCTCCCTTTAATCTCTGCACCATTCCCGTATTGTTTAATTATTATCACCTTGTAATACTACTTGATTTGTAATATTTCATTTAACAAAGAGGATTAGACAAACCTTAGTCCATGCTAGCAAAAAATGTTAAAAATCAAAGGATATTATCACAAGTTAAACAGGAATTTAAAAAACATATACTGAACCATCTCAATGTCTACTCAGTGGGTAAAGGCACTTGCCTACAAGCCTGATACCTGAGCTTGATCCCCAGGACCCACCAGGTAGAAGGAGAGACGTGCCCCTTGCAAGTTGTCCTCTGGCTTTGAAACATACACTGTGACACACAAACACCCCCCCCCACACACACACACACGTACACAAATAATAAATGTAATAAAACAACAACTCCCCAATATGGTAACTATAAACAGTATATAAACCCCAGAAAATTGACCCAAGAATAGAAATGCTTAAACAAGCTATTTGTGGTGATATGAATAAGAATGGCCTCCAACAGGTTTATATATTTGAATGCTTAGTCATCAGGGAGTTGCACTACTTGGGAGAGATTAGGAGGTGTGTCCTTGTTGGAGGAAGTGTGTCACTGGGCATAGGCTTTGAGGTTTAAAAAGCCCAAGACAGGACTAGCGTCTCTCTTTTCCTGCTGTCCATGGATCTAGATGTAGAACTCTCAGATACTTCTCCAGCACCATGTCTGCCTGCATGCTGCCATGCTCCCTGCCATGATGAAAATTGACTAAACCTCTGAAACTGTAAGCAAACCCAAATTAAATGCTTTCATTTATAAGAGTTGCTGTAGTCGTGGTGTCTCTTTACAGCAATGGAACACTAACTATAAGACACAGTTCAAATAATCATATTAGGAGCTAAGCTTAGATCCACTTGTATTGGATGACAGTAGAGCCTGTGGTCTCCCATTGAAAGAAGGGATCTTCATCTCTGCCCTTTGGATCTATTATAAGAAGCAATGGATCCAGGCCTTGCCTTAGGATAGTTAGATTTTTCCACTTCTATTTTTGGAAGCATCTTCATGTTTCTCAGGATTGGGTAATATTTGATTTTAGAATTGTCAATGCTGGGGCTGGAGAGATGGCTCAGAGGTTAAGAGCACTGACTGCTCTTCCAGAGGTCCTGAGTTCAATTCCCAGCAACCACATGGTGGCTCACAACCATCCATAATGAGATCTGGTGCCCTCTTCTGGTGTGCAGATATACATGGAAGCAGAATGTTGTGTACATAATAAATAAATAAAATCTTAAAAAAAAGAATTGCCGGACTAATCCAGCCCCCTGATCATGGATGCCAATGGGGAGGCCCCTGCACTCCTGGGAGCCTCTGGAGGTGGACTGGTGTTTTGCCCTGGTGGGTGGGAGGGACTTTGAGAGCCCATCCCACTTGAAGGGATTCGCTCTGTCTCTGAACACATGGGGAGGGGCCTAGGCCCAGTACAGGAAGATTTGGTGGACTTGGTGGAGCCCCGGTTGGGGAGTGGCGGGTGGATGGGGTGGGGGGTAGGTTGGAGGTGGGGGAGAAGGATTGGGGGTGGGGGGAGGGAGAGGGAGAGGGAAAGTACATGTGAAAATATTAATAATTTAATAAAAAAAAGAATTGCCAATGCTGAGAAACCTACTTCACATAAATATATAGTACAAAATAGAAGAAGGGTGTGTAGGATCGTTCCAGGAGTTGTTGGAAACCCTGTCCTAATTCCCAAGCCAAGAGTCATTTAACAGTCTAAGTTAATGCCTCAAACAGCAATTCTTAAAAATTTAAAAATCAAACATCCACACACAATCCAAACCAAAGATGTCCAAGAGTGAAATGTGCTGAGGAATGACAGTAGGAAAACAGCACATGCCTTTGTTTTTCATAACTAAGTCATTATATTTCTATAAGAACAGAAAATTTTCTGTCATCTATAACATGCAATCTTCAGGGATCTAACTCGAGGCATTTTTGAGAAGTGTTGGCTTCGTGTCGCGTGGCCTAATGACATGCACAGCCCAAACTGCACATGTGGTAAGGTGTGTATGTATGTTCAGAGCCAAGGCTGCAATGGAGGCAAGTGAGGCAACCAGAGTGAGCTCTGCCAGAAACACCCCAGATTTGTTAGATCTTTAACAAAATATTTATGTTTTTACTCAATGAGCCATCTCAATATCCCTCATCAAACTTTTGACTTTTTGGTGGTTGTGTGTTCAGAAACCTGTTTTTGTTTATTCTGTTTTGTTTTGTTTTTGAGATTGGGTTTCTCTGTGTAACAGCCTGGCTGTCCTGGAACTCTCTCTGTAGACCAGGCTGGCCTTGAACTCACAGAGATCCACTTGCCTCTGCCATCCAAGTGCTGGGATCAAAGGTGTGCACCACCATCACCCCGCTAGGAACTGCTTTTTGTTGCCATTTTTTCCCGGTGACTCCCATATTCTGTTACACAATCCACAGTTTAAGTAGCTGGGTTCCAGACTAACTCAAAAGTCCAGCTAGACCAGGCATGGATTCTTCACCCACAAAGTCATGAGATAAATAAATCGTGGTTGCTCTAAGCTACTAAACACACAGGGTATCCTGTTTTGAAGTGATAGATGAAACTTCCAGAATCAAAAATATTCTTCCATTGTTTTGGCTGCATTTATACAGGGCTCAGGACATAGAATGTGCAATTAAATGGCTAGAGAGACGACTCAATGGTTAAGAGCACTTACTGCTCTCAAAGAGACCTACTTTCAGTTCCCAGTGCTCACTTGGCAGCTCACAATTATTTGTAACTCCAGTTCCAGGGGATCTGATGCCCTATTCTAGCCTGTGTGGGCAATAGGCACACATGTGATATGTATACAGACATTCGGACACTCATACACAGAAAATAAAAATAAATTTTTTTTAAAGAATGTGTGACTTGCTGGGTGATGGTGGCACACCTTTAACTCCAGTACTGGGGAACAGAGGCAGGTGATCTCTGTGAGTTAGAGAAGTTACAGGACAGCCAGGGCTACACAGAGAAACCCTGTCTGAGAGAGAGAGAGAGAGAGAGAGAGAGAGAGAGAGAGAGAGAGAGAGAGAGAGAGAGAGAGAGAGAGAGAGAGAGAGAGAAGGAAGGAAGGAAGGAAGGAAGGAAGGAAGGAAGGAAGGAAGGAAATAAAAAAAGAAGGTGTGACTCAGTGGCTTTTAGTATCACATGCTGAACAGCCACCACCTCTATCAAGTTCCAAACATTGTCACCACTCAGAAAAAAAACTGGTGCTCATCACTAGTCACTCCCTGTCTCCTCCTTCTGTGGACACCATGATCTGCCCTTTGTTGTGGATTTACCTAGTAAGAATACTTTATTACAGTGGAATTTCACAGTCTGTGCTTCTGGTGCAATGGTTTCTCAATACTGTGCATTACAGGTAAGAGAAACACACCAGATTGAACCCTGAGATCCCTACGATCCCTATAAGATGGATGTATTGAGAGGCTCCTAGTGGGTACATAGGGCTCAAGTGTCAGAATGAGGACTCCAGTGTCTGTGCTCTGGAATGGCCCCCCCACAAACAATGAAATGTGTTTAGAAACCTTGGTGTACTAGATGGCACATTTTCTCCCTAGGCATGTGTGGCATTCTACCCATGGAGGCCTGCTAAGGCTCATGCTTCACTGACCACAGAGTAAGGGATACCACAAGGTAGAAGCAACCCAAATGTCTACCAGATACTGAAAGGATGAATGAAACAAGTTCATCTCTACAATGGATTATTACTTAGTCCTGAAGAGGAACAATGTTACTTAACGCACACAACCTTGAAAGCATCATGCTAAGTGAAGAAAGCCAGTCAGCCAGTCAGCCAGCCAGCCAGCCAGACACACACACACACACACACACACACTAAACACACTAAACACACACACACTAAACATGCATGACTCTATTGCTGTGATTCATAGTAGGTAAAGCCAGAGAGATCCCAGAAAGCAGTGAATTCCCAGGGGGAGCTGTCCAACAAGGTTCAGTGAAAGTCCAAACTGCAGGAATACAAACTCTGAATATCCAAGGCTTCCCACAAAGCAGGTAGACTGTGGGTGGGAGCAGCCTGCTCCCTGCTCTCTCCTACCCTGATGCCTCCTGCAGCACCCTGACACTTCACTGCAACTTCCAACAAGCACACATCTTACAGCTCCACAGAAAGAAGTGAGGATGGGGACTGAAATCAATGAGGGGCTTCTTCAGTCTCTAGACTTTGTCCCCTTGGGGATGGAGTCCCAGGAGGCAGAAGCGCCAGATGAGGTTTGCTTCTTCTTCAAGCCTGGACCTTGGAACTCTGATCCAAACCTACCTACTCAATAAGCTATGAGGGCTGCCTCAGTGTCTCCAGAAAACAAAGAAAACTACCCGTTTCCATGGAAACCATCCAAAATTTAAAAGACTAAGAGACTAATATCTCAAAAAGCCCCTCCTGCTTCTCTTCCACTCCACAGTCTCACATACAAATCCTATTGTGATCCATTATTTTGATGAGACCTTGGCCTGGTTGCAGAGGATTCAGGATTTGGGGGTTTCTGTAGAACACTGAGCACTGTGAATTCCTTTTTATGGGTTTAAACTAAAGCATGAATAAACATTTGGGATGCAAAATACCTAAATCCTCTATGCTACTGCAGATAAAAAAAATAGAGATGAAAGCTTTTTGCTAGATTAAAGGGAAAGAAAATTCTGGGGTGGGGGTGGGAAGGCTGGGAACCCATCCTCATCTCTTGAGTTCAGCTGTCATTCCAGCTCCACCCTGTCCTGTGTCTCTGTCTCTGAGGCTCTGCAGGTGACAGGACTGGACCCATTTTACCGCCTAGTTAGGAGACCCAATCAGAGTAAGTGGCTAGTGAGAAGACGCTGGAGCTCTGCAAGGGATGGCCTCTGTTGCTTTGTTTGAGGCTTGTATACGAACAGCATTACTCACCTGTGAACTAGGGGGCGGGGACGGGGCTGGGCGGGGTGGGGCAGGACAGACCATACATGAACCAAACACATATTCTTTTCTTGTTGTTACTCCCCCAACAATCCTGTCTAACAATCATTGACATAGTCTTTATATTGTATTACGGCATCTAGAGATGGTTCAAAGTACACACATGTAAGGACTAACCATTTTACATAGGCGAGTTGAGCGTGGGGGATTTGAATAGTTGAGGGGGTCTTGGGATCAGACTTCTGCAGTCACAGGAGACTGACTGTACTGCATGCATATATCTGTGTTATTTATTTCCACACCTTCTTACCTTCCAAGCCCCTCCCTCTTCCTAAGGCATCTCCCACATATTTGCCCTGACTATCCAGGTCTCTTATTCTCTCACCTCAGTGGTTCATGAACATCACTGAGCAGCCTCTGGTTTCACTCAGTACCCAGCTTTCTATTCTTTTGAGATAGGGTCTTGATATGTAGCCCAGAATGACCTGAATCTCATTAACCCAGCTGGCCTTGAACTCACAGAAATCTACTCAGATCTGCCTCCTGGATGCTAGAATTAAAAGTGGGTACCACACTTGGCCCAACATTATTCTTATCCCACAGAACATCTCAATCAGGAAGTCATACCAAAAGATGCCCCTGCCCAGGTCATTTATAAAGAAAATAAAATGATCCTCATTTCCCCATTGAGTCTCCACAACAGCCCTGCAAGATCCAAGGTTTTATCACTGTACCAACACAACCTTGAACCTCAGAGATTTTCAGTGATTTGTCCAGGGTCTCTTGGCCTTGTACTCCCCAACCCCTGTGTGTTTCTGTATTTATTTTTCTGATAAGAGATGGGTCTGAATGTGTGTGGGGTGGGCATGTGCACCTGCCCTAGGCCCTGCAAGCCCAAGAGGGTACCAGTTAGCTGACTTGGATGCCGTTCTCCAGGAGGTACCCAGCAGGCCAGTTACCAGGTAGCAAGGGATCTTAAACAGTCCCTAGCAGGCCAGCCTTGTGTCCCTGGTCATGTAAAACCCAGAGGCCTCTTTGAAGTCCTGTGACGCTCCAGATGAACAACATAAATTCATGGAAATGTTTCACAAGGGCGTTTTTCCTCTGCTGGTCTCCATTTCCGTGAAAAACACAGGCTTGGAGGTAAACAGTCTACGCTGCGAAAAGGGAGCGAATACAGACTTCCCTCCACACCCCCGGTCCACAGCTCTGTTTCCTCTGCCCTTCCTTCCTGCACCACGCAGGGTCCCCAGAGGCCTAAGCTCCAAAGATGGATGACGCCCCACAGAGACAAACCACAGGGACGCCTGGAGCCTGAAGAGCTTCCAGATCTCTGTAGTTATTGCCCCAACCATACTGGGGGAGTGAAGTTGGAAGAAAGGGTTTGCTGATAAAAAGGGCATTGTTAGGATGAAGCAGAGGATGGGAAAACAGTCCATGGGCTCGGCTTCTTTCTTACCTCCAGATCTTAGAATTTGCTCAATTTTCTGCTCCTTGAAACTAAATGCTCTGTTAGAACAGATTTGCAAATAACCCTGGCTACAGCGAGCTTTGTTTTGTACTTGCAAAATGCTTCAAAATTGTATTTCATTTTATGCCAAAGATCCACACCCTCTCCAAGATCTTACTGGAAACACTTCTTGGGGCTATAGACTAGAGGAAGAAAGATGGAGTGACCTCTGCCTAGCCACCATGGACTGAGTTTTGGTGGATGGGGTAGATTGATCCTAGTTTATTCCTACCCACGCTCTTGCCACAGTCTTACAAGTGCAGAGATTTCCTGTCTTCTTGACTATGTGACTTGCTTTGATCAATAGAAACAGCATAAAAGTGAAGATATACTCTTTGCCTTCATCCTAAAGCTATCTCCATATCAGCCACTTTCTATGAAGGTCCTTTATCGAAGATGCCCATAGCAGACACCTTTGGGAAAGAGACTCACTTCTGCTGACCTTTGAGTAATAATAGATGCCAGCTTTGTGAATTCTTTGTGTTTGGAGGTAGCTTGTTACACAGCACATTGTGACATTAACTGCCTGATGCAAATACTTAGCTGGAGTTCTGTAGGCAGGGTGACTGATGATGACACTATTCCTCCAATTCTATTTCTTTAGATTTCCTTTTTCTTTTGAGTCTGGCATAGTGTTGGGTGTTAAAATGATGAACAATAACAGAAATCAGTAACATAATATTTTTCCAATTAGTGGTGATTAAGAAAATAATAATATTTATTAGGTACTTTTTGGTTCCAGAAATTAAGCTTAACTCTTCATATCTTCCATTTATTCTCCCAATGTTCCCATGAAGAAACTGAGGAAAACGAGGATTTGAGGGTGTGAATAACCTGTTCCAGATCATCTGGCTGTGAAAATCCAGTCCCTGCCCTCAAGAACCATGTGGTCCGGCGAAGAACATGAGTGGCACACACCGGATCATGCGTGCTTGGTGAGTGGGCTGATGACTGCTGTCAGAGTCAGTGCCGATTCTGTAGTGAGCAGGGAAGGGCAGCCTGGCAGGTTTGGTAGGAAAGCCTGCCCTGCTCCCAACTGTAGGCAGAGGCTTTGAGTTGAGGCTGTTGGCAAGTCAGGGGACACTGAGGTTCTGATCTGAACCTCACTGCATGGAGGTGAACATACCAAGAACCCCACAGAGCCCTGGGAAAAGTCTCGGAAGTTGTGCAAGCTTAAAACTGGGTTTCTATAGTTCTGAGCCTACCTCTTGTTCTAGCAAGGTATGGGGCGCTGGGTCTATCCCTGGGAAGTCACCAAGGATATATGGCATTGGGTCTACCCCTGGGAAGATACCAGGCAGCACAGACAGGAGGCATCAGGGTCCTACTTAGATTTGTAGCATCTCTGAGCCTGTGCATCCCCACCCTACCCACTGCTGGAAGGAAGGAGAACTCACCAAAGCCTAAAGGGGGCTGGGGAGGCCAGACTGGAGAAGGAGCCTCACTTTACTGGATTGTTGCTTTCTGTCGTTCTTTTACCAGCCCAGGAGGGCTGGACTCCCTGGCCTGGCTGAGGTCACCAACTTGCTGTACCCTGGGACTTACCCCTGCTCCGTAAACGTTAGGGAGAGCTGGCAAGATGGCACAGAAAAACACACTTTCAGCCAAGCCTGACAACCTGCGTTCCATCCCTGGGTCCCACATGGTGAAAGGAGAAAACCAACTCCTGCAAACCATCCCCTGACTTCCACAAGTGTGCCATGACATGGCATGACCCCCTTCCACACTGGATAAATACATGTACAAAGAAAAAAAGAAGAAAAATAAACCCTAGGGAAGGCAGCAGCTGGGATGGGTCCTACCTGAGGGGTAGTCTGGGTCCTCTTTTACATCGAATTAATATTCATTTTCACCTTTCCATCATGCAAATTACCTGTCACCCTCCTCAAGGTGATTTTGTGGCTCTAGAGAGGAAGGTGACAGGATTGATGAGAGTGAGTTCTGAGTTTGGTTTTCTTTTCCTGTTCATATTCTAGACACAGCCTCGGCAGTCCTTCTGTTCCGGCTTCGGCTCCATTTTCATAACTGCTCCAGGCTCTTTGGGGCCACCATGTGTCTCTTCCTAAGCCTCCCTGGAAGCTTGGTCTTTCACTACAGACTGTCCATCAGTGACACAATCTCTTCAATCTCTTCCTCCTTCTCACTCCACCCCGCCTTTAATCAGCAAGAACACAGCCTGGCTGTTCTGAATTCATAGCTGCAATCTCCTTGCTAATTTCATCACCTTAAACAATCAATCAAAAAAAAAAAAATCATGTGGGAAGTGGTGGACTTGTGCAAGTTGCAGGGAGAGCCTTCATCCCATTTATCCTCTCTCCTCTCTGACTCGGAACAGGAGGTGGCAGCCATCAATGGCTGACTTCTCTGTGGGAAACGGCCACTGGAAGCCTTGTGCCTCCATCCTTGCTGTGAACAGCAGCCAACTACACAGAAAGTCCCCACAGGCTACAGTAGGGTGTCTCTGTGACACACAGAGATATACAGTTGTCCCCACCTCCAACCCCCGCCGGTGTCCACAGACTCTTCCCAGGTTACTGTGAGGAAAGCTGACAGGTTTCCATGTTACAGATGGGATCCGAGGGTCAAGTGAAGTGACAAAGCAGAGGCCACACAGGTGCATACCTGCACAGGCAAGAAACAATGTGTGCATGTGTGCTTGTGTGTGCTGTTCACACTTGCAGGGTTGCACATGTTTGTGTGGTGTGCACCTGGATTGTGGAGGTCAGAGGACAACCTCACATATTGTTCCTTAGGCACTATCTACCTTGTTTATTTATTTTTTTTAAAGATTTTATCTTTAGTTATGTGTATGTCTGCGTATGGGTGTGTGCACATTGAGTACAGATGCCCTGGGAGGCCAGAGGTGTTGGATTCCCTGGAGATGGAGTTACAGGTGGTTGTGAGCCTTTCCGGGTGGGTGCTGGGAATCAGGTCCTTTGCAAGAGCGGTATACACTCTTAACCATTGAGCCATTTTCCCAGCCCCTCCACCTTATTTTTTGAAACAGGATTTCTCATTAGCCTGGAATTGAACACACAGGCTAGCAGGACTAGCTGGGGTAGCTGGGGTGCCCCATGGATTTGCTGGTCTCCACCCACCCAGCACTGGGATTAGAAGTAGAGATAACCACATCAGATTCTTCTCTCTCTCTCTCTCTCTCTCTCTCTCTCTCTCTCTCTTTCTCTCTCTTTCTTTTTTCTTTTCTTTCTTTTTTTTTTTTTTTGAGACAGGGTTTCACTGTATTGATTTGGAGCCTGTCCTAGAACTCACTCTGTAGAGCAGGCTGGCCTCAAACTCACAGAGATCCACCTGCCTCTGCCTCCCATGTGCTGGGATTAAAGGCATATGCCACCACTGCCCAGCTTCTCTTTGTTTTGTTTGTTTGTTTGTTTGTTTTTTGTTTTTTTTTTGGTTTTTTTTTGTTTTTTCGAGACAGGGTTTCTCTGTGGCTTTGGAGGCTGTCCTGGAACTAGCTCTTGTAGACCAGGCTGGTTTCAAACTCACAGAGATCCGCCTGCCTCTGCCTCCCGAGTGCTGGGATTAAAGGCGTGCACCACCAACGCCCGGCTTCTCTTTGTTTTTAAAGACAGTTTCTCTGTGTAACAGTCCTGGCTGTCCTGACACTCACTTTGTAGACCATGCCGGCCTTGAACTCACAAAGTGTGTGATATCTTGCTTATACAAATAAAGCCTGTCTAAAGATCAGAGAATGGAGCTTGCCACTAATAAAAACCCGGAGTCAGATATAGAGGAAAATCAGAGAGAAGAAACAAGCCATAACAACACCTTACCTCCTTAGCGTCTCAAGAAGAGCAAGTTCCTGTTTCTTCCCGCTTATATCCTCCCTCTGCCCAGCCATCTCACTTCCTGTTTCTGTCCAGCCATCTCACTGCCTGTCTGTACAGACCTCCAGACCTCTATGGTTAGCTAGTGGCAAGCTCCATCTTCTGATCTTCAGACAGGCTTTATTTGTACAAGCAAGATGTCACCACATAGAGATCCGCCTGCCTCTGCCTCCCAAGTGCTGGGAATAAAGGCGTGCACCACCAATGCTCAGCCACAATCAGATTTCTAACATTAGGGTCAAACTCAGGTACTTGTGCTTGCAAGACAGGAACTTCCTCCATCAAGCTGTTTCCCTAACCCAGGACTGGAATCTTATGACCCAAACCCAGATGTTTCTTCTCTGAGATTGATTAAGATGAGAATTTCACCTGGGCTGTAGCTCACACCTTTAATCATTGAAACAGATCTTTGTGAGTTCAAGGCCAGCCTGGTCTACACAGACACCCTGTCTGAAAAAAAAAAAAAAGATGGAAACAACCAATGAATGTTGGTGACAAGAAAATAGGAGTGACAGGAGCCTTAGAATTTAGACGGTTCCCCGTTTTCTTTGGAAAAAGGTTAATGGCTCTCTTCATTCCCTGGAGGCTCCTCTCCTGCATGGTGGAGGGTCCTGAAGGCAGGGGAGGGGAGAGCTGGGAATAAATTCCTTCCATGTCTCCCTGTGCACTGGAGACAGCTGAGGCTAACAAGCCGTGACTGGCTGTCTACCTTTTGTCCCCCAGGACTTCTAATGAACTCTTGATTAAGGTTGTGGTGTAAATCTTGCACAGGCCAAAGGAATTGGCGGGAAATGCCCGCCCTCCCCAAGCACTGCATGGTGTTGCATACAGGACATTAGTGAGATCCCCAGAGTTGACTGGGGAATCTCAGCAATTATAGCTCAGCGGGTCAGACGCCACCCCACATGAAGACTTGCCTTCATGTCAGTTTTTAGGGTTGGCTTAAGCTGGACTTGGTGGATTTGGGGGTTGAGGCAGAGGCACTAGTTACCAGCCCATCTCTATCCATTCTGGGAACCCACCAGAGGCTTAAGGGGACAAAGTTCTCAAGAATTGAGCACCAACCATGGTGAGCTGGCTTACTAGTCTCAGCTCTCTGCAGCTCATAGGGAACTGGGAGCATCCTTCTCCCTGTGCAGTGTACATGACTCCATGGCATCCTGTTTAGAAGGGTGGAAAAATGGAACAGAGGTGGGCACAGCCTCCTCTAGCTTCCATGTGTGTGTGTACATGAACATATACACTCACACATAGGCATGCATGCATGCACACACACACACACACACACACACACACACACACACACACACACAGAATCGCTTATCGAGCACCCACTGTTTACCAGGTCTGTGACATACTTGGCACTTATTTTGTGGCTGTGTGACTTGAACCTGGCACAGAGTAGTCCCTTGTTGTTTGCTGAAAGAATGAATGAATGAATGCCTTCTCCCAGGATAAATTTCACAGGTATACAAACCTGAGCAGCCAACTCAGAAGGACACACATTTAGCCTCATGCCCTGTTACCATCTTGAAAACCGTAGTAACTTTTGGAGAGGGCCCCCACATTTGTCTCTTGCATCAGACTCTGACATTTTGCATCTGGTCCTGTTTCTGCAGATCACAGCATGGAGTGGATCTGTCTGCTGGAACAAACAATGAGCCCTGGAAAAGAAAAACAGTTATTCAGTCTTTAAACTGAAACCAGGACCCAGGTGTGGTTCTTCACAAGGTTGGAGCTGTCATGTTGTGTCTTCATGCCTGGCCTGGGGGCAAATTACAGATCCACAAATTCCCGGGGCCTTTCTCTTCGGTTCTTAGAGGCGGAGGGTCTAAAAAATCTGGCAAGGCGGACTTCTATCTTCCCACTGCGATTCTTTCTTGTTCTGGAACGCAGGAGAGAGAGGGACATGGAAAAAGGACAGGGAAACACCAGCAGTATGGCAAGCCAGTGCTCTCATTAGCCTGAGGGAGGGAGGCAGGAGGATACAGGCACACCTCAGAGATTAGCCCCTCACCCTGGCTGCCTGAGGGCCTCTGATTTGCCACCAAACAAGCTGGTCCCCTCTCCTGGAACAAAGCGAAGCTGGCTGGTGTAGCTTAGAAGCTGCAAATGTCTGGCAAATGACTAGCCTCTGGAACAGGACTGTTTGCAAAGTTCCTGTTGGCTCCAAACGGAGGCATTTTATGCAGAGGGAAATAAGGTCGCATTTGCTGAGGTGAGGAGCGGACAAAGAACGGCTCCCTGTAGAGCTGCACTGTCTGAGCCCGAATCTTTGTTCCTCCTGCCCCAACAGTAGGCCTGTGCTCTTCCCCACCCAGTTCTTCCGGTTCTGGAGAGAGGCTGGCAGGAGGATGCTCAGAAGCAGGAATGTGAACGGGGAAGGTGTGTACACATTCTTTGAGAACATCAGAAAGCCTGGACTACTCGCACATCCGAATCGAGCTGTGGGCAGGAGGATAACTGCCAGTGGTTTTTTGTTTTCCAGTCAGAGATGGAGTCAAGACGCAGAGGAAAGCAAGGCGATGGTGGCACAGGCCTTTAATCCCAGCACTCGGGAGGCAGAGGCAGGCGAATCTCTGTGAGTTCGAGGCCAATCTGGTCTACAGAGCGAGTTATAGGGCAAGCCCCAAAAGCTACAGAGAAACCCTGTCTTGAAAAACCAAGGGGAAAAACAAAAACAAAAACAAAAACAAAAAAGGAGAGGAGGAGGAGAAGGAGGAGGAGGAAATGGTCTGTAGGTTCTTGATTCCCCACACACTCAAAGCCTCAGGTCCCAGCTGAAGCCATACACCCGGGCCCCAACCTTGCCGGCAGGAGGGGAGGGGTAGAAGGAGAGAAGGCTAGGTAGGTACTGCCTACTTGGGCCTCAGGGACAAGGCAGGCTGGATAAGATTGGTGTTTTCTACCGCGAGCAACCTGGATTATGATCCTAAAGAAAAAAGACAGGAAGAGGTTGATCCAGATCCCATCGCCTAGTTCACAGCCGCACCTCCCTGCGGCTCTCCCGGGCACAGAGCTAAGAAGCCACCCTCCGTTCATAGTACCGGGCTCCTCCGGCACGGTCAAGGTCACGTGATGCAGAACTTATTTATTAAAGGGTTCTAAAAGTCAGATGTTTCTGTCGTTCTGGCAATTGGAGACTCCTCAGGGAGGCTGCCTGAGGTTGATCTAGAGGTCAGGGTTGCTCTGTGAAGCGGCTCCTCTTAGATTTAAAGGAAGCCTTTCTTTGCTTTAAGGCTCCGTCATCGTTGGATGCCCCTGTATCCTGCACAGTAGTTTCCCTTGTCTCACCTAGAGGCCTGATTATGGCCTTGAGGTCTACACATTATAATAAGCTCCACAGAAGGAAACTGTGTGCCAGTCTCTTCAGACTGACTGCTGAAGCCTTTCATTGTTATTATTATTATTATTATTATTATTATTATTATTATTTAAAACAGTGGGCAACAGCTCCTGTTTACAAGACTCTTTAGACTTCACTGTCATTGTTCATTCATTGTTCTCTGAGCAGACCCATGGAAAAGACATAAACAATATGAAGGGTTATGAGCGACAGGCTGAGGGAGCAGGCCAGTAAGGTGTTTGGCATTTGAGCATGTGGACTTGAATTTGATGTCTGTAACACATGTAAAAACTTGTAGTGTGGTGGTGTGTGCTTGTGATGCCAGCACTGGGGAGGGGGCGATGGGAGGACTCCTAGGGCTCGCTGGCCTGACTAGACTAGAATAACGGCAAACTCTGGATTAGCAAGAGACCCTGACTCCAAAAATCAAGGTGGGTGACTCTCCCTGAGCAGCCTGTACCCACACTTGGGTATGTCTTACTTCTTGAGACACTGTGTTCTGGGGTGTATCTTGCTTTCTTCTGAGTGTTCTCTTTCTCTTAACTCTTGTGTGTCAGTCAACGTTAGGGACTAGAGAAACGGCTCATCAGTTAAGAACACTTACTGCTCTTGCAGAGAGGCCTGGGTTCAGTTCTCAGCACCCACATGGTGGTTGACGACTGCCTGTAACTCCAGCTCTAGAGGACTCTACACCCTCTTCTGATGTCCGTGGGCTCATGCACACATACAATGTACACATACAATGGCTCAGTCTCTCACACACATACACATAAATTAACTAAAACTTGTTCAGTATATGTTTATTAAACCCCTACTTTGCTTCATAAGAAAAAAACAAAAACAAAATCAAAGTGGGATACAACTGAGGCATTATTTCTGTCCTCTACACATCTGTACATGTAGACTCACACAACAAAGAGTTACCAGCAATCATAGACACCCATGTGACCCACAGCAGCCTTGGTCAATGTAGAATGATAGAGAGGTATATATATATATATATATATATATATATATATATATATATATATATCCACTCCTCAGCCCTTCCCATCCATACTCCCTATTGACTACTCCAGGGTTTTATGAAGATAATTTTATCATTGACTTTGATTTCATTTTTCAGAATGGGGGAGTCTCACTGTGTTGTTATGTAGGTGGGCGTCAAATTCTTGGGCTCAAGTGATACTCCTGCTCCTCCTCTTCAGTAGCTGAGGACTACTGGTGTGTACTTGCTGTGCCAGGTCTCACTTCCTTTTGAAAAACCAATTATGCTGGTATATATTTACCGAAAGTCATAACAACTTTGCTTGTTTCTGAAGGGCCTTTCTCTGGATTCTTAAAGTATGTGTTGCTGTATCCAGCATCATTTACTCAAAGCCATGGTTGTAACACTTGACTGTTTTCCCAGGGGGAAAAAAATGGAGCCTCAGAGAGCTTGAGTGACACATTAAAAGACATTTAACTAGTTAGTGCAGAGTGGGGTATGAAGCCACACTCTCTCGCTGCACTGCCCAGTGATGAACCGAAGGTGGTGACCTCCATGGCCACCCTTGTGGATTGAAAACACAAGAGATGGTCCATGTGGCTGAGCCCAGCTCACAGACTCCAGGCAAGGAGGCTCACCCAGGAGCACTGCGCCTGCAATCACTCTTCCTTGCAACTGTACCGATGGAGGAGTAATTTCCTCCAAGCACATAAGGGTGCCCTTTGGAGAGAAAAGCTGTAAGGAGGCGCTACCCAGCCCCAAACAACACGTGTCCTTTTATTCAACATTTCTTGTGTAGTCAACCATTCCTTTCTGTGACAAAATACCCTAGATATTCAACTTAAAAAGAAGAAAACCTTATTTTGGTTCATAGTTTCAGAGGTTTCAGTTGACAACTGGTTGCTTTGGGGATGACACCGAGGCAGAACTCCAAAAAAGCTGCAAAAGAGACCTGAAGGGGATGAGGTCCCAGGAACTGCTTCCAGGGTAGGTCTCAAGAGACCGAACAGCCTTTTACCGGGCCCCATTTCCTAAAAGCTCCAACTCCCAATAAGGCCAAAGCTTGGCAACCAAGGATTTACATGTGGACCTTTGAGGAACTTTGTAGAATCAAACTTTAGCAATGGGCTAAAGTCATTTTCAGTTTCTTTACTTAATGGCCACATGGGCCTTAGTGACAAGACATGTTCTGAGAAATTTTAGGGCATATAATTTATGTCATTGTAAAAATGTCACAGAATATACTTATAAACCTATATGTCATAAGCTACCATATATCTTGGCAGTATGTGTGTGCATATGAGTTGACAATAGCATCATTCTCCCCCACCTTTACTCCCTGCTTCTCTCTCTCTCTCTCTCTCTCTCTCTCTCTCTCTCTCTCTCCTCTCTCTCTGTGTAATAATCTCTCCTCTCTCTCTGCTCCTAGGGCCATGATGAACAAAACATGAAATTAAACCAAGCCCAAGAGAGAATGATGCAATCTAGAGATGCAGTAAACACGAACAGTGAGAAGCAGCTGCTGTCAGCATAATGCCACATACTGGTTTATAGCACACTTGTTTCTTTTTAAAATCATGGTTATTTATCAATTCATTTATTGGTTTTAGGGGCACGCATATGACATAGTGCACTTATGGAGTTCGGAGGACAATTTCAGGAGTTGGTTCTCTCACATGTGGGCAGAACTCAGGTCGTCACGTCTAGAGGCCAGCACCTATACCCACTGAAGCATCTCACCAGCCCTATGCTTGTTTTTCTTTTCTCTTCTTTTCTTCTCTCTCACTCTCATTTTTTTTTTATTTATTTGCTTTATTTGAGACAGGGTTTCTCTGTGTAGCATTGGCTGTCCTGGAATTTGCTCTGTATACCAGGCTAGCCTCAAACTCACAGAGATCTGTCTGCCTGTGCTTCCCAAGTGCTGGGAATAAAGGTGTGTGCTACCACCACCTGGCTTGTTGTGCTTTTTTTTTTAAAATGGGCAATAGTATATTCAAAAATAATAAGAAGAAAGTAAATATATAAACCAGTAACACAGTGACACACACACACAATATATATATATATATATATATATATATATATATATATATATTGTCTTGGTTGTAATTGGATGTTCTATGCTTTTATATGACTTTCATATGTGGTGGTGGGTTTCTCACTACCAGCATCTATCTCTAAGGATACAAGCAACGTCTGTGCTGAGACATTGTGATACTGATGCTGCTAAGCCTAGAAATTCTTGAGCTTCCTTATAATCTCATGGGACCACTGTCGAATGTGTGTTCTGCCACAGATAGTGAAGGGACCAGCTCCCCATTTCGGCAGCCATAACAGCCTAGCACGAGCTTGCCTAACCTTGCCTTGGTCACTAGGAGGTCAGATGCCTGCCTCGTGGCAAGGAACCAATCAGAAGTTAGCTGGTAGTGCTATGCTTTACGGCTCTGGGTGTGCTTTACGGACAAGTGCACAGCAATGATGTGCAGAGCATAGCAACCACCCTGGGAGGGCCTATAGGCCATAACAACCAGTTGACCAATCAACACAGGGCAAACCCTCCAAGCCTGGAGGCACACCAATCCTGAGCCTGTGTGTACCCCTAGACACTCCCCCTACACTGCCCTACAAGATCTCTATGCCATGGCTTCGCAGCGTCTTTCCTAGCCATCCACCATGGTGGATAGTTGAAAGGCCTGAGCTAACATGGGGTTAGCTTGTTAAACAACTGCAATAAAGCCTGGTGCTATTTGTATCAAGCTTTCACCTCTGCCTGGTGATTGGGGTGGCCGTGGTCCTGGGATGAGATCCTGGAGGCCTGAGCCTCCAGGGGTCTTTCAATAGAGACCTCATTATGCACATATGTCTATACACAAGTTAGGTCACAATGTTAAAGTCAGCGAGAAGCCTCACCATCCAGGCCAATGTTTTTTGATGAAGGTGTTATAAACAATGCTTTTCTGAATTTCCTCTTGAAGAAAAAATTGAGTTTTCTCTTCATACATTCTTGCTCATGAGGCTGACACAAACATCACATAAGAACTGTGATTAGCTGCACAAGCCCTTCATGTGACTGAGCTGACTAACCTTCTGCTATGGATGGGGCTGGGCTCCTAAGTCCCCACGCCTTTCTGAAGATCTATTGACAGTTAATGGTTGCTGGTGAATGGGGAGACATTTTCTTTAGTGGTAACCACTAGTATATTGTCAAAGCTCCTGCAAATCTCCCTTACTGAGGCTCAGCTACGCAATTCCAGTTAAACTCATGGGGTAACACAGCAGAAGATATGAAAATAGAAGGGGGAGTAGTTGAAAGAGGAATGGGATCAACAGGAGTGGGATGGGGACATAAGAGAGTAACCAGGGGTGTATATGATCTAAATACAATATATATTAAGATCGAAATGCATATATATGAAAATGTCATAATGAAACCTCATTGATACATATTTAAAATATGTTAATTTTAAAAAATTGCATAAAATTGTGGCATTTTGTGACAGCTGGAAGTCCCAGAGTAGACTCCCTGCTCCTGCCTGGAGAACTGCTTTATTCATTCAAGTTGCTCTGTGTTTGCTCAGCCTCTCAACTTCGGATGCATAAGGGCCTGGAAACGATGTCCAGTAATTTTCAACAGCTGCCTGGAGTGATTGAGGGAGCCCTGTGAAGGTGGTTACATCCTGTCACATTCCTGGAGGGTGAGACTTGGGAGGAGGAAGGAGGCAGTGAGGGAAGGAACATGATTATCTGAAGTCTGAAGAGGTTGGGCTGGCAGAGGCTGAAGTGTATGAATGGGGCAGGTTAGAAAAAAAATCAAAGCAAAACAAAACCAGAAACTAACAAACGGGTGTTTTAGAACCACAGCACAGGGTCAGAGCGATTACCTGGGAAGAAGACAGGGTTGTGAAGATAAGAGTCTGATATAGCCGCTGGCCTGGGGAAAAGCTGAAGTGCTCACTATAGACTCCTGCAGGGAGAGACCCCTGATACCCTTCTGGGATGGCATGGTGCTTTTTCTAGGAATACTACAGACTCCAGCAAAGAAGCCAGTTCAGGGCTGGAAGCTGGGGAGCCCTCCAAGTGTTCAGGGTACTTCCCTAAGTACCCCATATGCTAACTCACTTGAGACAACATCCTGACAGTTTCACTGGCACTGTCGCTTTATCTTAAAATGGAATATTATGGGCGGTGGTGATGCACGCTTTTAATCCCAGCACTTGGGAGGCAGAGGCAGGTGGATCTCTGTAAATTCATGGTAAGCCTGGACTACAGAGTGTGTTCCAGAATAGCCAGAGCTACACAGAGAAACCTTGCAAAAAAAAAAAAAAAAAAAAAAACCAAAACTGGAGTATTACTTTTTCCTTTACACAGGGGCACAGGTGGGGGAACAGAGGCACACTGAGGCTAAATGACAGGCTTGGAGTCACTCAGTGCTGGAGCCTGGATTTGAACCCCGGCTCTTTGACTCCCCTGCCTGTTTTTATTATTTTATTTTTCCTTTTCTGTGGGAGGTTAAGAAACAAGGAACTGTGAGATCTGGAGTCTATTTCCATCAGGATATTCCTTCCTTATTCCTTCATTGCAGTCTGGTGTCACCCAAGGCAACAGAACCAACTTTCAGAAAAAAAAAAAAAAAGAAAAAGTCGCTTTGTAAAAGATGAGCCTGCCAGGCTAACCTGATTTCCTTCCTGGAGATCATGAGATTATGAGTGAACAGCCAGCCTGGGGGCATAACCTGCTGGTGGTTTATGGAGCCCTGCTGTGAGCCAGGGGCTAGGAGGAGCTGCCTTGTTCTTCCTGCCTTGTTCTTCTTTGGGATGGAGAGGGCTGTACTGTGACAGTCTCCTGTAAGGTGAGCCCACCTCACTCTCTGACCACTCATATCCACCCCCCACCCCCAAGAATCACGATGCTGCCCTGATCCTCCTGACCAGAAATGCCAGGGCAGGGACTCAAAGTCTGGCCTCATGTGCCCTTTCCTTTCATTGTGAGTTCTCATACTACGGAGTTCACTAAACAGAACTGGGTATCTGAAGCTTTGGTTGCCTTGAACCCTGGTGGCTACTTATGCAGAAAAGCAAAGAGGCACCTTAGGGTCACCAGGCTATTGTTAAAAACAAGGCCTTGGGACAGAGAGGGGCAGAGTTGGCTCCCACTCTGGGGCTAAGCTCTGTGTGTCAGGGCCAGGGAGTTCTGTGGCAGGTGGAGTCCCTTGGCCAACCTCCTGGACAGAGGGTGAAACCAAGCTTGGGTAGTTTGTCAAGTGCACATATGGTGGATGCTTGGCTGCATCTGCTGAAGCAGCGCCTGGTGTTGAGAGGGCTTCCCCATGCTTCCTCATCCTATACCAGGTGAGGAAACCAAACCCAGAGGCCAAAGGTGGGCACCCAGAAGACCCCAAGTGGCATGCCAACAAACTCAGGACTGCAAGACGTGGGTATGCACTTGTCCCATTCTCCAAAGGACCTTCTCGAGAGGGCGACTCAGCCAGCCCTGCATTCTCTAAGTTCTTAGTTCCTCCATTTAAACTCAGGGCACAGGAGCATGGCCAGCCTGGCAGCCTCTGTGCCTCTCCAGGCCAGGACATAGCCCAGCATGGGGCTCAGCTGTCTCAGCCAGCCGGGCTCCACATGGACATCTGGGCTGTGTCTCTAGGGAGAGCATCACTCTGCTGTCTCAGCTCCCTTAACGCTATGATGCAAACAGAATGGCCATTGCACCTACACTGCAATGTCTGATGAGCGTGAGAGTTCATCTCCCCTGCACAAGCACATAGGACGAGGTTCAAATGTGGGCGCTGACACTTGTTAGCTGTTGTCATCTTGAGGAAGCATGCCTCTGAGCATCAGGTTGCTCTTCTAAGTAATGAGGAAACCCTCCCAGTGTATTAGGCTATCCAGGAAGAGAGGAGAGCAGGTGCAAATGTTTGTTTGTTGACAGCCACAAGTCACAAGGATGGGTCCTTCAGTTACCCTTTTCGGGGTCCAGGACCCAGTGCGCAACACTGTAACTTCAGTTCCTTGGTTATTATGGAGGAGAGGTCCTTTCCTATCTCTTTGCTAGTTTTTGTCTGTTTGTTTGTTTGGTGCTTTTGAGACAGGGTCCCGCTATGTAGTTCAGGTTGGCCTTGAATTTGAGATCCACCGGCCTCAGCATCATGAGTACTGACTGGGATTGTAGGAATGTACCACCATACTCGACATTATCTGCCATCAGCCCTGCATTTTGGTCTCAAGACACAGGTTTTGAGCAATGGGATAAATACACATGGCTTCAGCAGACTTGAGAAGAGCTTGCTGGGTTTGATCTCTGTGCCATTGTCAATGTATTCAGGTAGACATACCCAAGGTGGCCCACTGGGCCCAGAGGGAGGTGAGGACATAGGGAACATAGCCTTAGCTGAGCTAACTTAGATCACACGTTAACCCAGGCCAAACCAGCAGAAGCAGGCAAGATCAGCCAGGAGTTGGCTGATGCAAACATAAGTGAGAAATAAAAAGTGATTGCTATTTTAAAACACCGAGGTGAGTATTTTATCACATAGCAATAGTGGATCAATACATCAGCTAGCACCCAGAAGTGGTGTGCTGCCTTAACAAAACCTAAAGTGTGCTGCAATAACTTTTGGAACTGGATGGTAGAATGAGTTATAGCAGAGGCTGAAAAAATGAATTGTAAGAAAATGCCTACAGGAGACCAGGAAAAAAAAATGGCAGCCCATGTTACACAGTGGTGAATCATTTGGTAGAATTGTTGGCCATAGTAACTGGGGAAATACAACATGTATCTAATGAACCCCTGTGAAGTGTTTACCTAATTATTCTTTATCAATAAAAACTCAGGAGCAAGAACCTGAATGATCACAGAAGTGGAGGAGAAGCAACCCGTGACTTTCTCTCTCCTCCCCTTCCTCAATCTTTCTACTTCCTGTGCCTCTCTATATGTCCTTGGTCCTCCAAAACCTCTATGGTTGATTTTGGTTAGCTAGTAGCTAGCCCCCCGCTTTGATTTATGGTAAGATTTATTGATAGTCTTGAGAGCATCAGAATTCAATCAAAATAGCCCACAACACTCCTGTTCTTGTGCAAAGAGGTTTTAAGGCAGAGTATCGAAACCATCAGACAACTTGAAGCTGAATAAGGTGCTGTGAACAAACAGAAACTCAGAGAATCAGCTTTCCAGTCTGCAAACACTTATTAGAAAGAGGGTTGAAAAGTGGGAACTGTTTTTGATATGTCTTTTGACATATGGCAAGCGATGGACTTGATCACATAAGGAATTTGTAGGAAACTGTGTTACCACAAGGAACTGGATGGTTTTATGAGGAATAGAAAATGACCTTGGCTAGGTGGCAGCTTGAAGGATGGATCTTACAGCACATAGGCCATGGCAGGGAAGGTGGCAGAAAAGGGAAGACATCTCAAGAGGCAGGTGCCATGGAGAATGGCTGTGCGATAGATCTTGGGACTGCAGAAAGTCTTCACACCCAGTACAGTAACTAGAAACGTCTTCACATCAGGATTTCGGAATAGATACAGGCTGGTTATTGAGAGGATCCTCTTCTCCCTCAGCTCAGTGCCAGTGATTTTTGATGGCTGTCCTGTCCTTAGTAGGGCATGCGTGCCGCAGGTGAGGGGAATGGATGACTTCTCCATAGGAGTCTGGATCAAGAAGAGCTGCACGTGGTCCTGATGCAGAGCATGAAAGACAGACTTCTGAGCTTGGTGCCACTGCTTACTTTAGAGGTGTAGTTGAACCTGTGATGGGAATGCTTAGCAAGTGGAAAGAGCCTGGATAAAAGGGATTGTGAGCATGGAGTGTAAAGATTGATGAGATGAATGGACACAGTTCCTCACCTCTCTGCTATGTCCATGATCTTTGCCATAGAACTTTACAGTTCCTTCTGGGTGAGAGGTATTTCCTCATCCATGACCGATCTGGCCATGTGACCTGTTTTGGCCAATATAAATAGTCTTAATAAGTACTTGAGTGGCAGAGTATGAGTCTCTAATATTGATATGATAGGGACATGCTCAGGCTAGCTTAGTGATTGGTGGAGGATGGAAGACAGGTGCAATAGAATTATCTCCAAGTCTGCCAGTTGAAGACTTAGTGTGAGTTCATTCAAGACCTACAGAACAACCTGCCACCTTAGCCTAGATCAGCCAGCTTTAGCCAATGCATACACGCACGCGCGCGCGCGCGCACACACACACACAGACACACACAGAGAAAGAGGAGACAGAGAGACAGAGAGAGAGAAATCAGCAAGCACACCAACAGTCTGAGATGGTGTTTGCCTTACTCTGACTACTTTGATGGCTCCACCAGGCATCTCCCTGAATCCATTCCCTTTGTAACAGAGCTCTGCAGCTTCTTCCAACTTCACGCCTTGGGATGGCCTTGGTACCCGTCATGCCAGCTGACTTCAATGGAAGTGATGGTGAGTAGCCCCAAGCCCACGTGGTACTCTCACATTGCAGCTGGCTGTCTGAATTTTCAGAGTGTGCAAGCCTAGTCAACACAGATGTTGCAATAAAGGCTCCAGACACGTGAGTCTAGCCCACACATGATCTGCCAGTTGACCACAGATGCATGAGTGGGACCAGCCAGAATGAAAATTGTCCCACAAAAGGAAAAGCATCCTTAAGCCACAGCACTCTGTGGTCTGTTGCAAAGCGCTACTGTGATTGACAACAGACAACTAATAAAAGCTGGATGAAGGCAGAGGGAAAGGAAAGAGAACTACTCTGAGGATGGGAACTATGGGGCTGCTTGGTGTCAGGGAATGAGCATCCCTATCTCTGGTTCAAAGGAGATGGAGGGCAACCCCAAAGTGTCCTCAACCCAGAGGATTCAAGACTTCTGTTGTCTGACTGGCTGGACTGGCTGTCAGGTGACAGATTCAATGAAGATCTCATTACTAGACTGCAGATTGGATGTCTGCCGAGTTCATTACCAAACAGGTTCACCTGGGGAAGGTCATTTTATTATCCTTTTATTTTCTATTTTGCTATCAAAAACCGATTCTGCAGCCCCAGTGGGTTCTAGTCTTCCTCTCACTGAATGGTGTTTTTTTTGGTTTATGTTCAGGAACACAAACAGGGGCTGTGTAGGAACCCACCCAGTCAGAAGCAAGTTGGAAGGCCAGGATTCTATGAGGCTAAGAGTGAGCTCCTCATCAAGGGGGATTCTTCAGGTGAGGGAGGGTCTTAGCCTTTGTGTTGGTTGCTGGAGGTATATTGGGGGGTGGGTTAGGAAATGCAAGAACTTCTGGAAACATCTGAAACCTGCTCCTGACCTCTTTGAGCCAGTGCCTGCTGGGGGGGTGTGACTTTGGGTACCTCCCTCCTGTTCTCTGTGTCCCTATTGTGTCGTTGGTCACCTGAATTTAACAACTCTTTCTGTTTCTAATAGTCTATGCAGGGTTTAGTGGAGACTTTGAGGACCTAGGAAGATGGAATCATGGCTCAGAGATGCTCTCTTCTCTGGAGAAGTCACTAGTGCTGGCTCTAAAATATGTCCTGAACATTCTGGTCTGACTTCTTGAGGGAATGGGGAGCATGGGGCTAGAGGGAATATACCTGCCTCTGCATATGCATTGGCTTCACAGGCTCAGACAAACCACGGGCCAGGCATCCCATCATACACCAGAACCGCTTCTCCTCCACCCTCCTCACCTTCTGATGTCAAGCTCCCCACCTCTGCTATCCCTCTTTGGCAGTGAGGGACATAGGGCATCCGAGGCAGAGCCAATCCCCATTTTGACACCACTGTCTTAAGTTGGAACATACAAGCAAGATCTTCCCTCTGGCTTCAAGGACTCTACTAGGCAAGTAGGGTACAGCGAGTTAGTAGAAAATCGTCAAGGTCCAATCACAGCTCCCAGTCTTTACTTTTGACTGGAGTGCTCATCTCTTGACAGTTTGTATCTGAAAAGGGAAGGAGGCCTCCTCTGCCAGTGCCTATTGAATGCTATAGTTCCTGGGCACCTGCTTAGGAAGCTGGACCTATAGCAGGACCTGGAAGGATCCAAAGAGGCATAAGATCATGTCCAGATTCTTTGGCTGGCGTGTGGCCAAAGGGCAAAGTCAAGGGCAAAGTCTTTCAAGCAGAATGAAGATGCCCTCAGTTCAGACCTGCAGGCTCAGTGGGACCCCCTCCTGTGCAGGAGCACAAAAAAGGGTTGAGTAAGGAGCCCACCCAGTCAGACCCAAGTTGGGGGTCCAGGGTTCTGTGAAGCTATGAAGACCCTGCATGAAGGAGGGGTGTGGAGTGGCCTTAGGCCTTTGTGTTGGTTGCTCTTCGTGTGTGTATGTGTGTGGCGGGGTTTGTCTTAGGAAATGCCACCTGATCACCCAGCTGGACTGCCGCCCATCAGCACTTGGAACTTCAGGTAGAAGTGACTTTGCAAGGCCCTTCTTTCTCCACTCAGCCACCGTCCCTTCCAAGTTTCCCCAGCTCAAGTCTAGGTCAGTCTGTGTCACTCTCAGTCTTTCACCGTATGAGCTGAAGAACACTGGCCTTGGCACCAGGCAGCCAGGAATCAGGCCCTCAATTTCCCCATCGGTAACCTGGATAAGCAGTGGGCTCTCAGGGTGGAAACGGGGCAGGGAGGGGGAGTAGGGAGGACCAGCCTGTGACTTCCGTCCATTTCAGAATCTCCCAGGCCTACCCTTAGGAGAAAGAAAACCTACTCCTGCCCCTGCCCAGCCCTTGGCCTTTTGAATGGCTTTATTTACTTTTATTTATTTATTTTTTTTAAAGTACGGTGGTCCCCAAGGCAAATCCACATTTGGGAACCTGTACTTATCCTAGAGGTCTGCTGTGGGTCGTGGGTATTGAAATAGTAAGCTTTATTTCTGCTTCCCTCCTAGGGCGGTCGGTTCTGAACTCTCCTGGGAGCTCTGAACTTGGTAAAGGCAGAAAGTCCGGCTCTTTCGAAGGAAGGGACACTAGCTCCTGAATCAGCCACTCATCGACCTCCGACTTTGCAGCAAAGCCTTCTGCGGTGACAGAAGAGTGTCTAGAGTAGCACAACAGGCATCCAATGACGGTAGAAGTTAAGCATTACATCATCACCGTGGGCTTTCATTGGCGGACATCGCAACCTCAGTCCTTGTCTGTTTGCAAGCTCAGGATTCCTAAATTCTATGCCTGACTTTGCAGGGAACTAGGGAACGCCCTGACTGGGCAGAGCTCTGGGCTTGCGGGAGGGTCTGGTTCCGCCATTAATTAGGAG
Source organism: Cricetulus griseus (assembly GCF_003668045.3). NCBI lineage: Eukaryota > Metazoa > Chordata > Mammalia > Rodentia > Cricetidae > Cricetulus > Cricetulus griseus. Next base: position 105,459,420 of record NC_048598.1, on the reverse strand, counting down.
AGAGACAGTAAATCTGCAGGCATCGGTTTCCTCAGCTCTCTGTGTCGTCCCCCCCCCCCCGATATCGCAGGTGATGCCCCCCAGCTCCCATTCTTGGGAACCATCCTGCCCAGGGCTGGGTTGCCTGCAGCCAGTTTAGTCTGTTTTGTGCTTCTTTTGCGAAGTGGACATTGGAATAATGGTTAATGCTAACTGAGCATTGTCTAAAGATCAGACCCTGGGCTGAGTGAGCCTCATCCAGGAGTTCATCCTGTCTAGATACTAGCTCCCCAAGCAGCACCGAATGCTCAGAGATATACACCATCGACTTTGAAAATGTGCTGGCTCCAGGCTTTAGAGTTCAGGAGAAGACAGGGCTGAGCCAGCAGGCAGGCTGCATGGCAGTTGACCCCTGTGCCCCAGAAAGGAACTAGGCCACCGACCGCCACCATCATTCTTGGTTTAGATCCCCAGCCTGGTGGGTGGTTCTACTGGGAGCCTCCCCAGCTGTCTTGACAGCACAGACCAATTTGAGGAACAGTCTCTGGAGTGCCTGGAGGATTTCAGCTTCCCCGCCATCCCAGGGATGGTGGTATATAAATCAGAGGATGCTTGTCGGGTCCACGGTGGCATTTGATGCTTCTGGAACACTGCTGGTCGCCGGTCCCTTAAGTTTGAGCACTGCAGATTTCCCCATTATCTTGTGAAACATATTCCTTCTTGTCCCCTTTCTTCTTCAGGCCTCAGTACTAGGAAAAGGTGGAAACTCTCAACCCTCAAGGAAATCTGTGAAGCCCTACCTGTACTCTCTGTCTGAGCATGGGGGCATGAAGACCTGAGCCCCACAGTTTGGTTCCTGGGGGTGCTAGCCCTGAGGGACCAGGGTGAGGGAGTAAGTTTCTGGGGGCTCAATAGAATGGGCATCTCAGGCCTTAGGGCGACCTCCAGAGAGCCAAACTTGTTGACTTAGATCACTTACGTTTCATCTACTCGCCTATTACTTCTGGTGGATGCTTGGAAGGCAGTGGAGAAGGATTCAGCTCCAAAGGGCTGTCTGGTGGAAGAAACCATGGGCTCATTCAGTGTGGCAGGCTCACCTAGGAGCCCATAGCAAGAACTTGGAAGCTATCCAAAACGAGCTTTCTTGTGGCAGGGAGTGAGCTCCCCGTCTGCAGAGGCAGACTAGAAGAGCCCTGAGTGCCCAGAGGAGCAGGCTAACAAGCAAGCAGAGAACCAGGCACTGTAGCACCTAGGCCTGGGGAGTGCCAGTAAGAAGTCAGCATGGGCTTGGGAGAACAGGCAGTGGGCCCTGAAGGCTGCTTCACTGTCTTTTGGTAAGCCTTAATGGGAACTGGAAGCCCATAGTACAGCCTGGGGAGGAGGCCTGCATTCACCACATACTGTTTCTGAAGGAGAAAGGCATGTTGCAGAAGAAATTCAGGCATCAACAGAGGACAGGACTTGGGGGGAAGGGCTTTTAAAATGCACGGATGGCCTTTTCCACAGGAGCAGATTGAATCCTGGGTAGAACTTTCTGGGCACAATTTCCCCAACTCCACACAGTTCTAGGAGGAGCCTGGACCCTGTGACAGGCCTGTCTACTGGGCACTGTCTCCTCCCACCCCCAGCATACTCTGCCCATCTTGTCCATGAGCTGCTCCAGAAGGATGCAGCTTGAGAAGGCTCTGGGAGCTCCGTATCCTAGCAACCCAGCAACCTCGGAGGCTGGCATCTGCAGGGCTAGGCCCAGACTCAAGGCTCTAATTCCCTAGCCATCTCTTAATGGGGAACTTTCCCTCAGGGATATAGGAAAGGAGTGAAAAGATGGGGGTGGGGATGCAGTATTACAGTCCAGGCCAGGCTTCTCCAGCAGGACAGTTGGGGACAGAGAAAAGAGGACTGTAAGGGAGTGGTCCCATAGCTGGATATGCTACCTGTCTGTTAGCCATTTAGAATACAACAACTCTAAGCAGTGGTTCTCAATGACAGCTAACATCACAAGGTGTTAGGAATCCAGCCACTTTGGATGGAAGGTCACTCTGCCAAAATATCCAACCCAAATCACAGCAAGCCTCTAGAAGTGATCCCAGCCTTAAGATCTGTTGGCATGACAAAGAAGACAATAGGTGAACAGGTTAATGTGTTTAAATCATACCAGAGGGCTAGGGTCAGATTTTATCTGTGAAAAGGAAAAGAATGAAAAGTTGGGGTTGGGGGAGAAAGCTGCCCCAAAATATAGTTCAGTTGGTAGAGTGCTTTGCTTGCCTTGTATGCAAGAAGCTCTGGGTTCAATCCATGGGGGGGGGGTTGCTAGACGGAGTGGCACACACATGAAATCTTAGCACTGAGATGTTGGAGCCAGGGGAATCAGAAGTTCAAGGTCATTATGAACGAAAAAGCCACAGGGAAAGCAGGGGAGTGACAGAAGCATCAAAGCAACAATACAACAACTCCAAGAAGCACCTACCCATTAGAACATGGACAACCAAACAAACCAGACCGGAACAACCATCACAATGAGAAAGAAAACATTCCCAAGACAACTGGCAGTATCTGAAATAGACCAGACATTTAGTGATGCCAAGAGTTACTTTCATGTTTGAGCTGTGTGACGATGGTGTTGGGATATTGTTTAAAAGAAGTCTGATTTGTTGAGAGATTCATATAATCAAATGCCTGGGAGGAGCTTTAAAATAATCCATAGTGGAGGGGAGAGAGCAGAAAGGGTCGGATAGGCCAAGGCCGTTGCTGGATGGTTCTTATTGGAGATGGGTGTTGATGGACACAGGCCAGGCACTTTTGGAACATTCATTTCAAGGGATATGAGCCAATCCATTGGTATATACTTGAAAGTTTTCATGGTAAAGTATTCCTATAGAAATGCTATTCCTAAGGTGATTTATAGGTCAAATATCCTGATTTGACTATTACATACTATACTAATATATCCACATGTAACCATACCTTGAAATATTTACAACTGTAATTTGTCTACTAAAATTAAAATCTTACTATTAAAGTTCTCTTAGGTCAGGGTTGATGGCTCACCTCTGCAATTCTAGAACTTGAGAGGCAAAAGCAGGAGAATAAAAGATTGCAGGATAGCCTGAGCTACACAGTGAGACATCCATCTCAAAAAATGAAGAAGGTTGGGCAGGTTAGCTCAGTGGGTAATGGAACTTGCCACCAGGCATAATGCCCTGAGTTCAATCCCTGGAACCCACACAGTGGAAGAAGAGAACCAACTCGTGCAAGCTGTCCTGTGACCTCCATACATGTACCGTGACATTTACACACACATACACACACACATACCCCAAACTCTTAGAGGCAAAGAGTAGGGCCCAACCTATCTTTCCAGAAACTTGTATACAGAGAGATTCTCAATATCAGCACTAAACTCTGAAGGGCGTGTCCTAAGAAAAGCAAGGAGCGGTGTACTGCTGACACCAGTAACACCAGACATGATGGGAGTAACAGCTTTCTGGGCATGGGCATCAGACCCCCAGCAACAGGCCTGGACCTGCCCAAAATGTGGGAAATGGCTTCATTAGCATTTTAGTTGCTCCATAAAGAACAGTAGAAGTCAAAGACTCCAAACAAGCAACAGACCAGCAAGGAAGGGAAACTTTGCTTGCTAAAGTGAAGAGCCCAGAATTCCTGGATCATTAAAGTCCCCTGAAGGACAGTGCCTAAAGACTCAGCAGTGGGGATAGAGGCCTGTGATCCCAGAAGCCTGAAGCCTTGGACTCAGTCTTAGCCAGGCATTAGCTCAGCACTCCTGGCAGAGCTCCCAGCTTTAGGAGCCACAATGCAAACCTGCCTGTTTCTGAAGTTGTGGCTCCCTGTAGGGAGAGAAGGCTGGGTCTCTCCACTAAGCCCCTCACTTCGCACCAGTGTTAGCAGAGTCAATTGTTTGACTGGCCACCAAGGTTTTTCTTGTTAATGTCTTCCCTTTGCTGGGCTCTGTGCTATGTGGAGTCCATCTCAAGTTCATGAGTAAAATCTGGCTCTACCTCTTGATAGCTTTGTGGCCTCCGGCACGTATTTAACCTGTTCTGGGGCCTCGGTTTCTTTACTTGCAAATCCTGGATAATCATAGTTGAATAAGATAAAGTGTGTAAACTTCTCAATAGCCTGATACATTGCAGGGCTCAATAAATGGTAAATATTATTATTAAGATCATTACACAAAACCCGATGTGCTTTACAGTGAATTCAACTGTGGTTCTGAATGACCTGTGATGTAAGATCTCCGTAGGGATAGTTGTCATTAAGCTGTGTGGGATAAAAGAGTCAGAAAGTGTTAAATGACCTCTCTATATTACTAATCCCTCTCCCCCTTAATAATGAACTTGAGATTTTTTTCAGACTCCCTTTCTTCTAGATAGGGCCACATGACAAAGTCTTGGCCACAAACAGGGATTCCAAGTATTGTTTGGAACTTCTGGAAGAGCTCTGCCACTGGTTTGGAATGCTGACATGATGGCTTGAGCACCCTCACCTACTTTGGGGGTGAGAGCTGACAGAACTCTACATGTTCACTGAACATGGTAGGAACTTATATTTCTGATGAAATGTAAGGTCTCTGGGCTCTCTAGCCCCACACCCCTTGTCTATTTGTACACAAGAGAAGTATACATCTGTCTGGTCAAAGTTCCCTTGACTCTTCTTTGCTTTACTGATAAATGCAGTGGAATCTAACCCCAGAGATGCTATTGCAATCGTTTACCACCCCTAAATGGCAGAATGCTAGAGCCTCTGAGAAAGAGATGGTGTTATCAAGTACAGCATAACTCAGTGTTCTAACCCTCAGTTGAGCCATTTCAGTGACACTGGTGGGAAACCAGCCCTGCCCAACCTTAATGAGTACGGTGATTAGTGAGAGAATATGGAAATAGCTAGAAAGGCAAGGAGAAGGCTTTTTCATGACCCTGGGACCACTCAAATAAGGGTTAGAGCAGTGGCTTTCAACCTTCCTAATGCTGTGACACTTTAATACAGTTCCTCATGTTGCGGTGACCTCAACCATAAGATTATTTCCTTGCTCCTTTATAACTGTAATTTTGCTACTGTTGTGAATGGTAAGTAAATATCTGATATGCAGGATATCTGATATGCCACCCGAAAGGAGTTTCAACCCACAGGTTGAGAACCGCTGGTTTGGAGGATGAGCAAAGCACAGGGGGTTCCATGAACAACGAGAACTGTCAAACTGGCTGACTTGATAGCAGAGAGTAGGGAAGGGAGAGGGGGAAGAGAGAGGAGAGGAAAGGAGAGAGGGAACATCAGTGAAGTCAAAAGCATCACATTATAGAGGCCTGTGAGAGGCAGAGCCAGCCTTGCCGTTGAACTTGAGACAATAAAAAGCACAAGTGGGTATAGTGGAAACCAGATGCCTTGGTGTTTTCATGCCATGCAGTCTAAGTTACGATTGTATCACACTGAGCCATTCCTGCTCGTCAAAAAAATCGCCAGGTACCCAGGTCAAAGGTGAGGAGGCACAAGCAGGTGTCATCAATCAATATGAGGGATGTCAAGGTCCCAGTGCAGGGAAGCTGCATTGGCACAGAACAGTTGCTGCCCTCGCCTTTGGGTACAGGAGGAGGATCATGCCACCTGTCCTGCTGAGAGGCCCCCCTGGTGGATACCCTCTTTCTCAGCTGTTCCCCAGCCTGCTTCCAAGCATTTGTTGCCTCTCAGCATCTTCTAAATGGGATCTGCACTGTGCGCCTAAATTATTTATGGAAAGCAACTGTATCTTTGGTGGAAAATGTCCAAGAAAGAACTTAAGCACTGAAGTAATTAGCTAATGCAATAGAAACGAAGGGAATAGTCCAGACTCTTAAAATATGACTCAAAAACGAGGAGAAATGGATTCTTCAGTAGGAGGTGAGATAATCCTCATCGCTGTCCAAAATCGCTGGAGGTATGAGTCACTCATTTAGCATTGTCTCCCGAGAGCCTGACAGGTGCCAAACACCATGCTCCATCCAGGCTGGAGGTGAAGCCAAGCTAGGTCCCCCCTGTGTCGGCTTAAACTGAGCAAAATAATTGATGATAACGGTGGACTGTGGCAGGCTACGTACTCTGATGGGACAAGGAAACCTGTACTACGGGAATGAGAGAGGCATGGGCTCATAGAGCTCCCCCGGGAGCTGAGTGTTGATGGAGGACAAGAGTCTTCCAGGTAACCCTGGAGCTCCCTGAGGCTGTGTCAACGACGACCGATTCTCTGCGTATCACATAGATCGGAAGCTTGAATAAACGTGTGCTATATGGTCATGCCTTGATACCAATGGGAGCCGCCCCTCTTAGGGTTTCCATGCTAGAACACAGTGGCCAAAAGCAACTTGGGGAAGAAAGAGTTTAGTTCATCTTATAACTCTCAGGTCACACTCCGTTACCAAGGGATGTCAAGGCAGGAACCTGGTGGTAGGAACTAAATGAAGCAGAGGCCATCGAGGAATGCTTCTTATGGGCTTGTTCTCCATGGCTTACTCAGCCTGTTTTCTTACACAACTCAGGGCCATCTACCCAGGAATGAAACTGCCTGCAGTGGTCTGGTCCCTCCCCCATCATTAATAATAATAAAGAGACCAACCTGATAGAAACAACCCCTCAACTGAGATTCTCTTTTCAGATGCACTGGCTGGTTTTGTGTCAACATGAGACAAGCTAGAACCATCAGGGAGGAAGAAGCCTCAGTTGAGAAAATGCGTCCATGAGACCCAGCTGTAAGACATCTTCTCAATTAGTGATTGATGGAGAGTGTCCAGCCCATGGTGGGTGGTGCCATCCTGGCCTGGTGGTCCTGGGTTCTATAAGAAAACAGGCTGAACATGCCAGAGGAAGCAAGCCAGTAAGCAGCTCCCCTCCACAAGCCTCTACATCAGCTCCTGCTTCTGGGATCCTGCTTGAGTTCCTGTCTTGACTTCTTCCAATGATGAAAAGCAATGCTGAAGTGTAAGCTGAATAAACCCTTTCTTCCCCAACTTGATTTTTGGTTATGGTGTTTCATTACAGCAATAGAAACCATGACTAAGACACCAGATATATCTAGGTTTGTGTCAAATTGACCAAATTCAACCAGCACACCCCACCTAAGGGCCTCAAGTTTATTGATGCCTTAGTTCCCTGTATAAAATGTAGCGTTTGCATATAACCTGTATACATGTATCTGGTATTCTTTTAATCTTTTCTTGATCAGGGTTTCTTAAAGTTTTCCCATTCATAACCCTTTTTACTGAAGAAATTTGTATGTGACCCGGGCATGTAGGCATTTAAAATAGGCATACGTGGGCCAGTGGAATGGCTCAGCTGCTAAAAGCTCTCTCTTGGAACCCGATGTTCCTTGGAACCCTGTAAAGTTGTAAGGAGAAAACAGGCTTCGGCTGCATAGACTTGCTCTCTGACCTTAACATGTATGCTGTGCCATGCATGCATATGAACACACACGCACGCACACAGCAATAAAGAAAAGTATACAAATCAAATGTTTACTATTAGTAAGCCATAAATAAATTTATTTAAAACTTTTTGGTATGCATGTAATTTGTCATTTACTAACGATAAAAGCAAATTCACACGCTAATGAGAGGAATGTGTTTATTTTTATTTTTCCTCATACATTTACTTATCTACTCATCCATCCATCCATCCATCCATCCATCCATCCATCCATCCATCCATCATGTGTGTCTGTGAATGTGCACCACATGCATGCAGATGCCCATGGAGGCCAGAAGAGGACGTTAGGCCTCCTGGAACTGGAGTTACAGGCAGTTGTGATTCACCTGACACGGGTGCTGGGAACCAAACCCAGATCTTCTGCAAGAGCAGCTTTTCCTCCCTGAGCCACCTCTCTACCCCTGTGCTTCTTAATTTTCATGTAAAGAATTGGCTCTTGGCTGAGTGTTTGCTACTGAGGGACACAGAGTGTCATCAGTGCTTTCGGAGCTGACTGATGTTTTGATTTTAGAGCCATTAATGCTGAGAACGCCGCTTCATATAAATATGTCCAACACATGGTGGAAATATACCCAGAGCCATCTCAGAAACCTTGTAATTCTGTTCCAATCCCAAGGCAAAATTAATTTAGTGATTTTTTTTTAAATGACACTCAAGTCAGCAACTCTAACAGCAATTTTCAAAATCAGGCATTTTAACACCATCCAGTCCAAAGGTGTATGAATTTGAGGGTTTACAGGCTGAGGAATGGCAGTAGGGAAATATTCAACGAATTTGTTGTCTTTAGTTAAACCGCCATATTTCTACCGGAGCAGAAAACAGTTTATGCGCAGTAGAAACACCGTCGTTCACAAATGTGGCAGTCTGGGATCTGAGCTGGTGTTCTAGGCACCCTGGGCAGGTTCGAGGAGGTGTGACGGTGTGCACAGGGCCCCTTGCATGTGTGCTTCCTGCAGAGCCAAGGGTGAAGTGGAGTCTGGGTGAGCTCGGCCAGAAACACATTGGATTCATTATACATTTGATGGCTTTTGGTTACTGTGTAACCCTGAAACCTTTTTTTTTGTCCCCCGAACTTACACCACCCCTTGTGGAGCCAAAAACTTATGCTTAAGAGGCAGGCTTTGGGTTAGTTACTCACACAGTGAGTGATGTACGAATAGCTGCTGTCCTGTTTGGTTTGGGGAGTAACGAGAAAAACATCTGTATATATTCAGTGCAGATGCATTTTTTTTCTCCGAATATTTTCAGAATGGTTGGTTGAATCCACAGATGCCAATTACACAGCAATATGGGACCACTCAGGGAAAGCAAATGCTTCAAGCAATCACCCAGTCGTATTTAGGGCAGTGCTGGGCCATCCACATTTTAAATGATCTCTGGGATTCACTGTTTAAATGAGGCACACATGAGCAAGTTTTGAATGCCCTGTGTCTTAAGGGAGAATCACCCATCCTTATGTAATTTTTTTTAAAGCACTCTACCACATTCTCTAATGTTCTCACTAGTCCTTCGAGGAAGTTTATCCCTGTTTTCTTCATCAGGCCCAGCAAATTTGATTGTCTTCTTCAAGGCTGAGGTCACACAATCAAAATCAGAGCTGGAACTCCATACAAGGTGGACAATTTATTTCTCTGACACCTGGATGCCAGATGAAAGACGTGCAGTGAATTGGGCTTAGACAACTGCATACAGAAAGCAATACTTTCCAGTGTGTCGTGTCCCAAGGGAGGTTTTCCTGGGCAGGATGGGACATGTTGTAGATTCCAGCTGCCTACATTCTACTGGATGGAACTCTGTCACACGGACCTATCTCAAGGCTGGGACGGTTGCAAACTAGGTCCTCAAGGAGTCAATCTTCCCAACGCTGACACCAAGAAAGAGGTTGGAAGTGTTTGGTGTTCATTGGTCATCTCTGCCTCAAACCAGATCTATAGTCACTTGTAGGCATCTACCAAGCTGCCTTCTAAGAGGTCTGGATGTATTAATGCAGCGAACCCTTATAAAAAGACTCATTGATCTGAGTCCCTATTGCTGTGGTCTGAGGGTCTGCCTCCTCCGAAACACACATTGAAATTTAATTGTCATGTGATTGAAGGGTGGGGCCTTAAGAAGGGTTAGTCATGATACCTTGCTTTGTGTCTATCTCTCTCTCTCTCTCTGTCTCTCTCTCACATACACACCATGTGATACCATATGCTGTGAGATGTCACTGCAGCAGTCCCTTGCCTGATGTGGTTCCCTGGCTCTTGGACTTCACAACCTCTAGGACTGAAAGCCTGTACCTCTCCGCTTGTTGTGAATGACACAGCCTATGGTGTCCTGTCACTGCAGCATAAAATAGACACAGATTGCCACCATGTTAGGATAAGGGACATGAAGCCAAAGAAAGGCTGAGTGATGAAGTGCCAACTGAGACTCCCACTCTGCCCCCTGGAGCCCAGCTATGTCAACCTACTTCTCTAGATTCCTGTCTCCACCCTCTGAACATCTTACAAGTCCTACCCTCTACACTGAACATTTCTAGAATGTTCTTCCTAGTTCCTCAAGGCGAGCCTCAGAAATCTCCCTTTGGCTTCCCCAGACAGGGAAGCCACTCTTCTATGTCCCCGGGATCTTGATCCAGACCACACTACCTTGTGGGGGCTCTTTAGTTGAGTCTCTCTGTCCAGAACAGGACCAGTTCATTGTCCCATCTATTTCTCCCATGAGACCCAGAGTGGGGTTGGGCTCTCACACTGGTACTTCAGGGAGAGAGATCATGGTTCTTTGGCTGCCCCATCTTCCACCCCTGCTGGCTGTAGACCTATTGGCAGCTTGTCTGTGAAGGGAAACTATAGTCTTGAACTCTGGCATCCTGATAATCAATATGATAGCCAAGTGCCACTCCAGTGATCTGACATACTCTCTGTAGGGCCATTCCAACACAGGCAGGGCTGAGGACTAAGCAAAGTGAACTTGGCCCTTGCTGAAGTGCTGCCTCTGAGTTCATGGAGCTTGTCTGAAGTGCTCAGTCTCTCACCCACTGGCAGGGCTATTCAATGTCCTGTCTGAATGGAAAGAATTTGACCCCTCCCACCCCAGACCTGGCATTCAATGCCTAGGAGCGGGGGAGGAGGAGAAGGCCAGAAAGGAGGTGAAGGAAGGTTGTGCAGCTGGGGAGGTTGGTCAGATCTGGGAGATGTCATGGACCCATAAACAGGATATCATGACACTCGGCACACACTGGGGCAATAGTAAAGATTCTTGCACAAGAGCTGTGCTACCATGATTCCCTGATTCTACAGATCATGACTGCTGGCTGTTGCCATGCGGTGGGCACTGCTCTAGAAGTTTCATTAAGTAACTCACTTAGTACCTCCCCCCATTTTATAGATGAGTAAAGAGAGGCACAGAGAAAGCAAAGAGCTCAGCTAAGGCCACACATGCAGGAACAAGCAGAGCCAGAACATGGGGCCAGGTGGCGGTGGGGCTCCAGACTTTGAACGATTAACTCCTTTGCAATGTTTCCTCTGGTTTCTGAGGTAATGAATCGTCATTTTCTCACCAAATATTGAATCAGACTTGGGCTTGAACTTTGGGAATAGAAGGATACCACTGTCCAGGAGAGAGACCAAAGGCAGGCCCTGGAGACCGACTGGAAGGAATTTTGTTGTCCCTGGGGTGGAACCCCACTTCCTTCAATATCTTCTCTGGGGAGCAGCTCTTAACATCTGATCTGAGCCTGAGCTAGAAGCCAGCAAACAGCCATAGAGCAGGAGGCAGTCAGAGTGAAAGACCCGCTCGAAATGCCCCTGAGCCCCCTGCCCTGAAGCTGCCGGAGCCTCCCAAGCCTTCACCCCGGCAGGGCTCGAGCCCCCGGCCCGCCCCGCCTGGCACCGCGCCTCGGGGCTGGGGCCGAGCAACGAGCACCAGGTGGGCAGGCCCGAGAACGAGCACCGGGTGGGCCGGCCCGAGAATGAGCACCAGGTGGGCCAGCCCGAGAACGAGCACCGGGTGGGCCGGCACGAGGGCGAGCACCAGGTGGGTCGGCACGAGAACAAACACCGAGTGAGCCGGCCTGGAGCCCTGCCCCTGAGCCCCCGCCCCGCCCGAAGAGAAACACTCCGTCCCAAGGTCTCCGCCCCCAAGGTCAGCCATCAGGAAGGGGGGGGGAATTGAGTCTGCTGTACCAGACACCAGACCTTGAGAATATGCTGATCTGGAATGGCTCTGTGTCTCATTTGAACCATCCAATGGAAATGATTCTGTATTTCGCCTCATTTGAAAGACTCTGTGTTTCACCTCATTTGAATAACTCTGTACTTTGCCTCATTTGAATAACCCTGTATAGCGCCTCATATACATTGACCAATGGGAATAGCTCTGTATAATGCCTCATTAGAATTATCCAATAGAATCCCTGCTCCTAGCTTGCGCCTTTTTCCCTATATAAGGACCCCTTTCCCTTGGCTCGGGGCGCTTAGCCACACAAAGGCTAAGTCGCCCCGGGTACCCGCGTCTCCAATAAAGCCTCTTGTTTTTTGCATCCAGTTCGTGGCCTCGCTGATTCCTGGGTGTGTGGGTCTCCCTCTATGAAAGTGTCTCTTCGGGGGTCTTTCAAGAGAAGCCGTGGCCCCTGCCTCTGTACTCAAAATGTCCTTTCTCTTCTGTCCCAATCTCTAAGGACCTGAGTCCTTGTCAGTTCCGTGGGCCCTCTCTAGGCTCTGACTCTCATTGTCACAGCCTGTGGGCCTTTTAACTGCTTGTCTTTCAGAAAATCAATTCCATTCTATTATTTACTAATTGCTTAGTTATTATTTTGATGGATGGAACAGGGCACTCAGCCTTCTGAGCTTCTGTAAAATAAATTGACGTACAGCCCACATCACTGCATAAATAATAGGTCCTCAGGTTGGGAGGCCGGGAGATGTACTACAGGATGCCATGTCCTGTGTTCTTGCTTCCAGGGACTCAGAGGGTGGGTACCCCACCTGTCAGTTTCTGTAAAAGACCCTGGATACTTCAGGTGATGGAATGGAGAGACTGGGACAGGAGACCTGTCCTAACCCAGGACCTCTTTTGCTGGACCACCGTATCTGTTGGCATCATGGCTCCCTCCATCAAGCTAGTGGCAGCATATCATTCACTAGCCAGGGTGGGGCTTGGTGGGTACAGGGTGTCATGTGCCTACCTGGGAGGAGAGAGGCAAAGAGCCATACCTAGCCTGGCATCAGCCATTCATCTGTTGCATTGACTCTTGTTCCAAATAGGTCACATTTATGACTCATACTTCCTAGGCTAGGTTATACTCTGGCATGGTTATTCATAGCTATTTTCCCATCTGATGAGTGCTCGTGGGATTTTGCAATTTACATCACCAATTCTTAGGGACTGCTTACTCTGAACCAAGTCCTGTTCAGGTTGTTATGCTCACCATGGCTCTATGAAGGAGATGTAAATATTTTTTAAAATAAAAATGTAATAGCATTTTTATTACGTTATTATTTTCCCATCGAAGAACATGGTACATGCAACAATTTGTTCAAGTGAAAATCTGTATCTTTCAGGAATATGGCTTTGGAATTTACATGACTAAATTAGAGACATCTATCACGTTTGACCCATTGTCTATTTCAGGGTTGTGACTAAAGTTACCCAAATGAATACTGTTCTGGGAAGCATGGCTGCTTCCTCTGACTTTCCCTTCTTCTCATCCCTTGTGATCCTGCTAAAATGTTAGCTCTCTGGTGAGATCTCCTTCAGTCTCTACAGGCAAACTTAATGAGTCATTCTGCCTCTTGTGCTCCAGAGACACTTAGAGCAAGCCCTTTCCTGATTACAAACTGGGCTGTGAATTCTTTGTTTATATACCTTCGTAGCCATCAGTGAGCTGTCTGACTCATAGGTCAAAGGATGAGTGGGTTGAATGAGGTATGGATGTTGTATGTTGCTGTGTTATATACATACACTGGATAAAGACTGGTGTTTGCAAAATGTCTTCAAAATGATGTGGTAATAGCCCATTAACCATTTCTTCTGGTCTTAAAACTCAAAGCAAACCATTAACCTAGCTATAATGCTGGGTTACCTCCAGGGACATCTCTCCATTAAGGTTGTACTGGAACAAGTGACACAGGCTGCATTTCATAGGTCCTTCATCTCTTTAGTCTTAGTGTCTTAGTTTGGGTTACTACTGTTACGATGAAACACATGACCAAAGCATGGTCATGGGATGAAAAGGTTTATTCAGCTTACAATTCCACATCACAGTTCATCATCAAAGGAAGTCAGGATAGGAACTCACACAGGACAGGATAGGAACTTAAATAGGAGGCAGGAGGCAGAGGCCATGGAGGGTTGCTACTTATTGGCTTGCTCAGCCTGCTTTCTTTTCTCTTTCTTTCTTTCTTTCTTTCTTTCTTTCTTTCTTTCTTTCTATCTTCCTTTCTTCCTTTCTTCCTTTTGTCCTTCCTTCCTTCCTTCCTTCCTTCCTTCTTTCCTTCCTTCTCTTTCTCTCTTTCATCAAAGGGGTTTTGTGTTTGTAATTTCTTTTTGTTTTTTCGAGACAGGTTTTCTCTGTATTGCTTTTGAGCCTGTCCTGGAACTTGCTCTGTAGACCAGGCTGGCTTCGAACTCACAAAAATCTGCCTGCCTCTGCCTCCTGAGCTGGGATTAAAGGCGTGCGCCACCAACGCCTGGCGTGTTTGTAAATTCTTTTTAACTTTTTTTTATTAATTTATTTTTTACATTCCAATCCAAGTTCCGCCTCCCCTCCTCTCCTCCTGTTCCTCACACCTCCCCTATCCTCCCATCTGCTCCTTGGAGAGGGTAAGACCTTCTCTAGGAAGTCTACTAAGTCTGTTCCATTATCTCATTGAGGCAGGACCAAGGCACCTCCTATCCCCACACCCCTTTGTCTAGCCTGAGCAAGGTATCTCTCCATATACAATGAGCTCCATTAAGTCAGTTTGTGAGTTAGTGTTAGATCTTGGACCCACTACCAGTGGCCTCATATATTGTCCCAGCTAAACCATTGTCACCTATGTTAAGGAAGTCTAGTTCCATCTTATGCAGATTCCCCATTTGTCAGACCTGAGTCAGTGATCTCTCACTAGCTCGGGTCAGCTGATTCTGTGGGTTTCCCCATCATGGTCTTGACTTCTTTGTTCATATTATTGCTCCTCCCTCACTTCGATTGTACTCCAGGAGCTCAGCCCAATGGTTAGCTGTGGATTTCTGCATCTGCTTCCCTCTGTTTCTAGAAGAGGGTTCTAGCTTCTCTGGGGTTGTGGATTGCAGGCTGGATATCTTTTGCTTCATATCTGGTATCCACTTAAGAGTGAGTACATATTGTATTTGTCTTTCTGGGTCTGGGTTACCACACTCAGGATGTTTTTTTGTTTTTTTTTTTTTCTCTAGTTTTGTCCATTTGCCTGCAAATTTTAGGATGTCATTTTTTTTGTTTTGTTTTGTTTTTTGTTTTTCGAGACAGGGTTTCTCTGTGTAGCTTTGGAGCCTATCCTGGCACTTCCTCTGGAGACCAGGCTGTCCTCGAACTCACAGAGATCTGCCTGCCTCTGCCTCCCGAGAGGTGGGATTAAAGGCGTGCACCACCAATGCCCGGCATGGATGTCATTATTTCTTACTGCTGAGTAGTACTCCATTTTGTAAATGTACCAAATTTTCTTTATCCATTCTTCAGTTGAGGGGCATCTAGTTTGTTTCCAAGATCTGGCTATTATTAATAATATTGCTATGAATATAGTTGAGAAAATGTCCTTGTGGTGTGAGTGTGCCTCTTTGGGGTATATGTCCAAAAGTGGTCTTGAGGTAGGTTGATCCCTAATTTTCTGATTTCCACAGCGTCAGCCTGCTTTGTTATAGAACCCAGGACCATCAGTCCAGGGATGCCCTACCTAACAATGGGTTAGGCCCTTTGCCATCAATCACTAATTAAGAAAATGCCCTACAGGCTTGCCTATAGCCTGATCTTATGGAGGCATTTTCTTAATTGAGTTTCCTTATCTCAGATGACTTTAACTTGTGTCAAGTTGACAGAAAACTACACAGGACATATGTATAGTTTTATACACCTTCTGATCTGAGGGTGGGTAGGCAGGCTTAGGGAAGCTGAACTACAGGGAACCGAGATGAAGGAAGACAGCCCTATGGCCTGTATCAGCAGGTTCCCCAAACTGCCCAAATCATGGGCTTAGTACCCAGGTAGGTTTTCACTCAGCCCCAGCTAATGAGGCTTCAGACTGGCCACAGGCAAGTGTCTTTGGATTTGCTGATGTCCTATGTTCCAAATAGATTCGGTGTCCCCTCCCCACATCATTCCAAAACAAAACTCGGTGTAGCGTTGGTGGTACAGAGGTGAGCATAGCACCTTAGCGTAGCCATAGAAGTTGACCTGGTTCTGATTCCTAGTCAGTGCAATGTGTCCATCTCCATGACTCAGTGGTTAAGAGAAACAGGCTGCTTTTGCAGAGTCCCAAGTTCAGTTCCCAGCACCACGTCTGGTGTCTCACAGCTACCCTTAACTCCAGCTCTGGGGGACACATCAGCCTCTTCTGGCTTTCTCCAGCACCGATGAGTACATGCCTTCCTCTTCCTGCCTCATACACAAATATACACATAACGTAGATCTTTAAACAAAGCCAAACTTAAACCGCGCTATTGGGAATCCTGCCCTCCAACTGAATTCTGACTGTCCCCCGAGTATCCTTTCTACAAACAGCATGCATCAAAGCCTTTAAAAACCATTTTCCCCTCATTTCTTCCTCTCTGATCTTGTTTGCTGATCTCGTCAGCGTCTGGTGGGCTTTCTTTATAGGATCCAAAAGGTAAATAACGCTCATCTCAAAGCTCTGTCACAGTTTTGTATCCCTGGTCCCTGTGGGAGCTGAGCCTGGTTCCTGGATTTCTGCCCATGTGGGCAAGCACTGGAACTTTACCCACACAAGTCTGGGAGGGAGCCAGGTCTCAGAGCCGCTGCACCTTTCCCGTGGGGCACGGAGGAGGCAGGAAGTCTTGCAGTGTGTGGAGGTGAGTGTGACAAAGAGCGTGGGGATGAGGAGTAAGGAGGCTGTGCTGAACAGGGAAAGGCCTGTAGAAAATGCCATCCCTCATGTTCTGGGGGAGGCAGAAAACCTGGAATAAACTTTGGTGCTTCCTAGAGCTGGAATCCTAGGTGTTGGGAGGCCTTGCTTGCGTGTGATGGACAGTGAGGGAGGGAGGGAAGCTTCACACTGGAGGGCAAGGCTGGCCATGGAACCTTCCTTTTCGTAAGGTCCCAGCAGTGACAGAATATTTACAGAGCACCCATTTTAAAAACTGATTGCCCAGACCCAAATCAGCTTTGTCATACCCTAAGCTCCTCAGCCAGAGCTGGTCCAAACCAGAGCAACCAAAAAGGCCAACTAGTCCCACCATCCCATAGTACAATGAAAGCTGCCCAGCTGCCAAGCTCCCGAGTGAGGAGGGGCTTCCTAATAGTCCCGGCTGGTAGGAGGAAGAGATCTGAGTACTTCATGTTAATATTAGGACTATTAGCCACATCCATAGACCAATTCCCTCTGTGTAACTATTCATCTCTTATCATCCATCACCCACCCATGAATTCCTCCATTTATCTGTTCACATAACCGGCTCCACCTGCCAATCTATCTATCCATCCACCTGCTTTTTACCTACCAACTATTCACCATCTCTCTGTCTATCTCTTTATGCAGTGATCACTGCATCCCCCATCCAGAGAGAATGACTGTTGTATTCCTTAAGATGTGAGATTTCAACAAAACCTTTAAACCCTCTGTTTTCAATTTGAGTCAAAGTATCTACTGAATTACTTTTGATTCAGCAGTGTTGTTCTAAGTATTGTTGAGTAGGAATAAGGATTCAGACCAAAAAAATGTTCCTAAAGAAATATGACAACTAGATGCATTGAAGACTGTGGATTGGACCTTGGACAGTGAAAGTTTTACGGTACATCACTGGGACAATTGACATTTTAATATGGGTTGTGGAAGAGATAACAGTAATTGCTGAAGTGTTTAATTCCCTGATTTTGATAACTGCACCACTGTGGTTATATAAGAGAATGTTCTTTTTTGTAGAAAATTCTCACAGAATTATTTATGGATTAGAGGGAAAGATATCTTCAACTTACTTGCAAATGATTTCAGAGAAAAAAATTGTATGCAATATATATATATATATATATATATATATATATATATATATGGAGAGAGAGAGAACGTGAATGCATGGGATTGGTGAATCTGGGCCAGGGCTGTCAGGGAGCTCCATGTTCTATTTTGCAAGTGTTGGCTGATTACATAAAGTAAAAAGTAAACTCCCAAACTCATAGTCCCTCTCTCTTGGAGTTTACAGAGACGATCCTGGACATAGCATGTGAATCTGTGGGTGCTCGTGCTCCCTGCCTCCCCCCTGCAGTGTGCAGAGTGAAGAGTGAGAGACCAAAAGAACTGTGGGGGTGGGGAGTGGCTGGAGGAGAAGAGCATTAGCCTTGTGAGAGGCCGAAGGTAGCCTTGGGAAGTCTGCAATGGGCTGTGCATTGGATTGTTAGTTAAAGGACAAAAATAAGGTGCAAAATGTCTTCTTAGAATCAGCTTTGGTGCTGGGCTGAATGTCTCTGAACATACTGTCATGCAAAAAACTGATTCTTGTGGAGCCCCGGGCCTTATTCAGGCTATCAGAGTCTAGCTATCTCCACCAAGGAGTACTGGGATGTGCTAGCCAGAGAGGCTCTTCGGCAGGAGCCTGACCAGGCCAGCCTGGGCCTTGGTTGTTAGAGGGCTATTGAATGTAAGTGATGGTTGGCAGGTGTTCAATAGGTGTTCCGTGTCCAGTGACAAATGAGGAGGGCATGGGAAACTGTGGTGCCCATGAAGCACTGCTCTTGCCCCCTCCACAGGCCATTCTGTCACTTGGTCCACATTTCTACTGACTGTTAGTATCTTATAGACAAGGGGACTGAAGCACACAGAGATTATGCAAAGCATATTCCAACAAGGGACAAAGCTAGGAACTGAATGGCTGCAAACACCCTCCCCCCACCCCACCCCCCCCCGCCACTCTACCCCACAAAGAGCAAATTCCAGGGAGATGCTAGACAGAGGCAAGAAGGGATGGATCAGAAGTCGAAGGGTGAATGACACAAACAAAGCCTTCAACATTTTCCCAGCACGGATCTCAAGGGAAGTCTCAGCAAGGAAGGCCCTTGTGGGCACCGGATGTTCAGGAGAGGAACTGGGGGTCCCGGCCTTATCCAGCCATGACAGCAACCATCAGGATGATGTCCCTCCACTGGGGCTGTGGGTGCAGGCCCTCATCCAGCACTAGTGACTCTCATCAGAGGAGGGAATTGCTTCCTTCTCTGTGGCACCGACTCATCAGAATTCATCAAGAGGGCTTGGTGGCTTTGCGTGGGCAGATTCCAATTGCAAACTTTCCAGCTGCTGCTTCCTGCTCCCTCCTGACATGAACAGGAGAAGCAGTGCCCTCGACTCAGGCTGCGTGACTATTGAACAGGCATCAGCTGCTCGGGGCTTCCAGCCTCCTCCTTCTTGGTGACTTGGACTGGAGCTCCACACACCCATCTAGATCCCAGACTAGACTCTTCTTTGTAAAATGGAATCTTAGGGGACTCGGTACGTGCAGAACAGTCACCGTGAGATTATCAGTACCATTAAAGAACAACCACAGGTTGGTCAATTACAACCTGGCATGAAGGTCTCTAGTGATGTGACATGTAGTTTTTGAAAGACATAGAAAGAAACACACAAAGGAAGCCGAATGAGAGACTTAGTTCAAAACAGTGTCAGACAGGAGATTCATACAGACAACAGAGGTAAACTGAGCCAAGATAAATGCAAGTCCTTCAAAATGCAAATGGCTGGAGAGCTTGTCTTGGCAATAGATTTAGCAACAGGCCATGTGCAGATGGGGTGGGTGGGCATTTTTTTTATCATTCTCCGGGATCCACCACTGGATCACAGCTACTGCAACCTCACAGCACCAGGCAGCGCCTGGAGTTGTTCCCAGTTGTACACAGGGTTCCAGGAGGAGAGGGCAATGTCCATCTTGAGCTGTCACCCTGGGGCTTCTCGTGCCACGTGAGAAGCCACTGGTGCTTTAGTAAAAAGGTCACACACTTTCTGTAAAGGGGCAGTGATAAACAGTTCAAGCTTTGTGGGCCACGGGCGTCTGGGTCTACCATTCTACTTGGCCTTTGTGGCACAAACCAAAAAGATAAATGAATGCGTGTGTCTGGGTTCCAGGAAACCTTTATCAACAAAAACAGGTGGTGGGTCAAATTTGGCCTTTTGTCTGTCATCTACTTCAGAAAAAGAACAGACATGAATGATGGGTCCAGTCAGGGCTCTAAGGTTAAGGCATGTATGGATGGGTGACAAGCCTGGGTGGGGCTTCATGTGGTCTGGCTGCCCACTAGGTGGTCCCTGGGGGGAAGTTACATGGAGTTTGTTTTTACTGGTGTCAAGGAAGACCCTATACAAATGGATTTGGTACCACTGGAGGCTGGAGGACCAGGGAATTGACTGAATGTTCTTCAATGCCCAGTCTACTCTGATCAGAGAGCTTGTCTTCCTCCAAGGACTACCTGTCTTCCTATCTTGACTTTTCATGCCATTTCCCCACCCTTCCCTGTGCCGGCAGAGCTGACTTCTCCCACCCAGATGCATAGGCATGAATGGTCTATTGGAGACACAGATGCAGTCCCTCTGATCATGAGACACCAGGAACCAGAGACACATATATGACTGGAAGCCCCAGTGGACCCTTTGGTGGGTTCAGGATGGCAGGGGCTGCAGGTCCTTTCCCCTTAGGGTTGTGATACTTCACACTAATTGCTAATGTGGCAGGAACCTCCGGACATGCTTGTAAAGGGTTTTCTAGATTAGACTATTTAAAATGTGAAGACCCACTCTAAACATGAACAGCGCTATTCCATGGGCTGAGGTTCCCCACTTTGGATGCAATGTAACCAGTTGCCACATGAGGTGCCATGACTTTCCTGCCACGGGTTGCTTTTATTTTATTTTCCAGCAAGAGGAAAACAAAACAAAACAAAACAAAACAACTAATCTGGGGCGGGGAAAACCTGACTCCTCAGGAGGGGGTTTAGTACAGGATGAGGCTTTTGCCTTCAGGTCCCTCTCTCATCTGTTTCATCATAGAAATTTTGGGGGTGGGGAGCAGCTTCCGATGATGTGGGTGGAATCACAAACCACTGGCCAGTGGGAGAAGGCTGTGAGCATAGGTGGGGACTGCTCCAGGAATGGTCTGGGGCCCTCCATCTTAAGTTCTGCAAGGTCACGGCTGAGTTTGGAACAGCTTCGTACTTATCCACTTTCACAACGAACCCGTGAAATGGGTGCCAAGTGTGAGACTTCAGCAGTAAGTAACACAAATACCAACTTAAGAGGGCTGACTGGAACAGAGAAGTCTCTGGCTCATGACCGTGGTAGAAGGTCCAACTAGGTCACTGAGGTGGCAGCTTAGATAAAACAGCCCCCGACTGCAAAGGGCTCAGTTAGGAGAAAATGCACCTGCCTTCCTAGGAGCCATGTTCTGCAGCCCGAGGCTCCGCCTCTCTGGCCATCAGTGATTGGACAAGGGGTTCAGTCAGAAGCCCAGCAAGCAGCTAGTGGGGTGATACAGAGAGGGAGCTCTGTACATTACAGTGCCAGTATTTACAAGGTCCACACTGGATCTCTTGGAAATTTGAGCTGGGAATTCGGGAGAAATGTGTGGTGATGTGTAGAGGGACTTGGAGATGAAAATCACAGCAAGGGCAGTGAGCAGAGGAAACAGACCCAGGAAATGAAGGGAGGTGGAGCCAGCTAATTTTAAAGCTGGTTCTCTGTCCGTAGAGGTGAAGTCACTCTTTCCCAGGCCTCATTTGGTTCTGGTCATTATACACACCTCTGAATGAGTCCTCACCATTAGGTCACACCAAGTGGGTGACAGGGCTGTGCTCTTATCTTTGCTGCATCCACAGTATCCTGCTCTGTGGCCTCCTGCCTCCTCCTCACTAGTGTCTTGAGGACTTGAGTGAATGTCCCCTGGAATTCTGAAGATTTTTCCAAGATCCCTGTGTGGCAGAAGCCAGGCTCCTTCCCCACTGGGCATTCCTAATAGGGTGGGGAGGATGTTCCCTGTCTGTCCTTTATGTCATTCCCTATCTCATTAGCAGCTTCTCAGTTTCTCAACGCCACAGGGGCTGATGATGTCACCACTAGAATGTGACTATCCCCTGTTGAGCAAGTCACTGAATCCCATAGGCCTGCATGTCTTCATCTGTGAATTGGGGACATCAGCCCAGGCCTGGGAGGGTGGAATGAATGATATGTGTAAAGCCCTGGCAATGGTGGCTGGTACCCAGCATGTGCTAAGAATAACGGCATCCGTCCAGTGACTGAGAGCCAGAGCTCAGTGGCAATGGGAAGGATGGACACAGTGTGGGGAGAAAAGCAAATAGAGAAACATTGAAAGAGGGAGAAAGTTGGAGAAGAGAAGGGAGAATGTGTGTGTGTGTGTGTGTGTGTGTGTGTGTGTGTGTGTGTGTGTGTGTGTGTGATGTGGGGCTCACTGGGTGCTGGGTTTGACTTGAAGACTGGCTCAACATTCAATCTCTTGTTCTTCCTTCTCCCATATAATCTCTCCAGCATTCTGAAGAAGTCTGCTTCCACCCCCAGCAGTTGCCATGGTGATGAAAAAATCTGGACCCAGTGGAAAGTTCTCTGTGCTCTTGGCAACGAGACTGCAGCACCCTGCCTCCTGCCTGCCTGCCTGCCTGTGCGTGGGCGGCCAGCTATGGCTGCTGCCAGGATTCCAGGCCATCACAGTTCTGATGGGGGCCCAGATCTGCTCCCACTGAATCTAGGATGGGAGCCCTCAGACAACATGTAGCCTGCCCCACTTTACAGTGACTTGTTCAGGTCTGCCCACGCTTCTGGCCCCAGGGGTCTCTCTCTCTCTCTCTCTCTCTCTCTCTCTCTCTCTCTCTCTCTCTCTCTCTCTCTCTCTCTCTTCTCTCTCTCTCTCCCAGGCCAGACTTGAGTTTGGTGGACATGGTAGATCTGAGGACATCATAGATGAAGAACAGGCTTGCTGCAGAGAGTCAGGGAAATGCAGGAAACAACGGGGCCCTGGGGAAGCCACCACCACCTTTGCTTCCCCTCCCCCAAGACAAGGCAGTGATGAGGAGCTGTGGACTGAATATTTGCATACTCCAAACAGCGGACTGTTGAAATCTAATCATGGCTATATGGTATTAGGAGGCACAGCCTGTGAGAGGTAGTTATGCTCTTTGCAGAGTCCTTGGTGCTATTAGTAATGAGATTCCAGAGAGCTGTTTGACCCTTTTACCATGGGAGGACGTGATAAGAGTGTAGGTCCTCAGGAGCCACCGCATCTGTCAGCATCTCCAACCTGGGCTTCCCAGACTCTAGAGACTTAAAATGTTGATTAGCATCCAAGTCTATGCACAACAGCCTTGAGGTCAGCCCAAAATGTGTCCCTTGGGCAGTCTTGGTTCAGTACCTTCGCACACAATATCCCTAAAAGCCTTGTAGGACTCAAGCACATGAAACACTTCTCATCCCGGGAAGGTTGTGTGCAAGGTATTGGGATATTGCCACAAACTGGACACTGTCTCTAGCCCAGCCCTTGTCCTTATCTATCTGCTGCAGAAGATGATCCCCAGGCTTTGGGGCAGTGGAATTTTCCTCAGACCCATATGGCAATGAGAGGATGAGCCTTGTACTATCTCTGGAGCTCTGGCTACGGACACACTGAGGCTAGACTGGGCCACTTATGTCACAGTGTCCCTACAGGATTCAACTGTAGAGACAATTGTGGTCCTTGCAGAATTGCAGATGTAGTGGAAAGAGAGCTTTCTATCCTGTTTCTGATGATGAAATTCAGATACCACAAGCCCCTCATTAAGAGCACAGGGCTTCCTCCAGTACCTGATCCATGGTTTCTAAAGCCATTTCCCCAAGAACAGAGCCTAAGACTCTAGATCTTAATTTGCACTAGAACCTTAAGAGTTTGGCAGCTGCCTCTAGATTTATCCTGATGCCTTCCTTACACAAGGGCACAGACTTCCTCTAGAGAAGGGAAATAATGATGTAAGCAGGAGGCAGCATAAGGACGAGAGCTGAAGGGTGGGTTCACGGTCACTCCTGAGCTATGCGATCACAGAAGGCTCACATCATTTTCCCAAGCCTCAGTTACCACCTCTAAAACAGGACTCAGGCCACCAGCCAGTGCTGGTTCTACCAGGAAGTCTTATACTCCTCAGAGGAAGGGCCACGCCTAACTCTCCCAAGGTCCTACCCTGGATTCTGGTACAGTGGTCTTGGTCTAATCAGAGAGTAGGAACAGTCCTTCCCCAAGACCAGCCACCCAACTCATGCCGTTCATTTACTCAAGCAGAATGTATTGCCTTCACCCGTGTTCTGGGCATGCAGCAATAAGTAGACAGACTAGAAGCTTCCAACTCACTGTTGGGACTGGACAGGTGACATCACACATTAGAACTTAGGGTGCACGGGGCACTACCCAAACACCAAGAAGGAGACAATCCTCAGATTTGAAATCAAGATGACTTCCTGAGAAGGTCCCAGCTCAGTCAAGGCTCCGACAACAAGGTTAT
The DNA here is from genome assembly GCF_003668045.3 of Cricetulus griseus. Taxonomy (NCBI): domain Eukaryota; kingdom Metazoa; phylum Chordata; class Mammalia; order Rodentia; family Cricetidae; genus Cricetulus; species Cricetulus griseus. Next base: position 105,435,284 of record NC_048598.1, on the reverse strand, counting down.
TAATTATCATTAATTATCACATTAGTCAGAAAAGGAAGCCTGGTAGGGTCCCTGGAAGCATGTGCAGGAAGAAGAGAGGGAGGGCTCTCTGGAGCCACATATGTCTTCTTCCTCCAACATCTGCTTCCCAAAGAAACCACCTCATCCTAAGCAGGGATAGGAGGAGAGAGTTCAGGACCATGGAGAGCTCCGTGTTCCACCAATGCTCTGATCCTATGAACCCCAAGGGGTTTAGCTCAGGCTAAGCTGGGAGAAGACGCAGGGAAGGGATTGTGCAGGTGAGGAAACCGCCAGGCTAGGAGCCAGACAAGGAGTCTGACTGAAGCTGAGGGTACCAACTGTCATCTCCCAACGGGAACCTGCTGGGCAACAACCAAGAACCTTGCTGGTCACACAGAAACAGCAGGATGACTGAGACAACGGTTCTCTGCTACTTAAGACCATAAAGCCTGGGGTGCAGAGATGGTCCAGAGGTTGGAAGCACTGGCTGCTCCTCCTGAGGTCTTGAGTTCAATTCCCAGCAACCACACAGCAGCTCACATGCATGCAGACAGAACACTGTATACATAATAAATAAATCCTTCAAAAGACCATAAAGCTCTTTAAAAATTGAATACATTGTAAATGATGTGTTTATAAGCATAACGTAATAAACCAGCACATTGTAAATTGTCAGGTGAATATTGCTGTGAGAGAAAGAGATGGCCTCTTTTCCCTGAGAAACAAAGGATCCCAAGTCTTGTAAAATCTCAGAGCATACTGCGGATACGGCTAAGAGCCAGTCGCCCTCCAGAGGACAATACACTCTAAGTGAGAGAGAGGGGTGAGGCAGAGAGAGATAGCCGAGGCAGAGTTGAGCTGAGTCTATCTGAACCCACCCGCTAACCAGGTTCTGGGGAGCCCACTGAACCTACTAGTAACTATGAGCACTTCAAAGTCCACTATAACTGTTTAGCATTCATCAATGAGTACGAAATATAAAGCCAACATGTCCAGGAGCTTATGCTATGGTGTTAGACAGATAAAAAGGAACCAACTGGTTCTAAATCCTATGCTACATTCAAATCAGTAAGTGCTGTGCAATGAGAGGAAATGGCCTAGCAAGGAAATGGGGGTTGGAGCAGCAGGAAGGGCTCAGGGGCAGGAGGCCAGGAGGGGAAACTGCCATTCTAAATACACAGATCAGGGGCTGGAAAGATGGCGCAGGCGTGCACTTGTGGCACAGAGTACCAAGGTTTGATCCCCAGCACCCACAGGGTGGCTCACAAGCATCTGTAACTCCAGTTCCAGGGACTTCAGTGCCCTCTCCCGGCCTCCTTGGTACACAGATATGTAGACAACATCAAAGAAAAAATACAGAGGTCAGGGTGGGTCACATGGCCACACAATGGGTGGGAACAGCTTGAGCAAAGGCTGTGAGGAGGGGATATGGCTGTTCTGAGGGAGAATGACAAGGAGGCCAGTGAGGCTGCCAAGGAAGAACCAAAGAATAGGGCCGTCAGAAGGCAGGCGGAGGAGCCATATCTGGTGACCCATTGATTGTGCAGACTTTTCTCTGGGTTCAAGGAAACATAGCAAGGTTCTGAGCAGAAAGTAAGGATGCTATAGATTGTATGTAGGAAGCTCCCATGTTAGACAGCTTTTCGTTACTATGACAAACACTCAAGATGAATCAACTTACGAAGAGAAAGCCTCATTTTGGTTTACAGTTTCAGATGTTTTAGTCCGTGACTAACTGGCCCTGCTACTTTGGGCCTGCAGCAACATGGTGTATTATGGTGAGAGTATGTACCTGAGGAAGCCTACTCATCTCCTGATTCAGAGTAGAGGAGAAACAGAAGTTTGGGGAACCAACATCTGCCTCAAAGGTAGGAAGTCTCTGGTAAAGCCTTAAAAGTCTGACCATCTTTAATACATAAGACTTTGGGATACACTTATCCAAACCATAGTAGCTCCTGTGCTGAGGATAAACCATGGGGCAAAGGGGAGTTAATTATCCAGTTGAGAGATGTGGGGCAGTGAGAGGCAAGCTAGGGGACTCCTGGGGACAGGGACAGTACAGTCTGCAGATGCTGTGGATGATCAGACATGGATCAGAAGGCCAGGAAGGAGCCAAGGGCCACTCATGACTCAGGTTTTGGCCTGAGCAAGAGTAAGGATGGAGTTGTTGTCAACTAAGCTGGGAACAGCTGCAAGGAAAGCATATTTGGGGAACATGGAGATGACTCAATTGATTGTTTGCTTTGAAGCACAAAGATCTGAGTTTGGATCTCCAGCAGCAAGAGACCCTGTCTCAAGGAAATAAGGTGGAGTAATAGATATCTGGCTTCTGCCAGTGGGCTTATGGGAGACAGGAGGGTCCCCAGCACTCACTGTCCATTCAGCCTTGTCTCCTTGGTGAGCTCCAGACCAATGAGAGACCCTATCTAAAAAACAAAAACAATGTCCAAGGAACAACACCTGAAGTTAACGCCTGATACCCACATGAACACACACACACACACACACACACACACACACACACACACACACACACACACACACACACACACACACATCTCCACACACCCATACCCCCACACACAGAGGGGGCAAGCTTGAGGACAGAATAGTAACTCAGTTTCAGATATGTTCTGTGTAATGCCCTTTGGGCAGACCTGCAGACACACTGGAAGCATTTCTGGATTTTACAACCTGGAGTAACTCCACTCCAAGATGGGTCCTAAGGATGTGAGAGCTCAGGGTTCTATCAAAGCTGGAACACTGTTCCCCACACTCATCTTGTCCTTGGGTTGGGTCCAGGAGCTGGTGACACTGCTAAGATCACTTCTTGTGTGTCTCAACAGCTCTGACTGAGAAGACCTCTGTCCCAGGGGTCTCAGGCTATGCTGTGGCTTCAGATCTTAAGACAAGCAAGACAGTGAGGGTATGCAGACGTGTGTTCCCGGGGTCTAGCTATGAGCCTTCGTGACACCAGGTTGACTAGTTCCTCAGCTCCTCAGTGCTTCAGCTTCCTCCTCTATGGAGGAAGAGACACAACTGCTGTGTCTCATTATGTGGCATAATGTCTGTCAAGGTTGGATACAGTGAGTTCTCAAGAAATGTGAGCATTCTTGTCATAGTTAGGATGTGGCTGCCATGGCTTCAGCTTCTGTCAGACGAGCAAACCCTGACAGGTCCAGGTCCAAAGCTTGTTCCAACCTGTGAACCAGATGGAAGCATTCACTCATTGTGTGTGTGTGTGGTGGGGGGGGGGGGGTTCATGTGAACGAAGCTGCATCATGCCACAGCACGTGGGTGGATCAGAAGACAACTTTCAGGAGCCGCTTCTCCCTTCTCCCTTGTTTTGAGGCAGGGTTGTTTCTGCTGCTGATCCATGTGCCCCAGGCTTACTGGATCCCGCTGTCTCCACCACGTGTCTTACCGTAGGAGTGTTGGGATTGCAGATGTTTGCTACCACATTTGTCTCAGGTCATCAGGTTTGCAAAGTGATGGCTCTTACCCACTGAGCCCCGTCTCTCACCCTCACCTCACATGCACAAGCCTAGACATAGACATTTTACAAAGATAGCCACAGAGGCGACTCCGAGAGACCAAGTGTCAGGCCTCGGAGCTCAAAGCCAGAGCCCAGGAGACAGGCAGCTGCCAAGAGCTCTGGTGACAATGGGAATGGGGCTCAAGGCTATGTTAGAAGCAGAGGTCAAGCAGGATACAGTAGATGCAGGAGAAGTAGATCTGCAGGAAGAGGGGAAACCCAGCAGCCTCCAGAAGGGCACTGAACATTCTGACCACAGATGCGTGCCTATCCTTTTGGGTCCCCCTCAGGCCCCTTCTGCCTGAACTTCAGCAGAAAAGCAATTGGCTTAGCCACCCTATAGCTGACCTGGTTTCCTCCAGCTCCCTGAACCCCAAACTTAGCTGTATTTCCATGCCCAGCTTCTGCCACCTGGCTGCCACCTCACCGTGTGTCCTTGGGTGGATAGCTTCATGACTCTGGGATAATGCAAATGCTTGAATTGTCCAGGGGAATTGCCTTCACTGGAATGAAGGTCTGAGGAAGCCAGGATCCTTGGCAACCTGTTTGTTTGTTATATATCCTGTGGTCTACGTTGAGCTATATGTATTGCTTAGGAATATATTTTTTATGCATATCTGTGTGTGTGTGTGTGTGTGTGTGTGTGTGTGTGTGTGCGCGCGCGCACGTGCGCGCACATCTATACCTGTACATACTTATATGAGTATGCTTGTGGAGGCCAGAGGCCAACATCGGTGTTATCCTCAGGAACACTGTGCACCCCCTTTAAGAATAGGTCCCTCATTGGCCTCTCATTCACCTTTGAGGCTAGACTGACTGGTTAATAAGCCCCAGGACTCTTCCTGTCTCTGTCTTCCTAGACTGAGTTATGAATGCTGGCCACCACCCTTAGCATTTTCACTTGGGTTCTGGGTATAAAACCAGAATTTTGCCAACTGTGTCATCTCCCCAGCTTGGCTCATGGAAAAATTTGAAAGTAAATGAAAGTGAGGTATGGAGGCACACACATAACCCCAACACTGAAGAAGCTCAGGCAGGAGGATGGCAGTGAGTTCAAGGCCAACTTGGGCAACATGATAAGTTTGAAGCCAACTTGGGATATATAGAAAGATCATGTTTAAAAAGATATAAGAAGAAAAACAAATCAAAGAAAGCAAATGAATGAGTGCCCAGTCTTCATCCAAGAGCAGGTGTGGGCAAATAATCTAGTAGGTATTGGAGGACAGTTCCGTTCTCTCTCCAGAGACCTCAAGAAATCAGTCTCCCATAACTTGACCCAGACACCAGCTACCCTCCCACTCCGAGTCTCCTCACACTCTGGAATTCCAGCATCTTCACTAGACCAGTCACAAGGGGACCCTCAACCTCACCATTCTCACCACTTAAATGACACTCGGTTCCTCTCACCCTCTCCATCTGATCCCGGATGTTTAGGCAAGACCATACCATCTCTCCCTGGCTACTTACCAGAGTGACCTTCAAAAATCTTCTGCCTCCAGTGACATATTCCAATTGTGAAGCCCCCACCCCCATTGCAGTCCCGTGGGTCTTTCCAGGATCACTTTCATTCTCAGGGCTCAGCCTGGGGTTCTTAGCATGGCTAGCTTGGCCCTTAGACTGCATTTCAGCTTAACTCCCTTGCCTCTTCCCTCTCCACACACCTGACCTTTCTACTCAATGCCCTCCTTGAGCATTCGAGACCCTCCCAGATCTTTCTGTGCTGTGTGCCTTTACCTTTTTATGCCTGCAGCCTGGAATGCCTGTGTTACCTGCGTGATACACCTCCTCCCCTCACATCCCTCAAGGACACCCGGAGAAGCCCATTCTGACCACCCAAAGGCTGGCAGTCCCCCTCTACTTCTCATGAACACATCTACTGTATTATAGTTCTCAAGCTGCACCTTAGAGTTTTGGAGTCCCCTCTTCCCTCTGAGATATTTCTAGAATAGGCTCATGGTTTGTTCAGATAGCAAATTTAGACACGAATATAGATGCAACTATTTAAACCTAAGCAGTGTCTAGCTCAAGTAGGTGTTTATAAAAATACAGCCAGTGAACGTATTGATGGGTAGAGCGGATGGACAAGTGAACCAGTAGAAAGATAAGATTGAATAGAGGGAAGGGTGGGTAGGTGAGAGTTAAGAGGCAGGAAGTATGGATGGATGTATAGATTTATTGAAGGAATGAGGATGGAAGAAGGAAAGAAGCCACCTCGATGGCAGATGCCTTTAAATCCCAGGCAGGCAGACCTCTCTGAGTTCAAGGCCAGCTTGGGCTGCATAGTGAGATCCATTCTCAAAATACCAAAAAGAAAAAAAAAGATGACAAAAGAAGGACGCTAGTTAAAGAGAAGGATAAAAGAATAGATACTGAGGGGCTGGAGAGGTGGCTCAGAGGTTAAGAGCACTGGCTGCTCTTCCAGAGGTCCTGAGTTCAATTCCCAGCAACCACATGGTGGCTCACAGCCATCCGTTCTGAGAGCTGATGTACAGATATACATAGAAGCAGAATGTTGTATACATAATAAATAAAATCTAAAAAAGAATAGTGGAAGGATATATGGATGATGTGTGCATGGTATGGAAAGAGTGCAGTCTAAATAACTGACATGATGGAAAATGAAAACTGAAAGGCTGGGAGATAGGGCGGATGGATAGAAAAGTTGGATGCTGGGAGATAGGGTGGATGGATAGAATAGTTGGATGGTGTTGAACGGGAAAATGGAAGAGAATCAGGAGGAGGTTGGGAGTGTAATTAAGTTGGCAGAGTGCTTGCCTAGCACACATGAAACCCAAGATTCAATCACCAACACTCTTAAGAAATAAATGGGATGGGTGGATGGGTGGGTGGGTGGCATGGAGAATGGTACAGAAGACAGGAGGCAGAGTGGAAGCATGCATGGATGGAAGGCAGGATGCCTTTTGTGTTCCTGGAGCTGTCAGTTTTCTCACAAGACATCTAGGGCTCCAGGCAGTCTCTGAAGGCATTTCTGCTGCCTGACTTTATGAATGTATCCTGTACATTTTGCCTTGGGCAGTAAATGAACCATCCATCTGTGTTTATTAAGATAAAAGAGGAGCTGGACGGTGGTGGCGCATGCCTTTGACCCCAGTACTCAGGAGACAAAGGAAGGCAGAGCTCTGTGAGTTTGAGGCCAGCCTGGTTTACAAATTGAGTTCCAGGCAGCCAGGACTGTTACACAGAGAAACCCTGTCTAAAAAAACAAAAACAAAAACAAAACAAAAAACAAAAATCTAAAAGAGGAACCAGATGTGGTGACACACACTCATACCATTCCTAAGACAGAGGCAGAAGGACCCCAAGCTAATACTTAGTGAGACCATGTCTAGAGAAAAAATAATAAAAAGGAGGAGGGGAAGATAAAAGGAAACAGGAGAGAAACTAAGAGCCCATCTCCCCATCTCACCAAAGCATAAATATTAACTCATTTCCTCATTTTTTAAAAGAGAAGAGAATAGAAAACTGAAGATCACTTAATAGATTCAAGAGGATTGGAAGGAAAATGGAGACCAGAGGGCTTAAAGAAGCCTGTCCGTCTTAGCCAGTTCCCGAGATCACCTTGCGCTGTCTTCCTCATGCTCACCTCTCCCTGGAGGCTCGCTCTGAGCAGTGCTTGCTCTGTTCACTGGCCTGCAGGAGAGTGTCAGAGAGCAAACAAGGAAGGCAAGTGACCTCACCCTAGGGTGTGGCTGGGGAGACCTGGCAGGGACAGCTTCGTTTCCACCTGAATGTGACCCTGGGCATGGGAGGAAGAGACTCTGGCTTGGTGCCATCACCAAGGCACCTGCCAGGCTCATGACACAGAGAAGGTCTGGGTACCCAGAGGACCTCCCAGGGGAGGTAAGCTGGAAGGCCAGGGTGCCCCTCATGGAACCCAGAGCAGGGCATAGAAGTGGAGGGCTCTATGGCTTCTGTCTCCTGCCTAAATTCCATAATAAAGGTCAGGATCCAAAGACTTTTCTTTCCAAAGTGGTCCTCATTGTTTTCTTTCTTAACTCTTTGTCCATACACCACTTTAATGAAGCTTCTGGCAAATGCTGGTTCACTGTGGTACCTACTGCTCCATTTCCTTGTAGTGACTCAGGAGAGCACTACTTGGGCTGCTTGTCGCTTTCTCCATGTCCTTTCTTCAGGGACCCTTGGGGAATATCTAGTGCTGCCACTTACTATGGTATTGATCTCCCCAGTAACCGAGTGTTCCAGCAGCCTAAAGGGAAGCAGCTTGGAGTTTCTTCAACATAGACATGGATCCAGAACCCAGGGCAAGAGAGCTTAGGCACCAAGTGGCACAGAGTCTTGAAGTCTCTGTGTCATTAGGGAAAAAAGAGAATTCCATCTTTCTGCTTCCTAGTCTAGGATTGCAAGGCAGAGGTGTGTGTGTGTGTGTGTGTGTGTGTGTGTGTGTGTGTGTGTGTGTGTGTGTGTGTGTGTGTGTGCATTTTGTTAAGTATGAAGCTGAGGATGAAGCCAAGGACAAAGCATGTGTTTTTGAAGCTGTCATGTTTCCCTTTTCTCTTTCACCCTGAATATTTTTGGTCACTATGGTGACTAGAAAAAAAAAAAACAGAAAAAGAAAAAACCCTCTGCTTTAAAGTCAGGGAGAGTCACAGTTTCCTAGGAGGCAGCCTGTGGGGGCTGCTGGGTGTGGCTTTCTCCTTTTTGTGCATGTGTGAGTGCGCACACGCACACACAGTTGGCCAGTCCCATGCCTCCAGCCACAGATGCTCAACCCTTGTGGGCATCGGGCCAGCTGTGGTTTTGAATGCTGTTGTTCTCCAGAGTTAAGGATCTGCGGTTTCTAGTCGCACTTCAGGCTACCACCCTGCCCTGTTCCCACAGGTGTTCCCGATTCATGCAAACACAGAAGTATGTACTCACAGAGGTATCCCAGAAGACATTACAGGAAACTAGGGCTCAGGCTATAAACCTTAATGTGTGCTTCTCTATGTTAATATCTGAACTGTGCAGAAGTGTGGGCTTGTTGGACTGTGGAACTTTGTGACTTCTTCAACAGGAGTCCAGCTTCTTCCCAGGCCTCCGTGCCTCCTTTCCCCCTACACAGACCTGAGTGATTTCGGTCAAAGTTAAGGCTCATATATCTAGGCCTGGGGTCAGGAAACTTTGTGAAGGGTCTGTGAGTATCTTAAACTTTGGTTGGTCATGCAACCTTGCTTGTAGTGACTTTGCCACTGGAGCAAAAACACAGCCATGCTTAACAGTAAACGAATAGCCATATTGAGTTCCAATAAAGCTTTATAAAAACAAGTGGTGGACCAGACCAGACTCATCAGGCCACTGTTTGTCACCCTTTGATTTAGAAAAAGGACAGATGTAAATGGCCAGCATGGAGAGTGTTCAGGAAGTGGAGGCTTCTGTGGCTTGACAAGAGTTCAGTGTGACTCTCTGAGGAATTACCCTTAAAACATCACAGGATTGGGGATGGATGCACTGGAGGCTGGCTAGAGTGAGAGGCAGCTACAAAAGGGGTCATTTTTCATTCACAACAAGAAAGTCCTCCTGGGTCCTCAGCACTGAGTGCCTGGCAGATGGCGGGCACACAGCAAACGCTTGATTATGGCAAGTGAATTTCTTTCCAAAGAGTCTCACCATCCTTCCTTCACTCCTGCTCTTCTTACAGCTCAAGGCTAGCCTCTTTTCTTTGACATGTCCAGGAGCTCTGTGCTCCAGAATCTTGTCAGGTCTGTGACCATGTCAGGGGTGAAGGTATATGCTAGGGGGAGGAGTCCAGGGAAGGGCAGGGGCTGACTTCAAGTTCTTCACACACTGTTCCAGCCAGCAGGCCTGCTGAGCCTCATCTGATACCAGGCATAATCAACAGACAGGTGAGTGAGGTCTGCAAAGGGATGCTCTCAGCACTGTCAAGGGACAAGAGGCCCCGAGTGAGATCCATTTGAACACAGAGCTGTGGGATATATGGTAAAGTAAAATAAAAATGTTGGAAGGTGGAGTTTTGTTTGTTGGGACTGCTGGCCAACTCCCAAATAACCACACAGAGACTTAATATTAACTATAAATACTGGGATGATAGCTTAGGTTTGTTTTTAGCTAGCTCTTGTAAGTGAAATTAATTTCTCTCAATCTGTGTGCTGCCTCAGGCTTGCTTACCTCATCCATGAACTTCCCATGCTGCTGCTTCTGGGTCTGGCTGGAGACTCCCCGGACTCTGCCCTTCTTCTTCCCAGCTTTCTCTCTGCCCTGAAAATCCTGTCTAGCTACTGGCCAATCAGCTTTTTATTAACAATGAGAGCAAGGCATTTTGACAGTGTACTGAAGGATGATTTCACAGTAATGTTGGGTGACCCACAGTCTAGAGAACAATGAACTTTGGGTGTTTGTAACTCTCACATCCCCTGCCTCATGGGAGAGGCCCCCTTTGCTGCCCCTCCCCTCAGACAAGTGTAAGCGACCCTGGGCATTCCTTAGGCTCTGCCCACTCCCTATGCTCTCTGAAAACTTCTCCGGAGTGAGGGCCCTGTGGAGTGGGAAAACTTCTCTCTCTCCTTCAGAGCCTGTTGAGACTCACCCTCTCTACGGGAAGCTGGTGCTGATCCACCTCAGGCCTCAGAATGCTGGAGAGCACTTGTTCTTCTCAGGCAGCTTGCCTCCCTGAAGCAGCCAAGAAAGCTCTGCATTGAGGGGCTGGCTTCTTAGCCATGGTTCTCTACATTGCTGTCCCAGAAACTCTTCACTACTTCACTATTGCCACACAACTCATGTGGAAAAAAAAAAAAAAAAAAAAAAACACCTACTACCGGGATGGCTGCAGACTTATGGAGGGGAAAGTGTGAGTCAAGGGAGCAATCCTCCCAGTGCCCCCCACACTCCCTTCTGCAGACATTCTCCCCAAGAAGACTGGCAACACCAGTCTATCCAGAGCCAACCAGAGTCCTTCAACCAAGCCCCACTAGGGATGCAGTTCAGCATTCTGACCTCGGCATGAGGGTATCCTGAGGGCCTGGGTCATTTAGTATTGATATCTAGGATAGCAATGTCCAGCCCACTTTTCCCTCCAAAGCTCTCTGGCCACTAGCTGCAGCAGGTCCCCCGCCCCACTTGCATTCTCTGGTAGGGATGACTAAGGTGTGGGAGGGACATCACAGGGCTAGAGCTCAGTACATGGGCTTCGGAAGTAAACCAAATCCAGGTTTTCCTTTCAGCTCTGTGACCCTGGCCAAGTCAATGAACCTCTCTGAGTCTCTCCAAGGTAGTGGTCCCTTTCCAGGCTACCAAAAGGATTGAAGAGGCAACATGGAGAATGTTTATGGCACCGTGATTGGCTCACAGAAAGCACAGAACGAACAGCAGTGGACCTTATTGTTATATGACCTACAGAAGTCAGGGCTCCAGTTAAGGCACAAGCATCCCAGCATCCCCAGCTCCAGGTGCTCTGGCTGCCCTTCCCTCCACCCCTACTCTTCACCTTCAGTGGTCACAGTGCCCCTGACTTCCCAGCCAGAATGAGGCTGGCCATTCCAGTCACCAGAAGGAACTGGAACAGCTGGCTCCAGAGGTGCTGGTTACGGTGTCCTCCTGACCTTGCAGATATGAGCTTGCTCTCTGTCTTGGCCTGCTCTCCCTGCTCCCTTCCCCTCAGCGAAGGAGAAAGATAGGTCCAGAAAAGAAAACAGATGGAAGTCTGGCTTTTGAGTCAGAGCCAAGGAAGCAATGTGAACCTCCAAAACTTGCTCTGCCCTTTCTGTGATCTGGAGTAGGTCCCTTTACTTCTCAAAATTTCAGTTTTGTCATCTCTACTGTGGGGACGGTAGTACCAGCCCTGGGATGTCGGGTGTTTCCTCCTTGCTCTGGGATGAACTATGACTTCCCCTTTTGAGTTGATCTTTCTGTTGCTTCTGCATGGCCCCTAGGCACCACCAAGCTCATGGGGGAACCACATGAGCTTCAGTTTCAATGGTAAATGGACAATAATGGCATCTTCAGAAGAGTGGCAAGGGGGACACACGGCTGTGGGGACTGGTAGCCACATAGTCCTTCTCCCAGCCTGCTGCCTACCATATGGCTGGAGCAATATGCTGAGGTTCAGGTGGGATTAGAACAGGACCAGACAGGAGCCCATAGACACCAGGGTTGGCTCTACTGGAATGGCAGCCTTATGATATGCTTTTCTTAGGCAAGGGAAGGCCTACGTGCCCCAGACCTCCCTGCCAGAAAGAGAGCCTCAGTACCTTAGAGAGCCAGGATCCCAGAAACCCAGGGTTTGGCCTCAAGCTGTGGGCTGTTTTCCAAGACAGAGTGACCCTGGGGTCAGAAGGCCTCCCCAAGATGCCCCCCCCTTTGAGGAAATTCACATTGTGGCTAGGTCCCCAAAGGATTCCCTGCAGGGATACAACTGGGTCAAGATATACAGAAAATTTGTTTGTGGAGTCCAGGCTTCTCAGCAGAAGTGGGGGCAGGGGCGGGACTTTGGCCAGGAGAGGCACCTGCCTGGGTCTTGGGCATGCTCAACAATCCATTTCTTAGCCAGAGGAGCCCCCGTCCATTGCTCCTGGGTCATCAAGGTGGGACAGGCAGAGCCTATGCCTGGCTTTCCCTGCCCATAGAGGAAGTGAGCCAGAGAGTGGGCACTGGTTGAAGTTCACACAGGAATGCTGGCTGCTTGCCACCCTGGGCTGGGCTGATTACCAGTGGCCTTTGGTGTGCCAAGTACCTCAAAGGTAACCTTTGACATGCTTTCCCAAAGAAGGTTATAGCCTCTGTCCTACACTGCTGAGATGTCTGCAGCTAACACAGAGGGTTCCCTCATCAGTTCCTGTCCTATGTCCCTTATGTCCGTTAGCTGGCTTGTGGCTACCACTAAACTATTGCTCCCGGGGGCTTCAGAGTGGCAGTTTGTCCATTGTAGGCCTGAAGTGATGTCACTAGGCTTGTTCTTATTGACATAGACCTATCCTGATGGCCTATATTGAGTAAGATACTAAGAACTTGGAAAGTGGCATGGCTGGGCTGGTTCTCCAACTCCAAGTCCCTAACTCTGGGGAACAGTTGGGGACTTAGCCAAACACTGACAGTCAACATATGAGGGACAGGCAGATGACTGCCCTCCAGCCACCACCTCCAAGTCACTCTGAGTAGAGGCCCAACCTGGTTTATCTTAATGTGTCTTTTAGGGGCCAGAGACCCTCCCTCTAGTCTCAGTTTCAAGACCTAAACCTTAAGTTAAACAGAGTGACCTTTCAGGTTTAGTTCTGTTCTGGCCCTGGGGGAAGCCTCTGGCCCTGGGGAAGCCGCTCACGTGGGGGAATCACCTAGCTCAGCCTCGGCCTTGGCTCAACAGCTCAGGAAGCAAAGAGAAGGCTCTTTAGGTTGTCATAACAGAGTGGCCTCCAGGCACCTCCTGTTTACCCAGGCTGAGCAAATACAGCCAGGGCCCTAGCAACAGGTACAAAGGGGCCCTTGTGCCTCTGCTCCCTAGGCTCCCCCCACAGCCTAGCCCAGCCCAGCTGGGAGCTCTCAGAGAGGCAGGGGACCTAGCCTGCAGCAGCCTGGCAGGTAGGAACAGGGCAGAGTGTGTGCAGGGCTTGCTCTGTGCTTGATCTGAGAAGTCAGGTCTGCAGGCCCTGTCCTGCACAGGCAGGAAATGGCCCATTCTTCAGATCAGCAAACTGAGGCTCGGACAGGAGCCTGGCAGGGGCTTGTCAACTGGACATGGAGCATGTGATCTCAGACCAAGGAGGCAGTTATTGTTCAAGAGACCTACATTCAGCACGACTGTCAAGCGTGCCCCCCCCCCCCCCCCATATGTAATCAAGATAGACACAGCGTGTTTGGATCTCCTGGCATGTGAACCTCAAAAGTGAACAGCTGTGTGAGGATTTTGCCTGGGCTGAGAAAACAGACAGGAGTCAAGAACAACGGAGGAGTCCCCCCGCCCCCCCCCAGCAGTAGGCCCTTCCTCAGCCCATTTGAGAATGTGTGTGGGGGGGTTGTTTCCAGTGCACCCATACACCAGGTGGAAGTGTGATGAGCTGTTCTGGATCACCAGAATGATGAATGCCCAAGTTAAAAACAAAGTCAAACCCCAGGAGAGATAGGGAGATGGCTTGGTTAATGTGTACAAGCACGAGGACCTGAGTTTCATGCCCAGCATCCATACAAGGCTAGGCGTGGCAGTTCACTCTTGAAACCCCAGCTCTGGGAGGCAGAAACAAGAGGATCCTTGTGGCTCTGCAGTCAGTCTGCCTTACCTGATCAGTAGGCTCCTTAACCAGTGACAGATCCTGTCTCTAAAAATAAGAGGACAGTTTCTGAGGTTGACCTCTGACCTTTGTGTGAACCTTCATGTCCATGCCCACACCCAACTCATGTCCCTACACAAAATAAATCTTTTTTTTTTTTTTAAAGCAAACCAGAAAAAGACTGGGAAATTTTTATACATTTCTATAATAAGGAATTTGAATGGCTGACAAACCCTAAGAAATGGAGTTAACTTGACCAACAGCGCAAGTGAGTGTAAAGGGCTGGGGTGGAGCCCTTGCTTGGCAAGTGTGAAGTCCCCGATTCCATGGCGACAACAGCAGAAATAAGCAAACATCAATGAAAGCAGCGGAGGAGATTTTCTTCTCCTCCATTGTATCTGCAGAGGATCTGAGGGTATTCTTCCAGGGTCTGGCAAATAAATCTACAGAATGCTGGACCCTTTCTAGTGTCTTCTTACCTCCAACATAAATTAGGCACCTTGTTATTGCTGCCTCCCATGCTGGGGAGAGGGTCAGTTGTATTGTTAATTTACTATGCCTGAGCACTTAAAGATGTGGCAGGTGGGCTGATGGCCTTCATACAGGTAGATTCCGTTTATGGTTATTGTTGTTCAAAGTGCAAGTTGAATTAATGCAGCCTTGCTAAATGCCATCAAAGAGCCGTGCAATCAGTTTTCAGGGAGCCCTAGTCCAGGGTGTGGAAACAACACAGCTGACAAAGAGCCTCATAGAAGGGTGCTTGATCCTTAAAACAATTGGCAATCGGTGATGTCAACATCCAGGAAGAGGGGACGATTCGATTCTGACTGTCTATGCAGTGGGATGCTCTCCAGCATCAGAGGAGACAGGGGTGCTTGTGCTGACATCATGGTAATGGGTAAAAAACAGTAGCCACTTGGAAGCGGTGCAGGGCGGTGAGACCAGTATCTGGGTGCAGGCTGTGCCGGGGAGGGGACCCCGGATGTGGGAAAGGCTTCTCTTCATGGAGCGCTTTAAGGTTGCTTTCCATTTCTTTGTTAAACTTCATGTACTGTTTAAAACGCTGCTTTTGTTTGTTTTGAAATAGAGTCTCACTATGTAGCCCTGGCTGTCCTGGAACTCACTATGTAGACCACACTGGCCTTGAACTATAAAGATCCACCTACCTCTGCCTCCTGAGTGCTGGGATTAAAAGCATGCGTCACCACATCCGGCCCTGAACATTTTATTTTATTTTTTTAGTGTAGATTGTTTTTTGTTATTTGTTTTTAAAAGCTCCCGGAAGTTATTTCCTTTTGTATATAAGGATCACCATGAAGCTGGAGCGATAACTGTTGGTAAAGTGTTTGCTGTACAAACATAAGGACCTGAATTCAATCCGCAGCACAAACACCTGCGGTGGTCAGTGAACCAAGAACAACGAGAGACCCTGTTTCAGAAAGTAAGGCAGATGGCACTCCTGAGGGACACATGAGGTTGTCCTGTGGGCTCCACGTGCATGCATGTCCACACACCTGCACACACGCATGCCCGCGTTAGAATTGACTGGAAACCTGGGACCTCAGTTTCTGGGTCCAGAACAGGGATGCAGGTGGGGTTCTCTGTCAATGCTATGGGGTGAGGAGGCTGAGGGTGCCACCCATCAGTAGAGGTCACAGGAAAGGTCCTGGACTTGAAACACGGTGCACAGCAGGTAGAAATGCTGGCTGCAATCTTGGGGACTGACAGGCTAGATGCAGGGCAGACTTTAAAGAGAAGTGCCAGGGTTGAGATGAGGCTCTTTCCAGGGCTTCTGCTGCATTTAGCAGCTCACATTTGGATACAGTCCTGGGGAGTACCTGGGAAGTTGTTGTGGGGTGAACCCTTTGCCTGTCTTCTCAAGGAGACAGGCCAAGGGCGCAGCTGGATGCCCTAAGAGCAGCAAGCTTCCCTCTGGGGACCTCCTGGGACTGAGGCTGTGGCTAGGTCAGGGCCCAGAACCTGAGCTGCCCTGGGACCCATAGCCAGTCAGTCTCCCATATCTTCTGGGAGATATGGCTACCAGGCTGTGGCCACCCCAGAGGCAAAGGGCATATGCCACTCTCCAGAACTGCCCAACAGAGGGCTGACCAGGTGACACTGTACAAAAGGGGAGATATTCTCCTGTCTCAGCCACCCTGTCACTGCCAGTGTCCCATTACCTGCAGGAGGAGGAGCTAGCTCTCCAGAATTGTGCGATGGCTCAGAGATGTACAGCAGATTGGGGGGGGGGGCTGTCCTTTACATTGTGTAATATTTAGTTAGTAACAGACCCTGTCAGCTGTGAAAACCCCAAATGCCACCAGACATTTATTGTCAAATGACTCCTGGGGTGGGGAGTGACAATTACTCTAGGTCTGAACTTTGACTCTACAGTAATCTTTGTAAGCATCAGCCCCCTCTCCTAGGCAGAGTCTCCACACCCTTCACACCCTGAGTACAGCCTGCCCATGGAAGGAGGAAGAGTGGTCACAAGACACTCAGCCCCTATCAGTACCCCCAGCTGGCCCTGGACCGGGAGGATGAGCTGAGACCCTACTTCTGCCGGCTCTTGGCTCTAGTGCAGAGAGCCCCAACTTTCTCAGAAACCTTTATTTGCCTTAATAGTTGCCCTCTGTCCCCTTCACACAGGGATGACAGCCCTGCCAACATGCCACTGGAGGGAGGTGTATTCTCATTGGATCACTGCTCCCATGTCCTTCACCCCCAGCCACTATGCTTTCACAGGTCAGAGCCACTGGAGGGATGGCAAATTAGTAGTATCTCTGTGTGTAGACCTGGCTGTCTTGGAACTCTTCTGTAGACCGGGCTGGTCTCAAACTCACAGAGATCTGCCTGCCTCTGCCTTCCAAGCGCCACCTACTTGTCGGCAAATTATTTTTAACACTATTTTAAGACAGAAGTGTTATGTAGCCCTGGCTAGTCTTGAACTCACTATGTAGCTGAAGATGACCTTGAACGTCTGACCTTCCTGCCTCTGACTTCTGAGTGCTAAGAATATCAATGTTCACCAGTGAACTCAATCTATGTAGTGCTGCATATCGAACCCAGTGTTGTGTGCTTGTTAGTCAAGCACTCTTCTAACTGAGTCACATCCTAGGGCCGCACATTAACACACAAATGCATCTTTGTGGACCCTTCTCTCAGACACTCCCAGGATGGGGACTGAAGATGACCTGCCTCTCATGCTCAAGGAAGAACCATCAGGCTGTTTGCAGCACCAAGCCTGAAACAGAAGCCATTTGAGGTCGGCAGATGACCCATGAGGTGCAGAGCTGCCTGGAAGGCCAGTTTCCACTACAGCTACTTGGCTGGGGCTCTCCATTCAGGGATCCAAGAAGCTCCAGGCATTTGCAGAGCCAAGGACCCCAAACTTATATAATTCAAAATGACCATGTAAAGATTCACAGCTTGGGCACTGGCAGACACCAGTGGGCTCTCCAACCACACCAGAGAAGGGACACCTCTCTAGAGGGAAAGGTTGTTACTTGTTCCCAGACAGGAGATGCTGGACCCAAACAAGCCAGCTCCACACTCAGGGCCAGCCAAGCTGTCTCTTCTCTGGCTTAGGTACCTGAAAGATAAAGCATTTGAATTTTCATTCTAAAAGGAATCGCCACTAAGGCATTCTCAACAAAGGCACTCCCAAGTGAATTCCTGATGATCTGCCCTTTGAGGTCCCAGGAATGGGACCTGTGCCCCTCTGCTGTCCCTGTAAGGGGACACAGGCTGTGCTGTGACAGCAACACTCATCCACAGCATGTACAGAAGATGGCTTGTGAGAGTCATGGAAGATGACCACTAGGAATGCAGCCACTAGGTATGTCACAGCGCCACCAAAGGCTGAGAGCTGTAGCACTAGGTGTCTAGGTCTGGGGGACAGTAACAGTGTGACCAACATACATGTTCCTGAGATGGGTCTGTACCCAGGAGAGTAGCTCCATCTTGCTTCCACTTTAGAGGCCCAGCTGCACTGGAATGTGGGGTCCCTCCCACCTCCTCAGAGAGTTCACATTCCAGGCCTTCTGTGTCTCCTGCCTTCAGACTGCCCGTGAAGGAAGGACGGATGGCGCTCAGGAGCACAAGTGTAGACATTTTGATACCCTTTGCTTTCTACCCCCTAGCCTCCAAAATTGGATTTTATTCAACACAGTGGAAGACAGATTTTCATTGTTGGCAGTTTGTCCCTGTCATGGCCTTTTGTCAGATTCTTTGTTTGCCAGACTCCTTTGTAGCTAGGGGAAGCCATTGGCACCATTTCAGGCAATGAATTATAAGGGAAAGTCTGGGGGGTGGGGTGGGGGCGGACGACGACTCCAGAGGGAGGTTCTGCTTCTCCTCGAAGGACATGAGTCTGGCAAGAGAGTTTTCTTGGGTTGCCATGCTCTGTGTTGATGATGGAATGCAGACATAATGTCTAGTGTAGAACAGTCAGCCTACAGCCACGTGGGCTCCATCCTGAAGATGATGGGCAGAGTGACCTCACCAACCTTTCAAATTATCCTGAGACTGCCTATGCCCAGGGTTTGTTAAATGGATAACTATTTGTGGTTTAGGTCAAGTCTGTTACTTATACACCAGAGAAGCACTGGGATTGGTGTGCTTACTGTGAGTAGCTGGAGCAGCGCCTAGCACACAGTGGGTCCCCAGGAAACAGTGGCTGCCGCCACCATCATGTGTGTATAAGTTGCTTACTCACGTGGGTACTTGTGGATGAATGCCGGATCTGTGATTTACATGCAAAGACCTCTGGGGTCAGAATGTTACAGAAGTCCAGGACAGAATGTTACAGAAGTCCAGAAGTATCACTTGGCTCAGGCAAGTGGGCCACACTCCCTTTGCCTTGATGACAGGCAGCTCCTTCAACTGTATGCTGAGAAAGATGGCAAAGGTGCTAGCTAGCACTCTGGGGTTCACTACTCAGAGGTGGGGGCTCCACACAGGGAAATGGAGATGCAGAGAGGCCCACAGAAATGTCAAAAACCATGTGACCTCACACAGAATCTCTATGTTGGATGGCTGTGTGTGTGCATGAGTGTGCATAGTTGAGTGTGTGCTTGTAGAATAGCGTGTGCACACGGTGCACAGGCAGGACTGTGCATAGGCGTGCAGAGGTGTGTATGCACATGTGAAGGGTGTGTATGTGTGTGTGTGTGTGTGTGTGTGTGTGTGTGCAAAGGTACACATGCAGGGGTGTGTCTGTGTGTGCAAGATTTTATACATGAGTGGGCAGGATGTGTTTACACACAAAGGGGCCTGTGTGTACACAGAGGTATGTGTGTGAAAAGCTGAAGGTGTATACACAAGGGCACGCATGCAGAGTATGTAGACCACACACAGCAACCTGTGTACAAGGAGTAGACTTTTATGTAACAGTTCATATGCAGGTATATGGCAGAGTCTGTGTATGGGGTGCTTGCACGTGTGCAAGTATGTGTGTGTGAACACATGTATGTGAGAGAGAGTGTGCCTGAAGTGTGTGTGTGTGTATGTGCAGGGTTATGTGCACACAGTTATTCCAGCTAATGTGTAGACAGACCCTAGAGACTGTGTAATGGGAGTCAGGTAAAGAGATAAGGGTATTTATTAGGGAGATGCCTTACTTACAGACAACCTAGCCAGCCGGTAGGGCAGGAGTAAGTACAGCAAGCGGATGATGAAAAGGAAGAAGGGGCTTCCATGTGAGCGCCCCTCACTCTTAAACCTTCCCCAAGTCACCTTGACCACGCCCTTGCAGGCGTGGTCAGGTACACCTGTAGACAGCCCCGAGCACAACTGTGTTTGAGGGTGCCAGGTGGAGTGGAGGGGCCTTGTGCGTGTGAGGCTCCCAGACTTCTGCCTCCACAGGCCTCCCCTGAGCACCTCTGATTCCTCAGAGCCCAATGCTCCACAGGGCTGCATGGTCCCCAGTGCTGCCTCCTGCTGCCTTCTTCAAAACACCACCACCAGCAGCAGCAGCGCCAGCAGCTGCCGCCCCCTCCTTGTGGCAGCCAGCCTGGCCTGACCTGCCCAGCTGCTAAGCCCACCTTTGGTGGGTGTGTCTTCTGGGATCCAGACTCTTTGCCCTTCAAACATCGTCGAGGGCAAGTAGCTGTGATGCAGCTGCTCCTCCCAACGCCTTCCTCTTCCTGTGAGGCCCCACAATCAATACCCATCAAGCCATGTGGCACCCACTAGGCTTCTCCAGCTGGACTCATGGGGAGTTAGGCTGGGACCTGCATGAGCAGGAAAGAGGGTGAAGGAAGTCCTAGGCTCCTAGAACCCCACTGCTTGCCCCACCCTCCTCATCCTTTTCCCTGTCACGGCTGAGCCTCCTGGTTTCCCTGAGGACAGGGTGCACTGGACCTGGAGCTCTGGCTCATTGGTCGGCCAGTGCTGGCCCACATGCTAGCCTCACTTACCCTGCAGGACTTCTTTCTTTTAATCTTATCCTCTAGTCTACCTTCCCGGCTGTAGTGTGAGGGACCCCTGACTCAGGGGTCACCAGTCCTCTAGCTACAGGCTTCACTCACCTTCACAATCTTTTCTTCTGTTCCCAGAAAACCCACCTTCTTGTCCTAGTGTCCTCCCTACAGGGAGGCTTTGATCCAGCCTGGGCCCTGAGCCAAAAAGTCATTAAAACAAAGAACAGCCAAGGAGAGGAGAACATATCCCTTCTGGCTGAAGAAAGCCAAACACTGTAACCCTCCAGGCTCTAGCTCTCCCAGGAGCACAGAGAGGGTGGGAATGGGGGCAGGACAGGTGCAGTCAGGAGCTGAAGTGTTGGGAGGGGTGGTTTGAGCTGGCTCTAAGGCTGACCAATAGACTGCAGAGCCTGATTTATGCCTGCTGAGGTATGGAAAAACACCCAGACCCTTGGGGGACCATAACCTTCCTGGGATCGGTATCACAGAGGTCTGACATGGTGCCCCTGGTTCCCGATGTGTGCCATAGCTAACCAGTGGGGAGGGACCACTATCAGGGCCATATGTATGTTGGAGCCATCTCTGTGTAAGGCAAATGACTAAGCAGAGACTGACTGACAGACAACACAGAAGTAGCTTGGCTCTTCCTGAGTTCTCTGTGCCTGTCCCATAGCTGGCCTGAAGGACACATGACAGCAGTTACAGTATCAGAAAGCCTCACTTCACCACCTAGCTGAGGAAACTGAGGCTCCAAATGGGAACTCTAGTGGGCACGGGACCCATCTGAGACAGTGTGGGGACTAGAATCCAAAGTCTGATATGAACCAAATGCCACTCTTTTTGAGGGCGTGGGAGGGGGGGCTTTTTTTTTTATCATGATCTGATTTGATTTTACAGTGACTGAAGCAGCGATGTTGCCTTTATTCTCCCTCACCCACAGAAGAGTAGGGTGGGCCCAGAGGTGGCAAGTGCCGATCCAAGGTCACAGACAAGATCCATGGTGAAGCCAGCACTGAAACACTGGGGTTTCACTCTGGTGTTGACAACCAACCGTGTCTTACAGCGAGCACTAGAGAGGCTGACAGAGCTCTGCTCACTCCCCGTATCTCTGGACCCGATGGCAAAGGGCACAAGACTACTGCCCGCTGCGTTCTTCTGTGTTGTGCTTGGCATGAGGGCAGGTGTTCAGTGGGCATGGCATTTAGTTGAATGGCAGGCTGGCTCAGCATCATATTAACACAGGGACTGCTGGCTGAGAGCCCAGGGGAGAAACTGGTGTTCACAGAGGAGAACATGTGGGATGGATGATCACGACGCAGGACCCATAGAGGTGACTTGAAAGACAGCATGGCCTAAAGCTGGTCAGAAAAAAATGGACTACAGGTTGTGGGAGGAGAGGCCACAGTCTGGTAGCTATGTAGTGGTGCCTGGGGCAGCTTCTTCTAGACCAGTGGTTTTCAACCTGTCATGACCCCTTTGGAGGTCAAACAACCCTTAGGGTTCGCCTAAGACAATTGGAAAACACAGATATTTAATTATGATTCATAACGGTAGCAAAATTAGTTATGAAGTAGCAATGAAAGTAATTTTATGGTTGGGGGTCACCACACCATGAGGAACTGTATTAAAGGGTCACAGCATTAGGAAGGTTGAGAACCACTGCTTAGACACTTGGCTCTAAGACAAGTAGAGAACAAGGGGCTGGGCTGCCCTGTCTATAGCATGGACTGCTGGCCTCTCTCCCCCAGCTGCAGGCCTTCTCTGGCCTCTTGAGCCTAACACTGAAAGCCTACCATGCTGCCTGTCCCTGTGGTCTTTCACCATCAGGCTGGAATTCTTGGGGAGATGAGGTGGGGCAGAGCAGGGCAAGACCCTGCCTCCTGTCCTTAATTAAGCCACAGCTGGCTGCTTACCACCCTCAGTGAAACCAGCTATCACCAAAGAGCCCACTCAGCGTGGGCACCATGGTGTGGGTGACAGAAGAGCTAGTAGGCCTTTGCTTCAAGCTCTGAGCCTGTGTTGGTTGCTAGGGCAACAAAAGCCCATGGCAGGAGGCCTGGCAACTAAGAGGAGGCGGGACACTGGCATGCTGGGGAGTCAGCTCAGCCCCTCCCTTTCTGCTCCAACAGGGGAGTGTGGAGCAGGTGTGTGTGTGTGTGTGTGGGGGGTGTGTGTGTGTGTGGGTGTGTGTGTGTGGGTGTGTGTATGGGTGTGTACGTGCATGCACACCAGCCTATTAAACATCAGCAAAGCTGTGCTCTCTTTCCCAGAGACCTCAGTGAAGCAGTGTGGGAGACAGGTGTCTTTTGTTTTGTTTTTGAGGATTCGGGTTTCTATGTAGTCCTGGCTGTTCTGAAACTCACTCTGTACACCAGGCTGGCCTTGAAGATCCTCCTGCCTCTGCCTCCTGAATTCTGGGCCCAAAGGTATGGGTCACCACATTCTGCTCTAGTGATCCCTTTTAAATTAATCACTCTGTAAAAGCCTGAGGCATCGAGGGTGAGGGCTTTAATGTGTGAATTGTGAAGGGCTTGTTGTGATGATTACTAACCATAAAAGTGCAGCCATTAAGCTTGGGCCTGGCCACCTTCAGGATCATCTGTACATCGTAGCCATCACCTTATCTTAAGAGGTGCATAGTCTCATCCCAAGAAAACCCTTGGTCCCAGAGCCTGTGGCCTGGTCAAGGGGATTGTTGACTGGGTTATTCCTCCCTCAACTGTCCACAGGAAGGCAGGTGTGTGAGGCTCTACCCTAGGCTCGTCCTCCCTGATGGTTTCTGAGACAACTTGTCTGAGTGTGTGTCACAGATGCTACTGGGGACTATTTTTGTGCCTATGTCTGTACATGTGTGTGCATATTCATGTGTGTGCCATACAGGGGGAGACTAGGGGTCAACCTTGGGCACTGATCCTCAGGAGCCACCCACTTGGTTTTTGAGGCAGAGCCTTTCACTGAGGCTAGTGTGGTGGGCCAGTGAGCCCAGGAGTCCTACTGGTTTGGCCTCCCCAGAGCTGGGGTTACAAATGCATGCCACCACACCCAGCTTTTTTACATGGGTTCTGGGGAGTTGAACTCATGAAGCAAGATCTTCATTGACTGAATCATCTCTCCAGCCCCTGCAATGGGGATTTTTGAAGTGAGAAAGGCTCAGGCTGTTGGATTAAACAGACTGGGAACCTCTCCACTTGTACATCTCAGTCACGGGCCCTCAGGCGAGCCATGCCCCTTGCCTTAGAGTCTCAGACTCTTACTTAAGTGGGTGGAAGATGGCTGTGATAATGAGGAGATATTTTTTCCGTGATGACAGGCCCAAGGTGTGTCCACATCTCTTCCAAACCCAAAACCCCAAACCAGAAGGCCAGTTTTTTTTCTTGATCTCCTGGAGGGGTAAAAGGCTCCAGCGAGCTTCCTGAGTTGGGGGTCAGAGAGTAAGGGACAGGGGAGGTAGCAGATTTCTGAGGCTGCAGAGGTTCTGAGTTATTTGGGAACTTAAGTTGCTGCAGTTTTCTCTTCTGGCCCATGGACTCGCAGAGACTAAAACTGGCTTTCAGGCATGGAAGGGCACCAGGTATACCACAGGTGCCTAGAAAATGTACCCGAACTCACCCACAGGCATCACTGTCCAGGCCTCTGCCAGGGTGACCTGGTGCCCAAGGGGGTCACTGAAGCAGCAGACAGAGGTCTCAGCTCTGCCCTGGTGGGACTTCTGCTTGGATCAGAACCTACCATTTTCCCTAGGGAAAACGGAGGCCACATGACAAGCCTTTGCTACCCCCATCTTGTGTCCTCCACAGAGGCACGGGCAAAGGCAGGCCTACATGCTGCTGTCCATTTATCTAGTTGTCTAGGTCTTGGGCCCCAGGCTGGGCAGCATGGTTCTGGCCAGTGCTCCATTAGAAATGTCCTTTTTATCCCAAGGGAGACTGACCAACATCACCAGTAACTTCTGAGATCCCTTCACAGACACTACCCTTTACATACTTCAAGGTCTGTCCACTTCCTCCACCCGACTGGCATGGTGCCAGCTCTGGGGACAACAGGACAAGGAGTGGAGATCCCTTCCAGATGGGGAAATCAAGGCAGTGAGAAACGGTGCAGGGAACCCTGGCTTGTGGGCAACAATGCATGGGACCAGTGAGAGACAAGGATGAGGAGGCTGCTGCCCATGCCACCTCGTGCTCCTGGAAGCCTGGCTTTCAGTAAGTTGGGAGACGGGGCTGGCCAGAGCCCGCAAAGGGTCTCCATGGCCTGGTCCTTGGTCCCTGACCCAAACACCATCCGGCTGAGCCTCTACTTCCTGAGCTGGCTGCCAGGACAGGCGGAGTTGCTGGAACCCTTCCTAAAAAGGAATCAGGCTGAGGTGGCCCAGGCTATTTTTAGTCAATTGTGTTGAAAATCCCAAGTGCATGCAGCATCATGTGTTTTCTTTTTTGAGAAGGAAAATAGGAGATTCCCACACCCTCCCCAAAATGGCTTGTGTCCTTCAGAGGAGTCTTACAGAGATCTGGCCTCACCAGAGTCCAGCAAGTAATGTCCCTGTAGCTGCCGAGCCTGGGGTTCCTGGGCTCAGGGCTTCTGGCCAGAGGCAGGGTTTACAGAGGGCCCCACCCTGGCCTGGGCTCTTGAGGGTACAAGGTACATAGGGTTCAACCCATATTTCAAGTGGGGGGTTGGAGAACTGTCTTGACCCCATCTCTATGTCAGTCCTTATTGTTTTTAAAATATAACTTTTGGGGCTGGAGAGATAACTCAATGGTTAAGAGCACTGACTGCTTTTTGAGAGAACTGTAGTTTGATTCTCAGCACCCACACCAGGAGGCTCACAACCACCAGTAACTCCAGCTCCAGAGGATCTAGCGCCCTCTTCTGGCCTCTGAGAGCACCTGTACTCATGTGCACATACCTACACAGAGATACATATGCAACATTAAAAATAAAACGTAAAATATAATTTTTAAAGGTATAACTGGCATCAAATAAGCTGTGTTTATTTGCAGTGCCCAGTGGAACATGTGTTGACATATGTCTGTCTACTGCTATGAAGTTATCACTGTGATTAAGACAGTGGACATGTCCATCACACCCCGTCTCCTTTCCCTTCTTTCTCAACTGCCTCACTGCCACAGGTCACCCTGGATATGCTCTCAGTGATGACGGGTTAGCTGACAGTTCCCAGAGTCTTGAATCAGTGGGGTCACATAGCGTGCTCTAGCTGTGTGGCTTCTCTGACTGGTACCATCACTTTGAGATTTAGCCATTTCTTTGTGTCCGCTCATCATTCATCCCTTACTACCAAGTGTCATCTCATCCCAGAGGCACTGCACTACGGGTTATCTGCCAGCAGGCACTTGCAGTGTTTCCATTTGGAGATGCTATACACAGACTGTTAGAGGTCTATGTACCAGTCCTTGGGTGGCCATGTGTTTCTTTCCCATGGGGTAAATGGTAAAGGAATTTGGGGGTCCCCGGGTTTGGGTTTTTAACAAACCACCCAACTGGTTTCCAAAATGGCCGTACTATTTCACATCCCCACCAGCAATGACTAAGGGCTCCAAATTTCAGCACACCTTTTCACCAATTCTTGATGCTATCTTTTCTTTTTAACTTAAAAAATTATTTTTATTTATGTGCATGTGTTTGTATGTGCCCATGTGCCATGGCATACATGCGGAGGTCAGAGACCACTTATGAGAGCTGGTTCTCTCCTTCTACCTCCAGGGTCTCTGGAATCAAACACAGGGATCTTGGATTCCCAGTCTTGCTAACATGTACCTTTAGTGACTGAGCCATCTCTCCAAGCCTCTGTCCTGTGTTTCCAAACAGACATCATGGTGGGAGTGCGGTACCACAGCACTGTGGCTTGGATTTACATTCCCTTTATGACCAGCGGTGTTGGGCGTTTTCTCATATGGTTATGGCTGGTGGTTTCTGCCCTGTTTCCACAGGGAGGTTGTGGATGGGTTACAGGGTCAGGTACATTCTGGATGCAATGCTAGCTGTTCCAGGAGTCACCTCATGGCTCCAAGCCTTGGGTTTCCCATCTGTGATGTGGAGAGGGCACTGTGTTCCCTCTTGCATTGTGTCTAATTCCTATGGTGGTCACTTGGAAGGACAGTGCAGCATATATGTGAATTCATTGTGTGCACTTGAAGAGGTCAGGGGACATATAAGGCACCTCGATCAGAATTACACTCTACAGAGCTGGTTCCTTGGCATCTGGAAGTTTCTACTCAGAAGCCCGTGGGAGAGAGGCATTTATTCAACTGCCTAGTTACTACATCTGACCCAAAGGGTTTGAGGGTGTGCTTTGTGTGAATAAGTGTGTGAAGTTAGTGTGAATTGCTTTGTGTGAATATGTGCATTAAATTAGTGGTATTAAGGATGTGCAATTTGGGGTGGACCTAGGCTTTATCCCAAAGGATACCATAGACTCTGATGACACCCTATGGAAGGCCTCACCCTCCCCGGGAGCAGAAAGGATATGTGATAGGTAGGGTTTTAGTTGGGGGGTGGTGGTGGCGGTAGGGGAGGAGGGGAGGGAGTGGGAACTGGGATTGACATGTAAAACAATCTTGTTTCTAATTCAAATAAAAAAAAAGGACGTGCAATTTGGGAGTGTTGTGGCTTGGACATGCCCTCCACCTGGCAAGGTTAGCTTGTGAAGGAGGAGCCTATTGCCCACACTGCTGCTGGTGACTGGTCACTCCAGAGTCAGCAGATGGAATTCAGTAGTTCCAAACAATCAGCTTAGCCCTGCTCAGTGTGCAGATAGTATGGAGCCACAGAGACTAAGTGAGAGAATGAGAGGAAAACACCAAGAATGAGCCTCCAATAAATGCAAACAAATGAACTAGCTTCCCCCCCGAAAACTATCCGGAAACATGCGATCCCAACATACTGGGAAGAGCGCGTCCGTGAGTGACTAAAAGCCGAGGTTCTGGAGTCGGGAAACCTGGGCTTGAACCTTACATAGGAATGCCCAGCCTGTCATCTCTGAAGAGTCCTTTGCTTTTCACCAGTGTCTGTTGTAGCAGGACCGCTTGCTCCCACCGCACTGCTCTGATGGGTTATCGCCATCACCCACTTGATTGGATTGAGATCGGCCCTCGAAGCACATTCCTGGGTATGAAAATTAATGAAGGGGATTCGATGGTTTTTCTTCTCTGCTTGAAGTGGTTTAGGATCACCATAGAGATGAAGTTCTGCAGGTCTGTAAGTCACTTTCTAGATTGGGTTAGTTGAAGTGGGGGGACCCATTCTGAATGTGGGTGACACCATCCCATGGTCTGAAGTTCTGCAGTGAAGAAAAGGGAGAAAGCACCTGAGCGTCTCTCCCCCCCCCCCCCATTCATCTCTGTTTCTGGACTGGGAGCCCGGCGTGTGGGTGTGACGTCATCCTCTCCTTCCTGCCTCTGGTTCCTGCCGCCATGCCCTCTCTACCAAACCTCACACCAGGAATCAAACTAAAGCCTTCCTTCCTGAGGGCCTTCTGTCAGGTGTTTGTTGCAGTAACAAGAAAAGTAACTAATATATTGAGAAAGACCTCCCCAGGAGTGTAGGCTGCCTCCTCTAAAGGCGGGAGGATCTGCTCCAAGAAAAGGAAGGTCCTTGGTACGGACTCGTCCCCTCTCCCCTCCCCCTGCAGGTCCCCATTCCTCCCTCCCTCCCTCTCCACTTCCTGGCTGCTGAGTCACATCACCCCTCGTGCCCTTTCACCTTGCTGTTCCACCTAGCCAAGAGCCTGGCCCAAACCCTGAAACCTTTTCTGCAGTTCATCTTAGACATTGGTCATGATGATGAAGACTGATGGTAGTGAAGGAACTAGCTTCCCTTTCGGCAGCCATAACGGTCGAACATGTGCTTCCATGACCTTGCCCTAGACACTAGAAAGTCAGATTCCTGTCTTGGAACCAATCAGAAGTTAGCTGGTGGCGCTATGCTTTACGACCCTGGGTGTGCTTTACGGACAAGCGCACAGCAATGATGTAGAGAGCATAGCAACCACCCTGGGAGGGCCTGTGGGCCATAACAACCAGTTGACCAATCAACACAGGGCAAGCCCTCCAAGCCTGGAGGCACACCAATCGTAAGCCTGTGCGTACCCCTAGACACTCCCCTTACGCTGCCCTATAAGATCTTTTGGGAGCCCCTAGGAGCCGTCTTTTCTGGCCATCCACCATGGCGGGTGGGTGAAAGACCCGAGCTAACATGGGGTTAGCTCGTTAAATTACAATAAAGCCTCGTGCAGTTTGCAGCAAGCTCTCGAATCCGCCTGGTGACTGGGGTGACCACGAACGTGGCCTGGGACCCCGGATACTTGAGTTTTCGGGGGTCTAACAGTAGACAGCTGTTGTGAGGATGAACTGATACACGTACAACACTCGGAATGATGCCTGCTCTGTGAAGAAGCATAAATAGGTGTGAGCTAGCATTAATTACCCCATCTCATGTAGTACCACAATGTGAAATGACTTAATCAGTGACCCTTATTTGGGTTAACTGACAGTATTCCCCGTCTACATACTGTTCATAAGGAGTTTTAATGACAAAGGACTATTCAGCAAAAAGGTCCATAAAATAGTGTTATGTGTAGGATGATTCTGTGCTTTTGAAAATGCCTACTCCTAGATGCACACTTTCCAAAGTAGACCGGGGACCAGTGCCTCTCCAGGAATCTTCTAGGCTTCCAGACTGGGGCTGCCGGAGTATCCATGATCAGTGACTGGGTTGTCAGCCAACCTCAGCATGCTGAGGATACTGTTGGGCTACCCTACTGTGTGAGCCATTCTAGCAAGTTCCTTTTACATACTATATGCACGCACATGCCATTGCTTCAGTCTGTCTACAGATCCTTGTCCAATGAGCTTGTGGTGTTGGGAGTTGGGCATGCAGAGACCACCCTTGATGAAACAACGCAAAGAAGGAGCTGGAGATGGGGAGATGAGACTGGGTGACCCAGGCAGTCCAACGTAATCTCCAATTCTTATACGTGAAAGAGAGTAGCAGGTGAGTCAGGAGGAGACATGACAATTACCTTGCAAATGCAGGAGCCATGCTGCTTCTGGCTTTGGAGACAGAAGGAGGCATGAGAAGAGGGCAGCCTGGAGAAGTAGGACAACCTAGTTTCGCCCTTGGACACTCAACTGAAATATACCTCACTGTTGCCTTAGTTTTTGCTCCATAGAACCTACTTCAGACTTTTCCAGAGCTGTAAGGGAACACATGTGTGCCGTTTCAAGGTGCTGACTCTGCTTTGTAGCATTTGATTGTAGCAGCGGGAGGCCCCTGACATGGTGGGCATATATTTTATAATAAAGGAGAAACCTCACCAGTAGAAAGAGAGAGATAAAGGCGGGCAAGTGTATTTACTCAGCTCAGGGTGACTATACAGGAACAGTGGAGGCAAACTCAGTAACAGAGAGGTTTATTTTACTCAGTTTTGGTGGTTCATGGACATGGCACTTGAATTGGCTCAGGTCCAGTGAAGACCTCATAGCAACAGTGATCACAATGTTGGGAGCAAAGTGGGCACATCTCTAACAGGAAGAGGAGAATGCTGGGTGAGGCCAAACTTGGGATCTTGTAACAGGCCTCTCAAGAGAACTACGGAGGAGGCCCACCAGAGTGACTTCTCTTGGGCACACCATTAATGACAGCAGGCCCTCAATTGGGCCCCTCCCCCAAAGGTTCTACCACCTTCCATAGCGCCATGCTTTGCACACCAGGGGTCTCCGAAGGTCCTCTGCTTAAACCATGGCCAGCTTTATCCCCACTCAGGAGGCTGTCTGTTCCATGCACACGGGAGAGCCAGACATAAGGGAGGTTTTAAAATCGAGGTGAGATCTGTAAAATCGCTCTAAAAGTTGAGCGCCAGGGAATTTGAAAACAGTAGAGAAAATCTCACTGGTTCTGAGCTCTGCTCATGTTTTTTTTTTTATTTAATTTTTTTAACCTTTATCACATTTATCCATCCATCCATCCATAGATCCATCCATCCCCGTCTGCTTATCTGCTTATTTGTGTGCATGGGCACCTGTGCCGTAGCGCACATGTGGAAGCTAAATGACAACTTGGGAGAACTGAGTCTCTTTTTCCACCAGGTGGATCCCGGGGATCTGACACAGGCCATCAGCCCTACACTGGGCCATCTTGACGGTGCAGCTTTTAGCAGTAGGTTTGAAATTAATTACATCTGGACAACCACATATCAAGACACAGGAGGGATTCCGGATTGCCTGTGCCTTTTCATTTGGGGGGAAGCCTGGCTCTCTTTACAAGGTGGGGGTCCTCCCTGCCTGCTGATTTGAAGATGGGTGGGTGTTTCTTGTGCAGACTGCTTGGGCCTAGTCATCTGGCATTTTGGTCATGCGCTCGTGAGCCTTTTGAAAAGTAGAGAACCTCAGACTTGTCTATGATGGGCACCTTCTTGTCACCCTTGACTTCCTGATGTAAAGCGCTCCTACTCATCCCTGAGTTCTCTCCCAACAGCTCTATCGAGTAGTCATCTATTCACACCTGGGTTTGTCCCAGCCCCCAGCTCCCAGCTCAGACACCCTGCTCCCCAGTGCAGGTCTCTGGGTCTGTCATACAGGACACTTCCAGTGCAGAGGCTGAACAAGGAAGACCTTACTGAGACTTGGATGGGGTTCATGCCTGGAGACTTAGGGAGCTCCACCTTCAGGCAGCCATCTTCTGGGGTACAGCTGAGAGTCATCAGGGTGGGGGTGAGACTGAGACCTGGCTTGGTCTCTCCTTCCTTCTTGGCCTGTGGAGCTGTGTGGGTATGAGTGCCAGGCTCAGCTCATGGGCAGGCGGGTAACTGTATAATAGGCGCCACTGTAGGAGAACGTTCTGCGAGGCCAGTCACATGCTTGTGTGTGGCATTCACTCTGAAACCTAGCAGAGATCTATTCTTCCCATGTGGCCTATGAGGAAACCGAGACACTGAGAGACCCTGTGATTCATCAAAGGCTCCTCAGAACTGGGGGCCAGACCCGGGTGAAAAGCCCGGCTCAGATGACACCATAGCCCAAGCCCCTGGCTCTCAGGGCTCTGCTTCAGGCAGCTGTGGTATGAGCCTCAGGTCATTCAGCAGGACCCAGAGCCCAAGCATGCTCTCTGAGACCGAGAAAGCCAAGGAGGTGTGAGACTGGTAGACAGAATGGGCCTCTGTGCCAAACACATCCTACCTCTTCACCTTGTCCCCCACAACAGCCTCTGTCTCCATGAGTAGCACTTCTGTCTTCCATATCTGTGAATCCGTCTGTGTAGCAGACAGGAGGAACCTTTGGCATATCCCGGGTGACAGTCACTTTCAGCCTTGTGCAAAGGAGGAAGCCCTTGACAGGGCCTGGGCTGCAAAACACGCTGTGTAGGGATCAGTCTCTATGAATATGCCCAGTAGTCCTGAGGGGAGGTCACTGCCTCCATCTTGGAGACTGGAGATGAAGGTCCTTTCGCCATTAGAAGGGAAGATCAGTGGCCAGATCTGTGTGACCCACTGTCACTAAGGAACCCTATTGTTCTCAGGGAATGTTAGGGGCCAAATGGCAGATTGGGAATGGGGAACCATGGTGGAGACTGTAGCCTGCCAGATGGCCAGCTGAGGCTCCTGGTAGGGGTGGAGTGCAGACCTGAGAAAGTGCCTGCCACCTTCTTGCCACCTCTTGTCTCCAACCCCAGTCAGGGCCTGTGTCTGGGAGGAGTCCTGCTTGCAGGCCTAGCACTGAAGATCTGGGTGGCAGCCCTGTGAAGTGATTGAATCCTCACTGTTCCCTGTCTGGTATTCCACAATCCTGATAGCTGCCTGTTGACGCAAGGCCTAACCCGGAAGCAGATTGGGGAGGGCTAGCTGTCCCCATTTGGCAGTAAGCCCTGAGAGGAACAGACTCAGGATTGCTGAGGAGGTGCAAGATTGTGGGAGTCCCCTAGGGCAAGACCCTGGAGAGGGGGCCACAGCCTGGCTTTTTGGAAGCTCCAGTGTCTGCCTGAGATGTCTGCAGGATGTCCTTTTCCTGGTTCCATCCTGTGATAGTGACGTGTGGGTGGGAATAGCAGGAAACCAGTGACCAGTGGGGTGGAAAAATTGGCAGAGGCAGAGTGGAGGGGCGCAAGCGCACATGTGTGTGGGTGGGGGTGGGGGTGGGGGTGGGGGTGTCTCTGAGGCCCCATGCAGCCAGTCAACTGCTGGTGTCCCCAGAAAAGACTGGAGCTAAGTGTGTGGACAATGTTGGAGCAGGCAGAAGAGCCAGAAGAAGACTGGGAAGCAGAACTAGTGTAGGGAGAGGTAGGAGTAGCTATACGGGAGGCCATGGTCGCCTGACACAGCACCCTAGGGTGCTGCTGACCATACTACAAGATGGTCAGCCCTGCATCAGCCGCCTCCAGCCTGGCCTTGAGAGGTGGTTGGGGGAGGGGCGGGAATGATGCTGGTTGAGATCTAGAAAGCGGTGGCTCTGGAGTGCACCCCATCACAAGAGAAGGGCACAGAGTGGCAGCAGGCCACATACCTAGCTCCTCTCAGAAGATCCCTTCTACTACCCCAGGCCTTAAGCTAGGGTGCCAACCACTCCAGCCTAGTGTGGGCTCTGAGGGCAGGATGTACTCTGAGCTCTGCCCTTTGCTTCAGCTGTTCTGGTTTCTTTCTGGGGGATGTCCCTTCCTCATGGATCCACCCGGCTTGTCCCAGCTTTATAAGAAAGGCATCCCTGACTACCTTCTCTGAGATGGCACCATAGCTCCTCCCTCAGTAGGCCATGACCCTGCTTTGCTGTCACCTCTACCATGTGTACATTTGTCTGTTTTTCCTCGAGACTTGCCTAGGTCACAGTCAGCATTAATGGAATTGGGGCATCTCACACATGGCCTGGTCCCCAAAGCCTCTCTCCACAGGGAAGACCTTGACATCTGGC
Source organism: Cricetulus griseus (assembly GCF_003668045.3). Lineage (NCBI taxonomy): Eukaryota > Metazoa > Chordata > Mammalia > Rodentia > Cricetidae > Cricetulus > Cricetulus griseus. The sequence continues at coordinate 105,402,178 of NC_048598.1, read as the reverse complement.
AAAGGCAAAGCCTCAGGCTTACATCTCAATGGCCTTTTTTTTTTGCCAGGTAGTGAGTGTCTTGACCTTTCTATCTCCTCATGAATGAATGAATGAATGAATGAATGAATGAATGAATAAGTGGATGAGCAAATAGTTGAGAAAGGCCTGGCAGGTCAGAGAGCAGGCTAGACAGTCAGGGCCTCTGGAACCCTGACACACAGATGGATGCAAATGAGGAGCTAGAGGTCAGGAAGGTGTAAAGAGCTCACACAGCTCAGATGTGGACTGAGGAGCCAGCCCAGGCCTGAAGCCATTCTCTGTAGTTGCTTTTTGTGGAGTCGGTGTAGGTCCCTCCCTGTGCCCAGCAGACTGTTTGTAGCAGGCTCCAGAATGGGAGAGCTTTATAGCCCACAGATGAGCCAATAGCTGTTCTCTGGTCTGCCACCTTTGTGAAAGACAAAAGCCAGGGGTCCATTTAAAAATCATTTTTTTATTAACATCATCTTCCTGTTTAGCCAAGTGTCTGTCATGTATAAGGAATGTCGGTAAATATTCCATTTGAAGTTTCTTTGTACATATTTCCATCGATAAATAAACTCTGAATTCACATAAAAAAGTTAAACTTAAATAACTCATATTTCCTTCTCTTGTAACAGCCATATATTGGTAAAATATAAATATTCTTAGACTCAGGCTTTGCTCTAGGAGAACAGTAGAACAGTAATTCACCACTTGGTACAACTGTTGACAATAAAACTGAGAAGTTGTCAGCTGGTGTCCCGGCATGGACGAGCACTGAGGTGGGAAACAGAAAATTCACATTTGGTTTTGGGCCAAGGGAGGGGCAGGAGAGGTGGCGAAGGGGACGGAGGACAGGACAGTTGCTTTCCTTACAGCACTGATAAAAATAATCTGTTCTGCCGCTGAATTTTAACCTGGAATATATTCTTCTACATTCGCTGATTAAGTCCTTAATCATTTTACTTAAAACCCAGGTGACAACTAACTGAATATGGCACATAATCCATTTTGAATGACATCAGTAGATTCAAAAAATGACCATGGATCTGGCAAAAACAACAAGAATGAATGAATGCAAGAGGGGAGAGCGATGATCAGGGTTGGCATGGTTACTCCACTGTGGTCAAACATCCATCCAGGGCCTTGGTACTGCAGATCCATTCACTGGGTGATAGGATGACTCCTGGCAGCCTGGACGGAGCATCCTGGGCCTGTGTGGCAGGTAAGGTGGGCTGTCCTCTCAGAGCACTCGGGGGATGACGGTGAAGGGTACAGCAGGGCTGCTGGCCTCCAGCTCCAAGGCCGTCAGGAAGCACTCGGTGGCTGCTGCGTCGTTGCCCTGAGCTTGGAGGACCTCACCCAGCCCGTTCCAGACTTCATGGGCGGTCGAGTTCACCTGCACTGCATCCCGGAGGATCTTCTCAGCTAGACTGTAGCGGCCCAGCTGGTGAAGGACCAGGGCCTGTGAACAGAGTCAGACACTCAAGGAGCGCCAGGTACCTACCTGACCTGGGCTCCTGACTAAGGACACTGGAGGTAGGAATGTATCTCCTACTATAGGCATGCAGCAAGTTCTCACTAACTCCTGGGCTCAGGGGCAAGAATTAAAGACATTGTTTGACCACATGAAACTGCTGAAATCCATTGACCTTTGAACTCCAAACATGGCAATTTCAGCCATTTGCACGGTAGCAAGCATGAAGCCATCCTGGGCTACAGTAAGACCCTGTCACCAAACAAAGCATCACCAAACAAAGCAACCCCTCCATTCAAAACAAAAACCAAACCAAAATAACAACTATACCCCAAACAAAAACTAAACAAAAGGCAATTTTATATGGTTCATCTGAAAATCTATCAAGAATCAACCAATTGAAAAGGTCTGTAGAGACCTAATGTGGCTGACCCACTGTGTCCTAGCTGACACCAGCCTATATGGAAGGGTGTCTGTCATCTGTGGCATCACTAGTTATGACATCTAAAAGTTTCCCCAGTCCCTTGCCTTGATCAAGTACCTTATGCTAATGTCCAGTGCTCAGCCTTGCTCAGCCGTGCACAAAGTCACCTTTCAGCTTAAGTCAGGGTGCATGTGTTGATCCCCAAACATTTGCCCACAGCCACGTTTTCCCGTTGTGCAGGTCAGCAAGTGCCTTTTTAGCTAATGGCCACACCCTTATGTAACCAGCCTTTCCTTCATGTGGAGAGACACTAAGGTCATAGCCAACCTCTACTCTTGAATGTCACAAATCCATGGCTATCTTTCCAGAAAGCCTTTCTCTTTGAGGGATTTCACTTTGCAGACTGTGTTGACCTCTAATTTGTGACAATCTCCCTGCCTCTGCCTTCTAAAGGCATGTACAGACGCTCCACTAGACTTTTACACCTCCGACAACCTCTAGTAAGATGAATTGAGAAACCTTTATGGTCCGTTTATAGGCAGACAAGGTGGGATTGATCTGCGTCGAGGACGAAGGGCCGGGGAGTCCCAGGGTCTCCAGCATCCTTCATGGTGGTCTTCAGTCATGTGGAGAGTCTCTCTCTAGGGTAAACGTTTCCAAAGTGGCAGGTAGAGGCCATGACTCCTTGCAGAGGTCTCAAGCCTGCTGTTGATTTTCTGTGAGGGTTAGCTTTGCTGTTTGGTGCTCCAGAGGTCAGAGGTCAGCAGGTACCCCCCCCCATTCCTCCCATTTCTGCTCTTTATTTGTGTTAACATGAGTGCAGTATGCTCCTCCCTGTTGAGATCTGCATTTCTTTAATAAGCGAGGTTTGCTGGATTCCCTGCGTTCTTTAGGACTCGCTAGGAATGACACTACCATCATCTTCTTTGAACCAAGCCCCCCCCACACATTTATTTGTTATTTTTGTGTACACGTGTGTGCGTGTTCCTGTGTGAGTTCCTGTGTGCCATGTGTGTTCAGGAGCCCACGGAGGCCAGAAGAAGGCATAGAACCCCAGGAACTAAAGTTACATATGGCTGTTTGTGAGCCGCTATGTGGATGCTGGAAACAGAACCTGGGTCCTCTGCAAAAGCCATGAGCATCCTGAACTGTGGAGTCATGCCCCAGCCCCAGCATTCGTGGTATTTAAATGAATAGTTTTAAACCCAGAGGGGGTTAACCCTCCACAGGACTGACACTAGTTCACTGTATACTGTGACTTGTCCAGTTAAGTAGTTTACTTTGCCTTGGCAGGCAGACCTGGATTTTTGCTGCTGTGCAAGACATAAAATGGCTAATCCTGCCTGCCATTCACTCTGTGGGGCACTGGCTCTGTCATACAGCAGTCAGGAGCAGGAAACGGGGGCCATCCACTGTGTTCCAGTGAGCCTCATAGCTACCTTCTGTATCAACATCATGCTGATGGAATTTCCACAACTATGAGTCATATTTTAATAGGTAGAATTACAGGCTTTCCTCTCTACCCTTTGCTTTTAAGTATTTCCTGACCATCTTGCCTTGAACTGTTACAGACAAATGTGACAATCCTTTAGTCAGTCCCTTTGGGAGTCAAACTGTACTTATATTGAAAATCCACGGGTACATGGAGGAGCTCACATGTCTATGATGGATAATTTTCCTGCCCAAGAATATGGCAGGACCTGACAGCCCTCAAATCTAACCTTAAGCCTCCCAATAAGCCCTGATCTTTCTACACACAGCTTGTCCTCACGATTGCACTTTACCAGCAGGCAAGAGCAGTAGGTCAGGTATCAGCACCAAAAGTGGCAGGCACAGTGGCATCAAGAGTGGCAGCTGTGGCCTGAGCCACCATGGGAACAGGGGCAGATGGCGCTCTCTCTCAGAGCACCCATGGAAGAAGCACCTGCAGCAGTTAGTATCTAGGCCCAGAGGGTAACTTCAGCTGACCCCTCCTCAGGAAGTGTACCCTGAAGGTGCCTACAAGGTTGCACTGACTTCCAAGTCACCTGCTGGGAAGAGCCCGTGGTCAGTGGGATGACAGCCAAGGAGCCTTGTGGAGGTCCTCCCCTGGGGGTTACAGAAGGGAGAACCCCAGCTTTGGGGGGGTCTTGGTGGGTGAGAAGGCGGAGGAAGAGGAAAGAAATGGAAGAGTAGGTGTGCTGAGGCAGACGGCAGCAGCAGGTAGACCTTCACAGAGAGCTGGCTGGTCCCAGTGAACATGGGTTTCTTCTCTGCCGCCCCACCCCTCTTAGAAAGTAAGGGAACTGGGTAGGAACAGGGAAAGATATTCAGCCCTGGGGCTGACCTTCCTGAAGGGATGAGTACCACTACAGAACAGATAGCAATTGCTTGCCCAGTGTCTGCGACATGCCCAGCACTGTCCTAAATGCCAAGTGATTCCCTAGGGGACAGCACAGCTGTCTCAGGAGGCATGGCCAAGCCTGCTATGTACCAGGCCGAGGGATACTCACACTATTTAAAAGACAGTGAACTCCAGCTGTGGACAACTGTCAATGTATCAGGTGGCTCCAACTTTTCAGGTGAGTAAAAATAGCTCCTCCAGAGAACCGTGCCTCTGGTGTGCAAATGGACCACTGTGGAATCCCTTTTCCCAGCTCCTGGGTCTGTGTGTTCAAACTTCCCCGTGTGAAACTGGACTTCGTGGGCGGGGGTGGTGGGGACACAACAATGGTAGGTGGTGGGACAACAGCAAGCATTCCCACCCACTGTCTAGGGTGGAGCTCTCCCACCCAGACCCCCTCTAGAAGAAACATGACAACCCATCATCATTTGTCAACCCCAAAGGCCAGAAAGCAGCACGTCAAGGCTAAAGAACTCCTGCCTGCTCCTTCTGGAAAGTGCTATCAGTCTAGCTCTCCTCTGAACCATCCGAGTAGCCAACAGAAGATGGGTGCAGACAGGGTCTGGAAGGTGGCAGCCAGCAGCAGTGTGGAGGGGTCACAGTGGGGACCCATTGCACCTCTCAAGATGCATCAAGATGTGCCATGATTGTGAACTCACGGGAAAAGGGCACTGCGTGGCTTTCCGGGTGAGGAAGAACACTGCAAGCCCCTGGCAAGTGAGTGAAAGGCCACCTTGGCATCCCTGGTTACTTCCCTGCAGGTGGGAACAAGATGCCCGTTCTACTCGCTGGGTCCTCACTGCTCCTGTGGCTTTCAGAGGTGACCCAAGGCTGAGGTCATGGCTATGGCAGGGGGCTCTGTGGTTCTCTGACAGCACACTTTGTGTACACAGGTAACATCAAGGAGTCGCCCTGTGTTTTCTTTGTTTCTCTGCTCACTAGTGATGGCTGCACTGTCCCTCCATGTGTTTCTCTGCTCACTAGTGATGGCTGCACCGTTCCTCCACGTGTTTCTCTGCTCACTAGTGATGGCTGCACCGTTCCTCCACGTGTTTCTCTGCTCACTAGTGATGGCTGCACCATTCCTCCACGTGTTTCTCTGCTCACTAGTGGATGGCTGCACCGTTCCTCCACATGCTGTTTGGGAAATTGCTCCTCATCAAAGTACAGGGTTCTTCAGCTTCGGCCTGAGGCTTGGGAGCATCATCCTGCTCCTTTGTTCATGGCCCAAGAGGACTCTTTGCCTTCCATTGCTTGGGCTTGCTGGGGCGTCCTGTTAGCCAAAAAGTGGGCCCATGTGGGGACCTGGAGGGTACTGTTCTCCCAATGGCCACTGGTTTCACTCTGCTAACGTAGACCCAGCCCCAGTCCCTAGGCTAGGGATTTTGTTTTGCTGTGGCATTTACTGCATATGGGTGCAGCCTGTTGTGAGGACTCCAGGGTATAGGGTAGAGGACAGACCTTGCTAATATTCTATAAGCAAAGTCCTGATGGGTGCAGTTGATCGACACCCTCAGTGCTAGGTAGCTGGTGGGGTGGTGGTGTCTCTGTGGTTCCTTAGTGGTTAGGTTTTGGGCCGTCATAGACCTGGACCTGACTCCTGAGGTGGAGACAGACTGCCACTCTCAGGTAACCTTGGAGCTTCCCAAGAAATGTGTTCTGTGAATAAATTCCTAAAGCTGGAGGCTTATGGGGGCTGCCAGTGTGGGCTTGTCATAGGAATGAAAGATAGGCCTCTCCCTACTCCCTATTTCCCCAGCGAGCCAAGGCCATCTGGGAAATCAGTCACACTGTAGGAACCACCATCTTATGATCTTGATATGCAAAAGGTTGGCTAGAAGTATCTGGGAGTTGGCCATGTGACCCAGGCCCTTCCATGCCGTAAGGGGCCTTCTTTCCCTGCCCCGGCCTTGAAGAGCATTTCTGCCCAGAACGCCAGCACCTGTTCCAGCCCCCACAGGTCCTGCCTGTTCTCTCCAAAGACCAGAAGCCTCACTCCAGAGCTTTGCATTTAGCTGCTCCCACTGCCAGCTGGCTGTAGCCTTTCCATGGTTCAGCCAGGCTGGCTGCCAGTGGACTCATTGCTGAGCCCCTCTCACCACCTCAGTCAGCCTAGCCCTTCCTGCTGGAACTCCAGTGCCATCAAAGTCCGGGCCCTCCCTGTTCCCTGAGGAGCCCAGGACCCACTGCTCTCCACAAGTAGGTCGGAGGCACTGGCTCTCAGCCCTCCAACAAGCAAGAGAAAGGGAAGCTGGAGACATGGCCCTAGACCTCACAATTGCTCAGTTTCAAAGAGAGCACAACCTATGGGGTGATGGCCCAGATGTGCTGGGACACAGGTGGGTGTGGTGAGGTCCTGTCTTAGGGGCAGTGAACCCCTTCCAGTGCTGGCCCCGACCCCCTTAATCTCCAACCACTGCCAAGGTGGATATGACTACAGGTCTGGGCCATCGGCAGGGCACTTGCCTGGGCCTTGTGAGCTGAAACTGGAACTGTGATGCATGTGTGTGCCCTCACATAGGGTCCCCTCATTCTTGCGGAGTGAGAGGGAACAGGAGCTCTCCACTAGTCCCTTTCATCAGACACAAATGTAGACAGCTTCCCAAGCTTGTAATTATTGTAATCAGGTGTTTTATACAAATAAGATCTTGGTGATGCACCAAATTAGAAATAAAGGATTAAATTAAACCTGTTATTTCAAATGTGATAAAATGGACTTGGCTAGTTTGAGGGCAATTAGCATCTGCCTTTTTGTTGTGGTAATTACTGCCTTAGACTCAACACCTTGCCACATGCCCAAGGAATATACAGGAGCCCGGGGAAGGCTGCAGTTCTCGGAGTCAGTAGTAGCCTTCAAGGCCAAAGCTCCAGGGAGGAACTTGGACATCTCCACAGTACTCTGCCTAAGAGCAAGGGCAGCCATTTGCTGAGCTCAAGGCATGCCACAGTCTATTGCTTGTCCTACGGATACAGCAGTGTGGGTGTGGGGAACACCCATGAAAGTACTCTTCTCAGAGAGCCCATTGCTAAGAATTCATGTGCTCAGCTATAGTTGGGGCCAGGTGTCCTGTCTCCAGCTGGCTGTACTTTTCCCAGGCAGTGTCTGGGGAATGAGTGCTGGGCGCTGTCCAGGCAGGGTATGGATGACTCTTGCTCCGAATCGCTCCCCACAGTCTTCAGACAGCCATCTGTCACTCACTGGACTTTTAATAGCTTTGTTCCACTTCTAGGTCAGAAATGCCATCATTGAAACCCTGCAGGAGGCAGGGTTAAGGCAAGGGGCTTAAGGCAGTGATGTTTGCCACCCCCCCAAACCACAAGAGAACAAACACCTGGGGCCAGCAGCTTGCGTGAGTTTTTAGTGTGCAAGGAGTTGGTGGGAACTTCAAGCGTGAGCTTAACTGTCCTGTGAGAGAGAATCCCCTCCAGCCCTACTTCCTCACCAGGCTTTCTTGTGGGTGATGGCAGGGCAGGGACTAGATGAGACCCATCATCTCCCCTGAAAAATCTTGGATTCAAGAATATGACTTACCCATTAACTGAGTAACGACCCAGACCCAGTGCCCTGCCCTAACTCCTCTTGCTGTCCTGGGAAAGGGTGAAGGGTTTTTTTTTGGGGGGAGGGGTACCCACGAGTTGGTACAGCTGTGGTGGTCAACCAAAGCAGTGTGAGACTTTGCTCCAGAGAGAGTTGGGGCTCAAACACAGAGGCTTTATGGGGCAGGGAAATAGGCCAATTCCGCATTCACGGCAGTCTGGGTTGAGGATAACCAGCACACATCACTGATCAGAATGAAGAAAATAGTTGGGGCTATTTTAAAAGAATGTTTCTTTCAAGCCAGAGACCGACAGTGAACGAGTCCCACTCTTGGAAGCCCACAGGAAGCGATGGCTTTGACAGGCCGGCTGTATAGTGGCACTGGCCCCCAAGCTCAGGGCTGCCCTGGGCCTCACCACAGCTGCCCTCCTCTGAAGCATCAGAGAAGCTGCCTGTTCTGGGAGCTTTGTGATGCAGCTCAGGGGACTGGATCCGCCCACACTGCTTCCCACTGACTCCTGCAGAGGGAGCTGGACCTGTAGGTGGTGGTGGAGGGGTTGCTCTCGGTTTCTCTATCTGATCCCAGCAGTGAGGCCTGGTTTCCATTAGGCTGTCTTCTGCTTCCTTTGTTTGCTCTGAGCAGAAGACAGGCAAATGCGTGTGTCCAGGACAGTTATGCCAGCCAGGAAGGCTGGCTGGATGCTAGGTGTCTTCAGGCCGGTCATCTGCAGGCACTCCTCTGCCCATGCTCACCAGAGCACACTGCAGGAGGGACTTACACAGTCACTGGCTCCCTGAGAAGGATCCCAGAGGTCAGGTGGCCCTATCATCTTTCAGAATAGAGTAGGCTGGTTTTCCAGCTTCAGTCAACTTAAACAGTTTGGATCCCATTTGCCCAAAGAGCTTCCTGACAAACTTGTGCCCATTTAAGATGCAGAGACAGTGGGCACGCCAGTGAGTTTGCATGCAGCCCTCTCCCTAGCCTCCTGGCACTTCTGTGAGGACAGAGCAAAGGTTAGCTCAAGTTCTGCTCTGGGGACCTGGGCTGAAGGGCAGTGGAGGGGAGGCTGCAGGGACAAAGAACAGGAGGGAAATGCCAGCTGCCAGAGCCCTGTCGCACTGCAGGGAGGGACTTCTGCCAAAGGTCAGCACGGGTTGAGGAAAGTGCTCTGTAACTACTGAGTGAGGCCAAGCTTGGTGCTATGTGGCCTTTCTCCATCGATGATGGACAGGGCTAGGGTGACATTAAAGGTAATCTCTAATCCCTCTGGCCTCTGCCCTTCACCCTCCCCCACCCAGTACTATTTGGACGCCAGCTGCCTCCTCCTCCTCTCACTTTCCTCCAAGCTAACTATAACAAATACTCCAACTTGTAGGCAGCCCCTAGTCAGATCTGGCATATGGTATGTGGCAGGAAGGAGACTACTTCTGCCTTTGGGACAGGGGTGGGGTGCAGAGGTCTTGGCACTTAGCATAAACCCTTGAAGCTCTTTCTCACACTGCTGCCCAGTGCTGCAGACACCAGAAGGAAAGGGCCTGCTGCCTCTCCTGAAGGTTCCACACTGCCCCACACAGGCTCCAGGCCTCTGTTCACCAGGGATATCTGAGGGCAGAAGGTTGCTCTCCCGTGGGGCTCCTTTTCCAGGTCAAATGCTTTACTTGAAGAAATGTGCCTTCTGGAGACTAGGCCTTCCAGCATCAAACTAACTCAGAAGCAAACAGACTTCTAACTCTTGTCAGCCTGGGGCAAACCAGCTACAGAAACAGCAGTCCTCAGCTGACAGGGCTTCTAAGTTTCTGCTTTCTCCACAGCAAGCAGTCTCCTATTCTTGCATCTTCCTGTGAGTCTCTCTTCCTCTCTGTTCCCCCTGGAGCCCGGCATTAATGGACCTCTACTGAATTTTTCTATCTAATCCCAAGCTCTGATGCTCTGAGTTTCCTGAAGTCATGTGGATAAGTTTCCTTCTGTTTCTACCTGGCAGCCCTTAAGGACCTGATGGGAACTTGTGGAATAGCTTCTTTCCTCCTTCCTCCCTTCCTTCTGGGTTGTCCGGGCATGGTGAATTCAACCCTCTCTCCATATGACAGCATTCTGCATCATGCAGGCCCTCTAAGGAGGGGGCCTCACTGTGGGTTCAGAGAAAGTCACCATTAAGCCTGTGGGCAGGGAAGGCTTTTCCTTTTTAAATATTTTTAAAGGCATGTGACTAGTGGATTCTTTTAAAGCAGCTTTCTTTCAGAATGGTTTGAAATATTCTAGAGTGTATTCTGCAATTAGAAACGCTGGAGTGATGGGCTCTCAGGCAGTTGACACTGGCAGTGGGGGTGCCAGAAGCCTGGCTGTAAGCCCAAGGGCCTGTTCAGCCCAGGCCTTCAATTTCCTCTGGCCTAATTTCTTTGAAAGGGGGTGCTCAGCACTAGTGCCAATATATCTATAGGCTTCGGTGGCTTTCAGAGAACTAGGGACCATTGGGACAGTCTGGGAAGGGACCACAGCAACTGGCTAGCCATTTCCAAGGCCTGAGGTACCCCAAAGCCTGCCCCTCCCACAGGAGTGTTCAGGATGCTGTTGGGGGCGTGGAGAGTGGGAGCAGGAGCACCCCAAGGGCCAGCATCCTAATTTTATGGATGGGGCAGGATGGTGGAGGCCAGGCTTTCTTCAGGGTCTGTGGGGGGATTGGTCCCCAGTAAGCAGTCGGCTGAAATCCCTGGTACAGATAATATAGTATTTGCTTATCACCTACATACTTTTGTTTTGTTTGTTTGCTTGTTTTTTTTTTTAAGAGAAAATCAGAAAAAGGAGATTTGCTCAATGTGGTCTTATTGACTGGGAAGTCCAATAACCCCTCACCCTAACCCCTGGTCCATCTTCAGGGTTCTGAAGCAAGGTCACTTCTATACCATGTATTGCACCCACTGCCATGGAGATGTTCTTGCTAGCTGACATCCTGAGATACTTACAATGACAAGGAAAAGTCAGTATGTATCTTGAACAGATGCCCCCCGCCCCAAGAATACACAGTTGGATGAGTCTATGGATATAGAACCCACGAAGGTGGAAAGCCAACTAGCCTATGCTGGAACACATAAATGAGCTGTGGAACATTCTGCTATCTGTGTCCCCAGAGTGGGGCTCTGCCCTCTCTGCTACAACCACAACTATTTCTAGCTCTTTCCTTCCATCCATAAGGGTGAATGGAACACTGTGGGCATCTCAGCAACAGTGTGCCTGTACCCTGTATCTTGCTAGTGACTCAGGGGCACAGGGGCCATATTTCCTGTCACCTGGAGAGCACAGGTGAGCCTGGAGGATGGCCTTGCTCTGGGTCTTGCCCTGGCCTGGTGTCCTGAGCAGAGCAGGGCTGTCCCTTAAGTGTGCAGAACCAATGTCTGTCGGAGGGAAGGAAGCACCCCAGATGACAAGATACAACTCTCTTAACCACTTGCTAAATGGATGAGAAGGCTGAATCTTAGCGTCCATGCTGCATAACTGTGAGTGCTTGTGAGACAGAAGACCTCCAACAATATCTAATTCCTCTTGTGGACACATCATCAACCCAAGGCAGGTGCCTGGCTCTCCAGAGGGTGAGGTCATTTAAAAACCAGTCAAAGCACAATCAGAAGACATTGAAGCAGAGGAGCAGGGTGTCATTGTTACAACAATGTCAGAAGCAGGCACTTTGCCTGGACGCACTGCCCTGGCCCCAGACACCTTGACTTGTCCTGGAGATTATTGTACCATGATTTTGCTAGACGAGGAAGAGGGAGATGTGGCTTTTATAATGGAAAAGATATTGTCAGGCTCAGCTCCTTTCTGGGGTCATGCTGCCTTGGAAAATCATTCCCTGGCAGTCTGAGTGCTGCCCCCTGGCCCTGGTGTCTGAGCACCTGGTGCTTGGGGTTGCTACAGGCAGGGACCCTGGAAGCCAGGCAGGGGGCTGTGGGGAATCCCAGCACCAGAGGAGTTCCTGCTGGCAGCAGTCTGAGGCATGATGCACACAAATTCAACCACCAGTCACCATAGAGGCACTGCATCAGCGCCTCTGTAGCTCTGCCTAGTGGCAGCTATGCCTGGTGTGCTGACCTAATTGAGGAATCCTAAGCAGCATCAAAGGACAGCAGAGAGCAGAAAGCCAGGGCCACTGATGGGGGGGGGGGGTGAAGGAAGTGACAAGGAAGCCTTGGGTCCTTAGCAAGACGTGGGTATGGGCATCTGCCTCACTCTGAAATTGGAGGCAGTTCCTGGTAATGGTCCAGACTGAGTCTCTAGCTTCCCCTCCCCACAACTGCTTTGCTGCAATGGGATGAGCTCATAAGCTGGATCTGATTTGCAGCTTTGGTCCTGATGCTGTGGCAACTGTCATTCCCTAGTCAGTGCATCCTATTCTGTAGGTGCTACCTGGCTGCCCTCACTGGTACTTTTCCATTGGCAATGGGAAGGAGACTAATGTTGACTTATTTATACATCTCCCTGGTTGACTTATTTATTTATATCTACCTTCACCAACAACAAGCCAGGCAGAAAACAACAAGGCAGGACAGCCCTGAATTCAAGCACTTCCCCATGGCCCAAGTCATCCACACAGTGGAAAGTGTGGTGCTAATTACATCCCAGGGGGTGCCTACCTGCCCCCACAGGAGCCTTCTGTCCCTGCCTGTTTGGGAAGGTGGTTTGCCACTCTAGGCAGTGTGCAGAGGCACGGCTGTCTGGGACCACTGTTTCCACAGGTGGTTTGAGCAGGCCCACATAAGAGACCCAGCTCCTTTAGCAGAGGGGAATGCATAGGTGGCATAGCCTCAGGGCCTTGGTTGGGGAGGGCAGAGGACTTCCAATTATGGGCCTGCCATGCTCACAACAATTTACATGTAACCAGACAACAGAGAAACTGTACTAAGGGTTTCCTAGGGTCACGGGGCCTGAGAGTGTGAGTGTGAGAGACCCTGACCCCTACCATGGTGGCCCGAGCCTGGAATCCCTTCCCAGTAGCCTGGCAGATTCTTGGTGCAGTCTTCTTCTTCACCACATGACCATAAACCAGACAAGAAGCTTCAGGAAAGAAGGACTTACTTTGGCTCAGGGTTTGAGGTATAGATCGTGTCAGGGAAGGCGTGGTGGTGGGCAGGGGCTCTTGGCTGTGGAGGCAGAAGCATAAGGCTGCTTGTTTACATCTTGATGGACTAGCAAGCAGAGGGGCTGAGCCATTGCCCTAAAGTCTGGTTCACAGTGACCCACATCCACAGCAAGACCCTACTTCCTCCTTAGGTTCCACTCACAATAGTGCCAACAGTTGAGAAGCAAGTACTCAAACAAATAAGCCTATGGTAGTATAATAGAGCCAAACCATAGTGCCTACCCTCAGTGCCAACCTGTTCTCAGACAAGTGGGGAGGGAGCCATGCCTTTGTGGTGCTCTCTGGACTCAGTCTGACCATTTTCCACCGAACACTGTGAGCAAAAGCCTGGCTCTGGCAAAGTTATGAGATGCCTGGGCAGAAGGCAGCGCTGGGAGCAGCCCAATGGGTGGGCATCCTCTCTCCAACCTACTGTGTGATCTTCTAATGACTGCCAACCTAGACTGAGTCTTGTTTCTCTACAAGTCTCACTTTTTCAGTCTAGAAAACAAAAGGCAGAGTACATGACTGGTAAGGCCTCTTATTTACAAATGTATTTTGGGAGCACCATTACATAGTGTATGCTGTCCCAGGGCTTGAGGTGTAGTAGATAATGTGGCCAGGAAGGCTTCTCCAGGAAGAGACTGGGAAACAGAATGGGGCTGAGTGAGAAGCTGCAAAACCAACCACTGTAGGAGAGAGACCCTGGGGCTGAGCTCTCCACGTGTGGCCAGGGGACAGAGTGGGCAGGGGACAGTTCTGCCCCTCTTCTGCACACAGAGATGCTACAGGTGAGGCTGGCTAAGGGCAGCCCAAGGGCTCCTGGGCTCTCTGCCTTCCCAGGAGCAGGTGGGTGAGTGGGTCTGGGCTCACCAAGTGCCAGAAGGTTCCAGGATTTATAGGAACTTGGAAAGCTGAAGGAAGTCAACAGCGCAGAGCAGGAGCACCAGCTGTTGGAGTAAGGCCTCTAGAGGCAGCTGGACCACCAGCTGCTGGAGTTAGGCCTCTAGAGGCAGCTGGACCACCAGCTGCTGGAGTAAGGCCTCTAGAGGCAGCTGGACCACCAGCTGCTGGAGTTAGGCCTCTAGAGGCAGCTGGACCACCAGCTGCTGGAGTAAGGCCTCTAGAGGCAGCTGGACCACCAGCTGCTGGAGTAAGGCCTCTAGAGGCAGCTGGACCACCAGCTGCTGGAGTAAGGCCTCTAGAGGCAGCTGGACCAGCTCTAGAGGCCATGCTCACTCACCTTTCCTCTCTGGGACTCAGTGTCCAGACAATGCATGCTGTTATCCCAAGCCATTCCAGGCCCTACGACATTTTTGGTACACTACGAATACTCCACAGATGACTGTGGAATGGGCAGCATGTCCTAGACCTGCCCATCACCCCTTTTGTCCAGCTTCTGTGCCAGCTGTACTCTGGGTGGGAGGTAGGGATGATGACGGTTCCTTCAGCCAGGAAAGCAGCTTCCACACCTGTCCCTGAAGGTTGCTCAGAGACTTCTCTGAGCCCCCATATGGACTTCAAAAGGAGACAATGCAAGCTGCAACAGGGCTGCACAGGTAACACAAAGCCTCAGCACTCCCCATACATAGCCTTTTCAATAGATGGGGAACCAAAGAGGGTGGCCTCCACGTGCTGGTTTCAGGCAGGACCATTTGCCTCACTGGGATTCAAACCCGGGGATGATTTACTACCTGCCAGGGTGGATGCAGTCACTTTGGCCAGTACCTTCCCCATCCCTGCCAGGATCTGGCAGGAGTAATTTTTCCATTTTTAAACAGGAACAAACAGAAATGATAAGATATTTTCCGATGAAGGGGGGGGGGTCTGAAAATGATTAGCCCTGGAAAAATTGTCCCTAAAATAACAAGACAACTCATAATCTCATATCTGGATGGGAAAGAGGGATGGGCTTTGCTGGCCGGCGCCAGCCTCCACTCAGCCCCTGCTCCTCACCACACTCTTGCCTTGCCATGCTGGGAAAGCCGCAGCTCACCAAAGAAAGGAGAAACAGACCATTTGTTTGGAAGCAGACTTTCACTGGTAGTTTGAATAAACTTGTTTCCTGGTGCTCCCAACTGAGGCCCAGTGTGGAGGAAGGGAGAAAGTGACCAGGCTGGGGACCTAGTGAGGACCTGGGAGACGGTGGGGTGGGACAGTGTAGAGAAGGTTTCTACTGCAGAGCTCATGGAGAGAACAGACACCCAGCAGGCTCTTGCTTTCCCCACACACTGAGCTCTTATCATTCCCCACTTGAGTGCGGAATAAATCAGCATCAAGATCAGAGGCATCTCCTCAAGAGCTCCCAGGCAGTGCTCAGAGCTAGCGTGGGAGGTACTGTTCACCTGCTGGTAAGGGACCGAGGGACTGTGCTTGTTTGTATGTGGCCCCTGCTATGGGATGGGCTGTGGCCAACACTGAGCATGCCCGGCTTCTCAGAAGCTTGCATAATGACTTGGATGGAGACTGGCAAATGAGAATAATTTAAAACATCCACCACCATTACTGTGGCTATCCTACTCACTGTGACAGGTACAGCCTAGAGATTCAGGAAAGGTAGTGGCTCTTCTGTGCTCTAACCTGGATGGTTACAGGTGGTCTGCTATGGGCACTGGCTGATCCAGGATCAGTTGCTCTATAACCCCACGCCAGACAACTCTTATTCTCTGAGTGGATACCTGGCTAGAAGCAAGCTCCCTCTTTCCTAAAGAACATGCATGTCCACAGGGAGACCTCATGCCTGGCTCCTCCGTGGTCTGTGGGGTCTCTTATTTCCCCAGTGACTTCCACTGCAGCCATGCCTGGGGGAAGGGCAGCTTCTGAGGAGGTGCCTGGACTGGGCCAGGACTGTGTCTATATCCATGAGGGCAGACAAGAGGTTGGCATGATTGCTTCTGTACTACAGAGGAAGATGGCATGTCCCAGTCACACATATCTCTAGTATGTGTCAGAGCTAGATTCTAGATGTTGCTGCTTCTGCTCCAAACTGTGCACTTGCAGGCACCACTAATCCTGGCCCTGGCCCAGGTAGTCCTGCAGTTCCTCTCCTGGCTTCCTTCAGCCCCACTTCTACTCAGAGGGCAGGTGTACTGTCTGCTCTGTGCCGCCGCATCTTCTGTACACGGATCTGAGGCGGAGCCTCGAGTGCTCTTCACTACCCACTGTTCTCATGTCTCTCTGCTTCCCTCCTTCATAACAATTCCCCATCTGGCCCACGAGTGCAAGCGATATGCCAGCTAAAATGGCTCTCTGAAAGAAAAAAGCCCAGACTTGTGGCACTTACCATTTCCCACAGTTTAAGTCCTCCTACTAAGACTGACTGCGTGCCACCCACACGAGCTTGCTGCAGTGGCTTGCAGTTAGAGGAAAAGGCTATGCTTGTTGCACCCAGCATGCACTGTGGCAAGAGGGCCCAGCACTGGGTAAGTGGGACCCGTCCCCTTCCAAATGCAGTTCAACTGCTGGCTTGCCTCTAGGTGACACTAGACCCAACAGACACCAATATCAGTGTCCAAACGATGCTGCAGTCTTGAGGGTGGAGGGAAACAGCACAAAAACCCAATTTTCTTCAGCACTGAGAATACAGAGGGGTCCAGGGTGCAATTTCTCTAGCACTGGGCAGCTCCTGTAGGGGGCCCCAGGCTCTATGGTGTCTCCCCAGGAATGTATCACCCTGGAAACATGGCTAACCCCTCTATGCAGCGTCCAGCTGGTTGCCAGCAACATGGCCTTCTGAGCCTGACTTCCCTATAGTTACTTCTTAGCAGTCAGCTGTGGCCCTGTTATGCTTGCTGGTGGGGATGCAGGCATCTGAGTGAGGCAGTGGTGACTGGGGGTGGGGTGGGGGTTGCTGCCAGCAGAAAGCTGGTGACTGTAGCTGACTCTTCAATCAAAGGCAAAAGTGTATTTGCTGCCTTTGAATAAGGCACAATCGGCAGGTGAAGAATTTAACAGCTTGTGGGAGTTCTAATTAGAGAGCCAATTATAACTTGCTTGACCTGCCTTGCTTTGAAAGGCCTGGAAGCACGCCTGTTGTCCTTTTGCTTCTAGTTTGTTCTGTGAGGTCTCTGCAGGGACCTTTCGCTTGAGCTTTGGTTCTAGCCCTATGCACCTGTCTGGATCTGAGGATTGAGCTCAGGTCATGAGGCTTGGTGGCACGCACCTACCGAGCCATCTCACTAGTCTGCTAACATTCTCCTCCATTGGCTTAACTCATCTATTTGGGGGAAGGGTGAGAATTTATTATAAAGGAACAGGCATTGTGACATTTCACCCCTAAATACTCTCTAAAACTTAAGGATGTTTTCTTGTTACCACTTGAGCATGTCAGACTCATCTTTCAATAGTACCACCAGAAGTGATGCAGCTGTCACTGTCATCCACCTTGTTCTTGCCTGGCCACTGCCAAGATTAAGAAGCTGTGATGGGGATGCTAAGTCTGCAGTTCATTCAACTCACTGGTGAGGGTCAGGTCTGAAGGCACATAGCTTCACTTGTCCACTTTGGACTCACATCTGCTATTAGAAGAGACCTTCCCAAGAGAGATGTCCTCCCAAAAAAGCTTTGGGCCTAAAAGTTTTAAGTCTCTTTTGCAAATCTAGAAAACAAGTGGAGCTGATATGGTCTGAAAAGAGCCCATAGCACTCAGTGGGGGAGTTTAGAGTCAGCCCCAATATTGGGAAAGTAATTAGGCACAAGATGGGTTTGAGACTAGTAGTCCAGCAAGTCCCAAAGGCCACTTTCTCATGGTGGCAGCCAAATCATCAATCTGTGTTCAAAGGCAAGCAATGAAATGGCGAGGGCTGCGAATGAGAGCATCAGGACTATGACCCAGGACCTGGGAATATGGAACAGAGTTGAGATCAGTACATGAAGACACAGACCAACCCAGGCAAGGAACTCCGAATCTGGCCCGAGCCAGGAAGGCTTCCTGTATGTGGCAGGAAGGCAGAGGAGCCTCACTGTCATGGTGTACAGGAGCAGTGAGATAGAATCTCTAAGAATAAATGGTATGGGTAGGATATGACAGATTTGAAAAAACGTAGGTCATACTTAGTGCTGAGACTGAACTTGGCTGTCAGTAACTGGTCACCTTAGACTCCAGAGCAAAGATCAGAAGTAAGCACAGCACTGACATTTCCCTTTGGCTAATGTGAAGAAGGCCCCACACAGTTTGCATTTCCGAGCCTGTCCTGGGTCTGTGATTATGGTCCCTAGGAAGAGCCAGATCACCTGATACACTTCTCCCTGGCCAGTAAAGAGACAAGTGTGGTTGGGTTGGTGGGCCTTTCTCCAAAACTGTCCATGGAGGAAGTCCCTGCTCCTAAGGGATGCTTGGACTGGAGGATCGGGGTAGGGGCAGCAGGGCTGTAGCCAGACAGGAGCCAAGTGATAAACAGCAGGTTCTCTATTCCCAAGGAGGACACAGGTACCTAGCATCCAGAGACTAAAAATGAGTAATTAAAAAAAGGAATTTAAGAATCTTGAAGATAGAGCTGATGTCACAGAAATGCCATTTCCCTGGTTCTCTCCATCACTTCTGACTTTTGCTGCTCTACCCATGTGCTGAGCATGCCTCTTGGATATGCCCTGGCATCTTGTGCTGGACTAGCTGTTTCTAGAGCTGTCACCTGCTCCCAAACCAGATTCAACCTCCCCCCCCCCAATAGGGGAACCCATTCAAAGAGCAACACAAAGACTCCAATGCCCTGGTCAGGGGCCATGGCTGCTCTCTCAAGAGGAGGTGTCCTACTCATAGCCATGTAAGGCCATTACCAGACCTGTGACTTACACCTAGGGGTGGCAGTGTGGTCACCACTCATCCTCTACTGAACCTATACAGTAACACATGTGGGAACTACAGCCACTCCATCTACATGATAAAATGGAAATTTATAAGTGATACATAGTTCAATTTTCAGCATTTGCATAGCACACTCAAGGTCCTCGGTTCAACAATAAAAACACCCAGTCCCCAAAAATTCAACCCAAATCAAACCAAGCAAAACCCTCAAATAACAAAAGAAAAGAAAAGAAAAGAAAAGAAAAGAAAACAAATGGCCCCAAAGCTGGGACCTGGCAGCTACTCCAATGCCAGATGTCACTGAGGCTCCAGATTCCTACATGAGGAGACCAACATAGTGTGCTCCCCTTTTGTCCTGGCTTGCTCTAATTTACAGGGCAGATCACTGAGAGCTGTTTTCCCCTCCAGTCTGCATTTCACTAAATATTGTGTTAAGGATATGACATATAACCTTCCAAATTACACTGTATAGAAAAAGTGAGATTTAGTTTTAAGCACTACTTGTTGACAAGGCCTTACAACGCTGAAGTAGCTAAAGTGCCATGTGGACAATTACAAAGAATGAAGATGCAACACACAGCAAAGACGGCCCATCGGCTAGAATGCAGCACTCTCCCCTCTCTGGACGGGTCTAACTCACAGGCCTTCAGAGAAACAGTTGCTCTCCCTAATTTTCAAAGCAGCTTTCTAATTCTAAAAGACAAAAGACAATTAACAGATGAAAGAGCCTTCAGAGTGCACTGATGGGGCAGTTTTGCTGTCCTTCTTTCTGTGCATGGGAAGGAAGCTGACACTGGATAACAGGAGGAGGCCTTCATGCACCTCTCCAGCAGCATACCTGTGCCTGGGTCTTAGGAAGGAGTGGACACATCCCCAGGAGAAATGGGAGTACAGATGGTAACCCCGGGCTGTGTCAATGTCACAGGGCCCTCGGCAGGCTGATGGGACGATCAGACCAATGCAGGAGCACAGGCTTCCAGGCCCTACAGTCCTGGCCTCTCTAAGCCATCTTTCTACCCTCCAGGGACATGTTGGTGGACATACTTTCGCCTAATAAACTATGAGACACAGCAACTTCCTCTGGCTCAAAGATGGAGGGAGCAAAACCCCACGTTTCGTGATGCCTATGTCAGCTACCTTACCAAGAGGGTCCTCCTCTTGGCCTCCATTCAGCCCTCTTCCCCAGCCCCAGTCACCATGCTCCAAGGAAGTGCTTTCACACAGTAAATAGTCCTGAAAGCTTGAAGCCAGTTTAAGAGGGCTCTGACATCAGCAGAGACTCCATTATCTCAGAACAGTGTATGTGGACAGTTTTATTTTGATGGAACATTTTAAGAACTGTTCAAAGACCTGAAAATGTAGGTATAACGCCGATGACACGTCTCAGAAAGCTTTATGTTGTAGAGCCTGCCATTCACGTAGGACAGTATGGGATATTCCCAGCACCTTAATCAATTCCTGCCACTAACACACTCCCTCTGGAGGTTTTTTTGTTTTGTTTAGTTTTTTGAGATGGTTTCTCTATGTCATAGCCCCAGCTATCCTGGAACTCATTCTGTAGACTAGGCTGGCCTTGAACTCACAGAGATCCACCTGCCTCTGCCTCCTGAGTGCTGGGATTAAAAGCATGTGCCACCACAGCCCAGCTCCCTCTGCCAGTCCAGAGCCTATGCTTCAGAGACCATGAGAGCCAGCCTGTGTATGAGTCCTTTAGCCTGAAGGCATCTTTGTCCAACTATGAGGGGTAATTGTCTCACAGTCCCTCCCCAGAAGACAAACATGGTATGCCAGGCTCCAGACAAAAGCTAGTTATGACACACCCCCGATAGAAATCCAAAGTGTGCCCTTCCACCAAGCAGCGACCTGCAAGCAGCTGCAGGTGGCTGGGCTTCATCCCATCCCTTCCCCTCTCAGACTGTTATCTCTTCTTCCTCTGGGGATGCCTGATCTCTGAGGGCTGCTCATTCCTCTGGAGGGTAGGCTGGTCCTTCCTGTTTGCTGTTTCTGCCAGAGGTGAAGAACGTTGGGGGCGGTGTTGGTGAGAACAGGAGGTAGAAAGGATCAGGCAGGGACCTTGAACGCAGGCAGTTCTAGGGCAGGTCTTGGTCAGAAGCTGGGAATGGTCTTGTTTCTTTCTGCCTTGGCTAGAGGGAACTTGGTTCCTCTCTGATTTTTTTTTGCTATCTTTCTTTCTTTTTACGTAACCTAAATGAGCACCCCTGCCTGGAAGCTGTTTGTGAGGATGTAGCTGAAGCTGAGAGGCAGTGAGCATCTCATTGGTGGACTGAGCAGACGGACCAGCTCATCTCCCCATGCCTCACCCCACCTTCTTTCACAAGGCCCCCAGACTAAGCAGCTTTATTTATGGTACCTCATTTTCCAGGACTCACTCCTACTACACTGAAGCTCTGCCTTCTTTTTCTTAAATTCCCAACTATAACCTCATGAAGCTAAGCTTGCCCTCCTGTTGTCTGTGAATGCCACTGAGTTCCAGAGACAAAGGACCTGGTGTTTTGGTGGCTGTTGATTTGTTCAGAGCTCTAGCATCCTGTTATGTTCATTTGAGATGAGAGAGAAAGGCTTTGCTGCTCTCAGACTCCATGGTGTCACCCCTGCTGGCCCTTGCTGTGGCTCTCTGCACTGCCTCCTCCTGATGCCTTCCTGTGCTCTGGGCATCTCGGCTCCCCTCCCTCTTCCTCTCCCCCTCCCCACCCCCACACTGTCTACTCCACCAGACCTTGGATGAGCCCCACATCTGCTCCTGTTTTCTACCTTCTCCTCACCCTGTCAAGCTCAGCAGAGGCAGGCCCAGGCCTCCTGTTGCCACTCACGATGCCTGCCTGTTGCCCAGCAACACCTTCCCTTCTGGTCTTAATGACTCCCCTCCTCACAGCCCTCCTGGCTGCCTTCCACCTTTGCTTCAGAAAGTCCTCGTCCTTCTCTTACACATTGCCCTCAAAAGCCCAGCCTGATGTGGCCAGAGAGCAGCCAGATGTCCCTATTTGTAGATCTTGTTCCTGTCCTGGTAATTGTGTCCTTGGATGCTCCCAGTCTCTATGCCTGTCCTTGGCCTGCAAAGTCTAGCCCAGGCAGAGTGTCTTCTCCCTGAGGCCACCACTGGCCACCACTGTGCACCTTCTTCTCTTTTCCCTCCACAGAATGACTGCTCTGGGAAAAGCTGGCCCATGTTTCATTAATGCACTGCCGGTACTGCGAGCTAAAGGACTTTTAACATAGCCAGCAAATAAATGCAAATTTATACATTTATGCAATCTAACATTGAAAACATTCCTTTAGGTTTTCTGGGGGAAAAGTCTGATCACTCTGAGAATTCCTCCACAGATTTGCAATTCCTTGTCACTTGAACTTATTGTTTGCTTAATACCTGTCCACACTCAGTCCCTGCCTCCTGGCCTGGGCTAATGACTACCAGACAACACCTTTGTTCTTTTCTTCTTTTGCACCATATATGAAGTGAAACACATAGATGAAGGCTGTAACTGTTAGGAAATTATCCATTTCCCTTGGGTTTAATTTACATTTACCCACTTTCTCTTATCAATAAGACGTGCCTTATCTTTGCTTTTGAACAAAGCAAACACATTTGCATTCTGCATAAAGTGGCCATGTGCCACTCACATCCCTAGAAGTTAGGGAGGCATTATCCTGAGTGCAAGCCCAGCCAGACTCCTGCCTGTGCCCTGCGGTTCTCTGCAGCCTCTACGAGCTGCCAGTCTCCACCTGTGTCAGGCAACATGGCATCCTGCTTTCTGGACAACTCCTGGAGACCACCTTTCAGCTGTTCGGCTCTTCTTTCTGAGCACTGGGGCTGCCATGGACAAACTTTCTGTCCTTAGGTTTTCCCTGTGACCATGGTCTGCCTCCCATGGTTCCGTATCCTGAGACCTTCTCAGTTCCTTTTCTGATGGTTTCTGGTCTGTGCTCTTCCACCTGTTACTTCTGGATCCTTTTGGGCTCTGATGTGGCATGGAGTGGTGTGCCTTGGCCTCCTGGCTGCTCTTACTCTCTTCTGGGTACCAGGAAACTCAGCACTCATCATTGTTTCTGCCTCTTGCTGCCCCCAAAACCCAGAGCCTCATCTATTCCCCAGATTTCTGCACTCTGCTTTCAAGGAACTCAGGGGCTCACAGACTAGCCTGGTTCCTGGGATGCTGAAGACATCTGTGAGTCAACAAAAGGGTTTGGGATCGCTTGTGTGGTTAGCCTTTAAGAGCAACTGGTGCTAACATTTCCCCTAGTTATGTAGATGAAGAAACTGAGGCACAAGGAGAGGAGTATCTGCCTCAAAGCCCCAAAAGGCAATGAGTAACAGTACCGGGAATCTAGCCCAGGCCTGTCCAAAACCCCTGCCTGGCCTTGCAATAAACTGTGAGTCAACTTCTTGATCTCTAAGACACTGAAAAGCTGCCTTGCTTTATGCAGATGGATCAAGGTCTTGATCTTTCAATGCTGAAGATGCATGGGTTTCAAAGACTCTCTGCAAGCACTAGAAGACCCAGCACTCCAGAAGGAAGACCTGCCCTTGTCTGTGGCAGGGCGAGGGGAAAACGCTGGCCAGGGAGCATCATGCCCAAGATCAGCAGGGAGGAGCTCTGCAAGCTCTTTGGATCCCTGAGCACAGGCACTGGGCAGAGCCACCGAGCAGGGGAAGCTGAACTGCCCCAAATGTGCAAGCTGGCTGCTCCCAGCCTGTCTTCAATCTGGGAGGTTTCTGAAGACATTAGGATATACAGAGAAAGGCCTTGTGGCTCTGTGATTACTACATGCTCCCCCTGGCAAGACCACAAAGGTGGAGGGTGTCTCCCAGCCTGGTGAGGCTCAGAGGCCTGTCTCATGTCCCCTGTGCTGGCCACCTGGCTGGCCTCTCATAAGGGAAACCACTTGTCAGGAGCAGGGGGCTTGAAGAGCTCTAGGGAAAACAGAAACCTCTCCCAGGTGACTTTCCTATTGATCTTTTGTCTCAAGTGTTCTCCCTGGGGATGAACAAGAACATTCCTCTGAATAATTCATAGGCCCTGAGATAGGAGCAGCTACTTCTTTTTAATAAGACTGGGCACTTTGTGTTTAATTCTTCTGCAACAATCTACCAAAGGCTGGGAGACCAGAAAAGCTCTTAACACATTCCGCTTTCAACAGTGAGACAAAAATTAAAAGCCAGGTAATACCTTTAATCAAACAGACTAATGTTTGGCTAATAAGTGAAATTATTTATAAAGCTGCATCAAGTTAGAGTGCTAATGAAAGGAATCCTGGAAAAAAGCGAGTGACTGCAAACATTACAAGGCTGGATTCATTTTGGAAACTGAAAATGGTGGCCACTGGTTTTCTACTTAATGAACACCTACTAGGCACCAGGAACTCTGCTGGGCTTGTTTGTTTAGTTCTCACTTCACACAGCCCACCAGGGTAAACAGCAGCCCAGATCACAGAAGTGCCAAAGTTCCAGGTTCAGGTTGAGAACTAACCCTCAGGTGCAAGCTCCCCTCACACACAGAATTTTTACAGCGTAGTCCTCTACACTGTCCAGAACTGATGAGAAACGGCGAGAGAGTGAAAGCTTTGGGACCCTTCTGAGCACATCTGATGGAACAGTTACAAAACCACACCCTCTCAGTCTAGGCACACAGCCAGTCTAACAGGACTTCTTGCAAAAAAGGACATGGAGGCACAGAAAGCTTCTGGGCCCTTCTTGGAGTTAAAGAGAGTGAGGCACCCACCACTGGGACCTGATCTCTGTCCCCAGATTCTGTGACCAGTGCCTTGATCCCATCCCACACATGTTTTTCTGATGATGGCCATGAGTTCCCCAGGGCCACAGACGTGAAAGACACCTATCTCACCTTTCCTGCAAGGCTGTCCTCTTTCCTGTGGGCTATGACATGAGAGAGGCCCTCTGCTAAGAACCAAATGAGCTCAGAACCAGAGCTTGGCAGAGGAGGCCCTGTTGCCTTCCACCAGCTCAGAACCCAACACAGACCTCTGTGTTCAGTCAGAATCCCACCAGGAAGGAGATGCAGACGGGATGCTCTGTTGGGGAGGGCAACCCATACACATCTTTGATGGCCACAACCTTCTGGAATGACACCAAGATGGCAAGTGGTCTACTCTAAGGCCTCTCAAAGATGGCTTATCCCCAGGGGTGGAGGTAGCAGGGCAATGTACTCCTCTATGCAACATGGGTATCCCTCCTTTGTATAATGGGATGCTCCCTACTGGCCAGGATCCTGGAAACAAACTGGAACCTCCAGCTCCCTCAGTGTAAGCGACCTTTGAAGTCTCTGGTATGTATATTTCCTTAAGGTGACTGCTGCAAGCAATGCACAGGCCCAGACAGCAATGATGGAGACCGACACTTAAGATTGTCCTTGCCACAGGGTGATTTGGATTGCTGACCCAATTGCCCCATTGCACCTAGTAGGACCTTGGGTGAGACATTGTGGCTGGTTAATGCCACCTCTCAAGGTATCACAGGAACTGCCTGGCTTCGTGCCATGTTGTATTTCAACAGGCTAACTGTATTTGGCCTTGGGAACCAGTAGGCATGAGGGTTGTAGGCTACATGCTGTTTCCAAGGAGAGCCCCAATCCAGGAAATGGGAACCCTGGCCTTGGCCTCAGACTTACCAGTCGCTGCATGCTCTTCACGTGGGTGGGGCTGATGGATAAGGCTTCTTCATACCACCGCCGGGCCTCATCGAAGTTTCCTCGGAGCTCAGCAACCTGGCCTCGCATGTATAGCACATTGTGCGACATTGGGAAGAGGTTGGCAGCTTCCTGGATACAGGCTGTGGCTTCAGCAGGCTTCCCAATGCCAATGTAGACCTCAGCTGTCAGGGAAGAGCAGAGAACAGATGCTCTCCTGGACCACTGCCCTCAGAGACCCTGTGGCGGCTGGTATTCTGGCAGGGCCCACAGCCAGCTGTTCCCCTACCCCGCTGGACATGGCCATAGGCCAACAGTCTTTTGTGCCCACTTGTGCCCAGGTCACCTGTGCTTTGGTCCTTGAAGGGCAGACATATGTCATTAACAAACTGACAACAGTGAGGTCGGCCTGGGCTCTGCCCCAACCTCTGAAGACAGTCATCCCAGGGCCTACTTCATGCTCATCAGCATTAGGACAGAAGCTGCTCTTGGCTCTGCTCATCACAGAGGAAGGGCTGACATGAGCACAGGACAAGGGGACCACAGCCCCCACACAGAGCAGTGGCTCTGCCCTCTGGAGCTTGCTTTTCTGAGACTAAAATCATGACAAAAGGGCTTTTGGGGGCATGGTACATCCAGAAGGGGTCTCCTTTATGAAACTCGAAGGAGCAGTCTGTTAGAGACGGCCCTGAGAACTGAACTTGGATTAGGCGCTGGCAGATACATCTTTCAAGTCACCTGTGTGTGGCAGGCAGCACTTGATGAGATACAGCACCGACTATTCCTTGTCACTTGGGACAAGTCAACAGGCAGACAGAGGTAGTAGTGTCTGATCCCCCCAGACTTTCTTTTACCTCAGACTCCCTGGAGAGGGACGCCATAGAGGGAAGGGATGTGTTAGCAGGATGCACACAGGGGTCTGGGGTGCAAAAGGTGCTGAGCACATGCCTGCTATGTTCCCTGGAATTTCTCTGTCATACAAAATTCAAGCCATCAGGGCCCAGGAAACTCCATCCTCCTCAGCCCTCATTTCACTAGTGTTTTGCTCTGTCTGGGGAGGGGTCAGCATGAGTGGAGGAAGAGATTCTGTTGTAGTATTGCCTCACCCTCTGCCTTTCTGGGGCAGACCCCAATGATGGGCCCTGAAGTCCCCAAGCTGAGCATAGCCCAGGTCCTGCCCTCATTGATGGCCTAGCCAAATAAATGTCTTTGCCAGGGCCTTAACCACACAGCTTCCATTTGTCTCAGAGTCTCTGCCTGGCGATACCAGTCCGTCAAGAGCCATTCCTTTCCAGGGGTTCAGTGGGAGAGTGAGACACGCTCCTCATCCCACCAGTGAGACACTTCACCCTTTCTAGGCCACGACCCAGCTGATCTGACTCAGGGACTTTCTCGTGTGGAGTCACTCACTTGGAGACCTTGACTCATCAATATGAGGAGCCAGAAGGCTGCAAGGCAGAGTCTCTTCCTGCCACCACACTGACAAGCTATGTTCTCTGCACCCACCCACTCTGCACCCTGTGCTGGGTCTGAGCACCCCCACCCAGCTCTCTGGCTGTCTGAAGAATTCTGTACCTCCACACAACTCCTGTCTTTAGGACGCTGAAGTTCTTTACTGGGTTATCCACATTGTCATCAACATCGATACCAGCCATTTTGCACACCCCGATCTTTCTCATTCCACTGCCTCCCCAGCTCCCCTGTGCTGATCCACAGGGATTCTTTGTGCAAGGATGCTGCACTCTGGCTGCCTACACTTCCCGTCATCCAATCTGCACCCCTGGCAGATGGTTTGCAGCCCAACACTCCACTAGCACTGATCTTGTCTGGACCCCCAGCAATTCCCTCCCTGCAGATCCCCTGGATAACTTGTCTTTAGTGTCCCACACAGCCTCCTTCAGAAGAGTTCTTCCTGGCCTGGGGAGATGGTTCAGTGGGTGAGCATGCGGACCCCGGTTCAGATCCTCAGGGCCCATGTAAAAAGTCAGGTATGATTGTGTGTGTCCTTAAGCCCAGCTCTTGGGTGGGTTAGAGACAAGAAGACCACTGACTGGGGCTTGCTGGCTTGCCAGCCTAACCAATAATGGTAGATTTCAGGTTTGGTGAGACCCTGTCAAGAAAGCAAAGTAGACGGCTACAGAGAAGATACCAGAAGCCTCTTGTGGTCTCCACACACCAGCACACACATGCATATACACAGCACACACAGGCACAGACCTCACTCTCTCACACAGACATGCGTATGTGATTAGTTTTTGCTGCATGCTGAGCATGTCACTGTGTGATCTAGTGGGACTGTTCCAACTTCCTCATTTGCTCAGTGGGATGAGAAATAACTTGCCTGTGTCCCACTGCTAGCATGAGTGGAAGTCGGAGTTATATGTGTGCTGCAGACAAACCTGTAAATACTCTATCATAGACCTACACCCGCAATCCTTACCTTACTTTTTTTTTTAAGACTCTCACTAAATCACCAGGATGGTTTTGAACCAACTTCACAGCCCAGACAGGCCTGAATTTGCTTTTGTCAGTTACTGTCTCAGCAATGAGATAAATAACAAACACACACTCGGAACTCCCCTCCTTGGCCTCCACCCTGGCTGCCTTCTGTCCGTTCCACACTTACTTGGAGGGATCTCCTAAAACCCTAATGGGACCTCCTAGCTTTTCAGGGCTTCTAGGCTGGAGTTCACATATCTAATGTGGCTACTGGAAACAGTCTATTGCATGATCTGACTCTGGCCACAGGACTCGCTGCCTCCCCTTGGGTCCTATAACTGCACCATCTTTAAGTTTCATGCCAAAGTCTTTCGCCTCTCAGAGCTCATGTTACAGACAGGACTCTCTCGAGCTGTGCCATGCAGGGTGGTGAGGCTCCTCTCTCCATTGTTCCTGAGCAGTGCTAACCAAACTTCTGGGCTCTGCTCTATTGCTTCCTGCATCTTGCTTTGGCAAGACCTCTTGTTTCCAGGGGTCACAGGAGTTGCACTGTTTGTTCCTGACACTTGGCACATGGAAGTCACTGGCTTCTGCAACTGTTGTTCTGCATCTGCAGACCCTAGGAAGGCAGGGACTGAGTGTCTGTCTCGATGACCACTGCACTGCAGAGCTTGGCACACAACCAGACACTTGACAATGTTACAGGGAACGAGTGAAGGTCTGAGCAGGGATGCGGGCTGCACAGGTTGGTTCTGAATTTGGCCTCCCAACATGGGAGCCTTGCAACCTAAGACAAGTGACCTGGCAGCTCAGCCTCAGTTATGAGGGGAACTCAAGTCACAACACAGAGCTCTTGGCACAGTATCTGAACCATGTGTTGTGCTTGGTAAGTGCCAGCTATACGAAAGGTAAAGACTATTAACCAAACCCCCAGAGATGGAAAAGAGGCTGATGGGGCAGGGCTGGTCCCCAGTACTCTGTGTCCAAGACACCCTTGTGTAATGGCCTATATACCATGTGTCTAGGAACTGACTTCATTTCTTTATGGTGGACAAACTGCAGTTGCCTCTAGATTCTCTGCCTGATGCAATCTCATGGTGGCTGAGAAACTCTGAGGAGGGGAAAGGGTCAGGCTCAGGAAATTGTGATAGTATCACAGCTTCAAATTCCCAGCAGAAATCAGAAAATCTGATCTTGCACATCTAAGAATAGCTGCTGGTTTCGGCTGTGAGAGGTGCCAAAGTAAAAGCTATAATTATTAGTAAGTAACAAGCAGAAATTAACCACCTACTGCAAAGGCATTTTTAGCTGCCATCCCACTGTGGGTACCCAGAAGCTGCCTGGCTAGGAAAGGGTCTGGCTGCGCTCTGAATTCCTGGAGCTGTCTGACTTTCCACGGACAATGAGGCCTGCTGAGTGTGGGAGATAGGGTTCACTCAGCTCCAGAGGGTCTATGCTGAGGTGTCTCTGTGAGGTGTCACCATTGTATTCTAGCTCTCGCTTCTGCCCTGGGAAGACTGTGCCATGCTCACAGCTGTCTAGTGGGGTTTCCCTGCTGCAAGGCAGGGGGTGCCTCCCTCCTGCCCTTCTCTGTGGGAGACTGAGTACAAACGATGCCATAAGACTCTTGACACTTTCAGGGAAAAAGCAAGAGCTGGGGCGCTGCTTTCTAAGTATCATGGGAGACTCACATGCTATAAGAAAAGATGATTAAATATAATCCTCGGGGTCAGGGGCAAATACAAGAAAACAGAAGGAATGGGAAGTGGCTCAATCGGCAAAGTGTTTGTCTTATAAGCCTGAGTACCTGAGTTTAACTCCCAGGAAACAGCCACACATGACGGCATGCTGGTAGCATCCCAGCACTGGGAGGCAGAGAAAGGGAGATTCCTGGAATTCCCTGGCCTAACTCAGTGAGTCCAGGCTTGTGAGGGAGCCTGCCTCAAACAGACAAACAGACAAACAGAGAAACAACAAGGTATGTAGAATGATAGCCAAGGTTGTCCTCTAGCTTCCATGTGCACTCGGACATGTGCCACTCACACACACACACACACACACACACACACACACACACACACACACGTACACACACACAACACAATTTCTTCAACACATTATAAGTGACTTATGAGTGAAAAGGACATGCTTGATACTAAGAAGATAAGTGGGCAAAAGCCCCAAGCAGCCACTGAAAGCACCACCTTTCATGCATCTACTGGCCAAGACCCAGGGTTTTGAGAATGCTCGGTATTGGCAAGGAGGTAAGAAAATAGAGTCATATCCCATTGACTGGAATAGAAATTGGAACAGCTCTGTGGGAGGTCACATGACTACATTTATCCAAATTTAAGAGTGTACACCATTTGACCCATCAGATCCCCTCTCTGGAGCTGACCTTAGAGACACAGAACAACGACAATCAGTATACTTACTGAAATGCTGTCTCTAATGCACCTCATTAAGAAATGATGCAGACGCTAACCCACAGCACACTGCTGACACCATGATGCTTCTTACCAAGGAATTATATTGCATAGCTGTAAGACGTGTAAGTCAGCACTACACGATCTGACACACAATGACCTCTCAGACACTGGAAAAGGACATGGGAAGGGAGAGGGGCAACAGGGACAAAGGACAGAACTGGTAAAACCTCTGGAAGGTTCCAGAACTAGCACCAGTGTCTGCAGCAGGTGACTGAGGCCCAGGGACAAGGGGAACCTTCCCACTTTACATCTTTCCCACCTGTTCAGTGTGTACCATGCAAGTGTGTTACCTGCAATTACTTAAAGAAATTTGTGTCATTGGTTTAACCAACAAAAGAACAACAGGCACAGCCCAGGCCTGTTGACTATCAGGGGTCCTAGTGAAGTCTGTGGCCCCGGGCTCAGGGTTCCCAAGAGGAAAAAGGAGGTGTGAGGGGAGAGGGTGCCCACCACCCAGGAAGAGAAGGGCCTTCTATAATCAAGCATTCCTCATTTTGTGCCCCAGCTGACCTGGTCCTGGAGGCTCAAAAGTCATGCTCACAGTTTCCTTGCCATCAGAAATACAGCCCAGAAACCCCGATACAGATGACTGGAACCTGGTATTGTCTCAGAGAGAACTTTCTTTCCTGAGAGACTCAAATGCAGGGCCACCGCCACCACAGGCTCCAGTAACAAGATCCGCTACTCTCACTTCACTGGGAAAACCAAGAAGGTAAGAACAGGCCTGCAAACACCACAGAAACAGCACAGCTTTGGAAGTCAGGCCCTGATTGGCTCGCTAGACCCCGCAGAATGTATAGGATTTGGAATTGTTAGAGCTGACAATGGATGTCACCTGGTCTCCATGAACTGTCAAAAGGGAGGTGACTTATTTTACTTCTCAGAGCAGTCAGGCACAAGCCATGCAGGGTGAAGCCCACAGTTCAGGAGGAGGTGCCCATTTTCTTCTCCTGTCACTCCTTAAGGACCATGCAGACAGGGAAGAGTCGGCAGTGCACAAATGCTGAGACTCTGCTTGGCTTCATCCACCCACGAGACACACTCTGCTCACTGCATGTACACATGTGCATCTGCCCAGAGGCTGGAAGGCAAGATTAGCATCTGCTTTCCATAGTTCCATCCCAGTGGCCACACCCAGGAACTAGTAACAAGGCCATTATTCTGAGCCACTGCAATGAAATTGAAAAGTTGCTCTGAATGCAGTCTTTGTCGTCATGCTCTTCACTACTCTAGTAACAGCTGTAAAATTTGCTTCCCAGAAGTCATGGAGGGCCATGCAATCAGGGGCAACAGCCCTGGGCAACTTAGTGGTGGGGGGGACACAGTGGGGTGGGAGGGGATGTCAATACCCTGTAGGCCAAACTTTCTGGCATTTTGTAGTACCCAGCTGTAAGTGCTCTAAGAAAGGCCTGGTAAGGTGGTTCAGTGGGTAAAAGAGCTTTCCATGCAAGCCTGACTATGTGCTCTTCAAAAAACTAGACTTCAAGTCCAATGGGAAAGACAGCTCTCACCAGTGCCAGTTCTGTGTGTCCAGTCAGGCTTTCCTGGTCTGGTCATTAACTAACGCTCTATCCCACTCTATCCTCTGAGATCACTGTCCACACAGGTGACTGAGCAAGATAGTATCAGACTCTTGTGCAGGGACTGGGCTGTTCTGGAAAAAGCTGGGAATGGCCTTCCTGCTGGGTCCTGGCTCTCAGAGGCAGCCTGTCTTGACCTCTTTGGGGAGTGGGTGGAGGAGAAGGAATGATCACACACACATGTATGAATCAGCTTTCTTTTGTACTTAGAAGAATATAATTTGCTAATTTACAGCAGTTATTATGGGTCAATTAAGGATGCTGACACAGACAATGCAGATGGGCAGGTTCTGTGGCTGGCAAGCCAGATCAGCTACGCCTTCACACGTGCGTCTGCTAGTGTGGACACACAAGGTTAGACGTTACACTACTGGCCCAGAGAATGATGGCACGAATAGATGGACAACTTGTGGGCTCTGAGCATGTTCGCTGGTGGTGATGAGGTCAAGAAGGGTCTACCAGGGTCATGCAGATGAGGTGGTAAAACTCGAGAGGAAGGTTACTTTGCACAGAAACAGAAATTATATATATACTAACAGCCATCACTTTCTTGGGAGCTCGACAAGTAAGAAGGGGTTGCTCAAACTTCACATGCTATACTGAACTCTGGGATCTGCAGTTGTGGGCAGCCTGTGCAGCCTGCTACTGCCACATGAACCAGGGCACAGGGGATCATACTTCCTCAGGGCTGCTGCTATTGTTTCTCTCTCTGCAGGCTACCAGGCATGCCTTTGGGGGGACATGGGGACACACATATTGCCCCACCCTGGCTTTGATAAAGGCATCCATGCTGCCAATGCTCCCATTGCCTGGAGATTCGGAGACTGAACGGTGAGATGTGCCCAGCATTGTGCTCCTTGAGCCTAGGAGACAGGTGCTATTCTACCATGTAGATGAGTAAGCTGAGGCCAAGAGGTAAGGCAGAGCTGGGTACTACCCAGCTGGGAAAAAGAACAGCTGGAATTAGCATGGAGATAGCATGGGGTACAGCACTGGCCCCTTTACAGTACAATGACCCCCCCATCCTGCAAATTCCTCAGGGGTCCTCAGTCCAATTTTCTATCAAATGCCTACTCTGGGTCATGTATAGTCATTGTGGAAGGAGGAGAAGATGCAGGGTAGCTCACGGTCCCTGTACAGATGCAATATCGGGTTGGTGCTTGGTCACAAAAGGTTTGAGTTCTCCCCAAGGCTGGGGGGTTCTGGGTAAACAGTTGAACAGGTGCCTGCAAAAGCCAGCAGCCTCAGCTTCAGCCTCAGCAGCAGGTTGTGGGGAAGGATGGGTAGATGAAGGGGCCCATGGGTCAAGGGTTAAGTAAGAGCAGTACCTGCATGGAGCCAGATCTGTGCCAGCGTCATCCAGGGATGCAAAGGACCCTGCTTGGGGGCACTGCTCTGCAGAGATGAGGCCACTTCTGACAGTGCTTGCTCCACTCTTGAGGCTGCTACTGATGTGGCATGGACGGAGCCTGTGGGAGGTTTCGAGACTGTGTTAGGAGTTAAAGGGGGACCACATACCTAATCAATGACCCCCTCCCAAACACAAACACGAGTACGAGAACATACACGCACCCCTCCCCCAGGATGCGAGTTACTGTTCTTACAGAAAACAGGGGCCAGGGCCTTAGTTTCAGCCTGTCTAGCTGATCCTTTAGTCAACACACAGGGCACATGCTATGCTAAGCACTCTCCAGGAGTCAGCCTGGCATGATGTGAGTGCAGCTTGACACACGACAGGGACTCCGGGTTAACAAACAGCATCAGTGATGTACTGCAAGGGGATGCTACAAAACGCCCTGTTGTTAGGGCCCAAAACAAGTAACAGTATGGGTGGCAGCAGGGGAAGGGCATGCTTGTTTCCTAGTCATTCTCAAGACAACCCAACTTCCTATTAATTAGTGCATCCTACCCTTCAAGGGATGGGCAACACCATGGATGGAGAACCAAATTCTATGACTTGACTGAACCCCAGAGAAAGTAGATGCTTGCTTTGTACACAGCAGTTGCCTGTCATTAAATGGGGGCCTGATGACTAGAGCCCACATCCTTAACCAGGAGCTTGCACCCCACTTTCCCCCAACATCCAGTCTTAGAGGCATGGTTCAGAATTGAGAGGAAGGTTCTCTGTCATTTCAATTTAGAACTACTCATATACATATGAATATATATATATACACGTATATATATGTGTGTGTATAATATATATATTATTCACCCATAACATTCCTAATTTATTATTTATCAGGAAGTTCAGCATGGAGACAAACATTGCAACATTGTTAGTGGTAACAACTATCAACTCATGAAATTTACAACAGTGAAAAATATGTAAAGATAAATGCTCACTATTCAAATAAATTAAGTTAATTATATATTGGTTAATACAAAATTGTGAACATAAAAACTATCTCAGTTGGGCTTTGGGATGTGCTATTACTTAGTCACATTACTATTACTGTTAATATTACTACGAATTTTATTTTTCATGGGTTACGTATTTTAAGAGGCTTGGTAAACTAGGCATAGTGTTTCATGCCTCTAATCCCAGCACTCCGGAAGCTGAGACAGGACTGTGAGTTTAAGTCTAGCCTGGGCTAGATAGCAAGACTGTCTCAAAAACCAAGAAAGAAAACAAAAGGAGGCGCTACAGCATCAACTGGCTATCTACATTGTTAACGACTTCACCAAGGTAGAAAGATGGATTCTTCTAAGTACCTCAGATTTCTGATGGGGGTTTGGTGGGCAGAATCCAAAGTCTATGGAAGGAAAGCCATCCTACCTTCCACGGATAAATCCTAGACACACAGGCTTTGGAGGGCTCTGGAGAGGACAGCAGCCCCTTGGTGTTCTCCAGAGAAAGCTGCTGCCCAAGCATAAGGAAATGGATGGCATGATGATACTTCATAGGGAAACCCATGAAGTCTAGCTACAAATCTACCCTGCTTGAGACAAAGTATGTCTAGAGCTACTACTTTTAATATAAACAGAAAAATAGTTCAGCTGCTACAGATATTTTTGCTTGCGTTTTGTTGTAACATTTGTGTGTGTGTGTGTGTGTGTGTGTGTGTGTGTGTGTGTGTTCATGTGTGTAATGGTGTATATGCTCATATGTGAGTGTGCAGAGTCAGGGGACAACCTCGGCTGTCACTCCTAGAGCTATTCACCTTGTTTTTTGAGACAGTGTCTCTCACTAGCTTAGAGGTCTCTGGAAGAGGTTCTCAGACATTTTGGTCTCAGAGCCCCTGTAGATGCTAGAAAATTATGAAGACTCCCCAAAGAGATTTATTGGGCTTTGTCTACTGATATTGCCATGTTAGCAACTAAAACATGCTTAACATGTTTACTTTTTAATTATTTAAAGATAATAATGTACTGTGGCTATAGAAAAACCATGTAAACTTTGTCCCACAATCTTTGGATCTCTTGCTAAAGAACCTGTGGCTTTTGAAGCAGCTAAAGTTGATTTTGGGATTAGCTATTTTGTCTTTTGCTCAAGAAAGGAACTACACAGTTCTTACTGAACTCCTGTCCAAATTATTTTTCTTTACAATACCTATAACATGACAGAATTAATTAAGGTTTAGTGTAACAATAAATTTCACTCTGAATTAAGGTCTGGCAAATGATGATGATGATGATGATGATGATGATGATGAGAGAGTGGTGCTGACAGTGATGACCACAGCGGTGGTGATCAGTTTTACAGAACATGTTATATGTCAGACCGTGTGGATAGCATTTTGCACTGTGTAAGTGACAGAATTGAGACATGATGTGTCATGTAACCATCCAAAGCCATACAGCCAGTTGGTGGTAAAACCAGGATGCAAACACTGTCTGATTTCAATCCCAGCCTCTATATCCAGGCATAAGGGCTGCCTCCTGCAGGAAGGCTGCAGCGAGCCTCCTACTGTCCCTGCAGTAAGGGATGCCTTGGGTCCTCAGAGCTCCCACACGAGTGTCATTATCACTGGGCAGACAACAGGCTTCAAAGTAGATGCACTGTACTTGACTGTGTGGTTCTAAAAGACAGCAAGGTGTCTTCTGTTTAGGCCTTTTCAAAGTAATTACAGCAATGTCCAGCCTATCCTAGGTACTGGGTAGGTGTTTATAGACTAAATAAAAGAGTAGTGTGGACAGACAGATCTCTTTGTGACATTCAGATGAGAGTGTGTGTGTCAGAGTGGTGTGGCCTCAGACTGACATTCAGATGATACACGATGATGTGCTCTGCTCTTCCTAATAACGGGTGAAAGACTCTAGCCTTCCCTGCTTCCAAGGGCTTTTTCAGTGTGTCTGCCATACTTCTAGAAATCTCAGGCACAGAATTAAAGGCTGATGTCATTTAGTGATTCTCTCCCTCTAATGCCGTTAAACCATTGCACAGAGAGGCTGGGAGGGTGGTGAGGGATCTCTTCCTCATCTCATGTGTCACGCGGGCAGAAAGCCTTGCTGTGATGAACTCTAGATATTAGAGAATTCAGAATTTGCATCCTGGTTTTACCACCAACTGGCTGCATGGCTTTGGCTGTATTGCTTTTAATAGCAAACAGAAACAACAGTGGCCGAAGTCCACAACAGTTAGCATCTACTGTTCTTTGCAATGACATAATAAATACGTCTTCCACGGGGTTAGAATCTGGAGGAGCAGCTAATCGCACAGCAGAACAGCAGCCATGCTCCTGCTGGGTAGAACTGAAATGGTGAGTGGGAGAATGTATGTGGTTGTGACTTATGTGGGCACACAGTCGGAAATGCTGATACTCAGCCATCTGTTTTTAAGGAGTGCCTCTTTTTTCTCACCAAAAGCAAACGCACATTGTGCCTGACCTAGGGGAAAATGGAGCCAGAGTCTTGGAAAAGGAATCTGAAGGAAGACTAAAGGACTCATTTCCGACTTGAAATTCAAGACTCTGGAGAGATGTTTCCAAATTATTAGGTTCAACAGATGAGACAGGCAACGTGCCCAGGCCGCTCTGCATCTCTTATTTATCACACTAACTTGAGAAGCGCTTATCACTTGCTGTAACCCAGGGAGCACAGTGCTGTGTGCTGCAGTTGCCATACCCTGCCAAGGAGATAAAGCTTCCTTTCCCTTAGGACACCATGGCTGGGAAAAGCCACTGCAGTATCAGCTCAACTGGAGCTGATGGAAGCAGGCGAGACTATGCCCTAAAAGCTGGCCCAACTTAATGAGCTAGCCACTCAAATGGTCCAAAGGGATAAGATGCCCTGAGACCGGGCAACCTGAATTTCCTGGCCCATGTAATTTGTTCCCCTCCTGCCCTGAAAAGGCTGTCTGGGACACCTGATAAAAAAGGTTAAGTGCCATCTGAAGAACTGACTGGTTCCTAACCCAGGTTCTTCTAGGTTCTGCTGGTCCACCTTGGCATGGAAGAAACCAGGAACAAGGGTGGAAAGACCTCTCTATGGTGGAGAACCAAGACCTGAGACAAACCGAGGTTCTGAACCCCTCCCAAGCTTTCCTGTCGCATGGAGAGTTCAGGAGCCCTGCCTTAAGTAGGGCACTGGCAACAGCTGGCTTCAATTGCTCTTCAGCTGAAGCCTTGGCCAAGTTCCTTGGCACCTATGGGAAGAGATGCCTGTGTTGATTTCATACAGATTTCAGTGTGGCGACTACATATGAGCTCTTCTTAGCCACCAGAGATCATCACTCAAAGGGGATCTAGAAGCAACACTTCTGTTAGGTAAAATCAGGAGGCTTACTTAGGTGTGGTCACCCTGCACTTTCACAAATGGGGCACTGAAGGAGGGGCACACATTTCTCTGTGACTGTCTGCTGGGACAAGTGGCTGTAGCTGGAAGAACCCTGCAATTCCTTTCTCTTCTCATGCCTTCTCAGCACGGAGAAGAGGAACCTTGTCTACCGCCCAGTGACTCGGAGCTTATCCCAGAGCTAGGAGCAATGGACAGTTGTCATGTTACATGTGAGAAACATCCTCTACCAAAAGACAGACAGCAGCTGACACACAGGACACATACTTGCCAGGATCTGGGGAACTCTTTGCTCCCGGGCCCTGGAGGATTACCTCGGCTGTTTCACGTGATGAACGTGGGAGGTCGACAGAGCGTGTGGTGGCCACACCCCACTCACCCCCACATTCTTTCTATCTCTTGCTCCTGCAGCCCATGCCCGCCTTCCTCACATCTTTTCTGTTTCCTAACGATTCAGGGTTATCTGTCAATAGACTGTCCTGTCCATCACCTGCAAGCTGTGCCCTAAAACAATCAGAGTAAAGAGAGAGAGCACTCGTCTGCTTTTTGTTTTCCACTAAAGACCCCGAGTTCTCAACAGCAATCTGAGTGACTAAGCATTCTGCCAGTTAGCCCGCTGAAGTAATGTCTCTTAAGACAGGGCTTGGAAGCACATCTGCCCGACACTGCAGCCTGGTGGTAGCTGTGGCCTCCTCCACATCAGCATGTTCTGAGGAGACTAGCCACAGCTCCGGATTTTTGGAGGAAGAAGAGATGAGAGGGGCCACTCCTATTTCAGCCACCCAATTAGGCATATTACCTGCACACTTGCTTTACACTGAAAGTTTTGGTTCTCTTCCCACAGTCCCCAGGGGTTAAGATTGGTCTGGCTGCCTTTTCCGAGGCCGCGGCTCTGTCACTGGGTGATAGTTCATCTTCCTCATCTGTGAGCATCACCATCTCCCCTGTCTGTGGCATGTCTATCAGTGTGACAGCAAGGCCAGGGCCACAGCAGCTTCGTGGACAACTGCTGCCTCTCACTTATCCCCACCCACAGTCCACATGGCCTCCCACTGGGCTCCTCTAACAAACTTAGGCCAGTCTTCCGAGTAGAACTTCCATTTCACCCTGAGTGAAGACAGATTAGGATGGCTGCACCCACAGCTCCAAGATGAATCCGTTTTCCAGCCACTTTAACAGAGTCTCAATCAGTTAACACAGACAAAATGTCTTCTCCCGAAGGAGAAGCTCTTTCCTGGGGAAAGCGTTGGAACAGGAGTCCACGAAGCAGGGACGGGGCTCTGTCAACTCCAGGGGGCATGCATGGCTGAAGCAGTCATGCCAAGGTTGGTGGCCAAGTCGTCACATAGAAAGAAGCATGAAGGGAAGCCATTCACAAGCATGCTGGGGGATGCCAGCTGTTGGGGTGTTAGAGACAGTACCTTCTGGAGGACTACAGTGGGCAGATGTCCCCCGGAGGTTCACCTACCCCACCGCACATTCACTCACAGCCACTAAGTGCCCTCTCCCTGGGAGGCTGTTCTGAGCCTGGCATGGTTACTCGTAACTGCAGCGCCATGGGGAACACCTGCCAGGCTTGGTGTTGCCCTGTCTGGACACCCACTTCTATACTGACTTGTCAATTGCTTATAATCCCATTCAGCCACAGAACTAATTAAGGAAAATTATGTTAGATTAGTAATGACTAAATGTAAATACCAGAGAAAGGTTGGTTATATTTGAAAAAAGACTGTATCTATAAGGTAAATGTTTCAAAATTAGTGTGTGTGGGGTTATCATTAAGGTTTTCATACATATATTTTTTTTAAAAAAATCTGCTTTATCAATGAGGAACAGAGGGTAAAATTTATTCCATTTGACTATTCACTTTCAAATTGTGATATTCATTTAATGTCTGAGGACGTAAAATTATCACTATTAATGGAATAGTGATAATTTTGGATATGATGGAAAGTAAAAATCCATTCCTATTTTCAGCTCTCTTCCTATCTGATTTGACACTAGGCTCTCTCATTATTCTGTTTATTCTCCTCTCCAGGGGATTTACTCCCAAACAGAGCAGCAGCCTTCACAACCACACAGCGGAAAGTTGGAGTCGAGAGCCCTAGTCAGCCTTGCTGACTTTATTACATGTTTGGAGAGGGGAACGAGACTCCATGCACTCTTTTCTCCCCAACAGCAACTGCCAGAGTCCCTGAGAGCAGGGTCTCTGGGGTTCAGAGAAAGGGCAGTGTGGAGGTAGCACTGGCTCTCAGCCCCACCCAGTCTCTTCCAGACTTTCCATCTGGAGAGCCTTTTTGAGAGTCTCCGCTTCCAGGGCTACATCTCTAGGCACGTGGATGGGCCTTGAGCTCAGGATCAATTGCTGCCACATCACACAGGTGCATGTAATTAGAGTATTACGTTTACATTTTTACAGATGAGGAGGAAATCTTCCTCTGCAGAGCTGGCTCTTCTCAGAGGTTTTGATGCATTTTATGAAAAATATTTAGGACTTTTGTATAAATGTAACAAGTCTCAAGTGAAGCAACTGTTGAAGGTTTTCATCTAGTCTAATTTTTGGAAAATCAGATTTTTTTTTTTAAACTTTCTCAGAGAAGCTTGGTGTTAAAGGGACCTGGTGGTAAAATCTTTTTCTATGGTGAGCTTTAATGTAATGAAAACACCAAAATAAACCTGTTTCCTATTATGGATTGCTTTTTATTTGTGCGTGCGTGCGTGCGTGCGTGCGTGCGTGCGTGCGTGCGTGTGTGTGTGTGTGTGTGTGTGTGTGTGTGTAGAATAGATGCCACATGTTTCCATGACTACAGAGGCCAGAAGAGGGCATCAGAGCCTTTGCAGCTGGTGTTACAGGCCAACTATGAGCCACTTGATGTGATACTGAGTCCCCTGGAGGAGGAGTAAGCACCCTTACTTAACTGCTGAGCCATCTCTCCAGATCTCCAGATCCCTGTGGAGAGCTGGGAGTTACACCCACTCCATTGCGTCAGAGGCACTTCTCCTCTACCGTCTGTAGTCCTCAGAGCAGCACAGCCTCCCTAGGTTTATACCCTGGAGTCTCAGGAAGTGTGCCCCAGGTGGCAGAGCGGGCAAGCAGGTGGCGGGTGAGATGATCACACCATCCCAACATTCCCAACACTTGCAAACCACAGTACACACTCAACAGTGGAGGGAGGTGTGCTCTGGAGACCCTCACAGGGTTAATAGAGAGGAAGGCTACTTACTAACTGAAAAGAGGGAGGGAAAACCATGAAAATGTGCTTCTGGAGAGTTGCCTTGGGACAACAGAGCAAACCAAAAATTAAAACCAAGAAACAAAACAGTTGAAAACTCAAAATTAAAGCTAAGGAAGCAAAGAAGGCTCCAATAACCTTCCAACTGTAAGTCTGGCTGGCTGGAATCAGATTTTATTTTTCCACTAACAATGACTTTTGTTTTCAAGTAAAGAAAGGCCAATCAGACATTCTCCCCCCCCACACACCCCCACACACACTGACATGCTCACCCAGCACATGGAAACTGACCAGTTCATGCCATGTGTTTGTTTCCAGAGCAGGAAATTCCAAAAGGAAGGGGAAAACAATGAAACCAGCAGGTTTTGGATCTCTCCACACATTAACTCTAACTCTATGTCTGTCAAAGTACAGGGCTGGGCTGGTTTTCATTGCTAGGAGAGAGTTCTTTACAATTAGAGCAACAAACTATTTATCGTGGTTTTATTTCTTAAACTAACAAAGTAGCATCTACAAGGAAGAAAGATCCCTGGGAAGAGCTGGTTACCAGCCAGGCTCTCCCTGAGGATGGGACAATGGCTCATGGCTTCACGGAGAATAACCACAGAACACTGGTCGGGACATGTCACATATAGCAGAAAGCTCAGTGGGTGCTCAGTGCTCCAACAATTTACTCATTAGCTTGATTTGAAGGGGCACTGGAAGAGCCAGGACTTGAGAAAAGACTAAGGGCTCCTAGGATGATAAAAACTGGCAGGGTGCAGAAGTTGGTGGGTTTGCTGTGCAAACAGTGGGCAGTAGAAACATACAGCATTATTCTAGAACCACAGGACTTCATTTAAGACAAAAAAAAAAACAAAACAAAAAAAAAAAAACAACTCAACAAAAGCCAATGGCAGAGAAAAAACATTTTTTTTTCCCCTTGACAAATCAAAGTTGGCAATTGCCCCTAGGCACTGTATTAACAGAGAGTGCTGCTCTGAGGTAGATAAAAAGGTAACACAAACAGTTTATAAATAGCACCTTTATCTTTCACTTCATAGAATTGGGGCTGCCCGGAGAGCAAAGCTGGGAATATGCCATATGCAGATGAGTGAGGTCAAGAGTCACGGCTGATGTGAACGTGACTTTGGATGACCCTTTGTTCCTGACCTGCATGGAGGCTTACATAACAGCACCAGCCAATAAAGAGCACACCAGACAAAGTGGCTCTTTCTGGCAGCAGCCCTGTTATGGGCTTTTGTTCAGCATGTAACAGCATTTGGAACAAAGATGAGCCTTATAAATCACAGACACAGATTAGATCTGCCGGCACTGCTGGCAGGAAAGTGAACAGTAAATAAATGACTGAAGTACGGGCTCTCCCGGTGAGCACCATATTTAGGTCCCTTTAAGGATTTCACCAACTAGTGCATTTCATTTTAATATGGGGATTTTTTTTTTTAACTGACATGTTCTGGAACTTCCTAAAGTAGACTTTCAAATTTTCTGTATTATTTAGAAGCAAGATCAGGCAAAGATACTGTCTAGTCACTACACATTTTCATGACAGAAACCCTGCACCTTCCTTCTTTCCAACCCCACGTCTCAAATGTGCTCTGGAACTGCTGGCACTGGCCTCAGAGGGCAAGGTTCCGGAAGCGTAGCTATCAAAGCTTTCTATTCCATGTTGACAGGCAGTCAAATGTCATCTTTAGATTATGGCTTTCACTGTTA
The DNA here is from genome assembly GCF_003668045.3 of Cricetulus griseus. Taxonomy (NCBI): domain Eukaryota; kingdom Metazoa; phylum Chordata; class Mammalia; order Rodentia; family Cricetidae; genus Cricetulus; species Cricetulus griseus. The sequence goes on along the minus strand of NC_048598.1, from coordinate 105,359,587 downwards.
TATGCAGTTGGAATTAATTAACCTCTAAATTGAAGTGTAGACATTTTAGGATTAAATTATTTGCAAAAAATTATAGCTTACCTTTTCTTTTGTGTGTGTGTGTGTGTGTGTGTGTGTGTGTGTGTGTACATATATGTAAATGCATGTGTTTGTTGGGGGCAGAGACAGTCTCAGGTGAGGTGTCTATCTTGGTTTTCTTTTGTTTTGAGATAGGGTCTCACTAAGTAGTCCTGGCTAGCCCAAAATTTGCTTTGTAGACCAGGCTAACCTCAAGGTCTGCCTCTAGACCTGCCTGCCTCTGCCTCCCAAGGACTGAAGGTGCATACCACACCCTTTGTGCCACCATGTCAATTGCCTACCTTGTTTTTTGTTTGTTTGTTTTTTGTTTTTAACCAGAGACAGAGTTTCTCTGTGTAGCAGCCCTGGCTGTCCTGGAATTCAAAGAGATCAACTGCCTCTGCCTCCAGAGTTCTAGGATTAAAGGTGTGCATCACCACCACCCGGCTTTTTAAGACAGGTTGCACTGGTTTGGAACTCATCAAATTGGTAGGCTGGCTGGATACTGAGCCTCAGCCATATGCCTGTCCCTGTCTCTCCAGCACTGGGATTACAGATGTACGGAGCTGTGCCCTGCCTTTAAGTGGGTGCTAGGAACTTGTCTCAAGCACTTCGTCAACAGAGCTATCTCTCCAGCCCATGACTTTGCTTTCATACCTTTATGCCTGCTCCAGGAAAGCACAGAAGGACCCAGGGACTAGAAGGGACACTCTGGAAGACCTTCAATAGTTCTTCGTGGAACCCCATGTCCTTTACTTTTCAGGGGAGGTTAGGATGTGGTCACTATCTGCAGCCTTAGCTTTCCTTCTGTCTGTCCCCAACTGGTTTGGATATGCAAATAAGCAAGATCTTTCCCAGACACATTTGATGGGGTTTCCTAGCCAGCTTATCAGTTGGGAGATTATCAGGGAACAACACACCAAGCAAATGAAGGGCGGCTAAGAAGAAAGGAAAAAACCATGTTTACAGAGTGAAGGTTCCCGGTGGGGACCTGGGTCACTGAATGAATGAGCAGCAGGGGGCCACACAAAGATGTCAGGTTTGGGATGAGAATGAAGAGGAGAAGACACAAACAGGTGGAGAGGTGAGTCGGTTCTTGAGAGAGAGGAGGAGGAGGAGTCTGACACTAAAAAGTGAAAGAGAGAAAACAAATGAAAGCAAAAACAAAACCTTTAGAAACACAAAGAAAAAAATAAACTAGCTTTTAATATACTCACATAGGCTGCAAAGAAAATGAGGGCAGGCAATACAGTCGTCCCTCTACTTGACTAGGGTACAAGTGTTTTTCAAAGAAAACAAATCTGTTTTCCACTGGTTATTTGATTGCTCTGCAAGATCACAGAGTAAAAATAACTCTGATTTACCTGGGCACAGGTTCAGCAGAGTGATCCGCTGAAATCCACCCGTCTTTACCTACAGCATGCAGGGCCTTCTGCATGGCACTCTTCCCTCCTTGGCCTTCCTTCCACAGATTGTTTTTTTCTAAGGAGACTTATATAATGTTCACGTGAAAGTGCAAGTTTCGCAAGGTGCAGTGGGCTTAGTGTAATGCCATGTCGTGGTCCCAGTCTTGTGACAATGGAATGATTAAGCTTTTTGGGTGGTCTCTTGTGTGCAATGGTTGGCCCTTTGTAAAGGAAGCAGGATGTGTGGGGCCCTTTGGAAAGGAAGCTTGTATTGCAGGTTTCAGGCCTGACAGCAGGGTGTGTGGGGGGGGTATGAGGTGGTGGTGTATGGGACACCACAAAGACCACCACAGCTGCAACCTTCCCAAACAAAAGGCATCAGACTTTTCTGTTGAAAGCTATTTTGCTTTGGATAGGTGTCTGCTAATATCTACCAACAATTAAAGATAAGCCCCACATCCTATTTCAAAGGCAAAAGAAAGAAAAATATTCCCCCCCCCCTTTATTTCAGGACTCTTTCCAAATGAAAGACCACGACTCAGAGTTTCAAAACTGTCACTCCATTGATTTCTCCTTTTTGCTGGCTGGGGCCTATCAGTGGGAGAAGTGAAGCCAGGGGGACAACAGAGGAATTTCATGTTCTGTAACTGTTTACTTAGTAAAACTTAACTCTGTTCTGCTAGCCCGGAAGGACGTGTCTGGGCCAAAGCTTATGTATGCTGATACCGAGCATGCTCTTCCAGAGATCTGCACATGGGTAGCTTCAGAGGTGGAAACCCCAGTTTCTGTTCATCAACCACTTCTGGAATCAAGAACACTGAATCTACACTGTATAATGTCCAGAGATGTATAATCAGGGTTTATGGTTTAACATTCATATATATATTTATATGTATATACAATGTATAACTTAGTTATACATTTGGAATTCATTATATTAGTATCTCTAGTCTCATACATTTAAATTCTAGAGAAAAACAAAATGTAGCGTAAGATGATCTATGGCTTCTCAAGGGGTCTGAGTGCAGTGGAGGCTTCCGCTCTATGACCTGAGTGACAGGATCAAGACAATGGAAAGTTGCTATTGCTTTAGCCATGGCCTCTTTCTGATGTTAGCACTGCATGACTGTGCTGTGTCTGATACCCTAGGATTTAGGGAAATAGGCACCAGGCATAGCATGGACTGAAAACACACGGCCACCTGTCAGCTTGGTTCTCCCAGACACAATGTGATCTTACAGCCACCCCGGTTAGACTGAAGCTGCGCTGACCTTCAAGTTTTCTTTTCTCTGTAGCCCACCTTTACTGAGCCAGCGATGCTACAGTGGATGCTCAAAATTAGCTAGCGTCTGCCAGCATCACATGAGCCAAAAACTTTGGCAGAGGAAGAAAAATGCCCGAGATAGTGCTGGCTGGGTGAGAATGCAGAATGTAAAAGCACGGGGTCATGGAATAATTCAGAGTTCTGAAACAGAATGAGGACACTGTCTAGGGATGTGCTGGGAAGTGAAGAATGCCAGGACTGCGGAGCGCACACAGCAGTGACTGCTCCTGTAACAGGCAGGGAATAATGCATGTGCTTATTCCAAGGGTTAATGGGGGTGGGGGGCTACTGGAGTCTGTCTTCTGGAAGGGGTGATGGTGAAGGAGGGGCGCTATGAAAACAAAACGTCTCCATGGCACACTTCGAGTTAGCTTTGTAATTTGAATTGTGAGTTCTGTTTTCTCTTGAAATGAAATAAAAATGGGGGCATAGATAATATCTACAGGCAGCTGAAGTAGACAGACCATCTACAAAGTTGCGTGTGACTAAGGCAACTGTGCTGCCAGATGCCTCATAAGGAACCAAACTAAAGAAAACTGGCTTCTGTCCATCAAGACAGAGGCATCGTTTGTTTCTCCTTCTAGGTGAGCCTTCCTAATTCTGACTTACACTATCAGTTCAGAGTGTTTTATGCTCAGTGGCAGGACTTCCCCTAGGAAGGCCTCCTAGCTCTCTGATCCCTGGTCTACTGGTTAAAGGGTGCTATGCAAATAGCAGGGATCCACAGCAGATCAGACAAAAAGGGGCCCTGGAGGGTTCATTTACATAGTGCAACAAGATGGTTACTGGCCTGTCTCTTTCTGGAGGGTCTGTCTCTGGAGGGGGTCTCTCTCTGGAGGGGGTGTCTCCACTGCTGTCTGGTAGGGACACAGGAACCAGAGCCCAAACTCCAGACACCTGGATTTCCTTGGAGTAAGGGACCTTTATCACTAAGGTAAAGTGGCACTAAGGTAGAGAAGGGAGAAAAAATAGTGGGCCACTACACAGCCAGGGCCACACGTTGGACAACATGGCACCTGAGGTTTATCCTGTAGAAGGCATGCCTGAGAGTCCCAGGGAAGATGCTCCGAGGAGCAGAGGGCAGCAAGAAAAAGGGCCTTACTCCTTTTCTGTGGCTCTCTGTTATGGAAAAATAACATTCAAGTCTTGGGACCCAAAGAGAAAGTGAGACTGAAGGTAGCTGAAAGGAAAGAGGTGTAGATTTAGTATGACTACTCTCAGGGGATGCTGAGGGACAGGCCTGGGGGGGAGGACAGCCCTCACAACCAGAGCAGCTCTTTGGAATCAGCCTGAATTTTGGTAGTGGCCATAGTCAGTGTCCCTGGCTTTCCTCTCTCCTTGTCCCAGCCTCAGCTCATTTTGACTAGAGGGGACAGTCCGACCTTTCCTTTCTATAAGGGCCTTAAAAGGCCTCTGGGGTGACTGTATTCACCAGACATGATTTTGCCTTGGAGTTTGTGCCCACCCCCAAATGCTGACCAAGCTGGGGTGGGCTAGCCTGTGGTCACACCAGTCTGCCTGTAAACAGTACTTGTTAGCCAGGTCAACTCAATGCAGCCACAATTTGTGTTATCTCTTGTGTCCGACATTCATTAAAACAGGGCCAGGGTCTGGATGGGACTTCCTAGGCTGCCGTTGAATTGGGAGCCTTGGAGGAATGAGTCAGCAAAAGTTATGGGATGGGTTCTGGGAGCAGCACCAGGCTCCCTGGCCCATTCCTACCACCCATCTGGGTTGGAATTTCCAGAGGATGTCAGGAGCTGGGATGTGGCACAGGGACAGGAAAAAGACCCCATGGCTCCTGTGAAGTTAGCCCATAAAAGGCGAAGTGAGCCACATGGAGGCCAAGGCTTGCAGTGTCCCTTGCTGGGTGTTGGGGGGTGGGGGGGGAGCAGTGGCAAAAGCTGGTGCTAAGGGTGTTCCAGAACTACCTCTAAGGCTTGAAACGGAGTGAATTTCATTATGTTTTGTGGGTCTGTGGAGTCCCCAGATTGTCGGAGACGAGCCAGCATTGCTGTTGGAACTGCCTGTTTGCAGATATGAAAATTAGGGAGGTGTTCTTACTTCCCTGCACCCGGGGAGCACGTGAGCACAAAGCACACTACCCCCACAGGTCTTTACCAGCCAAGCAAAAACATTTGCTCAGAGGCAGTAAGGGCTATGGGCCACCACGTGGGGACAGGAGAATTAGCAGCTGAGAAGTTGCTGCTGCTGCCCCCGCACAGGTCCTCCTGAGGGAAGCATTTGTGTTTACCTATGCATTTGACTGGAAGTCAGATGGCTGATTTCAACCTGGGCAGAAGCCTACAGCAGGAAGAGCAGAGAGGAACCCATCTAATTGTAGTTTCAAAGTTTAAGTTCCCAGAGCAAGGGGAAACAGACTGAAGAGTCCATCTGGGCTAATATTACTTTTCCTCACTGTAAAACCAACACCGGGAAATTGAGACTGAAGAAGTGCACCACAGTTAAGTGTTCAGCTCTCTGCCTGAGGCCTGTTCCCATACTCTTCCCCAACCCCTCGCACCCCACACTCTACTCCTGGGGCCTGACAATCTCAAATACCCAACTCAGCACCTGGTCCCACCGTCTGCTCTTGGATCCCCCACTCTGGCCTTTGATTCTCACCTGTCTCAGGATCGCTGAAGTCTGGCAATGTGATTGTATTAAGCTGTCGTCTGTCAGCGATGGTTCTATCTAAGAGGCTGCTCCCACGTCCAGAGTCACTGCAAAACACACTGTAAATGTCAGTCACCCAAAAGACTAAGATCAGACTGGCACGGAAGGCTGAAGCCCGGGATACCTACATGTGTCTGGATGCTCCTCATAGCCTCCCACATCCAAAGGTATCCTGCACCCTTGGCTTCATTGCTGCATATCACAAACGGCTTCCATGATACCCACAGGTCCTTGCTGCTTCTATTCTTGTGTCATTATAAAACACGGCAGAAGACCAGGCTAGTGAAATGGCTCAGTGGGTAAAACGTTTGCTCCCTAAGCCTCATAATGTGAGTTTGATCCCCAGACCAAGGACGGAGAGAACCAACTCCTGAAAACTGCCTTCTGATCACCACAGATGAGCTGTGGCCTATGTGCACCTGTACACATGCACATCTTTTACACAAAGAAAGAGAGAAAGAGGGGGCAGGAAGGAGGGAGGGAGGGAGGGGGGAAGGAGAGAAGAGGAGAGGGGAGCTGAAGAGAAGGGGAGGGGGAGAGAGGAGGGGAGAGAAGGAGAGAAAGGAAAGGGCAGGGAAGAGGAGAGAGGAGGAGAGGGGAGAGGAGAGGAGGAGAGGAGAGGAACTTCCTTTGTCCTCATGACTGGGAGATAACGGCTGGCATCCTGTGTCATGAGATTTAGGAATGAATTTATCCCCCTCCTAAGGCACTACCCTCCAAGAGGGCTTTACCAAGCACACCAGGGCTTTGAACTCTGCAGTGGCATGAGAGTAAATTACCCAGAACATTTCCAAAATTCTACAGTGCCAAGGCCCCATCCAGACAAAGTATGTTCAAATTTCTAGGACAATTACAATTTCTCAAGACTCCTATAGTTCCTGGGGCAGCTGCTGGATTTGAGGGTTCCTGGTCCTTGCTTTTCAGGGTGATCAGTCATGAACTTGAGTGTGTTCCCAGATCAATCTGAAGTCCCTTACATGGATAACATTCCCACTTGGTACATGAGGAGAAGGTGCTGTGGGTGCTTCAAGGAGCCAGGCATGGCAGAGCTGTGGCCCTCTGGCTCTGCTGAGTTTAGAAGGCTGGCCAGAGGGGACTTGGGAAAACACAGCAGGTTTTGGTATCTGCCTCCAGACAGCCACTCCCACCAGCTTCCGGCACTGCACATCTTTCTGGCGCCCATTTTTCACTAGCACATGGGAGCCATTGCAGGCTAAACAGGGATGAAGCAGTTAAAGGACCTTAGCCCACACAGTCTAAGACACAATCTATGAAGTAGGTAGAAATTATCATGTTTTTTTCCTATCATGATAATGTCTGGAGTGCTAGGAGTGACTTTTTTTCTGTTAAGACATTTGAAATCTATGGTAAAGGAACACAGTTTCCTTCCTGTGCACAGCTGTTGCTGCTCGAAAGCAGCAAACAAGAGTCGTTATGAACCTTAACACAGTTTACAGGCTGCAATTTCCACGTCTAGAAATGTAGTTAGAGAAACACAGGAAGCCGAGGAAACTTCACTCACTGCAGACTGCCAGCCTGCACTTACTACATCATCCATACAGGCTTGCTGGAAGCTGCACTATTCATTATTTCCACACTGGGAAACAAAAAAAATCTCCCCTAGCAGAAGACAATGCAAACGCCTGAGCAGACAATCACTGTTTCTAATACTGGTCTGTCCACGTACCATTATTAATATAAACAATCACAAAGGGTTAATGCTCTGAACACTGCAATGGTTCCACATCCAGGGAGTTTTTGGAAGGCTTTGTCTCAATGTATAACGGATTCTGGAACACATGAGGTATTAATAGTGCAAAGGAAGGACCTGACTCGGCAGCCAGTGGACTACACTGGGGCGTGCTGCAGGATTCCATCTCATCAAGTTTCAGAGCATGAGCTTGTTTGCCATGTGCTATGCTTTGGAAGGACCCAAAAGCTGGGGTCCTGGAGCTGGATAGGGATCTGGGCTCTTATCCTGTGTCTGCCACTAATGAGTCATCACTTTGAGCAAGGCCATTGTACCTCGGTGATTTCTCTGGCCAGAGAAGGGAAAGATTATCTTCCTACACAGAATTGGGTGGAGGTGGGAAGTATGTGTGGATGGAGCATCCTGGAGAGTTATCACTTCCAGGCACATGCCAAGGGTCAGAAACATGGCTCCCTATAAACATTTGCTTGGGCTACTATGTCTGGTGGCCTTCCGGTGTAACTATGGGAGATGTGGGAAGTTAAGGGCTTCCTACTTCAAACATTGGAAATCCCAAGCAACTGAAATCACTGATAATGATGCAAGACCATCTCCCCCTCATTGGTGGAACAACTACATTTGGGTGTAACCTTCAGTCTGTCTTCCATTGTCCCCTTAAATGTAACTATACATTGTTCAAAACTGAGACCATTTTACTTCCATATTGAATGTTTTCTTCCTAGAAACAAAGTCTCTCTCACTGATTTAGAAGTCACTTTCCTTTCTCCCTTTGGGATTCTGTCTACTTGGGGACTTCTCATGAACCTTATCATCTCACTTCACCACTCAGCCTGGCACTCACTCAGTCTGCCAGGAACATCTCCCAGGAACTGTAGATGGCAGGAAAGATGGAAAAACCACTCCTGGTGAGTGGTGCTAAGAGGTAGTTTCAGGAGAAGGCTCTCCAAGACCATGGTGTATAAGCTGGGAATGTCTACTCACATCCATGTGCACCTCCAGGGAGTTACTATTCCCTGTTAGGACTGAGGATTCAGAGTATGGTAAGCAGTGGTTAAACTGGAACTGTAAGCTTCTCTTAGAAACCCATCCTGTCTTCCATAGCTGCAGAGAAGCTAAACAAAAGTTGGTGGTGGTGGTGGACCAGGGGTCAGAACCCTGAGCTCCCATGGCAGCCTGGCCTCTCCCCAGCACCAAAGAGCGGGCTGCAGATAGAAACCCACAGCAGAGGCTGTAAGGAGAGGTTTCGGTCTTGCTCTGGTTCAGCATTTCCTCACCATGCTTCCTCTCCTCCCTCTTAGACTGGTAATGTGTGTCCTGTGTCATTACATGTGGGAAGGTTGTGATCTGCCTTTTGATTTGGTTTTTACAGGGGGATTACAGTTAAGAGATTTCCTCAGCCTCAGAAGAGACTTTGGACTTGTAAACAGTGTTGGGACTGTAATAGACTATGGGGCTTATGGGTTTTTTTTTTTTTTTCACTATGATATAAGCTAAAAGTCTTTAGGAGCCAGGGAGTTGACTGCTGGTTTGGATCAGAATGGCTTCCATAGGCTTATAGAATTGAGGTGGAGGATGGGTGTTACTGGGTTGGGCTTTGGGATTTCAAAAGCCCAATTGAAGTGAAGGAGTCTCTCTCTGTTCCTGCTGCCTGTGGATCCAGATGCAGAACTCTCAGCTATTTCTCAAGCACCATGTCTGCCTGCACACACCTCACCCCACTCCTGGCCTGGATGACGATGGACTAAACCTCTGAAACTGTAAGCAAGCCCCATTTGAATACTTTCTTCTATAAGACTTGCTGTGGTCATGGTGAATCTTCACAGCAACAGAACCCTAAGACAGGACGCCTGCCTCTCTCTAGCTTCTTAGGCCTGGGTCATGATGCTTACACAGGCCCTCAGTGTTTCTGAGCCTCACTTTTTGCTGGAGTAAAATGAGTCCCATGCAACATGGTATTTGCCCACGTGATTCAGCTTTCCGAAGACAGAATGAGAGCATGTTCTGAAAAATAAAAAAGCCCTACCAAAATGCTGATGATTACTAGTGGGGCTGAAGTAAGGAAAACACGCATCTGTCTGTGTCAGCTTTAAATCTGTTTGGTGGTGACTGAAATAGAGCTAGGAAGGAAACAAGCTTCTTCCAGCCATGAAGATGTCAGCCAAGGCTAATGACAGAGATGGCTCAGGTGGCAGTAATCAGAGGGAAGAAGAAGTGACTGACAATTAAAAAGACGAAGATGGGAAACTGGTTGTCATCAACAGAGGCAGCATTTGGTCCGAGAGGGAGCTCTGGAGTCAGACAGCCTCTGGTTGGATGGTGGCTCCACTGGATATTTGAGTTGGAAAGCTTGGGTATGTTGTTCAGTCTCCCTGAGCTTCAACTTCATTTCCTCCCAAGCAGCAAACAGCAGTTATCTTGCAGGTCAATGCAGGGACCAAAACGAGGCCAGCACAAAACGTGGCACCACATGGCCCAGTGTGGTGCTGGCACCGGGGAGTTCTCAGTGAAAGGAATTACCACCATCCCTGGCTGACATGCCGGGACTCCAAGTCCTGGGAGTGCATGAGGACCTTTCTGGTGAGATTCTGGTCAGATTCATGCTGTCATTGCAGAGAATTGAGGGGGCTTTGTTCTATACTAAGGAAGATAAGACAAAACCCAAGAAATAGCCTATCCTAGATGCAGGAAAAATTTCAGATCCAGGAAAGGAGAAGTCGGCTCCTAAAATGGCAGCACTTCACCAAATGTACACTGGAGAGAACGTCCACCCACTTAGCTCAAAGTAGGAACTGCATCTTCCAACGGCAGGTGGAACCCTACTGTTACAGTTGTCCAAGGCTCAGCTCAGCAGCCGGCTTCTATTATGATTTCCCTCAAGCAAAAATAAAGATGGAAGGAGTTGCTGAGAACACCGTGGTTATTCTCAATGTGGCCCCTCCTCCACATCCTCTTAGTGCCCCAGGGCCTGTGCTGAGCCTCTGGAAGGACATGCTAGAGCCTGGGAAAGACTGGAGAATCCAGACAGGGGGAGCAAGGGGCCACCACAGCTGAGCTGGCAGAGGCAAGGTCAATGGAGTTAGGTAGGTGGCATAGACCCACTTCCTCTGGACAGAAACCAACTGCTTCCTGTAAAGATCTTTCTGCTCAGTTTCCAGCTTATTTATTTTTAGTAAAGGATGCTCCTCACATACTTCTCATCACAATTTGCCTTGTGCTAAGTCCACGTTACCTGAACACAGCCTGGAGGCTGCTGGTCCTATGCTGCTGTATCTGGGGGCCTTGACGGGAGCAGGCTCTGTAGAGCCAGCCCTCTTTCTGCATGCTGCACTCCCTAGCCAGGGCCACTTGTCACCCAGCTACCCAAGCACGCCTAAATCTGTGCATTGGTGAGGGCTGCTGAGAAACATTTATTTATATCCCGAGAAAATGAAGCAAACACACAGGGAACACTCCAGTAAATGGCTGCTCTGCCAGTGCCCCACGCCCAAGGCTTTGGAAGGGCGGGAACACCTTGCTCTGGCCCTAAAGGATCTTTCAAGGAAAGTAAAGTATGGACATAGCCCAGGCATTTGGTTAGGTATTTTTAAAGGCTTTCCAATTCTGCTATTTTTTTCTCTGCACATTCAATATTCTTGGTTGCTAAGTGGGAGGAAATGTGGGGAGGTGGGAGAGGTGTGGAGAACTGAGGGAAATTGGCAAAAGAGAAAGCGGATGGTTTATTTTCTCCTTTCTAAAGGCGGTACAGGCAAAAGATGGGCTATGGGCTCCAGCACGGAGGCAACCAGCTGAGGCGGTATGTGCTGCAGGTGGGTTATAGGGCAAAGACTCACCAATCCTGATGTCTAGGCTAGTCTAGAACTTATTATGCTGTCTAGTCTGGTCTTGGACTCTCAGTGACCCTCCTGACTCGGCTTCCCAGAGTTGGAATTACAGTGTGAGCCATCACAACCTGTTCACCTGAAAAAACTTTTGTTTTTTAAAAAAAAAATCAAAGTTCCCATTTCCCATTGCCATAGCCTAACTCACAGCTGACCCCTTCCTCTCTTCAGATCTCTGTAGACCATGGTTACCAGCCTACTTGTCTGCCTCCTATACTCCTGTTACCACCAAATGACACCTCACCTCCTCCGGACTCTCTAGGGCTTACTATAAGTCATCCCATATACCTTGACATGAACTTGAGAAATCTCAAGTGTTAGAGTTGTGGGCAGTCACTTGAATCATCAAATAACTCTTTGCTAAATTCCTCTGGCACTGTGTCCCAGACTTGGGGCAAATGGGTTATGGGGTTTTTGCTGGTGACCTGCTAGCTCAAAGGGTAGCATCTTTGACTTCCTGTAAAGTTAGGTACTTTACTGTTCTGAGGGCAGAAGTTAATCAGTAGAAAATGGGCAAGATAAATTTATCTGTGGGGTGTATAATTGAAAAGACAACCCCACAATATATATTCTATCATCTTATAGGTTACCACTTTTTCATCTCTTTATAAATTCATTTTAGCATGTCTGCCTATACAAATGCTCAAATCCTTCTTTGAATGAATCTTAACTTGTACTGGCTCCTTTACAAACAAGTGAAGTTAATAAAACCTTCAATATGTGTTTATTTTGTATTGTATGAATCATAGTTTTAACTTCTTCAAAACCATTTTTAACTGTGTTCACAGTGACTTCCTGTCTTAATAGGATGCGGCCTGCTATTGACACAGATCCTTTAATTATTATTGTAGGAAACTCATTTGGAGTATGTCAGTGATCAATCTATACATCAATTTCTAGAAAGATGGTAAGGCTTGTCACAGGCTGGAGAGAGAAAGCGTTTGTCAATGGATGGGTCATTATGGGGTAGGAATGGGGAGGAGAGGGGGACAAAAGAACCCTGTGACTTAGAGACCAGCCATGGAGAAGCCTGAAGGTCCATGTGATGGTTGAATGAAAATGGCCCGCACAGGTCCACAGGAGGTGTGGCCTTGTTGGAGTAGGTGTGGCCTTGTTTCAGGAAATGTGTCACTGTGGGGATGGTCTTATATATGTGCTCAAGCTAGACCTAGTGGCTCACTCACTCTTCCTGTTGCCTGCTGACTCAGATGTAGAACTCTCAGCTCCTGCTCTAGCACTATGTCTGCCACCATGCTTCCCACCATGACAATAAACCTCTGGACTGTAAGCCAGCCCCAACTAAATGTTCTCTTTTATAAGAGTTGCTGTGGTCATGTGTCTCTTCACAGCAACAGAACAGTACCTAAGACTTCATTTTTATTATCTACCATTTGTGGAGGCCTAAGGTACAGGGGAGTGACAGTTAATGCCAGGTAAATGCCCATAGGAGATGGCTCTGATTTGCAGATACCCATGCAAACACGACACAAAACAGGCACCGCTGGCCTCTTACCTGGGGTTGGTGAGGTTGTAGCAGGATTTCCATATCTGTAACATGTGCTTACAGGTGAGCAGTGCCTCATCTGGGCCCCGGCAGAGCGACTCCAGCTTCACTTTGGAAAACAGTAGTCTACAGTGAGAGAGAAGGGAGAAAACACACGGCTCAAGCCAGAGGCCCAACTCTCAAATTGATGAGAAGTAGGCTCAGCCTAGGGCAGGGGGCAACTGCACTCATTTTAATTTTTATTGAAAATAGGTTTTTCCCATACAATATATTCTGATCACAGTTTCCTCTCCTCCAGCTCCTCCCAGATCCCACCCACCTGCCCAAGTCCATTCCCCCTTTCTTTTTCTCTCTCATTAGAAAAAAAAAAAAAACAGGTATCTAAAAAATTAATAATAAAATAAAAACAAACCAGAAAGGACAGAACAAACAAACAGGAAAAAGAGCCAAAGGAAAGTGCAAGACACATACATAGATGCAGACATATACAATCGCACACACAGAAATTCCATTTAAAACACAAACTGGAGCCGGGCATTGGTGGCACACGCCTTTAATCCCAGCACTCGGGAGGCAGATGCAGGTGGATCTCTGTGAGTTCATCAAGGCCATCCATCCTGGTCTCTAGAGCAAGTGCCAGGATAGGCTCCAAAGCTACACAGAGAAACCCTGTTTCAAAAAACCAAAAAACCCAACCAACCAACCAACCAACCAACCAAAGAAACCCACAAATTGGAAACTATAATATATAAGCAAAAGACCTGTAAGGGGGGGGGAAGCCCAGACAAAGCATTAAGAGACAAAAACCTTCTAAAAATCCCACTGAGTTCATTTTGTGTTGGCATCTACTGTCCTTAAGTGTGGCTTGCATATCCAGTGAGACTCCCTTGGAGAAACTAATTTTCCTTTGTGAGTGGTTCTCAATGGGACATAGCTCCTGGGTTAGGTACCAGGCTGTGTCCACTTCCCCTCTCAGCACCAAGGACCCCAGGTGGCTTGGACCTGTGTAGACCCTGAACAACGGGCCATCCATCCATGCACCTACAGGGTTTAGGGAAGCAGTGGCTGTAGAGTCAAGGATTCTTTAACCTGCTGCTCGGCCTGTGGCTTTGTGTAAGTCTCACCATGGAGGCAAATGCAAGCATGGGATGATGAATTGTGGTGAGGTTAAAAGCACTGGAGTGGCCAATTTTATTCAGAATGCAGAGATTTTATTAAAAGCATGCTTTTTAGAACTAAGCCAATTTATTTATGAACTTGAGAGATTCATTAGATGTGAACTTTGGTTTATTTATAAGATTACACAGGAGATATGACTCAGTGATATAAGTATCTGCAGAGAGCCCTTCAGGAGAGTGCCCACCCTCTCAGAAGCTTTGAAAGCTTACATATCTGGGTGCGGTAACCCATACATCTAATCCCAGCATGCAGAAAATGGAGGCAGGGGGATTACTGTTAGTTTCTATACACTGAGTTGCAGGCCAAGTTGAGCTTATAGAATACTCTGTTTTTAAAAAAAGGCTTCCTGAAGTCACATAGGCAAGAGGACCATGGTGCAGGCCTCCTCCCCATGAACTGCCTAGCCCTGCTATTTAGTGACTAGACTTACAGACTTTGAGACCCTTCTCCATCATGGAAGTATTTCCACATTCTTGACATCGCCCATAGCTTCAGGCTCTATCTAGACCTGAGTCCTAAGATGAGGAATTTCCCTTTAGTCCCTCAGACTCAGCCTACTCCAAACTGTGCTCTGTAGACATCAATGACCACACACCACAGCTCTCTTAATCCCTGGACTCATCACCACCATCCTTGAGAAGGATACAGACCAGATTTTCCTTGTCTACTCCTTCAGCTCTCAGAAACCTTTTTATAGATCCATCTAATGATTATATTTAGTCCCAGCTAGAGAAATGGCCATCGTTCCTATTGCCTCCAACAGTGAGTCACCCCCCCCCCCCAGTCCTTCGAAACTCTCACCTGTGTCCAGACACATGCCATGGGCCCTTTACTTCTATGGAGCTGACCAGCTGCTGCTTCTTCCGAAGCTGTGTACACCGGATCCTAACCTCTGGCATTTATCTGCTCCTTGATTTTTCTACAGTTCAGCTAAAGTGACACTGTCAAGTCTTTCCGTGACCACTTCCTTACTTTATCTTCTCTACTTAGCACATACTCTATCAGCTGCAGTTTGCAGATACAGAAAGGAGAGGGGACAGATTGCTAAAGGCCTGCTGTGTGCCAGGCCTGCATGCAGAACTGACCGACACAGGTAGTGTCCTCTCTGCGATCACCTTTTTGGGTAGGAAGTATTGATTTCTCTCTAACAAACGGGGACACCGAAGCCTGTGCCCTCTGGCCAGTTGCTTTTTGGAGGTGATTTTCTTTGTGGGTGCAATGATCTCTCACTCTCACACCTCTGAGCTCCCCTCCACAGTGCCCGTGACTGTGACTGCTCTCTGTCCATTAGACCTTTCGTCACATCTGCTCACCAATGGTTTTCTCTGTAACCCATGGGAGATGAAGACATTCATTTCAAGTGGTATAGATGAAACATAGGAGAGAGAGTTCTTCAGCCACTTGTGATGTAAGATCCACCTTTATGGTACCTAGAGCAGCGTAGTCCCTGCTAGTGAAAGATGGAACAGGAACGGTGTGCCCCAGCACCAGCCAAACTGGGCTCTGCCATGCTCTCCTAACAGAGCACAGGAAGCCTGAGGGTGCTTGCTGGTGGCTCTTAGGGAAGTGTTAGGTCTGCAACTTCCTTCTCATGCCTTGGTTGGCAGTGCAGAGCCTGAGCTGAGGTAGCAATGAGCCAGGTGATAAGAAGGCTGTGGTCCCTGACCTGTAAGCAGTGGGCACAAAGAGGAAGGCCAGATGCAAGCATAGGGCTTCGCTCTGACCCATGACATCTGAAGAGATGGAAATTCCCCTGAAGCCTACTAGGGCTACCTGCAGAGACTGGCAGCTATTCAGGGGGCTCAAGAGTTTTTGTTTTGTTTTGTTTTTGTTTTGTTTTTTTTAAGACTTAAAAGCTAATTCCTGCTGAAGCCTACACCAGCTGAGAACGTGCTAGGAAAATTTTCTACCCAAAGGCAACATGTTATGGGGGAAGAAGCAGCTTCTGGTCTCCTGTCTACCTTTGGGGGAGACGGCTTGGAGGCCATGGGATCTTCTAAGTGAGGGTGACTGCCAAGCAACTGTAGCTAGGAGTTCTCCTAGGATTGTGAAGCCTACAGGCCTCTCAGACTCTATAGCTGGCTAGGTTCTTGGGTGAGAACAAGCCAAGGTCTTATGGCTTGGCCAGGCACAAAGAATGGTCCAGGAGTGGGTGAGAGAGAATGTTTCCTGGTTAAGCAGCAATTAGCCATGATTCCTTCCACTGTCCCCAAGTACAAACGCCAGAGTGCATCTTGAAGCCTTGGCTTGAGGGAGCAGTTCTGTGAAGGTTTCCTGGCTGGGAAAAGAACTTCTAATTAACATGAAATAACAGCTTTCAAACACTTGACACAGGATACGGAGCTGAAAAGGTGTGGGTTGGATTTAAGAGAACTAGACAGGAAGAACAATAGCGGAACTGCTAACACACGTGATGGGAAAGGCACTGGGAGTGAGGTAGTGGGAACAGCATGAAAGAAGCTGGCAGAAGGGAGAGCCAGGGAGCTGAGAACAAAGGCAGTGAGCCCTGTGCGCACACTTGCTGGCTGTGGATGCACAATCAGAGCAGGGAGAGAGGGCACTGCCTCTTCACTCTCTTCCTGAACTTCAGCGGCTTTGTAAGGCAGGAAATAATGTTGAAAACAACTGATGCTTGTCATCTCTCCAGAAACCTGCTTGAATATCTTAAGGCTGCTGAACACATCTGGTGGGAAGCAAGTAATGCTGGCACAGAAACATAGAACACATCTGGCGGGAAGCAAGTAACTCTGGCACCGAAACACAGAATACACAATGACTGGCATTAGTTTGATGCTGCTGAATCCAAAGATATTCTAAGTTCAATTCACCGTGGAAATCCCAAGGCAAGAAAAACAAAACAAGTGATGAAAAAGCTTAGAACAAACAAGTGTTGGATACAGTACAACATGTCTGAGGCAGTAAGCAGAAGAGAGGACCAGGCTGGCCATGTCACCAAGAACAGCCATAATATAATGTCAGAAGGCATGGACTTGGTTCAAAGTCCAATAATCTTACTTAAAAAACATTTTTGTTTAGAGACCCATTGAAAACCCATTAAAATTAATGAAGAACAGAACACACAAAAACACCAATCCAATTCCGTGATGGCTAATTTCAGTGGCCAACTTGACAGGATCTAGCATCACCTACAAGACAAATCTCTGCAGGTCTGTGAGGGTGTTTCTAGATTGGTTTAACTGGGGTGTGAAGACCCATCCTAAATTTGGGGCACCATCCTGTAAGCTGGGGTCCTTATCTGAATAAAACAGGGAAAGCAAGTGGAGAATGTTCATCCCTTGAGGCATTCTGATTGGTACACAGACCAACCAGCACTTCCGGCTACTACCACCATGCTTTCTACTTTCTTTCCATTATCTGCATCTTTCCTTCTTTTTTTGGGGGGGCGGGGGTGTTCAAAACAGGGTTTTTCTGTGTAACAGCTCTGGATGTCCTGGAACTTGCTCTGTAGACCAGGTTGGCCTGGAGCTCACAGAGATCTGCCTTCTGCATCTTTCCTTAAGCTGCTTCCTGTCAGGTACTCTGGCTACAGCAAGGAGAAAAGTAACTAATACACACTTCATTATTAATAATGAAAATTTAGAATCTTCTACAATGCCTGTTGCGATCTGGCTCTTGTCACCTTGGTTTGTTCATGGCCCATCATCTGTAACCTAGCTCAAGCCATGGCCAACTCCTCCCTCACCTCACTAGCCTTCACATTCCTGGGTCTCTGCACAGAGTGCTCTGTTGTTTGAAATGTCTCTTCAAGCCATGCATTTTGGCCTCTCAAGCACCTACTCATCTGTCAGAGTGCATGCCAGACAGCACCTCTTTAGCCTTAAAGAATAGAATAGGAGTAACCCCCATCCAATGACAACACAATTGCCAAAATCACAAGAGCTCACAACTGCAGGATAACAAATTATAAGCCAGGAAACATATGCTTCCAAGACAAGTAAAATAATAACAACAGCAGCAGCTGCGAGATGCTTGAAATATTTAATCACCAATTCTACAACAACCCTGCAAATTAGGCGGAGAGTTAATCTGCCCAAACTCACATCACAGTCACTTAAGTCTAAATCTATCTGACTTCAAAGCACTGAACAAGAAGCAGAGGACCGTTACAGATCTTATAATGACACTAATGAGAAGTGGGTATAGCACAGTCTAGTCCACTGCCAAGTATTTTAAACCCCCAAGTGTAGGATTGGCAGGGAATACAGTGTGGCATAAGGCTCAGTCCCTAGCCCACTGAGAACTTCCAGCTAAGTGGGGACCACACTGTGGCCTTGAACTTTAGGAGTTGGTGTTGGAGTTCTGCTCCTAGAATGTCACATACAAGATTCATTAAAAGACAGTCACATTTGTGCATGTGTGTTTGTGATTTGCTTTATACCCCAAAGTCTGATGCATATAAAATTCTAGGTGTTTCAATGCCCCAGTTACTTAAACTTTTACTTTTCATTAAAACTCATCAAATAATATTTCACCCTACTTTAGAAATTTTTAAAGAATACTGAGATAATTCTCAGAATAAAGACTATGTTTGGCTTAGTGAAGGGCTTAGAAAGGACATATAACTGCTCCATGAGGAGCTAAGGCATGTGGTATTGTGAAATTTCACTGTTCTTCAAGGAAATGAGTCTAAGTGGCAAATATCAGGGCAGGCTGTCCATCTAGTAGTAACCATTCCTAGGATGACTCTCTGACCCTGAAAAATCTGCCCCACCCGCTGTATATGACTCTTATTCAGCTTTCTCCTGGGCCCACTCCCAAAAGGCCCCACTTGGGCTAGCAGGGAAGATAAAGCTAAAGGGTACAGATTTCAAAATGCAGAAACTTAATATGCCCTCAAAACTTTTCTGATCAAGAATGCCCTTCGAGGACTGGGGAGATGGCTGGGGGGGGGGGGGGAGGTAAAGCACTTGCTGTGTAAACATGAGGACCTGAGTTTGGATCCCCAGAACCCAACTAAAGCCAGCCGTGGTAGCACTTACCTGTAATCCAGAACTCCTAGAGTGGGATGGGAGGAGGAAACAGGAGGGTCCCTAGATCACTGGTCAGCTGGGCTGGAGTATGCAGTGGGAAACAGGATACTGTCTCATACAACACAGAAGGCAAGGACTGGCATCTGAGGTGGCCCTCAGATCTTGATACATGCACTGAGCCACACAACCTACACACACACACACACGCACGCACGCACGCACGCACGCACGCACGCACGCACGCACGCACGCACGCACGCACGCACTCAGGCTTTAAGAAACTGGAAAGTCTGAGGGTCTAATTTCCTCCAGCTTGCTAAGTGCCTCAAGGAGGAAACAAGCTTAATAATCATGCAAACCGGCACTAACTAGCTTCGAGGGCTATGCTCATGGCAGCTGATTAGAAATAAGATCAGAGGAACCTGAACACTTGGGATCTGTGCTGCTCTGTGAACCTGCCGGGAAATTTCCTTTGCATGTCTATGAAACGTGGGCAGGGTGAAGAGCAGAGGTGCAGAGCGGCCTGGGAGATGTGCTGCAGTGGGCACGGATACACAGAAGCTTGGACATCTTTCCCCACCCTGCAGAGCCGGGCAGCCCAGCTGGAGAGACGGAGCAGGCCTCTTGTCAAGGACCCGAAGGAAAGCGTGCACATGACACTAGGCAGAGGAAAGGCTAGATCAGCAGAGTGGGTGTGGAGGGTGGGTGGGGCAAGTGTGCTCCAAAGAAATTTTAAATAGAGAAGACGGTTTGGCAGCTGACCCAGCTGATCCAAGAGATATGAGAAATGAAAAGCAATGTGGTGATGAGGAGGGAGATGAGGATTTAAAGCCAGATGAGTCATTTGGAAACAGGTGTTCTGAGGGAGAAGGAGAAGCAGGCCATGTGCAGCCGGCCAGCCCTGTCCAGGAGAAGTGTGTCTTCAAGTCCAGCCAGACAACCCTTCTGAAGGTTCCAATGTAGTCTAGCAAACTTTACCTCTGTTGACTGTCTTCAACATTTCTAGGCCTACAATGTGCTGTTTGGAGCCATAATTGGCCTGGCTGGACCTTCTGAATGGACTAATGCCAGAGAAACAAACACACACACATAAACAAACAACTAGCCTGTGGCCCTGAGTTTAGCCACTGTGACTGATCCCCATCAGGACAGCCTGTGATGCTGAGACACAGCCCTCTCATTCCCCTTCATCAACAGCTGAAAGGGATGAGGTGACAGCCAGGTCACAAGACTTTTAATGCATATCAAATACTCCTTGAGGCCTCACTAATTGCAAAGAGTCAGTAAATGACACTCAAATGATCTGGTTATTCATTTGTTGGCCAGGAAATAATTTCATAGATGATCTGGCTTACCTAACTACTGTATTGGCATGGATCATCTCTTATTTATGATCTCAGTAGAAAGAGAAGATACAAGTTTTTAATGCAAAGCTAGAAAAGGACTTAACAGATCTTTAAATACTTTGCTACTCTGAGTGCAGACCAATACATGTAGCTGCAGAATCTACTGGAAAGATTCTTGTGAAAAACAGAATCTGTCTGCTTTCTACCCACCTGCCCCCAGTTGGAATCCACAGACTGCCACTGTAATGTGGATACAAAGCTAACCTGAAGAAATCCTGCTGTTCATAGCCCTCCACCCTGATGGAAGACAGACCTTCAGTGGTCTGTTTTAAAACAAAAGAAAACAACTCCCCAGGAAAGAGCTCCCGTGGTCCTTGCACTTCAGAAATTCATTCCCAGGAGAAATTAATTAATTAATTTAGAATTGAGGGCTTGCTATGTTACCCAGGCTGGTTCCAAACTCTTGGGCCCCTGGAAGATGGAACTGTTGGTACGCATCACACTCACCTCCAGTGAGACTCTTGGGAGGGAGCATGCCTTTAGTTCCCAAGCTGGGTGGGAATCCTGCATATTCCCTCACATGAAGCTCACGATTGTGAGCACCCCAACTGTGGTATGGAGCACATGGTACCTGCCCTTCCGTGGAAACCCCTGAGCATTCCAAGGGGTGAGCTAGAACTCTGCCTAGAGCTGCCCACATCGCTATAGTGAGGGTGCACTAGGCAGCCACAGTCTCCCAGTCTGGGGCACCACTCAGAATGGCAGCTACCTCATCATGGTCCTCCCTTGAGTTGGTAGAGCACTGAGCAACTGTTCCACTAGGATGTGAACATGGCAGGATCCTGAATGGGCGTACTAAGTCCTCTTTTAGGGATGAAGAACCAATTGGCTCTCAGAACAGGTAAAAGAAAGTTGGGTTCAATAGCTGGGAGAGTCTGGCATCATGTCTACCCAAATGGGCATCAAACTTAAATGTTTTTAAATATGTTCAGGCCCAAAATTTTCTGCAGATACACAATAGCAGGATATTCTCTGGCTTTCAAGGGGTTAATCTGTGTACTTTGTCCTATCATACACCCAAATGTTTTGGTAATTGATCTCAGTTTGATTAGTATTCTGGAGCCAGGGCACCTAAGCTGGAAATGACCTGCCCAAGTTGTACTGGAAACACCTCTGCAATCACACTGCCATCATTTTGGCCGCCTTCAATTTCTGCTTTCAGGAAGTGAGCCACTGAATGCTATGCTGCCCTCAAAACAACAGGGTCTCCACATACAAGTAGGACTCCTTCCTAAGGGCTTTCTGGATGGCATGAGGCATCCAAAGGGGACAAAGTGAGAGGGGATGCAGAGAAGCTGCCCTCAGGTTTTGTAAAGGGATGGTAAGCAATGCCGTGGGTCCAGCAATTGCAAAGGGTGCCAAGTGAAAAGAAAAGTGTGCAACAGAAGGAACAGGCAGACTCGTGCTTGACTCTCCCCAAGGCTACCAGGCTGCTGTGCAGGGCTGTGAGGTCCAGCTGCTCACAGCACATGATGCTCAGGTTTATGGTGTGCTGAGCACTCTAGGCAAGGCACTGTAGACTCAGTTTCCAGAAAGCACTCTGAATTCTGAAGGTGACTTACTGGATGACAACTACAAAGGGAAGGCTTTGGTGTGGACCCTCTTGCTTCAGTCTGACTTCTCCCAGATCTGCTGAACAGATCTGACCTTGAGCTGACCAGGAGCCTGGCCCATCTTGACGAAATAAAAATTTACCTAAAGGGGGGGGGGCGCTCTTCTGGAAAGGGTACAAGGTATTTGAGGAATTTAAATCAGAAGTGCTAGGTGAACACGGAGAAAGAGGTATGGGACTACCACTCATGGCATTGGGGGCTGGCTGCTTCCTGCAGGAGAGGACTGGGGTCCTACCCCTAACAAGCAACCAAGTTTACCAAAGACCTCACCATATAGCAAAACCTCACACAAAGGGGATACATATGTTGGAATAGTGTGTGTGATATGTCACCTTGGCTCAGCAAGTCTATTCTGAAGGAATGCCAATTAATGAACCAGACACTAAGGGTCCCTAGCCATCTAATTTTGAAGAATACTTACCAGAAGCCATCCTATAACCAAGCACATCAAGAAGAGAAGTCAAGAAAGTTGTTTTTAAAAAATGTAAAACATACATAGTATCAAATTCACCATTTTGATTATTTTTAAGTATATGGTTCAGTGGCATTCAAGGACTTTCACAATGCTGTGCCACCATACCACCATCCATCTCCAGAACTGGGTGTGTGCACACAGAGGCTGGAGGTCATCATCAGGAAAGGTGTCTTTCCTCAGACAGGGTCTACCACTGGCCTGGAACTCACTGATGGGGCTGACTGGCCAGTGAGGAGCTGCCCATCTCCACCTTTAAAATGCAGATTGCAAAGACATACCATCACATATGGCCTTGTAAAATAGTTTATGTGTATGTGTGTTTTGCCTGTGTGCATGTCTGTGTCCCACATGTGTGTAATGTCTGCAGAGGCCAGAAAGGGTTTTGGATCCTCTGGAACTGGAGTTATAGACAGTTGTGAGTCACCATGTAGATGCTGGGAATTGAACCCTGGTCCTCTAGGAGAGCAGCTAGAGCTCTTTTTTTTTTTTTTTTTAAAAGGCTTATTTCTGTTTACAGTTCTTTTTTTTAAGATTTTATTTATTATATATACAACATTCTGCTTCCATGTATATCTGCACACCAGAAGAGGGCCCCAGGTCTCATAACCAATGGTTGTGAGCCACCATGTGGGTTCTGGGAATTGAACTCAGTACCTCTGGAAGAGCAGTCAGTGCTCTTAACCTCTGAGCCATCTCTCCAGCCCCGCAGCTAGAGCTCTTAACCACTGAGCCATCTCTCCAGCTCCTGTATATTGCTACCTATGTGGGTTCTAGAGATCAAATTCAAGTGCTTATGTTTTTGCAGCAAGCACTTTACTGACAGAACTCTCTCTCTAGCCTTCAGAATTCTTCATTTTGCAAAACTTTCTGTATTCTTTAACAGTAACTTCCCTACTCCCTATCTCTCTCCTGTTTGCCCTGAAACAAACATGGTTATGCAACTCTCCAGCAGGTATGTCATCGATCTGAAATTTGATTTTTTTTCCTGTTTAAGTAGAGCACATACTCACACTCACGGACACTTTATTAGTGAGGTCATTGGATCAAGAGCACTTTTATGAAATCATCAGATGTTAGGCAAAGTACAAGAAAACGAGTTTTCAAAATTTCCAAACACAAGTTGTGTGGACACCTTCACGAGTGTTTTTGACTAGAAACATGTCTCGAGATGAGAGGACGCAGCTCTTCTAAAACACTTTCCTCTGCAAGGATCCCTAGCCCTCACACCAGGGGAAGGTGTTGTCAGGTGCTCATATTTCTTTTTTATGCTATCGGAAACTATGTGAAAAGACCTGGACACAAAACATTCACAGAGTCAGTCATTGACTTAGCAGTAACGACCTCTGACATCCATACACCACACTGCAATAGGCATAATGGAAAATGGATCTGGAAAGATGGGGCTCAGTGGTTGAGACTACTTGCTGTTCCTCAGTTAAGTTCCCAGCATCCGCATGTGTGCTTACAACCATCTGTAACAACAGTTTTGGGGATCTGACACCCTCTGTGGGCACCAGGCATATACATGGTTCATTTACATGCATGCAGGCAAAATACTCATACACATAAAATAAAAAACAATAAAATTTGTCTTACATATTCTCAATGAACTCAGTTTGAGTTGAAGGCTCCTCTTGTGTTCTGATTTAGTGATCATAGAGGCCAGGTTTGTCCAACTCCTATAGCTGTACCCTTAACTTCATAAAAAGAATCTGCATTCCTCTCCTTCCATGCAGAACTAAGCCTACAACACCAGCCTCTCCAGAACTTACTTTTGGAGTTCCTTCAGGAAGGGATTTCAGGCCAAGGATGGGACCAATGTGACCCCACTGCTACAGTGTCTGCCTAACATGCATGAAGCCCTGGGTCCCATCCTGAACACGCCATAAACTGGGTATGATGGCACACAATTGTGATCCTGGCATTCAGAAAGTGGAAGCAGGAGGACCAGGAGTTCAAGATCATACTCAGCTACAATGTAAGTGTGAAGCTAGACTGAGTTACATAAGACCTTGTGCCCTGCTCCCTCAAAAAAAAAAAAAAAAAAAAAAAAAAAAGGTTTCTGGTTCTCAGAATTCCTATAGCTGTTGAATCTTTATTCACTTACAGCTCTGCTTTGAATGACAAAATGTTAAGCTTTTTCAAGGTACTGAAACATGTGCTATAACTTCATGGAGAATGAGGATGCTGACACTGACACTGTACCGAAAGTCCTACAGCAATCGCCTCATACATAGAGAGGGCCAACTCTGGCTCATGGTTCTAGAGGTTCCAATTTGCAAATAAGTGCTGTATCACTTTAGGCCTCTGACAAAGAGAGAATATCCTGGCAGGAACTCAGAGTAGAGCAAACTCAGCTTGTGAGTCATAAAGAAAAAGAAAGAGAGAAAAGACAGACTATTAGACACAAGCCTAGGGGCGCCTTATGTTTACCCATAAGCCACAGGTGGTAATAACACTAATCAACAACTAGACACTTCTATCAGATACATACCACCTCTGGCGGTTTGAATGAGAATGGCCCCATAGGCTCATATATTCAAATGCTTGGTCCCCTGTTGGTGGAACCCTTTAAGAAGGATTAGGAGGTGTGGCCTCACTGGAGAAGGTGTGTCACTGGGGGCAGGCTTTGAAATTTCAAAAGCACACATCATTCCTTTGCCTCAGGCTTGTGGATCAAGATGTATGTTTTAGATACTGCTCTAGTGCCTGCCTGCCTGCCATGCTCCCTACCGTGATGGTCATGGATTCACCCTCTGAAACTGTGAGCTTCCAATAATCAATTTTTTTTTTAAATAAATTGCCTTGGTCATGGTGTTTTGTTACAGCAATAGAAAAGTAGCTGAGATACTACCCTAAGATCCAAAGTACTTTCCCAAAGTGTCACCTTGGGGAGCAAGCCTCAATGCAATAGTCTCGGAGCACAGGGGTCCATATGTGCCATATGATGCAGTCATAGTTTGTGTGTCCCCAAGGGTTTAGGTGTTGAAGCTTGATCCTCAGTGTAGTGCCTTGAAAAGTGGTAGAAGCTTTAGGAGGCAGGGCCTAGCAGAAGGTAATTATGTCACTGGGGATTCTGCCCTTCTAAGTAACTGATGTAATTCTTTTTTTTTTTTGAGAAAGCCTTAAGGAACTTTATTGTTGTATATTTGCTTAAAATCATACACAATACATGTAAGTGTATGCCACTTGCTCTGACAATGCTTTCTACAAAACCATAGACTGTAACAAAAATCCTAGTACCAAGAACAAGAAATCTCATTTAACTGATATAATTCTTATGGGACCCTAGTGAATTTTCTTGTGAATAGACTGCTATAAAAGGCAAGGCTGAACCATTCCTGTTCACACTATGACTTCTCATATGTGCATGTGTTCCCTCCATGTACCCTCTACCATGTAACAGAGGTGATACAGTCAAGGAGCCCCTCATCAAAGATGAGCAAAATCTGACACCAAGCCCTGGGACCTCCAGACAAATATATAAATAAATCTCTTCTCACAAATGTTAACCCAGGTTCAGATTTTGTTGTTGCTGTTGTTATAGTAATGGAAAAGAAACTAATGCAGATGGGGTAATGCTGGGGGACCAGCTGCTTCTGTGAGAACTTCAGCTATCTTATCTGGCAACTGTTCGACAAGGCAGACAGGGCTGACCTTAGTGGAAGGATTTCATTCCTAGGGAAGAAGTCCCAACATAATATCAACTCTGAGGTTGTTACTATCTATGGCTTAGGGATAAAAGAAATGAGAGGCAACCCTAGGCTTCAGGGTCTAAAGTTCTGCTGGGGACAGACTTATGAGAAACAAACATAATTCCTTGCAGTTGGGACAAGATGGAGTCACTCTTGTTTAGGTTGGTGCTAACAGTTTTTACCCAGGCCAGCAGGGAACCATGGGACCCACATCTGGTCTCAACTTTTAGTAAGTACTCTTGTGGAGAAGTTCCCATCACAAAGGAAGAAATACAAATATTTGAAAAGCAAACAAGGCATGGGCTGTTCTCAGACCTGCTGCCGTATGCTCTACTTTTTTTTTTTTCCAGCTTCCAGCTTAACGTTAAAATAACAGGCTTGCATTCCTCAAATATCTCCATGTTGCTCCTTGTTCCCACTGCTTGAAGAGGCTGTCAGCTGCTGTCACTCGGCATCACCATGTTGGCCATCATTGTTTATTGCTCACTGTGCAGTGTGTTAGTGGTCTAGGAAGCTCCTCTGGGGTGCTGGTGTGAGCTACTGACACAGGATCCCCATGCTGGAGTGCGGTACCTAATGAGGGGTGTGTGAGTGCATGCACACACAGGCACATGGGGGTTGGAGGTAAGAATCATAGGTGTTTTTAAATACTGACAAGAGAGATCCAATTCAAATGTATCATGCCGTAACTTCACTACTTTGCCAAGATGGACAAAGGACCAAATGCTTTTTAAAGTAATCTAAACACGTTGAGAGTTTACAGGGATAAACATCTTGGGATAAAATCCCAAGAAATACACAGGTGTCACAAGACTGAGATGTGCAAGAAGCAAACTGGAGCAAAGAGCTTTAGTTCACTCTGCAGAAAGCTTAGCCTACAGAAGAAAACTCCAGTCAGAGGTTTCCCAGATTATAAGGAAACAGCTCTAGAAGACAAGTGCCCTTTCCTTGAAGACAAAGAAATGTTTGTAATGGAAATGTGTGAACCAAATTTCCAAGGAGATGAAAAAGCACTGATTAAAAGCACCAGGGGGGAATGAGGCAGGGAGATCAAGCCAAAGCTGACCCATTTATATGCGACTGCTGCACTTCTGAAAGCAGAGAGAAAGCAGGGGCCACCTCCCACATTCCTTCCCTTCTCCCTGAGCTCCCTGACCCCAAGCTGTCCTTCCCTCCCCATTCCCCAGCTCTCTGACCTGTCCCCACCCTGTCACTGGATCTGCAGTTGTGGAGACAATTAGAACCTTCCAGCCAGCGGGGGTGTTTATTTCTGCACTGTGTACTGGTAACTAAGCTCCTCTGAGGATAAAACGGTAACCCAGTAGCCCAGAAGACACTGTTCTCCACAAAGCCGAGCCACCAGGAGTCAATGGATCCCACATCCGTGGACTCAATAAAAATGTGACTCAGAGGACAGATGTGAAGAAGGACAGGCTGGTTCTAGCCTGTGGCCACTTATGATGACGATTCTTACAGTATGTATGCTTATTGATTAACTTATTGAAGGAATTGTATTTCCTAGAGATTAACCTAGGCTCAGAGAGGTAAAGTACCCTGAACCAAGTTACTGGATAATCACCCAGAGCTGGTGAGAGCTCTCAAGGGACACAGGACAAACAGTCTTTAAAGCAACACTTCCTATATTACAGTCACTGGAGTTTAACAGAATATTTGTCACAATACTTAACAATATTTTTCTTGAAAACCATTAAAATATTCATCTACTATCTTGACGAAATCATGTGTACTTCAGGGAACACAGAAGGGAAGAACAGATGAGGGTGACCTGAGCCACCTTAGGGTAGCTAGCGAACAGCTTGTTTTCAAGTACAGGAAGTGAGGGGGGGTGTGGCGGGGAGGCAACAGAGATTCTCTGCGCTCCTTGAAGGTTCATGAAGGTCTCACATAAGGGAGGAGAGTGAAGTTCATTCAATAATTGCAGAGTAAGGGACGATCAATGGTGGGATTACTTACATAAAATTTTCTGGGTATTCACTCAGGGCCATGTCGATGATGTTGAGAGCATCATGGTAATGCTTCTGGGCTGACAACAGGAGAGCGAGGAGGTGCAGGGAGTTGGCGTCATCACCTTGGAGTTGAAGAGCTTGTCGGACATACCCTAGAGCTTCTGGTATCTGGTTTAAAACAAGACCAAAAAGAATGTTTAAACAGTTACACTGAAAGAGGCCATGGTTACATAAGGTTCACGTCGTACTGCTTCCATGTTTTAAGGGGCATCCTCGTGGCAGCCCCAGGACATTGGCCAAACAAGGAGCATACCCTCTTCAGCAGTGATAGGACTGCCGAGGGTGCCGGAGAGACCCCGCCTCTCTACCTAAAGCCCACACGCCTTTCCATCTCTCTAAATAAACACTCATTTCTCTTCCCTGCAGAGCCAGTGTGCGTTTGATTATGATTTCACTGTAAACAGAGACACCGGCAAGCTACCAAGGGTTCTTAATGGGATTAAACTGCCTTAGCTGAACCAGTCTCCCTTTTCATAGTATTTAATACTATGAAAATTTAAATACTTCATAAGCCATGGAACCTTTAACAGAGCTTTCTAAGGACCAGATGTCTTAATCTCCACTGGACATGAAGGAAATATGCAAACAAACAAACAAAATCCCACACCTTACCAAACTACAACCCAAAATAATTGGATGCAAGAAACAAATTACAGGACCACTTGCAAAGTAGACATATCCAAATTCAAGCAGATCCAGACACAACCTTAACCAGGAATGCTTCAGCTGCTCAACATGTTCTTGTGCATGTGGTATATACATGTGTGCTTGCCTGCAGACACACATGTAGAGGCTAAGGGTTGGAACGGGGTGTTTTCTCCAGCACTCTCCACCTTCATTTTCTGAGGTAGACTCTCTCACTGAACCCAGAGCTCCTAGGATCCACCTGTGTTGGCCCCACAGTGCTGTGGTTACAGATATGCTACTGTATCTGGCATGAGTGCCAGGGAGCAGAACCTCACCCTCTGAGTCCCCTCCCCAACCTCAGAAGTGTTCTTTAATGAAGAAAATGAAAGGGGCATGGAGCCCAGGGTTACATGTGCAGTAGGTATTTGAACACATTAGATCTCACAGCTTTAATAGAAAGCAGAAACTGAAGCTGGATTTGAAAACAGCTGGGAACAGAGGCATTCGAACAAACCGCACAGGGGACTCCTTGTGTGGCCTCCAACTCTATCCTTCAGCTCTCCTGCCTCTTCCCAAAACTTTAAGAATCTCAGCCCTTAGAAGACTGTGACTTCCTTCTCCCAAGCCTCCTGATTTTCCACTCTGAACTACAGTTCTACGTGATGCTGGCAGTGGAGACTTTTTTCTTTGGAACCCTAGGCCATGGCTGTCAGAGCTCACCTCACGCTTCATTGGCAAGGTGAAAGCTGACATACAGACAAGTAAGAAGTCTTGGGTCCGTCACCCCACGAGTGATGGAAAGGGGGTGACTCTGGCTACTCTGATCCCTCTCCACCCTCTCTAGGAGGGTCACGACCTCTGTCCCAGTGAGCAGGGACACACTTAGAGTCCTGGCGATTCAACACTACGTGCCTACAATCCTTGTGGATGAGCTGTACCCATAAGACGCCATCTACTTATCCACTCTGTAGGACAGCAACCTCCTGTGTCACCACTGCTCAGCCTGAAGCAGGGAGGCAAAGACAGCCATTCTCACAGTGCTGGGTTCCAGGGATGTGGCTCAAAATGACATCTTTAGAGGGGAGTGGATTGAGGGGTTCAGAGCTGGCTCCTTTATTAAAAAAAGCCTTACTGGGTGTCAAACACATACCAGCAGTGTTAAATTGCCAAGGCAATGGCAATGACAATGGCAGGCATGGGTCCTCCCCACCTGCAACCTCAAGTGAGAAGGATATTATATAAGGAAGGCTTCATGAGGAGGTGAAGGGAAAACAGATGGCCAGTGTTGAGCTCACTCACCCCTGCTGTAGTGGCAGCTCCTGTTCCCTCCAGCTGTGAGCCACACAGGCATCTTGGCTTGCTCTGTTTCCAGGTTGCCAATGGAAGCTATTTCTTAACACTATCTATGGCAACTGGGAAGGGTTCTGAACACCCCAGCCCAGCCTATAGGGAATGACATATCTTAGGAGCCAACCTCTGATTCACCCTTCCAGTCTGCACTCGGGAATGTGCTGGGGTCACCACCAGTGTCTTGCACCTGGTGGACTGGCAAGCATATGGCTGCAGTTTCTAGAACAGCTGGGAGAGAATGGGGATACTAGAATGTGAAAGGCAGCTTAAGCTGCCTCTGGGAAGATGAAAGCCATCAAGGCTTGGCCTTCCAGCAAGAACATGCAATGGTGTAATGTATATCATTTATGCATTTTAAAGGAGCTGATGTCTCTTGTTGATACCTTCTGGCATTTTCCAGTTAAGCATAGATGATACCCTGTGACAATCAGGTTCCAACCAGCGACAAAAATCTCCACCACGAAGCACAGCACTGGGTTCCACTACCCCATTCCTGTTAGCAACAAAGGCCCTTTGGTGACCCCCGGAGTCAGGGTACACTGCTCTGTCCTGAATTCATGTTGCCATCTGACCCCAGGCTGGATCCTCCCAAGAGTACTGTCTAGGCCTTCTGTCTTCACAGCACACGCACAAACTGACTTGAACCCCAGGGTCTTTTCTGGGAGGAGCTGACTCTCTCCGAGAGCAGTGCCCAGCTCCAAGCCAGCCCCAGAAAGAGGAAGGAAGGTCTTACAATGCTTCCAATGGAAGGAATTGGAGCTTAGGGAACATCACAGACACTCACCTGTCTGGAGATGGCGAGCTGCAGAGCCAGGTAGAAAGCTGCTTGGTGATCTGTAGGTGATAGGCTATGGGCCCTGAAAAGGTATTCACTGCTATTAGAACAGTAGGCCACTTTTGCTTGCCTTATTACAAGTTGTCTTCATGTCTGCATTTTGATGTCAATGCCTCATTTTCTGCTAAATTATGTATCATTTCCTTAACTCTCCTCCCACACCACAAACGAATATTACACATTCTGACCACTACACACACAGACCTATCATTCGAATATGTTTTTGGTTACTGTCCAGTACCTAAAATGGCCATATAGGTTCCCAGACACTGGGAAGGGGCCCAGAAACAGGGAATCCACAGGCCCTGAGGTCTGGCCTGCCCAAAAGATGCTGTTCCTTGGCTGAACTGAAGCCAGTGTCATTTTGGGTCATGATAAAGCCAACTAACAGGCTATGAGCCCCAAAAAAGTATTCATCCCTTTCAAATATAAACCCGGGGCTAGACGATGGCTACTTTGGTTAAGTTTGGTGTGGCCTTAATGCTACTTCATCCAAATTTCTGGGTTTCAGAAAAAAAAAAAATCAAAGACCAGCTTTGCTTATGAAATGAGGTTTGGACTTTTGTGAACTAGGGAAGGGGGGGGGTAAGAACCCATTCATTCTGAGGATTCCACTAATCCCATGCAGCTCACTAATTGTGTTCCTATAACTTGTGTGACAGTGTGGTTGGACACTAGGCTTGGCTCCATTCACTGGCCCTTGTTGCTGGATGCAGAGGCTGTTTTGGCTGTCTAACAGGCTGCAAGTGTAACCTTTTTTCGACTTTATGTGGAAGTTAATGCATTTCATCAGAAGCAATTCAAAATGTAATTGTGTACAAGACCTACTTCTGCTTTTAACAATCTGGTAGGAAGAGAAAAACAAACTTAACTTCCATAAAAGGCAGCCTGGAGCAGACTAATTACAAACTGGGTCCCGGATAGCAAACAAGCACCCTGCTTTGACACCATTCTGTGATCAAAGGAGGGACTTTTACCAGCAGACAGCAAATTCAAGATGAAACAGAAGCTGGATCATTATGGAGTCACCTGTGGCCAACTCACCAAGGGTTTCTAAAGACATAGGTCTTTTAGTTAATTGTCAGACTGCCATGGGAAAAGAAAAAGACATGTAATATGTGAAATCCAGAAAATATGCCAAATCCATGAACTTGGGCACTGTTTGGGTGAATGCTGTATTGTGTTTAGAAAGGGATTTGCCCTTTTCTTAAGTCTTTTAACTTATTTAAAATGGTTATTATTACTTGTGTGTGTACATACATGTGTGTACACATGTGACTGCATATCTGGAGGACAGAAGTATCTATCTGTTCTGTTGTTCTTCATACTTTCTTTTTCCGTTTTTTTTTCCTTCGAGGCCTGGTCTGTCCCTGAACCTGGGGCTCAGAGTTATGACTAGGTTGACTGGCCAGTGAGCCACAGGCCATCCATCTTTCTTCCTCTGCCTCCTCAGCACTGGAATTAAAGACACACATCACCACACCACACTTTTATGTGAGTGCTGGGAATCAAATCAGGCTCTCATGCTTGAGCAGTGAACATTTTACCCATGTACCCCATAGCTCCTTTTGTTAATATTAAGAGCAAAGCAAACTCAGTCCTGGGAAACCTTACTAGCAACCCTGCTACAGCCCCAACCTTTGGGCTTTTCTGCCTTGGGTTTAGGAGACAGCAGCCCTTGAGAGTTCAGTCCTCACTGTATTCTATTGCGCATGGTTTACAAGCCCTGGTTCTCCATGCATTTGTGATGACAGGGTTTGTCTTTGGTGTCCATAAATGAGGTGAAAATGTCACGGTTTTTGTCTTTCCCAATTATCTAGTGAAAATGAGTGTAAAATTGATTATGAAGAAGCATTTTATTATGTAATTTATTTTATCTCATTTTCTTTCAAAACTAAGGCCAGATTTCCACAGCCATCAAAAATAATTTGTCAGAACTATAATTTTTCTCAGCCCAGTTTGTATTTTTCCACAAAGTAAGTAAATCACGGCTGCTTCTATCCAGTGCCAGCGAAGTGAGAGCCGGCAGCTGCTCTGGGATTCTGAGTGTGGACAGTGATTGTTAGGAGCAAAGACCCCACCCTGGTCTCATCAAAGGCTTGTGAGCCACTAACCACAGGCCTGCAAAAGAAACAAACTAGAAGCGCTAGCAATTTTGCCATTTCCAGGGTGCCTTCTGGTGACTTCTAGAGTTTCCATGGAGGCTAGTAATGAAAATCCAACTGCAAATTTCTATTGAGTGCACCTTAAGACATGCTAGTTTTAAGTGCCTTACTTACTTGGAAAATTTTGCTAATGAATTAAACTGACTACTTTAGCAAAAGAAAGGGAGTAGGTGGGAAATGGCAAATAAAACAAGAAAGAGTAAGTGGGGTTCACTCCCTTAGATGCCACACACCTGGCTCCAGTTGTGTGGGACAGTTCAAGTAGCTAAGCTTCCTGGGACAAGGGCCCTTTGATATGCTTACTGTTACTTTGCTCAATGAAAACCAAGTGCCCATAAAGCTGCAAGCCTGAAAATTCCACATGGATCAAAAGCAGCTCCACGAGCCAGTCTCATGTAGGGAGTGCCTAGCCAGGTGCTAAAAAGAAAGTCAGAGAACTAAAAATGTCATCACAGTGGTGCTTCACAGTGCCTCTTTCGGTAAAGCACCCACACCTTAACGAATTCAATTCTTCTTCTATGACAAAGAGGCTACCCATCTAACCATCCACCCTCCCACTTGCCCACCTATCCATCTACCTACCCACCCATCTACACTCTCTTATCTATCCACTAACCTAGCTAACTCTCCATCTACCTACTCTCCCTTCCACTCACCCACCCACCCATCCATCCACCCACCTATCCATCCACCCATCCACCCACCCATCCATCCATCCATCCACCCATCATCCACCCATCCATCCACCCATCCACCCATCCATCCACCCATCCACCATCCATCCACCCATCCATCCACCCACCCACCCATCCATCCACCCACCCATCCATCCATCCACCCATCCACCCACCCATCCATCCATTCACTCATCCACTCATCCACCCATCCACCCATCCACCCACTCATCCACCCATCCATCCACCCACCCATCCAATCCTACATTCACATCCATCAACCCCCCTCTTATTGACTTACCCTTTCATCTATCTACTAAGCTACCTACTCATCCGCCCATCCCTATCCACTCGCTCCCATTCATCTGTTTATCTATCCATTTATATTATGTTATGGTATATTATATTATGAGGAGTAAGTACTACCAGGCTCTAAGGAGTCTGGAGATAAATAATACAAGTGCCTTTCCTTAGGGAGCTCTTCCCATCCCACCAGAAGGAGAGACCCCAAATAATCATCACAGTGTAATGGATGCAGTGCCCAGACAAAGGCATGCTGGGCTGCTGTTGGAACGTGGATGACTCAGACAACCTGGTTAGATCCCAGCATATCCAGTGCACTCCTTAATTCCAGCTCCAACAGCATCTAGAGCCGAGCCAAGAATATAGACGATGGTGATCAATTTTGATTCTGGCTTATAAAGCACAGCTCTCACAGCCATGATGACTACAATTTACAATGTATCTATTATGAACATCTTATCTAAGAATACCCAGAAAAAGAGGCAAACTCAGAAGTAGAGTGAGGGACTGTGTGATGCCAAGGCTTGGTCATCATCCTGCTGTCCTGTTTGGCTAATTTCTCAAAGTCCCTTTCAGTTCTGATTACAATGGGCACAGAATTCATGAATTAAGAAGAAATATGCACAGTTAAGTCAGAGTGCTCTTGATAGTTACTTACATACCTTAAGTTTGTTCAGGTGGCTACTTTAGAACTGAAGGTCTTACATTCTAGGAACAGCTCAGGCCCAAGCTATCATCCCCTACACATAAAATCACTACACTTACACCCAAGCTAGGGGGAGAGAGAGAGAGACAATAAAGAGAAGCTGCATATCCCATGCTACCCAGAGCAACAGACATGGATGATAAAAATGCCACTGTTTCCCTTGGGAGCAGCATTTACTAGTGCATTTGTGACACATGCTGTCACCATCTTTGGGACTGCTTTTCTCCATAGGATGTGAAAGTTCACTGAAGCAACAGCTTATAACACTGCACATGACAGTATTTTCTCTTACCATATTTCTGCTCAGCATGAA
This sequence comes from Cricetulus griseus, assembly GCF_003668045.3. Taxonomy (NCBI): domain Eukaryota; kingdom Metazoa; phylum Chordata; class Mammalia; order Rodentia; family Cricetidae; genus Cricetulus; species Cricetulus griseus. The sequence goes on along the minus strand of NC_048598.1, from coordinate 105,324,672 downwards.
TGAACTGGCTGAGGTGACTAGGTTATGGGTAAGAACAGCTTAGGTATCTCAGTATCTGGATAAAGCTACACAACTTTGATATATTCAGACATTGGCCCTTTGAGTGCCTGGAGAACAAATCTTTCCAAATTCTGCCTCTAGTTATGATTAAGACTTCATTCTCACAGGCTATCTCTGCAACCCTATCCCTCTTTTAAATGTACCACTTCTTTTTTTTTCAAACAAAACAAACAGCAAAACCAGAAGCAAAATAATAGTATAAACAGAACTTTGGGGAAACAATATAAAATACATGGTAGAAAAACACTTCTCACCCAAGTGGTTTTAAATTCTCTATTTACATTTAAGAAGTAATAAATCTTTCTTATTTATTTAAAATCTTTTCCTTAAAGCTTTTATTAGGTCTCCAATTCACTAAACTAGTCAATGTCTACTTGAATCAAAATCATTGTATGCATTTGAAAAACATTCTGTATTTCAGATAAACCCTAATTTAGGTTAGCCTTCTGCAATGCAGTCAGGTTAGGACGGCTTACTGCTCCTTAGTCCCTTAGGAACAAAAAGGTTAAATCTCTTTGAATTCAAACCTAAGTAGAAAAGGAAGAGAAAAGAATTCAGGCCATCAGAACAGCTGTTACATAACCCTCGGCTACACAGGCAGCCCCAGGCAGACCACCACTGTGGCTGTTTTTAGAGAACCAGCAAGACTGATTTAAGAAAAGTGAAACAGATGTGATGGCCGTTTTCTGAGGCATCCGTGTGTGGGTTTGACAAACTAGGTCTGGAGAAAGCAAAACCTGCAATCATTTGAAATGGAAATGTTCTCATGTTCTGGGCTGAGGGACACTAACAACAAATGCTGAGCCCAGAGATGGTCAATGCAGATGTCAGCTGGTATTTTTTGTCATTAATCAAGAATAGGACCAGCAATGTGAATGAGTCACGGACAAACCTGATGGAGTCACAGAAAGAAACAAGGCACGGGCATTTTCGAGGAGCAGAATCAGGTGGTAAGGACTTCATGACGAAGGCACATGGACACCACGGCAGATCTGTACTAAGCAACCCCGAAGAAAGCATCTAACAAAGGTGGCTGGCACAGGGAGGCTCATGAGGGTTTCAAAGACAAAACTAAGTATCTATTACAGTTTTAAGAAATCACTGTAACTCAGATGTATTAAAAATGACAGGCCCTGGACACATGGGGGAGGGCCTAGGCCCTGCCCAGGATGATATGACAGACTTTGGGGATCCCCTATGGAGGGCCTTACCCTCCCTGGGGAGCAGATGGGGGATGGAGTGGGGTGCTGGTGGGGGGTGGGGAAGGAGAGAAGGGAGAGGGAGAAGGGATTGACATGTGAAGCAGGCTTGTTTCTAATTTGAACTAATAAAAAAAAAGAAAAAAAATGACAGGACCAATTCCAATTCTAGATTTCTCCTCACAGGGCTGCATTTTCAGGGACCAACTTAATTTTGATGATTTATTATACCCCAAAATTAGTAAAATTAGTTACAAGTAAAACTACCTAGATCCTGGCTTGACACTGGCTCCAATCTATGTCCCTGGTGACTCCTTACATTCCTGCACCCCACCTCCATACTGTGATGGCATTATTGCTTGTCCTGTCCACTCAGGTATGCACAGAGGCATGGGGACACTCACAGATTTCACAATGACAATGCATTGTGCAATGCCAAGGTACCGTGGAGCATTGTAGGGCAATGAGTTTTGGATGGCTGTTATCATGGTGTTTCAGAGACTGTCAAACCTCCAGCTTCAGCATCTCTTAATAGCTTACAGCTCGACATGCAGAAAGACAACGACAAATTCCTTTAATAAGGCAACCAGCTTGCTAGACAAAGTGTCTATCTTTCTCATGCTGAAATCACTTTATCAGGAATGAATAAAAAAAATACCCAAATGGATTAAGAGTGTAGACAAAAGGGCAATGAGTGATAGATATCCCCCCCCTCACTCCCCCTTCTAGTTTCGAGGTTTCATGTTTGCTGCTCAAGACAACATACTCCCCGGGGCAAAACACTGTTTACATAATCTTTAAAAATACCCTGCCTTTCTCATACTCATCATACTCGGTTGTCACTACGTACAGCGAGTGAAAAGACAAACTCCCACTCACCTCTGAAATGCAAGAAGCGCCTTCCTCTGCAGGACCTCCTGCATCCCTCGCAAGGAAGCTGAGAAAAGTGTTCTGTTAGTAGGTGGCAAGAGAGGCTGGGGTTGGGAGTGGCAAAACTAAACCCACCATAGAAGCCACGTTACATGTACCAAGTTCTGAGGGCCTACTGCACCAGGCTCTCTCCATGCTCAGTGGACATTACTGTGGAACCATGTCAAGGAGACAGTGTGAGCTTTGGGACCTCAGTTCTACAAGTCACACACACAGCAAGCTGTCTCTCTCTGAATGTCAATCCAGTCTAGCTTATCCTCGCTACTTTTCAAGCACATTTCTGTTTAAAAAGAAAACCTGGAGCATGCTGGTATGGGGGGTGGGGAAATATTTATCCAAAGATCATTTGAACTCCAGAAAGAACCTTGGTTCCCCCAAGGTAGACAAGAAGAATTAGCTCTGCCAGGTGCAGTCAGGGATCATACACAGTGGATCAATGGCCTTCAGAAATCTTCTGACCCTGGGCCATGGACTCTGGCTTGATGCTAGTTTAATTCATGCTAGTTAATGGCCAGGATTGTAATACCTTGATATCAACATAAAGGACAGAGCTGCCACACCCAACATGGCTATAGGCCTATCGGTTCACATGTGTGATGCCTCCTGGCTGTGAGCAAACACTTCCCTATGTAGCCTGCCTAGGAATAAAAAGGGGACATTTTGCTGGAGTTAAGGAAGAGTCCAGAGAAGTGTTCCCACTGGAGGAGGCCTTTATCTAATCACTGAACAAGGGCAGCTTGACTGCCAAGAATTTAGTAGTGGGAGGCTGTCCACAGGGCTGGATGAAGCTGGGTCTGGGGCTATTGAGAACCTTAAGTGATCTACAGAGAACTTCTAATTGACCCAACTGAACTTCAAATGCTGTAAGAGGATGCATTCAGCAGGGTGCACTGATTCTAAAGGCTATTTAGGGGTAGATTCTGAATCAAGAATGTATATGGGTAAGTCTGTGACATTTAGGCTTTCCTCTGAAAGTCAATATTTGAAGACATATGCTGAGTATGGTCAATATATCATCTGTACATGGAAAAGTATCCAGAAACCCAGTATTGAAAAGCAACTGATATGCCAAAAATGCAGCATTTTAGGGTAGAGTAAAAGAAAACTTTGGGTTAATTTGTAAGTCACAGTGGTAGTCAGTCTTACTATGACTGACGGGGCAATGGGGGCGACTCCCTAGGAGGCTGGGAAGATTCTACCTCCTGCTCTGGGTGGTGCTTCAGGGCACTTTACCTTATACTAGTCATTAAGCTATATATTTGTCTGTGAGGGTTTTTTTTTTTTTTCCGTATTCATGTTATAGTTTATAAAATGCTAAAAAAAATCAGAAAATAACATCAATTTATATTTTCTGCAAAAGTTAAACATATGAAACATTAAGATTTATTTTAAAGTCAAAATCCACCAATAAAAATCTTTTTTAGTATATTCAGAATATATAAATCACCACCACCAGGAGCCATGGGTACTGGTTAGCTACAATGCGTGTGTACAGATTTGTGAGTTAAAATGTGTGAACAAAGAAGTAGACAGTCCCTGGCCAGTGAAGGGTTGCTCCCTGCAAGTTTTGGCCCTAAACTCTTCTATACTACTAAGAGTACCTAAGCTCCAATATCCACCCTTTCCCTTAGGAATGGGCCAGATGAAGGGCTGGGGCCAGGGTGGGAGTGGAATTTTTGTCTCATCTCTGGAGGCCTTGCTCTTCTTACTCTCAGGATAGATTCCCAGCACTGCTGGCTAGGAACCTGGGTACCACTTGCCCCATGTGCCTAGGACCCCAGCTCAGGTTTCTGACATTTCCCCATCCCAGCCTAGACAGAGAAGGGAGGAGCACTGGGGGCCCCACAGGCCAGGGTACCTGGACGGCCCAGCTTTTGTACCCTCCTAAGACAGAGAGACTATGAGACAGGGTAGTCTTGGCCTCTGCAGGGTGGGGCTTCTCTCACCGTCAGTAGCTTGCAGACTGTATGTGAGCCCCAGAGCTAGGTAGCCTTTGGCCTTGAATTCTGACGTTTTCTCTCCCACATCAACGACAGTTTTGGCAAACTTCTCAGCCTCTTCCAACTGAAAGATAAGTTAAACAACAACAACCTGTCAAATGTCCGACATCACTTCCCATCAGTACATGCTGCTAACAGTGGTTTTTCAATGAGTTGCTTTGGAAATAACCCCCAAACCTTCCAACTCTACCCTGGTGATTCTCTTTTTCTTTATTGAGCCTTTTCAATAGTCCACAGGACTCCTATTTATCTTTTCTTTAAACTTTCCCCGTTTGCTTATTTGCTCTGTTTTTCAAAGTTGTTTTCTTATTTGGTGGGCTTCTGTCTTTTCCATCTTCATTTTTCACTGGCTGGTTCTATAATGTGGATAAGACTCAGGGACAAGAGGTCAAATGAAATGTATTTGAAAAGAATAAAGTTCTTGAAATGCCTTGTGTTTGGGTTTCCCCCTTTATTCATGACATAAAGAATGCATTCAGACTTGTATTCTCTTTGCCACAAGCTGTTAAAAATTTCAAAACTCGACCTACTTTACAGAACATGACACATGGGCCTCACACCAGCACATTCCTGTGAGAACATGCAACTGCGCTCTCAATGAGACCTCTTGCCCAATTCACTAGAAAAAGAATGAGATTTGCTTCTTTAAAAAGTGTTGCAAATGATGGTGCTGAAGCTGGATGTAATACATGAGAGTTCATTATACTCTGGATTGCTGAGGCCTTTGAAATTTTTAATAATAAAAAGGTATGAAAAAACATACAGAAAAGATTTGTTACACCCATCTCTAAAAAATGATTTATTTTGGGTGTTTAGGGACCTGCTTATCACAGTAATAAACAGAACCCCCATTGGGAGAGGGCAGCAGTCACTTGTGTTCCAAGCCAAGGTACACTCTGTTGCTCCCTTCCAGGCCCCCGGCATTGTTCCCTCTGCTCACAGCCCCAAACTGTCAGATCCACAGGAGCTCATCACACCACAGCATGGCTGGGAGTCTATGCCTGCTTGCTCTTTTTTTGTGCTATTGTGTTCCAGGGAAATCAAACAACAATGGATCATTTTCTTTACAAGGCTCACTTTTCTCCTGTTGGGTGAGAACACATGGAAAAATGAAGGGAGTGAGGACCAGAATGGAAGAAACCCCGAGTTAGCACAGAGTCTTGAGCCATAGGGCAAATTATCTTCACATCCACTAACTGGATATGAAGTTAAAGCTCCACTGTAGGAGACACTCATCTATGCCACAGGCTGAGCAAGGTAGTCGGCTTTCTGTTTTCTAATGCTGCATTTGTTGAGGGACTAGAACCTCATAAATTAGACTATTGCCACACTCAAGTTTGAACAAGTCTATCTGAAGAAAGCACTTGTGAAAGAAGTTGTGTTATATGTGTGTTGAGTAGAGGGCGAATCTTTAAAGGTGACTAGAAAGCTTTGGGACCTTTTCAGTCCTACATGTCACACACACCACAAGCTGTGGTTCTGAGTGTGAATCCAGTCTAACTTATCGCTGCTACTTTTCAAGCACATTTCTGTTCAAAAGAAAGCCTGGAGCATCCTGGAGATCACTGACTCCCATAGGGTAAGTGAGGTTTGACTGGAGGCATGGAGGAAGTTGATCCTGGGCCAGAACCCCTGTGGAAGAGGGGAGAAGCTCCCACTTACCCAGTGAAGGGAACCCACACAAAGCTTGGCAGCCAGGAGCGGGATGGTGGCATCATCTGGCTTGAGCCGGATGCATTCCTTCAGCACCTTCACAGCTCGGGCAGACTGCATGGGGACAGAGTGATTCTGTAAAACTCGCAATGTCTGACAGAACAAAACAGTCTAGTTTCTCAGAGGGGTTTCCCAAAGGAGCAGGGAACAGGGGCCAGTAAGAACCAGAGCTTGGGGCCAAAAGTGACAGAGGGGTGAACCGCTGTCATGAGCAAGCTGCAATGTGCTCCTAGTACGTGTCTAACTCAGTCCCTGCCACTGCAGCTACCGCAACAATGAGAGAAAATAGACTGAAGAGGTTTACACCGCTGTGAAAAACAAACACCAATTAAAAGCATACCAAACCATATTTCTGAGCTCACTTAGCCCAAATGATCTCCTATGTGACATTTCACAACCCGCTGAAAGCCAGACTTACTGATGGCTGCACCTTTCTCAAGTGTGCATATGGCCAGGCTGCCACCCCAGGTCCTCATGCCTGTTTCTGCATTTGTCTGATAACTCTAGGAAGCAGGCACTCATCATCGCTCCATTTTACTAAAAAGGAAACTGAGGCACTAAGTGAAAAGCCGTGTGTCGTTCAGCTATGAAAGCACTCCAGGCTTCCTCCAAGCAGCAGCAGCAGTCAGCCATGCTTATGGCTGGTATCCTCTGCTGCTTGCCACTACACACTGCTGGAGAGAACCTAAAGACACTCCCCATTCACCCCAATCCCAGCCTCCCCCAACCCCCTACCCTCTGACATATGTGCACACATGCACACACACACACACCTCTGGGACATGTTTATACTCTCAAAGGAGTTCAAAACTTAATCTATCCATGTATATTTCACACGAGTGAGTCACAACAGGTTAAAAAAAAAAGTCAAATTAAGAATTCCTCATCTTAATCCTATGCCCATGTTGGTCCCTAAGTTTGATGTTCTATTATGAAGAGGCCACAGGGTAGTTTGAAATCCTATGTTAGCCCTCTGTGAGGTGGTAGGTCATGAAATTCGATGGCATCAGCCTGGACGGAGAATGGCACTCATGAAGAGACTCACCTTTCCCGCAGCCATCAGAGACAGCGCGAACTGGTACCAGAGGTGGAACTCCTCAAAGGCAAACTTCATGGCTCTTTCTAAGCACTGGTTGGAAAGAAAAAACAACATCTATACAGTGAGAACTGTCTGAGCAGACCCGTATGAGTTTGCATCCGTGCTAGTTAAGTCTGCCAACCCCCTTAACCTTGAATGCCTAGACCTCTCCACCTTCTGAGACATCCCCTCACCGTGCAGAGCATGATGCCAAAGGCCACAACCGTTCACAGCTGGCTAGACACACTGGAAAGAGATGGAGGCTGGCACACAAGCATCCCGATCACAAGGACCAAACTGACAAGTGTCCATGGGCAGAAATGGGAGCTCTATGGGAAGTAACAAAAGGCTTCAGGAGTGGCATTTACAAGAATGAGCACTGAACTGGGCCATGATGATGAGAAAAGAACCTAATTGGGAGACAAGAATGGTACTTTAGGTAGAGGGGTGAAGACTGTGTCTCAATTTGGCCATGGTGAGCCTAGTGAATTCACTCTGGACAAACAGATGAGTTGTAGGTAGGACTGGAGCCATGCCATCTTTGAGAGAGATGTCAGCTGGTTTTCTAAGTTAGTTTTTCTTTTCTTCTGTACCCTGAGATCTCCTGTCACCATAACTGTATTAACGACTATTTCCATTCTGCTACCCAAGCTCAGCACCGCTGGGGAAGACAAGGGCACGCTCACGCTACTTGGCTTCTCCAGTGCTGGCCAGCCTGCTGTGGCACACAATTCGCTAACTGCCCTTTTGGGTAGCAAAGTCCAAGCAGAAAGCATGACATAATCACTCAGAGATAGAAGAAGGTCATTGGTGCAGGTGAGATGGAAACCCTCCTAGTGGAGGCTAGGAAATGAAATGTTCTAGGGGCTTCAAAAGCCACACATGTGTCCAAGTTAGAGCCAGAAAGGTAAGGCCACCATAGGAGAATGGTGGACAACAATTCTTTTGAGGCGGAAGGAAAGAAGACTGAGGAAAACACTGAGGTGGAGACTCTAGGGAAAGAGCATGGAAGCATGTCACCACTCAGTCTCAGGAAGGGGGCAATAGGTTGCAAACAGGACAAGCAGCTGCTGGAGCTAATAAAGCCCTTGGTTCCAGGAGGACACTGTGAAGCACACTGGAGGACAGCAGGCCTTAGGGACAGATAAAATAAAAGGTGCAGGTGAGGAGTGAAGGAAGGCTCGGTGGAGCCCAGGTTGGAGGATGCAGAGTGGTTATTTAATCATGTTATTTCCTCAGGGAGGCAAACAGCTCGAGCAGATCTTCAACAAGAAGGGCCGAGCAGACAGAGAAGACTGAGGTAACACACCAGGCCTCAGAAGATGCAAGAGCGTCAGGCTCCCAGAATAAATGTGCCCCATCTGTCAGGCTGACCTGTGATGAGGCAGGTGCCTCAAGTGAAAGGGAGACCAAGAGGGCTGCTTACCCAGACCATTGCTTTGTCTGTCAAGGTGGAGTGAGGTGGCTGTTGAGATAAAATGAAATAATAGAGCAAGGCAAAGGAAAGGCTTGGATAGCCAGGAAACCCTCAGACTGCTCATGTCAAGGACTGGCCTGAGTGTGCCATGACACTTAGAGCATTTCATGCTGGTTTTCTCTGCCGTGCTCTGGGACAGACATGATGGAATTCTCACAGCCCATGGGCAGAGGGAAGGGCAGGGAGCAAGAACTAAGGCTCATGGAGGGGGCAACACACAAACACATGATGGGGAGGTTGCAGAGTGGAGGAGACAACTCGAGCATTCTTAGAGGCTGGGAGATGGCTCAATTGGTAAAGTGCTTGTGCAAATACAAGGACCTGAGTTTGGATCTTCAGCACCCATGTAAAACAAACAAACAAACAAACAAACAAACAAAACAGGCATGGCAGTGTGAGGCAGAGGCTGTTAATCTATTCCAAATCAGTAGCCTCTTGGTTTAGAGAGTCTCTGTCTCAAATAACGTGGAGAGCTGTTGAAGAAGACAAATAACATTCACTGCTAACATGCAACATACCTTTACACAAGCAAATTCACGCACACAAGCATGCACACACTCGTGTGAACAAACTCACATCCTCAGGCTTGATGGCAAGCATTTTTCCCCACTGAACAATTTGGCCAGCTCAATTTTTGTTGTAATTATTCTTTTGTTTTGTTTTGTTTGAGACAGGGTTTCTTTGTGTAGCTTTGGAGCCTATCCTGGCACTTGCTCTGTAGACCAGGCTGGCCTCAAACTCACAGAGATCTGTCTACCTCTGCCTCCTGAGTCCTGGGATTAAAGGTGTGCACCACCACTGCCTGGCATTTTTTTTTTTTTTTTTAATAATCAAAAGTAGAGCATCTTGGTTTTTCTAAAACCTTTTACTGAAGTTGTAGTAATTAGGATTAAATAATACAGCTCCAAGATCAAGCAAACCGGCCACTGAATAGACAGACACAAGAAGCCCATGATTGCACAGACCTGAATTTATGACAGACCATGACCAGGCATGGTGGTGCACACCTTTAATTCCAGTGCTCATGAGTCAGAGGCAGGTGGTCTCTGTGAGTTGGAGGCCACCCTGGCCTACATAGGGAGTTCCAGGACAGCCAGAACTATAAAATGAGACCCTGTTCAAAAAAGTTGGGATGGGGGAGGAGGAAGAGCAAGCTATCATTATAGGTTAGTAGGAGAAAAAGAAACCTTACATCAAACAGTATACTATGACTACTTTCTCCTAAAGAAAATATTTTAAATTGAATTTTACCTCAATGTTTCATAAAAATCTGTTCAGGGCATACAAGAGACAAATGTATAAAACCAAACCATAAACCTACAAGGAAATAAAGAATATCTTTCAATTTTGAGGAGGAGATGTTATGGTAATGTACAAGGGGAACCTTGGTGGATTCCAGGGCAGGCGAGGGTGACCGAGGTGGGGGACAATCATGCCAGGCAGACAGAGCTTAGTGAGAAGTTTTATTAGAGAGGATAAGGAGGGGGATGGAACAAGAAAAGAGGTAAAGAGGCCCAGAGACACAGAGACAGAGGACAGAGGAGAAGAGGCAGACAGGAAAAGTCCTGTCTACCCCAGGGGAACATCAGGAAAGAGTGGGAAAGACAGCATAAGTGGATGGGTAGACTGAGGTCTTTCTTTTAAAGGGGTCCTTTGCACCTGGGCTGACCAGGGTACTGCCTGAGTGCATTCTGCCGATGATAGGCAGGTCTGCATAGTGCCTGCATCCTTATAGGAAATCCTTACACACAGATTACATTATATTTACCATTGTATTCCAACTCCAAAATGACAGTAGTCACTACCTTCTGCGTTTTATAGAATAACTTCATATGAGGTCCTTACAAACAAGGCCAGTGTCATAGAACTGGGCTAACGTGTGGGCTGAGGCTGGCATACTTCTGTGGCAAGACTTGGGTAGCACTTGCTGTGTATCCAGTCGCTATTTTAAGCACTGGTTCCTTCGGTCATCCTTGAACAGCACAGGGAGGAACAATTACCGTCCCCCTTGAAGGGCCCCCAGAAGCACACAGAGTTAAGCAACATGTGGCTGATGATAAAGCTAGCCGTGAATCCAGTAGCCCGGTTCCAGAGTCTGAGCTCATAATCACAGCAACGGCGGAAGACCTGAGACTCCAATGATGGTCATGTCACACATCTCACTTGGCTTATCACCTGCTGCATACAGCATCATGTACTGAACAGGGGGGGCCTCAGGATCCCTAAGGATTTCAGGCTCCATCAGCATTCTGCCTGCTAATGAGGTGTCTGCTCCCAAAGCCTCTTTGGGATTGATCCCTGAAGCTATTAAATACTGAGATCTTTACAGTCTGCAGAATTTTCAAGAAACTTTACTGATTCCATGACTGCCAGACAGATGGTACATTTCTGGACTATCTGTAATAAACATTCAGCTTGACAAGGATTGAGACAAGTCATGCATCTCCTCTACAATGACTTTCACAGTCTTCTTCTGGCTTGATATTCCCCTCTCTCAGGGCTATGGCAACCACATCCCATGATAAGCCATGGAGGAGTCATAAACAGTTATAAAGGCCAAGGATGGATTTCAAAAGGGCTGGGGTACAACTCATTTGATGTGTCCTTGCGTGGCACACACTCTACCACACACACACACATACCACACAAACAAACACCCTAAGTGTTTTCCAGGTATGGTGGTGCATTCCTGTAACCTTAGTACTCAGGAGGCTAAGGCAGGATGCCAGTGTGTACTACATAGTGAAACCCTGTCTCAAAAAGCAATGAGCATAGCTGGAGAGATGGCTTAGAGGTTAAGAGCACTGGCTACTCTTCCAGAGGACCTAGGTTCAGTTCCTAGCACCTGCATGGCAGCTCACAGCTGTCTGCAACTCCAGTTCCAAGGGCTCTGACTCCCTCTTCTGGTTTCCTTGGGGACCAGACTTGCACGTGGTACACAAACATACATGCAGGCAAAATACACATACATACAGAATGAAAGTTTTAAAAATCAGAGAGAGAATGAAAGTGCAAACCAACAATGATAAAGTACCCTCCCCCAGATGCAATCAGAGTTATGTACATTTTGCATCACAGCTGAAAGCCCCACCTTGCTGTGGGCTCTTGGCATCTTTGCTACACTGTCCAAGCACACCAGCTCTGAAAATGTCCAGACAGCTCCAGGTGCTCCAAAACCCCGTGGTCATGCACAGGGTTTGAGTCTCTAGCCAAGCCCTACCTTAGTTCTCTCAGAAACATTGAGATATTCACCTCTAAGAACTTAGGTCAGTCAAAGCTCCATTACAAGAAGAGACTTGTGTAGTGACTAGAGACACTTGATACCCATAATCCTTCTCCTAGCTGGGGTGGGTGCTGACCCCAACTGTTTGGTGAGCCTTTTAAGAAGCCCCAAACACCACTGCGATGTGAAAATGAACAGCTTTAGTGTTTATAAGGGGTTGGTGAGAGAATGGATGTGGACAAAATGAAGAGTACGCGTATTTGAGTCGTGTTTCCAGAGAAAAAGAAGCACTGATGACAACGGACTTCTCAGAAGGCTGCAGGTGTCACGTGCACAGGGGTGGCAGGACATAACCGTGAGAAGCTGCTGGAGCACACAGACCTGGCATAGCAGGAGGGGTGGTGAGTGGCCTTGTAGAGAAGACACCAGCTCTGAGAACAGATGGCCCAGGCTTGATCAACCCCCCTCCCTCCAGCCACAGGGCTATTAATGGGAAAGAAGCAGTGCTCCCAAGGGTGTCTGGCAGAGTGAGCACAGCAACCCTGCGACTGTGACAGCTGCTGCGGCTACTTTGGTGACACAGTGTGGCAGCAGATCTGAAGTAGGAGAGTCCCTGACAGGAGCCTGAGTGGAGAATAGTTACTGAGAGTGAGGCCTAGGCCAGCCCCCCTTTATTTTTGGAGTCAGAGGAAGGGCAGCGAGGCTTGGAGAGGAATGTGGGTCAGATATACACAGCATCACCTCCACGGTTACAAGAGAAGATGAACATAGCAGCAGTATGATGGCTTTCCAGGATGGACGGACACTGACACCCTCTGAAGCCCAGGTGACACTACTTTCCAGATGCCATGGACATGTAGCAGTAGATCCCTTAGAGGCTAGAGAGTACCTTCATGTGAGTGGCAGCCAGCATGTTACCTGCAAACTCATTTCCTGCTGGAGTAAGGGCTTAGGCTTTCTCTTACTTTGGCTTCTCATATGAAGCCATCTTTGAACCGTTCCGGGAACGAGCTGCTCTTCTGGCATAAGAAAGGGATTTAGCAATTACCTTCCTTGTATATAAACCCAATTACACCAACTGGCTGTGTGGCAGTGACAGCTGCACAGTACCACAGGCAGGAAGAAGTCAGGACCTATTCTGGGAATTCAAGAATGAGACTCAGGATCCAAAAGCCATGGGAGAAAGGGTAGAAATAAATAATCAGATACCTTGCACACTTGGCTTGATGCCCAAAGCTGACACCTATCACCACTAAGAGAACAGTACTACCTGAGCTCTCTTCCTTTTCCTTGTGGACTGTTCTCACTGCAGCGATCCTTCAGGGCCCTTAACCTAGGAGGCTGTTATTTCTTGCATTGTATGTATTTATTAAGTTGATAATTAAATATCATTAATGTAATTCTTTGTAGCTGTATAATAACACATTAAAAAATTAACAAGGCAGACAAATGATATGCTGCTTCTTTAGCAATGAAAACTTTCCTAATACACACACCGAATACCTAACCATAGGATGTGTGGAGATCAAGGTAACCTGGTCCTATGCTTACTTTACAAATGTGTGGATGAAGACCCAGAGAGCCAACAAGACCTGTGAGGTCACACAGTGGCAGAGTAGAAGTCAGAACCCAGTTCTCACGATGCTCTTATTTCGAGGTTAATTAAAATTAAAAGTACAAATTAAAATGGAGTTTGAGCAGTCTGCTTCAGAGAAGAATGGGTCCAGGAAAAGCTTGTAACAAACAGAAGCCTCCCCTCTGGATGTGTGGGAAAACATACACAATGTCAAAACTCACTCAAGTTTCCTCCCCTTCATTTTGGAAATAAAATACAGGATATCTTTGCCACCCCCCCAACTTCTTCTTTTTTTTTTTTTTTTTTTTTTTTTTTGCTTTCAAACAGTAAGGCTGCTCTAGGCAGAGGCTCACTAAGTTTCATTGCTTTGGAAAAGCCTAAGTTAAAGGCCATTATTGCCTCTGGCCACAGTGAGAATAGAAAGTGAGGTGTTCTCGTCTGGCAGTCAACCTTCTCAACTCCATGAAGCAGCTTGACCAAGTGTGCACAGGAGCAGAAGAGCCTCAGTTCCTACTCGAATCCAACACCCTCTGCTATGATGCTAACACAGTTGCTCTTTGTTGGCCTTGCAAAAGGCACTAAATTTAGTTCCGTTCCTCTACCTCCTCTCCTCGGTTGCCTTTCCCCGTCTGATCTTTGTTATTAGCCGGCTTGGAACTACGGAGAGAAGTAAGGGGCCAAGAGTATGGTAGGCCAGTGGCATACAGGCCAGTGGGATACTACATACAAAGCAAATGTACATCAAAAGCTTAAATAAAGGAATAAATTTATAAAGAGAGTGGGTCCAAATGATCAGCTCTCCTAAGGAGAGCCACAGACAAACGAGAAAGCACTATGAAGAGCGCAGGTGAACTCTGGAGACTCTAGAGTTGGTAGAATTTCTGACAGGACTGAAGGAGAGGTGATTAAACCATATCCCAAGACCCTGTCTTTTTTGATGCTTATTTGCATAAGGCTAAAAGCACACAGGCTGGTAGAACAGAATAAAGACCACAGACATGGCCAGTATGGTTTCTGCAAGAGTGGTGAGTCTACTCAATAAGGGAAAGAATAATCTCTGCAACGAAAAGTGTTGAATTACATGATTTCCGCACTCAAAACAATAGCCTCTGCCATGGGTAGCTCTGATTGTCCACTTGACACAATCCAGAATCACCTGAGAGAGGGGCTCTGAGAATGTCTGGGAGGGATTATCAGGATGACACTGAGGTGGGAAGGCCCACCTGGCTGCCATCATTCCCCGAACTTCTGGGTCATGGAGTGTATAAGACTGGAGAAAGGGGGCGGAGCACTAGCATACATTAATTCCTTGCTCTCTGCTCTTCACTGTGGATGTAACGTGACCAGTTCTCCTAGGGTCCTGGTGATGTGACTTCCCTGTTGAATGCATTCTAACCTGTGAGTATAAGCCATATCAACCCTTTCTCACTTGAGCTGCTCTTGTCAGGGCATTTCATCACAGCAACAGGAAAACAAACTAAGACATCAAATCCAAAATCCACCCAGGGGAGCTTAATAGCCCTAAGTACCGGAGCAAACTCCCCAAACCTATTAGGGTGAGTTGAGGGGGTAAACTGTCATGATTTGGGATTTGGCACTAAACCAGTGGATCATTAGAAAGCCACCAAAGCTTGAGCAGCAGAAGAAAATACACAGGGCTTAGTTAGAATCAAACCTGGTTCATTAAAGGACACAGTTGAAAAAGTGAATAGAAAACGTGTAGACTAGGAGAAATATCTGCAAACCGTATCTGATAAGAATTTATAACACATTTTAAATAAAGAACTATAACAATTAAAAATTAACAATTTAAAGATGGGCACAAGGCTTGAAAGATCATCTATTCAAAGAAGACATACAGATAGACAATAAGCATATATATGTAGGAAAAGATGTTCTGTGCATTAAGGAAATGCAATCAAATTCACACTGAAATACCACTTAATACTTACCTGGGTGGCTATCCAAGGAATAGATATTGTTGAGCACAGGAAATTTGGGGTAGAATGTGAAATGGGAAGGCCACTGTGAAAAACAGATGGCAGTTCCTCAAAAAGTTCAACACAGAATTTCCATATGACTTGGCCGTTCCACCCCTAGAGAACTGGGAAGAGGAACCCAGGAATGCTGGAGTTCTGCTACCCCACAAGGCTGACTTATGAAGACCAGCTAAGTAAATAAACCAGACATAAAGGGTACAGATTACATGATTTATTTTATGTCAAGTGTTAGAATGTGGAAGTGTTCATGATGTATTTACCACAGCCAAAAGAGGAAGACAACTAACACATCCATCCATGAGTGAATGGATAAACAATATGTGACAGCTTTGTACAGTGGAACATTATTCTGACAAAAAAGGGATGAAGTTCTGATAATATGCTGTCAGATGCACTATCATAACAAGGCTGAATCTTAAAAACATTAGCTCAGCCAGGGCATGTGCCACATGACTTGTTTATACCAGGGTACCTGAAATAGGCAAATTCACAGGCAGAAAGATTAGAGGTTTCTGGTGTGTGTGTGTGTGTGTGTGTGTGTGTGTGTGTGTGTGCGCGCGCGCGCGCGCGCGCGCACACGCGCGCGTGCATGAGGGGGATGGGAACTATTGCTAACTATGTGCAGTTCTATTTGAGGTAATGGATAAGTTTGGAAAAGTGATGACAGCTGCACAACAGTGTGAATGTTGTTAAATATTTATGAATTGTGCCTTTCAAAGATTAAGACAGCATACTATTTTTTTTAAAGAAAAGAGCAAAAACAAAACATGAGGCAGTGTACACCTGAAACAGTCTTTCTCGAAACTGGTGCACACTGAGGGTTTCAGCTGCTTCCGCTGCTCCCAGGAGCACTGAGGAGAGGAGAGAAGGCTTCTGTGTTGGGGAGATGGAGACCCCAGCGACTGCACCAGGGCTGAGATTCTCTGGGGCAGGCTGTCGTACAAAAATGGATTTGATGGCTCTACCAGGTTGGTTCAGAAAGGTAGAGCAGAGTTGAGATCAACCTAGTGGCTCTGTCCCAGGCAAGGACCATGTCTCCTAAAGCTTCCTAATTCTCACTAAGTGGCCCCTAAAACCTTGGTAACAGTCTGAGAAGATGCACTCATTGCTCTTCTAGGAGAGTATATCTCCAAAACCCAAGAAAAGCTGAGTGGACACTGGCTGCAGAACACTGGTCTTTTAGCAAGGTCTCCCTGGGCCCACGAGAAGCTGACTGCGCCCTATGTTTATGTCAATACTGTCTGCACTGGCACCCTCACACATCGCCATTTTACTTGGGTGCCCAGGGTAAGGCAGGCTGCAGCCAAGCCCTGAGGCCCCTTAGCTGATGGTGGCCCACTAAGTAGGGTTGGAGGTGGTCAGCGTTTCCAGTCCCCTGATATCAGAAGTGTTTAGACTGGGGAGGCACAAACATCATTTTGGTAGAGTCATTAACCATACAGTTCTACCCACAGAACTAGAGATTTACCATAAACACATGAATATGAGTTCAATGGAAAGATTAAAAATATCCCTTCTGTCGTTAAAGCTGCCATGTCTATGTAGGGGGAACACACACCATCTCCAAAAGACCCCATAATATTCTATCAAAGTGGAATTGTTAATAGTCAGACTCCAGAAACAAACCTCCTTAGCAGCTTGGGTTCATTCTGAAAACAGGGGAAGCAGAGCTCCTGGCTTCACTTTTAATAGAGGGATTGTCATGCCAACTAGGGCTGCTGTTTAAATTGAAGGGGAGAAAGGAGCGTTCCTTCCTACACAAACTTTTCAGCAGGGCTCACAATTAGTACTGAAAAAACCATGAAAGCTCAGCACTGGAGCAATGGTAAACACGGTGCTCATATTTAAAATTGTCAGAGAAAGGCCATGATAAACCTCGCTTTCTTTCTACTGTTTCACTCCTCATGCCCACTGGAAGGGTAAACAGGGCCCTGAAGAAAAGAAACGCTGATGTGGGTACATGCTAAGGCAACCAGTCTTAAGCTCAGAGAGCAGCCCTCCCTCCATCTTGAAAAAGCATTGTGAAAGAAAGGGGCACAGAGGGAACAATGCCCCCTGCCCTGCTGTCAGATTTTCAAAGCCTGGGTCTCTACAGTGTCTTCAGGATATACCCGCTGCCTGAGGGTGCCAGTGACAGGAGAGGGGACCCACTCACAGCAGAGCCACTATCTTCTATTTTCCTGGTGCCTGTGGGCCCTGATTGGCCAAGGAGAAAAGCCAAAAGGAAGGAAAGCCTATTCTTGTGGATTTGAGGCTGGTTAGGAACAAGAGGGAAGGCTCAAAGACAAAGCCTCTTCCCTCCCAAAGGCCTGGGGCAGTAGTGCTCTGAGCACAAAAGGAAGATGCCACACTGTTTCTGGGCACACATGGCCAGCTCACTGATTGATCAGTCAGGGCAGATGACTGTTAGAGAGGGGCCCACACCAACCCCTACATAGCTGTTTCCTTCTATATGCCCTCCAGGGTTGCCATGAAGTATGGGAGTTAGCACAGAACACAACACTGGCATGCCTGATGGTCAATCTGATAAATGAGATGGCCACTAAATAGCCCAAAAGCAGGCAGACCTTTCTTGTTTTCTCCTTTCAGAGCAGGATGGGGCAAGAATTCATCACACTGCTCAAAACGGCCTGGAGAGCAATAGAGGAAGACACCTGATGTCTTGTTTTGGTGTCTGCATGAAGGTGCACCAGCATTATTCATGTGCATGCATCACACACACATAGACACACCGACACACACCCCCCTGCCTACCTCTGTCTGAGTCATACATAAGCATCATCCCCATTTTACAGAAAAGAAATGGAGACATGGTTAATGATGGCTTAAGATGACACAACTGTGAAGTGGCAGACCTAGAACTCAAACCAAAGTCCTCTTACTACTGAGAGGTAGCCTGGGTTTCAGGGTGAGGGAGGCAGGATGGGCAGCACACCAGTGTGAGAAGAAGCTAGGAAGTTAGCTACCATAAAATGTAGATGTCACTATCCTATGTGGGCACACACACACACACACACACACACACACACA
The DNA here is from genome assembly GCF_003668045.3 of Cricetulus griseus. NCBI lineage: Eukaryota > Metazoa > Chordata > Mammalia > Rodentia > Cricetidae > Cricetulus > Cricetulus griseus. The sequence continues at coordinate 105,306,386 of NC_048598.1, read as the reverse complement.
CACACACACACACACCATTGTCACAGGTTGTTCTTCATAAAGATTAAAGGTGTCTCTAAGATGCGGTGGTCAGGCAGCTAGCTCAGGATTTCTGGACTCTAAGTGACTATTATTTTCTTGGTTTATATGTATTGCTTGATTCTTCAAGGAGCATGCAGAGCTGTTGCTTATGACAGAAAGAGAAACATCCAGGCAAAGTTTGATGTAAGAGGAAAGGAGAAAGAAAAAAGGAGAAGGGGAGCTTTGAGGCTTTCTAAACAGAAGAGTGGAAATCCATTCATGAACATTAGAGGCAAATCCAGCTGCCCTCGTGACACTATTCCAATCAGCTGAAGGCAGAACCAACCCAAGCCCTGAGCTCCAAAGCAAGTTGTGATATTATTCATCCATAAAACGAGTGAAATGTTGAGACAAGTTATGATGTCTGTAACCTGTAAACAGCTGTGAGCCACCAGGTGCAGGTGCTGGGAACTGAACTCTGGTCCTCTGCAAGAACAGCATGTTGGACCATCTCTCCAGGCCAGACCTTCCTTGTAGGATGATAAAATGTTTAGGAATTAAAGGTGATAGTTGCTGCTATGGCTTTGGTGTGTATAAGGGTATATTGCAGTGACAGTCTCAGTGTCCAGGATGGCACTTTGGTGTATAGGGTGTGGGCCTCAAGGGACCAGGCCAGGATGCAGTTCTCATGAACCTTGTGAGTTCTTAAATGGGGAGACATGCAATGAAAGAAGCAAGCCTTGCCGGGCATTGGTGGCACACGTCTTTAATCCCAGCACTTAGGAGGCAGAGGCAGGTGGATCTCTATGAGTTCAAGGCCAGCTTGGTCTCCAGAGAGTGTGCCAGGATAGCTACACAGAGAAACCCTGTCTCGAAAACTCACCCCCCCAAAAAAAAAGCAAGCCTGGCCTCTCCCTTCCTTCCTGCTCCTGATCTGAGATGCAGCCTTGTGCTTGTTCTCGAAGGCCAGCTGCTGTTAGGTGACAAAGCCAAGCAGTGGCTCTCTCCACAGAGGCTATGTTATAGACTCTGAACCTCCAAGGCTGTAGGATCAAGCAATAATCCTCTTTTCATGGGCAGCCTGTTCCAGGAATCTCATTATGGCACTACAGAGCCAACACAGCAAAAATGCAGTGCCAGAGAAGCACCACTAAGTTTGATATGTGAACTCAAATGATGTTCCGCTCCTGTTTTAACTAGAAATCTTGAAAAAGTAGAAGGGTAAGTGAGAACAGCAAAAACAAGTCAATGAAATTCTAGAAGACCCCAGTAAATGAGGAAATGGGCAAGCAGGCCATTCTGAGATGTTATGAAATGGAGGGCGGGCTCTTGCTTAGCAGAGGGTGGACTGCGCCCCCTCCCCTGAGGTACCATGGAGCCTTCATCTTTCTGGTATGGCATCAAACTGCTCATTAGAAGACCTGAATCAGTGCAGTCATTACATTTGTAGAAAAAGTCCAAACTACCTGTAAAAGGTAGGAAGAGACCATGTGTCTACGACCTTTATCACAGGATGTGTGTGTGTCTTCCTGATCAGCCATATGTACAGTAAGCTCTTGTTGCTCACCCTTTACCTCTAGACTGGTCACTGCTAGTGTATAGAGGCAGATCTCACTCAGAGCTGCATTCCCAGCCCCACACAGCCCTTGGTACTGGACAAGTGATAATATATGTATATGCCAAAAAAAAATTTTATAATTCTATCAATTGATTTATATCTGCAACAGGCAAAACATGGAGATGCTACCAAGTCCAAAAGTCTCTGAGGGACATACAGGCCCAGGGAACTAAGGGTCCCATAATGGGGACTGGAAGGTGTAGGGAGACACTCTAGCCCCGCCCAATAGTCCTGGGACAGGTTCCAGGTGGACCCGGGACTCGCCCATAAGGGCGTGGTGAAGGAAAGCCAGGGTGACGTAAGGGAGCTTCTTAAGGGGCTGCACGTGGGGACCCTGGCCCCCTTTTTGTTCTGGCCGCGCTTGCTGGGTTCTATAACCTATCTCTGGCCTGTGTCTTGCCTTGGTGTCTTTTTGAATAAAGAGACTAAAATCGTACAGGAAGGCTGAGTGAGAACAGCCCTAGGTCTGAAGTGGGTCTCACTGCATTATGGGGGATTTGTTTTTCAGAAGGCTGAATAACCATTGGCCTGTACAGTCCACCAAACCACAGACTGAAAACAGGGTTAAGCCACACATGCTCATGAGTTCCCTGGGCTCCTGCCTAATGTGGTGAGGAGCACAGGCTGGAGGCTGAGTCGAGCTCTGGTCTGAGTTCAGCCAATCTGTTACTGTATTTCACTCCCTGTCCTCGTGCCCAGAGGCTGTTGCAATGGGTATAAATTTAGAAAGGGAAAGATAAATAACACAGAAAAGTTTATTTTAACAAAATAGGTTGTTTCTGTCCCTCTTTTTCTGTTTTGTTAAAAGAAAGATAAGTTGGTCTCCTGACTTTTTTAGCCTCCTCAACATGAAATTTGGTATTCTGGGCAGGAGCTTAATAATGCATAACCCCAGCTCAGATGAACTAACTCCACTTGAAACCAAAACATCACATGTCTGTCCTAAGTGTTTCCTAGCAGAGGGGATGAGAACATCACGGCCCCTTGCCCAAGACCTGGAATCTACCAGTCCACTTCTGAGCAAGTACAACCTTCTAAACAAAGACAGTGACTTTCTGGCATGGAAGGATTTCTACCAGCCAACCTCGTGGTAAGTACCGGGAACTGCACGTCATCAGAAGTTGCACAGCCATCGTTTAAACGAAACTGTTTTCTAAGGAAATCAGAGAGACACCGGTTTGGAAAGCGCTGCCCACCTTCCGCTTGCAACCTGCAGATTCCAGTCCTCCAACAGGAAGAAGCTCATCATCATTTCCATCACAGAACTAGGAGAGCAAAGTTCAGTAACTGGTCCAATGGCATATGCCACTGGCAGAAGGGACAAAGCACCAGGTTTTATGGCCCTTCCCCAAGTCATCTTGACTGGAAAAATGTGCCCCCACCCTGCCCCAACTTGGAAAACAGCCAGATTTGGCAGCTGTACCTCTGACAGCATCTCATACTGGCCTCTTCTTCCGAGAGCAATGGTCAGTAAATCATAGACCACAGACGCGCTTTGCAGGCTGATGAGGCGGTCGCTCTTGTGCTCAGGAATCCTACTTAGCACAGCATCTCGGTTGGCCTGAAGATGACATAGAAGAGAGAAGCAGATGGTAAGCTAGCCTACAACCCACTATTGCCATGTGGCATGGAGGCCACCTAGGCTCTCCTACTCCACAGGGAAGGTATGAGTAACAGACCTGTCACCTCAAGTCATATATCCAAAATCCCCAGAGCACCACAGATAACTCAACATTGACTCAACATTGAAGGCCAGATGTGAGCCTGTCAGCAGGTGTTTGGAGGAAGCCCTGGGAGGCTGGCAAAGTAGAGAGCTTGCCTGGGCCTCAGCCCACAGCAGGGCTGCACAGTCACAGCATCCTTCAAGTGAGGCCCCCCATTGTGTCTTTCTGTGATCTGCCTTCTAGTCTATGCTGAGGACCAGGAGAGAATTCCCAGCTCTGTGCTTTCCATCACTGAATGGTGTCATCAAGATCCATGGTCCCATGGAGGTAATCAAACCTTCCCCCTCGGTCACTGAGTGACACTCAGATCCCTGGATGACACCTCCATGGGAACAGACCTCCAAGACTAATTTAGTCTTCTAAAGGGAAGCACACAACAGATGTACAAGATAAGAAGCGAGCAATTTTCACTTTGCCACAGAGGACTCAAGAGAACATTGCCCAATTTCACATCTCCACTGCTTGGTGCAGAAATCCACCAGAACAGCCAAGCTTCCCCAGGCCATTTATCAAAAAGCAAATGCTCCTACGCCAACATGTTTTCACTGCCTCTAAAATTTAATTTCTCCACAGATTCCTCCAGATACACTGCACAGACTAGATTCTTGATAGCTATCTTGTTTTCTCTCCCCCCCAATAGGGAGTTCTAAATCACTAAAGTTAGATTTCTGCCTGCTTCTCCCACTCCCAGCTCTGCTAATGAACAGAGGTCTCCACTCCCATCTGTCTGAGGAGCAGTGAAAGGCCTGTACCGTATTCCCTTTAAGAATGGTACATGAGGTTCTGGGGTCACTTGTCCCCTAGGCTGATGTTTAATCTTCCTGCCTGACATTCCGAAAGGTCACACACATACCTTCCTCTTTCTAATGAGGCAAAATGCCTTCTTTCTGTGTCTGTCCAAGGCATTTAGTTTTAGCCACCCATCAGAACTTACTCACTTGAAAACTCCTGGCTTTTAAATGTCAAAGCCAAATGAGACTATATAAAACGGGCCGCTTCCTACAAAGTGAGTCATCTCTTATGAAAACAAGCCTGCTTTTGAAGATTTCATTCTAAGTTTTCTTTACAAAGCTCATTTTGAGCCCAACAAAAGACACTCTGAAGGAAGGAGGGCCTGCTGTATTTATTTGCTATACATGTTTTATACTGAGACCAATGCCTGGAAGAAAACAAAACAAATCTACAGACACTATGTGGGAGAGGTTTTCAAGCTATTCCTAAGACATCCTTTTTTTTTTTTTTTTTGAAATTAGGCTACCTTTTGAGAGCTATAGCCTAGAACCTTTGGCAGATCTACCAGCAAGTCCCCAGAAATCTGACTTGGCTGAGGTTATGCAGACACACTTCTGACAATCTAACAATGTCATCCTCCAGGAGAAAAGGTATCTGCTATGTGGGGAGAAGCGGTACACCTTCAAATGACTTCTTGTAGGTGGAGAGTCGGTGAAGAAACTTATGCTGCTAAGTCAAAGTCAGAACTAATAAAGAATAGCATTTTCCCAGACAGCCAAAGAACAAGGCAGTTCCTACTTTGTTCTGAAATTGAGCACACAATTTTCTGTCCTAAAAATGAAAAATCAAAGTGCCAAAGGACACTGGGCGGGGGCGAGGGGGAGCTCCTTAAGGGCAACTTCATGTAGAAGAGGTTTATGGGGAGTCATGTGTTTTGGTTGGGAAGCTGTGACTTCACTTGACTTCACTGTCCCCTGAAGAGATGATTCCAGAAACTGAATAGCATGGAGGCAAACCTGACTGCCTCAAAGGGTCTCAGCACTGACTATCTGTGCTCTTATCACTTCTGTGAAGGAGTAGGTGAGCTGAAGACACTATTCCAAAACACTGACACCACACTAGGACAAGTGCCTTACACATGTGGCCATGTTTTCCAAATTCCAAACTGGAGCACCTGACCTCAAAACTATCACCAGTAACCCACCAAGAAGCTTGGATACCACAACAATCCGGCTTGCACTAAAGAAATTAACTGCCAAGTTGTAAAAAGCCCAGTGCAGCTGGGAGGCCAACTGGAGCTGCCTTCATACACCAGTAACAATGAAGGTGAGCCTTGCTCACTTGAAAACATGGTCACTGACCCATTGCCAGCATTGTCACCCATGTGTCTTCCCTGACACTGCCCAGGCAGAGCAGAGAATATGAATGACACCACCAGGGTTACAAGCTGATGGTCAAGGGAAGACGAAGCAGAGGCAACCTGCTTTCCAGAGAGCAAGTGGGCCCGATGACGTCAATAGCAGCCCAGTAGAAAGCAATAGTAACCCAAGCAGCCTTCTCTTGTAAACACTTGTGGGCCAGTTTGCAGAACAAGAGAACCCCAAGTTTTACCCCGAGGCAAGAGAGTTATGCACACTGAAGCCTTAGCCTCTGCTGGCCACCTCTTCCCAGCACATAGCACCCGTCTCCTGGCCCTCTGTCCACAGTTCACCTCAGCATATCTCTTGCCTCCAGTTAACCACCATGTGGAGGGTGGGGACTTTTCTTATTTTCCTTATGATTCTTTTTCCTCTAAGGTCTGCCTGGTAGGCTAGAAGCCCTGAGGAGGGAGCTACACAATTTACAGACAGGTGTAGCAAACCAGCACACTAGAGCGTGCCCTCTGCTTCCTCTGGCCTTAAGTCCTCATCTGTAAAAAGAGAAAAGCAGACAGGAGGCCCTGTTGGCCTCTAGGAACCTGTGTTTCTGCTCAAGTGCTAGGCACAAACTACTGGCCTGTGGTCATTCTAACAACTTCAGTGTGGCATCCCCAGGGCTTGAAGCCAGGGCTGGCATCCCTAGTGTGATATATAGCAGAAGCCCAAAAGACAAGAAACGTGCAGTTTAGGCAGAAAGTCAATATCCCAGCCAAACACTAAGAGTGAACTTCAAAGGAATCTGGTGGCCTGTCCAGAACAGCCCTGAGGAAAGCAGACCTAGGCCGTGGAGGGCACCTCCTCTGTCCCCAGCCTGAGATCCTGCAGGATCAGGAGCAGGGGCAAGAACAGAGTGAGAGCACCAGGAAGTCCATCCAGCTCCTGTCAGGAAAGTAGAGGGGACTATACCCCCAAGTGACCATCTCTGTACCGTGTCACAACTGGCACACTGAGATGCACAGGCTGGGGCTGCTCTCCCTGACTAACTTCCAGTGGGGACCATTTTCACCAGTTACCTTATAGATGAACACACTAATAGCCAATCAGATTTGACAGAGGGATGATAAGCCAAGAGGCCTCTCTACCATTGCAGGAGAACTCAAGCTGACCAGGGACTCAGAGGTGGCCTTCTTTTCAGAACACCTGCTTTTCCCTCCTCTTAGGCATTTCTTCTGGAAAATTTGCTCGCTAGGCCAAAAATCATCCTATCAAGGGAATGACCACAACAAAAAAAGGGATTCTCAGGACTGAAGGAAGAACAATGGAAATCACATTCTACTTACCATAGATTCACTAATGAGCAGTAACAGCAGCGCCTCTTCAGTGTTTTCTTGAGGACAAAAAATGCTGTGTAGAGAAAACCAGCTTTGGTATATGGCAGTTTTGAAATAACAAGAGATACAGCACTACAAGCAGAAAGCAATGCTAAAAGCATTTTTATATAGGCTCCATGAAAAACATTGGATAATTTGGACACTTGAATTAGCTAGCCTGCTTATTTCTATGGCAATGTATGGAATTAATACATTTCTGCTACACATTTTAGTGGCAAGCTGATGGATGAGAGAAAATGGCAAAAACCTCAGTTAAAAGCCCAAATAACAGATGTACTTATTACAGAGGCAGAAAGTAAAATCAGTCCAGAAACATTGTAAATAACAAGGTGCTTGCTGAGCGTGTCATTGTACGAAGGGCACACGTTCTAGTAGACAGCACCCTTCTCACCAGCCTCCTGCCAACTACTCATCTCATTCTGTCATTCTGATGAGATTAAGAGCAGTTCCAGGGCCTGCACAGTATTTCTAGAACCGAAAGAATTTAGAGAGCTCTCTTAACTTCGACACATGTTTCATTCTGGGGCAGCATGCAGAAAGAGTCTTTCTATTTTATCTCTTGGTGGTTGGCTGAACTCTAAAATCTTGAATTAAAAGAAAGTCTAGCTTTTAAGCTCTGTGTTGCTGAGGATTAGGAAACAATAAAAACCCAAACACACCTCAAACCTCACCCTGTATATCCTCCTTTTCTGGTTCTGTGAGCACTTTTAGGGATATGTAGCCACCCCCCACCTTCCCACCCCCCGTTCTACCCCCTGCCTCTGGAGTAGAATTCTGCACGTTATCACCAACTGGGTCAAACTCAACTTTTCCCCAAGAATTGAAAAGGAGTTTATAATAAATAAAAATAAACTTGGTTTAAAAAAAAAAACCCGAACACTGCCTATTCTGAAGATGACTAAATAAGGACTAAATTTATACCTTCCTAGGAACAACATAACAATCATTTAATTGAGATTTCCTCTCTAAAAGGAAAAAAAAAAAAAAGAAAGGCAAAGTCCCACGTTTACCGGATAATTATAAATCCTGTTCTTTCTGAAGCACCAGTATCCGTTTTACTGCACCAGAGAACCCTGGAAGCAACACAGGAAGTACAGTGCCAGGCGCTCCTGCAGAGCTGCCTGTGGGGATCTCTAGCTCCTGTCCAGGGCCATGCAGGGCTCCGGTGAAGCTAGCCTGGGGTTTGGCCAGTGGATGGGCCCAGAGACGAAACCTCTGGGGAGTCAGCTTGTGGTAAACTGGGTTTTCCAGAAAACAGAACACTTCTGATTACTCCCTGGCCATGCTCATGTGCCATTGGGACCTTGTAAATAAAGCGGTAGCCGGACCCATTTTTCTAATGGCTAGCTAGTCCTGCATTGTTCAGACTAATTGAAAAGAGAGAACCCAAGCCATGCTAATTATGACTTAACACTGGCCAATTCAGCCCATGGATAATCTCCAAATTCCATTTGAACCATTCAGTCTGCTTAAATGCTAGGTTGTGTTATTTTTACCAGAGTTGCTAACAAGCAGTGAATTAACTAGATCCAATTCCACTTCCTGGGCCCTCCCTGTATGGCAGGTGGATGGGCACTGAGAATCTCCGGAGCTGGGGATAAAAGGTGGAGGAAGCAGAGAAACTACAGGACACAGGCCTGAAAACCATACTGGAATGTTCCCTCGAAACAGTAAAGCCTTCCTGAGACCCATTTCTGACTCCTTCTTCTTCTTGCTCATGCAAGACAGAGCCCAGCGTGGGTGGCCACAATTGTCAGGGCCTTCCTTTTGTGAGATTTTCTTCTCTGAGCCCAAGTGCCTCAGGAGGAGACCCTGGAGTGCCCTGGGTCCATTCTAGGGAATAGGAAGACAGAGGGCTAGATCCACAGAGAGCTGTAAGAAGGGCAGGGTAAGGGATACCATCAGACCATGAGGCCAGCTCCCAAGACCAAGTAGGGAGAGGCTGAGGGTAGGAGGTTTGTAGGCTCAGCCTAGCCATGTCACCAACACCAGGGATGACCTTCAGGAAAACTATCAATGTGTTTAGCTTGGACAAATTCATCAATGCATCTTATAATTTGTAAGACACAGGGAAGGAGCACCCTCAAGACACTGACAGTTACCATGTTTTTTCTAGGGCTTCCAAGTAAGTTTTTAGAAAAAATGGTTCCCCTGCCATATACACATGTTAGAACAAGTAAAAAAGAAATCAAATCAACCACATCCAATTGCATGTTAGCTTTCCTGGCACCTGGGGTTTTTGCAATAAGGAATGGCTGTGTAAAGGCAGTGGCCCCTGAGGAGTAGCTATGACTGTGTGGCTGCATGAGTGGCCCTGAGCTCTCTACCCAGAGGAAGCTGATTCAACTCCAAGATCTAGCTGAGGGCCCCAGAGAAGTGAGGGGCTTCCAACAGGAATTGAGAGCAGTTAGCTCGGGGTCGGCTGGTCCAGACAGAGGATTACATGGACCTCTCCACAGCTCCTCTTCTTTGTCAACTCATACGGCTCAGCAAACCCCTTATGATGAAGAAAGAAGTACGTCATCAGTTCAGCCCAAGTCTGTTGAGTGTTCCTCCATGCAGTGATCAGATAAGTCCCATGTGGCTTGTCATCTCACACACCCAGGGAGGGGACAGGCCTCTTTGCACAATGACTCAAAAAGGGAATGTGAAGAGACCAAAGAGTTCTGCCAGCAAAAGTCATGATGATCCTGAGATGTCCCTTGCTTCTCCATAGCCCAATAGGAGGCTCACACCCAAAGACTACTCCACAGAGATTGCCTTCTCCTCCACTGTCCACCAGGGAAGCCACCCAAGGCTTGCATCCACAGGTGCTCATTCACCCCCTTCTCACTAGCCCCTTGTAGATACAGTGTGGCCTTTAATCTCCTGCTTTGTTTGTGCTAATTTTCTAGTCTAATATGCATGTAATTATCCAAGCCACCAAACAAATTTTCACAAGGATGAAAGCTGAAGCATTAATATATACTGAGAGACATGCACAAGAACCTTCAGAGCACCACAGAGTCTATTAGTCCCAAACAGAATAAGGAAATAGCTCAAATGGCCAAAAGGGAACAGACCAACATACTGACATTTATTACACAGAATAGCATATAGCATTGGAAAAACAAAACAAAACTACGGCTACATGTAAAAAAATGTAAATTGTTCAAATAGAACATTAGATAAAACTTAGACATAAATGAATATACGATTTATGATTGTTGAAGATCATGAAACAACTTACTTATTTTGAAATGGAGTCTTACTATGTTGGTGCCCAGGGTGGTCCCTAACTCTTGGGCTCAAGTGATTGTCCCACCTCAGCCCCCTGAATGCTGAATTCAGCTTCACAAAAGCAGACAGAGGGCTGGGGAAATGATTCAGTTGGTAAAGGCACATGCCACCAAGCCAGAGGACCTGAGTTTGATCCCTGGAATCCATAGGCTGGAAGAAGTAATGACTCCTTCAAGGCATGCTTTGACATCTGTAGGCACCCACACCACACACTTGCACACACATGTGAGAGAGAGAAGAGAGACAGAGACAGAGAGAGACATGCAAAACAAAGCAAATAAACAACTAGACTAATCACTGGGCTAATCATCAGGACAGGGTTTCTCTGAATAGGCCAATCAGTCCCTGGGAGAAGTATGAAGATGGCTTCAGGGCTCTGGTAACATCTGCTTCTTGAGCAGGATGCTATTACACATGTGTTCACCTAGCCAAAAGTCACTGCTCATTTCCTTCCGCTCATGTCCCATCAGTTACGTAGGATACAGAAGAGCTTACTCTTAAAAATATGTAAGCCAAAGCAGGTGTCCTCACAGAAAGACCCGGATCAGACCACCCATCCCCTCTCTAGCTAGGACTGCATGTGATCAGGAAGAGAAGGAGCATGGCCTCCACCTCACACTGGGGCACAGTGGAGGGTAGAGCTTTTGAAAAGCTGCTTTCAGGGAAACCCATTTTGGCCAACACTCTGAATGGTCTTTCTAGTTTGCTAGAGCTGAAGGAATGCTGTTGGTTACAATCTCATAAGGTCAGGAAAGATCTGGGAACAGTAAAAGGAATCCGAATGCAGTAACCAAAGTTAACTCAAAATCAAACTCAGACGAACACACAGAACTGCAGCTTTTGTTCTGAACACAACAAGCACACTGTTAACATATGTTATGAAGTGCGGTGTTTCTACCACACACACACACACACAAAGATTCGTACTCTTATAGAAACATAATGGTTTAATTCTAGGAACAAAGACTTTTCATATTTCTCTACTGTCATTTCTTAGCATGTTAGCATCAAAATTAGTATATGTTATGTTTAGACGGCTTGGTTTCTAAAATTACTGTTTGAGTTGCCGACTTCAGTAATAAAAAAACTGTCCAATGAATTTTGGCTTGGGATTAGGGCAGAATTTCCAATAGTTTCTGAAAGAACCCCAGACACATTTCTACCATTTTATATTATATATTTACATAAAGCGGCATTTTCAAAATTGACAATTATAAAATAAAAATACTGATCAACTCTGAAAAATGCTGAAGAAGCTCTGTGTACCACAGAATCCAATATTCAACTAAGATTTCATTCTTTCTGTAAAAAAAAAAAAAAAAAAAAAAAAAAAAAAAAAAAAAAAAAGCATCCATCTCCTTAGGACACAAATGTGCTTTCAACTGTAACAAAAGGTAAAACTACATGCCCCCCACACAGTTGTTCTAAAATAAATTTCTTGACTTGTTGTTAGCAAATGATTTGTATACCATTTTTACCTATCTACATGCCCAAAGTTGCATAAAAATTTCTTGGGTGAGAAAGGGTTATAAAGGAAAAGTTTAAGGAGTTCTAACCTCAACTATAAGTCTGAACAAAGATGTGAGTGTAGGGTCAATGACCAAAATGAAGTTCGAACATCCCGTGCGGGTTCCCTCTTTTACCCACTAATGAGATAGCTGAGAGGGTAGCATCTGGCATCACTGCTGGTGTGTTTAGACAGACAGCCCCACTTTGGTAGCAAGGAAGTGCCATACAAGTAGAAGCCCAGTGGATTTTCTCTTTCCACAAAAATACCAACTAAGAAGGTAAGTGTGCACAGACAAATTTAGAACACTAAAAACCAATTAGTGTGGAAATTAATGAAACACAGAACAGATTCACAACAGATTAAGAACAAAACAAAGTTGATTCTTCAAAAGGATAAACAGATGATAAGCTTTAGGTAGCCTGCTCCTGCCCCCCCCTCAAAAAAAAGAGAGAGAGAAAAGAGTCAAAGAAAAGATAGAATGTAGCAACGAATTCTACAGGGAAAGGAAACATGACTGACTAAGAAGGTATATGGAGAAAAATTCGGTGACTCTGACGAGACAGCCAAACATATGGAAGGATACAAACCACTAAGGCAGATTCATGAAGAAACATAACCAAGAGCTTAAGGTGGATTTTCCCAAGAAAAGCCAAGGACAGATGCTCCGTGGTAAATCCTACCTGATATTTCAAGACAATTAATACCAATCCTCCCAGTTCTTTTTTAAAAATAGAAGGGAAAGAAATAATCCCCAACCCTTTTTTTATGTGAGTAAAATTATCCACATGCCCCAAAAGACAAAGGTTTTATAAGAAAACTAAAGAACTATAGTATCTTTTAGGAGTGTAGGTGTAAAAATCTCCAAACACACAGAACCCCAAAACAAATTTTAAAAAATTATACACTACAACCTAACAGAATTTACCCCAGGAATGCAAGGCTGGTTTGACATCTGAACTAAATGCACTACGATAAAGGACAAATCCTCACAATTAGTTGAACAAATGCACAAAAAATCTGACATAATTCAATACTCCATGATAAAGAAAGCAAGCAGGAGTAGGAAGAACTGTTTTCAATCTGATATTGCACATCTTTAAAAGCCTCCAGCAAACACTGATTAATCTGAAAGACTTTTCCTGCCTTAAGATCAGGGATAAGGGTGTTTTCTTCACTTCTATCCATGTAGTAATGGAGGGCCTAGCCCTACATCTAAGGAAGAAAATGAAATCAAAAGTACCCAGCTTCCAAAGGAATAAGTAAAACTATATTTATAGATGACAGAATAGCACAAGGAATCTAAAAAACTGAAAATTAACAAATGCAGTAAGTTTGTAATATGCAATATCAATATACAAAATCAATGTCTCTTCCATATACTTGCAGTGAATAGCTATAAAATGAAACAGAAGAGGCCATGTTGATAGCTGGTGGATGAAAGAAGCCTACATCAATTTCACCACCTTTATGTGAAGAGTAATGTGTAATTACTGAGGTGGGCATGAAGCCCCATGCCTAAGGAGCTACTGGTGATTGACAGGTGATGGGAAAAGGATAGTCAGCTGTCTTTAAGGGTGTGGCCCTGGCATGCTGAGCAGACTCCAGTGGAAGGCCACATATCCAAGAGCAGATGGGCAGCACAAACTAGACTTGTCCAGTTTAAGAAATGGAGGAGGCACAAAGTTAGGTGGGGAGGGGAGGGATGAATCTGGAAGGATTGGGGTGTAGTGAATTTGATCAAGACACATTGTATGAAACTGTAAAACAACCATTTTTTTTAATTGAAAAAAAGAATAATATTATTAAAAGCTATAACAAAGTTAAAAGTGGGTTGCAATTTTTTAAAACTGAAACAATTCTGGGGCCTGAGATGTGACTCAGTAGTCCAGCACTGTCTAGTGCACTGCACAGGGCTCTGGCTCCATCCCCAGCACCCTGTTCTAGTTTGCTTCTCTGTCCCTGTGAAAAACACCTCAGTCAAAAGCAACTTAAGGAGAAAAGGATCTATTTCATCTTACAACTCCTAGGTCACACTCCAACACTGTCAGAAGTCAAGGCAGGAACCAGAAAACAGGAACCATGGAGGAATGCTGCTTGCTGTCCTGTTCTCTGTCTCACTGTCTCACAGGCTCATGCTTAGCTAAGCTTCTTATATAGACCATGCCCACCTGCATAGGGATGGTACCATCCACAGTGGACCCTCCTAAATAAATTAGCCAGCAAGACAATGTCCCACAGACATGCCCACAGAAGTCTGATCTAGGCAATTCCTCAATTAAGGCTCCCTCTTCCCAAATGATTGTAGATTGTGTCCTTTACAATAAAAACTAAACAGCACACACTCTTCCAAATTAAAGGAAAAAAAAAGAATTGTACATGTGCACAATCAAAAAATTAGGAATATACTTAAAAAAGAAACACAAATCTTATACCCTGGAAACTATGAATAATTGCTGAAGTAATTTTAAAAGTATAAATAAATAAAACCACCTTGTGCTCAGACCAGAAGATGCAATACTATATAGATACGAGTATTACCTGCATTGTTTCACAAGTTACAAGCTCAAGGCAACTCCGATCAAAATCACAGTGTTTTAAAAAAATTATTTATAGAAGAAATGAGCAAATAGATCCCAAAAAATGCATATGAATTTAAGGGACTGGGAGAAAGGGTGACACCAAAAAGGAGAACTGGGCATTATTTTTGGAGAAGTAGAAACTCTCAACTGAACTTTGGTGATGCATTTGTAATTATGTGTGTGCTGGAAGCCAATGAATGTACATTCTAAGTCAGTGAGCTGGACTGTATGTGAGTTATAGATAGTAAAACAGGTACAAACCAAGCAGATCACCTCTATCTGTATGGATTTAAGCTTGTGTGGGACTGATTGCCGGAATTCTCCTTACAAAGGTAGGAAGCTGATATCTGAGTGGGGTTGGAAGAGTGACAGGGACAGCTGTTTAGGAAGGAAGCACTAAGTCGCCAATGAAATAGGAGAATTTCTGTCTCTGAGGTAAAGCTCCACCCTGGTGTCACTGGATGAGAAGGCTAGTAACCGAGAACTTTTGTGTACCTGGCACCTAGGCTACTCAGGAGTGTCTAAAGTGGGACACAAACCCAGACTGTTTTGAAAACATAAAAGTCACTTAAAATTTGGATCTCAAATCTGCTTCTGGATTTGAGGGAGTCACACACTTTCCTAAGGGAGTCACAGTTCACAGTGAGTGGGAAGGGGTCCAGAACAGGTGTCTCGGGAGTCCAGGCAAGGCCTGAGAAGGAAGCCTCTCAGTCAGGCAAACTGGTTTAGCAAGGCTGGGAAAATGAAGATCAAAACTAAATTAGAGTAAGTCCCAGGGAAAAGTCAAGAACGCATTCCCTTGTCCAAATCCACATAAGAGATGCAAACTGAGTAAGATGACTGTGAGGGAAAGAAATGTCAGGGGTGTCACATGAAGAGCCAGAAGCCAGGTGGCCTATCCCCCAGCATGCTCTCTGGGGTTTCCAAAGCTACTTGTAATCTCTTAGCACCTTGTCAGTGTGACAACACTCAAGAGGTTCCCACATCAGTCACTAGTGTCTGTTTTCCCTTTGTAGAGATGAGGAAATGCCATTGGGCCTTGTCCTTTAGCAACAGGCAGAGAGGAAACCTAATGTCTCTGAGGGGCAGTGCTAAGAAGATGCGTGACCTTCTCCTAGCCCTTGTCCTTGTCTCTCCACCTTCTACCCTGAGGGAAGACTCAGGCCTGAGAAGGTAGCAGCCCTCTGGCCCATTATTCTCTAATGAAACCAAGTCCCAAATTAAAATCTTGCAAAAGTAAAGAAGCTCTAAAGAGACATCTCCTCTTAACTGCTGGCATATTGTTCATTGTCCTTATACATGGTTTAGCTAAGAACACGATTTTTAAAAGATGGGGGAATTGCTGAAGAAATGAGTGCCTATTATCTCTGGCTATAAACAGTGGCTGCTGACTGCTGTGTGATGCTGTGATCTTGTGATACATGGAGTAGAATCCCACAGACCGGCACAGATAGCAGGTAGCCAAGGAAGGTGACCCAGCACTGAGAGGAGAGTGGCTGCCCACTCATGCAGACATCTGCTCCGAGTTATGAACAATGGTGTGGTGTCTCTGCTGAACTGGTCAATTAGTATGCTCGCCTGGTTCCACATGGGCGGAACCTGGCCTGTGCCCTGAAGCATTCTCACATCCCCTTCCCATCCCAGGGCCTCCCGCTGAGGCCATGGAGTCCCATACTTCTCTCCTGAGTAGACACGGGCTCTGCGAGGGAGTGTGTAGGTTTTGGTGTTGGCTCCTTTCCGGAGAGGGTCGTCCAGAGGGGACTGGCAGGGAGGGTCCTCCAGGGGGTTCCAGTAGCTCTGCTCACACATGCCCCGCAGCAAGATCTCTGCCAGCTGCCTGGCTATTGTCTGGGAACACAAAGGAAGAACAACCCAATTATTAACCTGTTTTCTACCGTCCACTGCATCTCGGTCATCTATCAGCTGTGAGACACTATTGCAAGACTTGGAGTTTAAAAGATCAGAACTTAATATTTACTTCTATGTGAAAATCACACCCATTTACGGCAAAAGGAAATATAATAAATAAAATAAATAAAAAGTTTTATTTTATTTTTAATTACGAGAAAGTGTGTTGGGGAGTATGGACATGCAAGTGCAGGCGAAGCCAGAAGCTTTGCATCCCGATGGGGCTGGAATTGCCGAGGCTGTGAGCAACCTGACATGGACGGGTGCTGGGAACCGAATTCCAGTCCTCTGCACTTAACCACCGAGCCATTCTCCAGCCATGGCAAGCTGCTTAAGAAGGTCCATGCACTTGAATGCTGCCTTGTCTACATAATACATTAAATGGGCTTTAGACCCAAGATAAGTAAACACACAGCTAAGCCTTTTCTAAGAGCTCTGGGGTGAACTGCAGATGAAACTGCAGATGTTTACACAATCACCCTGCAGTGGCTGCTTGCTACAGCTCAAACCCAGAGAAAAGCCAGGACTCAATGTCAATGACACTACCTCTGAGGGTGGGGGGGGGAACCTCAGCATGGCCAGATATGCACTGTGGATACTCAAATGTCTTTGTTACCAGAGCACTGCCCTCCATCACACTGCCACCACAGGATGCAGCACTTGGGTAGTGGGGTGCCCTGCTTTCAGTCCATTTGGGGCCTCCTGGCCCAGGAGCTCAGAAGCCAGCTTTGTGTAATAGGGAAAGCAAAGTGAGGGCTGTGGTTTCTGATGAGAAAGAGCTTTCTGCAAAGCTTGGGGGGGGGGGTGTTATCTCTCACCTCCCCATGGAAACCCAGGAACACCCGGTGTTTCTAGCCAGTGCAAATGCTTTCCTGAGTCCTCTGCAACGCCACTGCCTAGAACCTTACCTCAAGTGATGCATAAGAGGTATGTATAGATTAAGAAGGGTCTTGTTGGTAAAGGCATATTGACATTCTCTCCCTCCTTCCCTGCTCTCTCTCTCTCTCTCTCTCTCTCTCTCTCTCTCTCTCTCTCTCTCTCTCTCTCTCTGTGTGTGTGTGTGTGTGTGTGTGTGTGTGCTACATGTGTCTCCCTTCCCCCATTTTCAAACAGAATCCCTGCGTCCCAGGATATTCAATCCATAATCACCCAGAGGTGCAAAATAAAACTTCAGGAAATGGGTTTTCCATCAGGTTTTGTGTTCTTTGGAAGGTACAAAGAGTGCTGATGCTCCGGGAGAATGAGCTTTTAAAATAAATGTGTTCCAGAAAAGAGCTTCGCTAGGCTTCATCCATATGAAACCTCCTAAAACTCTCTGAAGAAACTTAAGTGCAACAAAATCATTAGCTTGGTGGCTTCTGAGAACCACTGGGTAAAGGCAAATTTTCTTGATTATTACTATGTAGAACCGACTGCCTTTAAATGTCCATAAAAATGTGAAAATAACGAACTCAGATCATCCCCAACTGAGCCATCTGTAAAGATCTCATAAGAACACAGTTTCCCAGACCTACACAGTACCTGAACTATTTCCCTGGGCCTTGCACTACTGCTTTGCTTTGATCTCACTGCAGTCATAGGAGCTAATGGCTTCTGCTCAAAATGTCGGCCGTCAGAATCACCCTCCACTAACTATGGCCATAAGATAAATGAATAAAGAACACCCCCCCTCACCTTTCCCAACCCCCACTCACCATGAGACTGTTTTAAAGGGTACAATCCAACGGCATTTAGTACATTCACAGCGTTGTGCAATTCTTACTGCTATCCAGTTCCAGGACATTTCTGTCACCCCAAAATGAAACCCTATACCTTTTAAACTGTGGCTTCTCATTTTCCCCCTCTCAAACCCTCAGGACAACTAATGTGCTGTCTATCTTTACAGATTTGCCTATTTAGGAGCTCTCACAGAAATTAATACAATATGGGCCTTCTGTGATCAGTTTCCTTTATGTAGTGCAGTGTTTTCAAGATGCAGACATGTTTATGCTTAATAGTATCCACACCTTTTATTTTCGAACAAGACAGACATGCCCCCATTTTGTCCACACATTCAGCTTGTTTTCAGTTTTTGGCTGTTAGAAATGATGCTGTTATGAACATTCATGTTCAAGTTTGTGTTTGAAAATTTGTTTAAACTCTATGGAGTACCTAGGAGTGAAATGCTGTGAATATACTTTTAAATCCATTTTGTGCTATGCTTTCATATCAAATCAAGTTCACAAAACAACTTTACTAGCTCAAAAATGCATCATACATTTAGCAATTATTACCAAAAGAAAAGAGAATCATACAGTTATAAAATAGATTCCTTTGGCCTTGCCGCAGACCTGCTCCATTGGAGCTGTGGATGAGGACATGTATTCTATTCCTCAATAGAGTTCAGGATGCAGATCATTGGCAGAGCACTTGACTAAAACCAAAACCACCTGTGGTAGTTTGAGTGTAATTGGCCCCCATAAGCTCACCGGGAATGTCACTATTGGGAGCTGTGTCTTTGTTGGAGGAAGCATGTCACAGTCAGAGTGGGCTTTGAGATCTCCTATGTTCAAGATATTCCCAGTGTCTCAGTGGACTTCCTGTTGGCTTTACATAAAGATGCAGAATTCTCCAGCATCATGTCTTCCTGCTGCCATGCTCCCTGATATGATGATAATGGACTAAAACTCTAGAAATGTAAGCTGCCACTCCAATGGAACCTTTCCTTTATAAGAGTTGTGGTCATGCTGTCTCTTCACAGGAATAGAAACCCTAACTAAGACTCCACAGTTCCTCAGATAATTCTAATGCACTCCTTCAGTTCAGCACACAGTGAACTAGAAATGGTTTAAGTCACTTGATGATGCCAACAGCTGAGAGCAAAGGCACACCTTGATTCAGAGTGACATAGAGTGGGAAATGTCCCCCCCTCACATGGCTAGTGTCTAAGATCAGTTCCAGCTACCACAAAGACTTGAGGAGGCTCCTCCCTGCTCACCTCAAGAAAACAATGGAAGATATCTGTCTGTCTGTCTGTCTGTCTATCTGCCTATCTATCTCTATTATCTTTGAGGGTTAACATAAATGCTCCATTTTGAAATACTACCCTTCTCAGTGTTTTTGAAGGCAATTCAGCGCTTTTAAGGCAATTCAAATTATCAACTGAAAAGCCCCATGAAATTCTGAGAATAAATGAATTAGCAAGATAAGATATCTGGCAACAATTTTCATATTGTGTACACACACACACACACACACACACACACACACACACACACACATTTGCAGGTTCTTATGCCTTAAAGAACCCTAAAAGTTCACAATGCTTTGTCTGAATATAAATAAACCAATATATGAAATTAAAGGCCTAATAAGGTCTTGATTGTGTGTACACTCTGTGCGTGTGTGTGTGTGTGTGTGTGTGTGTGTGTGTGTGTGTGTGTGTGTGTAAAGATGCTTATTTAAACCACATATCCTAGAAAAGCCTTCTGTTTAGCTGCCTAGCCCCATAACCATATTTCTACATCCTAAAACCTTGGAGATGCCCAAGTGAAGCTCTCCCTGCATTTCCCATGATATGACTATCTTAGCCTTGTCCAATTAAGGACAGACATGGGTAATAAAAGACAAACTGCAGATTTATATAGTGTTGTTACAGTAATTGTGACATAGGACATTTATTAGTACAGTGAGCACTAGGCCTTCACTTGATGATTAAACTATACAGAGTTTATATGAGATACACTATCTTTTGTACTTCTCTTTTAAGTTTTATGGTCATATCATTATCCAAACAATTAGTACTTGAGAATCTCATTTGCAAGTCTTACAAGAATTAATATGAATCAAAAGCACACATCTGACCCCTCCCACACACGGGCGTCCTGGAGAGGCCTCATCCCTCATCCCACCTTTCTTAGGATGCAAAGTGTAGACTTCAAGAGAGAACACATAAACAGACGGATCAGCATCACTGGCCATCAAGGAAATACAAGTGAAAATTACCGCAGCATTGCACACTCACTAAGATGGCTCCACACAGAAAATAACAAGTGTCACCTAGCTAGGCTGTAGAGAAAGCTGTTTGGGGGAATGGAAAACGGGGTAGCTACTTTGGGAAACAGAATCTCTTCAAACTGTTCAACCCAGAGTTTTCATATGACCCAGTAGTTTTACACCGTAGTGCACAGTAAGAAAGAAGACAAAAGTCCACTCAAAACCTGATCACAGTGTTCTCACAGAAGCATTAGTGCTAACAAACAACCTAAGTACCCATCAACTGAAGAGACTGGGTGGATAAAATGTGTGGACTCAGAAAGTAGAACAGTATTTGGCAATGAAAAGAAACTACTGAGGCATTGTGGAAGAACCCTATGCTAAACGAAGGGGCAGTCATAAGAGACTATACTGTGAAATGTTCAAAACAGGCAAATCCAACAGAAAGACAAATGTAACTAGTGACTGTCAAGAGCAGGGGAGTGAAAGAATGGGAACAGATTACTGGTGAGATTGGGGCTTCACTGAGTGGTTACAGTGCTCTGGAACTGAGCATTAGACATGCTGAAGCACTAAAATGTCCTCTTAGAGTGGGCTAATCACTGCTCACACACAGTTTTATATGGACATGTGTAACGCAGACATCCATGGGACTGATGCCTCATGTCAATCCCACTTACCATTCGCAGGTTCTGTGTCGTTCTCGTTTCCACTGCTCTGAGAAGCTCTCTGAATCTCCCGACTCCTCTCGTCAAGTTCCTGAGTGCACACAGAATTGGACAAGGTTTCCATGGGGCACGTACTACTATCAAGCATTTTATACACACATTCCAATGCATTTTCGTCTATGTAAAAGCTGGTGGCGAGAATTCAAGCAAATGATTAGTCTACACATAACTGTCTTTGAGCAACTGACATAACAACACTAATGATGTGTGTGTGTGTGTAAATCAAATCATACTAAATCAAATTTCCTCAAATAGACAAAAACCTAAAATCAATTCTGAAGCAAAGAAAAAAAGGTAAGCTATATCTCCCAAGAGTCTATTTTCAAACTCACGATGTCCCCACCCCCCCTAGAGTGGGTACTGGAGTCTGTTCTTTCACTTAAAAGGGAGATGGTGACACTGGGCAGTAGAGGACATCAGCAAGGCACTGCATGCAATGTGGATAAGGCTGAAAATTCATGAGCAGGATAAAAAGAAAAGGTATGAAAAAGGAGGAACAGCCTTGCTTAATCACTCCACATCTTTCAGAACAGAAAATCCCTGCCTAGTATGTCCATCACGTGAACCTCCAACCCTGAACTGTCAAAAAGAAGCAAAGGGCCAAAGGTCTCTCTGAGGGCCACTGTGTACGGGTTGGTGCCTGGGCTTCCTGTGTGCAATCATAACACATCCCATTCATCATCCTACATGCGCCACAAGACATGTCTAGCAACATTTTCACTGAGGACAAATAATTTTTTAGAACATCCTGGCCAATATATCCAGGCCCCACTTGTCTTCTCAGGGTGCTGGATCTGGCCTCTTTGGGTGTTGCCTTTACGTTGAGCACTGCCACCATCTACAACGTAACTTGGTGATATTTATAACATGCTCATTAGAACACATCTCATCTTTCCAGAAAGCCACAGACCAGATCAGCAGGTGCAATACTGTGAAAAGCCTCCACTGGCTGTGACAGACAACTCTTGTTTGGATGACATTTTCAACCATGCAAAGGTATGAGATAAAAATGTGGCTTCTATGAGATGCAAGCACCACGAAGGTGGCTGATTCATATCTGATGCTCACGTGACTTCCCAGAGTTCTCATTCACAAGAACAGCCCAGAACTTGACGACAATGGCTGATTGGCCCAGTATGTAAATACACCTCAGCCCCCTCACCTACACAGATGAGATGACAGGTCAGACGCTTTGTGGTGGCATAAAATGAGAAGCCTATATTCAGGACTCCATCAGAGGCATGAACAAAAATTGGGGTATGGGCTCTGGGACATGCAATCCACTCTGCCCATCCCTTCACTTATTTTTATGGGATTCGTGTTCATGGGCAACAACACACATTGCTCTGGGCTGAGGCTCAGTGCTTCAGAGTAACGTGGGAGGCAGGGAACAGTCATAGCTAAAAGGGGTGGGAATAGCTATGGTAGCTAATTTTATTTCCAGATCACTGATTAAATGCCCATTGTGTACATAAAGGGTGGCACTCTGGACTGATGAAATAAGGGCAGGCCTGAAGCAATGTCACTGGAGAGACCCTGAGAGACCCTCATAAATAACTGCTTTGCCACTGTGGAAATTAGACCTTGAACAAGCACGTAAAAGCGAAACATTATAACTGTGGGGAAGCTACAAATAGGACCTGGTCGTTTGGGGTGTCTCTCATGTCCTCTTTACAGAATGGACTATTTATAGAGTTATAGAAGCATGGAATTTTCAGAATAGCCAGAAATGATTCAACACAATCTAGCTCACATAGAAGTGACAGGGCTTGTTCAAGTTCAAAGCCTGGCAAGAGAGCAAGCTGGGAGCTTTCCACCATGCTGTTACCACCATGGGCAGAAGAAATAAGCACTAGAGCAGAAATGACTCAAGAGGAAAGAACAAACATGAATCCAAGAGCTCAGATGTGTATTTCATGTCACTGATATGCAAATTACTTCACACACATACAAATAGCATAAATTCTGTGTTCTGGTGATGACAGTTAATGAGATGCTCCTTAGGTACTGGTTCAAACTGGAAAGCAAATTCACTAGGCCAGGTAAAGAAGCCCTGTGCCAGATGGTTATGCCCTTGGCTATCTGATACATGATGCCTAGAGAAACCCAACTTCCCTTTCTGACTGGCTGTGGTTTCTCCCATGCAGGACGGAGGCCCTCTGCTGGAGGGATGCAAAAATCTCCAGGACAGAAGGAGGCTGAGCCTGGGGAAGGAAAACCAACTAGAGATACGGACTCCCTAAGAAGCTTTTGGAGGGAGGGCAAGCTGCCGCCAGCTCTTCCCAGCTTGCTCTTGGACCATGTTCAGGATTCAGAATCGAGCTCTCCTCAGCTCAGAAGAATTCTGTTCATAAACAAAGAATTTAGAGCAGTTGCAGAATGGAACAGGCCTGAGGCTGTGGCCTGTTCAAATGAATGTGGCACTCTGGAAGGATAGCAGAGAAGGGCTAGCATGTTTTAAATATTAGAAATGGCCACAAGCACCCCAAGTACCAAGTTCTACAGTTCTCAGTAAATAGTCAATGATAAACATGTTAAAGCCACATATCACTCCACCAATCACTTCCAATTTGCCACTGAACAGAAAAAAAGCTAAATATTTAATCATGATAGCAAGGAAGTAAAAAGGAAATCAGCCTGCAAGAATTATATTCTAAATGTCATGAAATCACCCAGTATGAGGGAAATGAACAAAATCCACATGATGGCTTTCATATCTCTAAACTATTAGTTTGTCCCTAAAATGCTGAACAAACATTAAATATCTAGAACAAACTGTTGGTTAAAGTTTCCACTCTTAACTGAAAACTGAGCACCAAGGAATTTCCCTGGTTTCAGGGTTTCCAGGGACCCCTGACATGAGGTCATTTGTTCCATTTCAGCACCCTTGACTGAGACAGTGCAATGATGTCAGAATTCATTATGGTAATGTCTTTGCCAGTACCAAGTAGCATACATTCTGGCAGGCTGTCAGAACTTGGGTCATCTCCTGCACTTTGCTTCCTCAAGCTTTCTGCACTGGTGTGTTTCCCTCAGGTTGGAGCAGCTCCAACAACTCAGCTAAGACCAGGGAGGAAAGGGCCTGCAGTCATAAGGGCCAGCTGTGAGGTCAGCCAACTGGCAGGCAATACTACATCCACTCCTGGTACCACTGCTGTGCCCAACCCAATAGGCAAGCTGGCCAGTGTCCCTGAGCCTATGCTTGGTCACACCCACGACTTTTCATAGTGGCAACAGTCTCCTTCACCCTTCACTGACTTCCACTTCTCCCACTCCCCACCCCCCATTTCTATTTGCTTTTATTTTATCTCTAGAATCTCACCCTCCAGGGCTCTCTACTTCCTAAGAGTCAATGTTAGCCTTACAGGTTGTCAACACAACTGGGAAGGTACCAATTCTCCATCCAGCAGATGGTCCTCCCTCTTTTTATTTTTTAAATTAAAATTTTAAGTTAACATATAAATAATGGGCTTCATTATGGCATTTTCATAAATATATGTCATTGTATCTCATTCTTGCTCATCTTCTTCCCTCCTCCAATTCTCTCCATCCTCCTCTGGCTGGATCTCTTCCCCTCTCCAAATAGTGCTTCCCTTCTTTTCCCCTTTCATGACCCCCTTTCTACTTTCAACACACACACACACACACACACACACACACACACACAAATATGAAAGAAAGCTTAGTGCTTTTCTCAGTATGGCTTATTTTATTTAACATAATGATCTCTAGTTCCATCCATTTTCCTCAAATGTCACCTCGTTATTCTTCACAGCTGAATATAATTCCAGTGTGTCTACTTATCACATTTCCATTGTATGTTCTTCTGTTCAAGGGGATCTTGACCGGTTCCATATCTTGGCTATTGTGAATATTCCAGCAATAAACAACATGTCCAACATGAAGTATCTCTGCAGCTCGCTGACTCAAGAGTCCTTTGGGCACATACCCAAGAATGGTATAGCTGGTCATATGGGAGTTCTGTTCTTAGGTTTGAGGGACCTCTATTCTGATTTCTACTAACAGTCAATAGCGGTTCCTCTTTCCCTACACCCTCACCAGCATTTGTTGTCCTCTGTTTCCTCGGTGATAGCAAATCTGACTAGGGTGAAATGCAATCTAAAACAGTTTTAATTGTTTTCTCTTGACACTTACTGACTAGATGCTTTGGGGGTGGGTTAATTTTTTTTTACAGTTCTTTATGTATTCTAGATAATAGTTCCTGTCTAATATTTAACTGTCAAGAAATTTCCCCCCATTCTGGGGCTTGTCTTCACTCTGATGTTTGCTTCCTCTGCTATAAAGAAGCTTTTTAATGTATATGGTCCTACTTTTCAATTCCTTGAAATTATCTCCTATGCCATGCAAGTCTTTTGCCAAAGGTTCTTGCCTATGCCCTGAAGTATTCTTGATGCTTTGATTTTTATATTGAGATCTCCCTCTTGAACCTCCATCTTTTCAACTGGTACCAGCCCCCTCTGCAGCAGCTTTTCCTAAGGCTGAGCTCCAAATTCACACTCTTAGCATAAGCTTACAATAGCATAAACTTTGTTTTACATCCCTGAACAGTTATATTAACTCCTGTTCATGATCCTGTGAGCTATCAAACAAGAGGGAGACATATTCTGAAATGAGCCCAAGCTCCAACATCAGGTCAGACCAGAAAACCAAGGCTGAGAGAGTCTGGGGGACTTGAGAATCTTTCAGATTATGTTGGCCTTAATCAATGCTTTCCTTTTATTTATCCTTTCATTTCGTGGGAGAAGAGTAGAAAAAGAAAATTCTTTCTTGCGCCATGCATTTATATTTATTTATTTATTTTGGTGTGTGTGTGTGTGTGTGTGTGTGTGTGTAAGTGCACTACATGCATGCAGTGAACACAGAGGTCAAAAAGGCTTCAGGTACCCTGGAACAGTGAGCGGCCATGTGGTTCCTGAGAACTGAACCCTGTTCCCCTGCAAGAGCAGCTAGTGCTCTTAACCCCTAAGTCATCTCCCCAGCCCCATCATAGATTTCTAAATAATATACTGACTTCTGAGTTTGACTCAAGGCAGTAATATAAGTTCAGTTGCCATGAAAACTCAGTTGGGGTACACACAGGAGCCTTCTTCACATTCAGTGTGAAATCCCTGGGTGATAAGTAAAGGGCCCTTCCAGAGTAAACCCATTTCAAAGTCTCTCTGGTGGATAATTTCTAAGCAAAAATCACAGCATGAGTCAGCAATAGATCTCCTGAGCGAAGAAGCGGTCTGGCCCTTTCCAGTTTCTTTCTTACTGACAGGCACTGAGCAGCGAAAGCAGTAGGTTGTTTCACAAATCACTGAGCATTTTCCTACCAGGTTCCAGCTGACCCTGAGGATGCACTAGTGACCAGGGAATGCCATCTCTGCCTTGTGGAGCTCAGGCAAGCTTCACACACTATAAGAATAGAAGTGCTTCCATGACACAAATCTCTGTTTGGCTCACTACTATACCCCAAGTTCCTCAAACAGCAGCTGGCTAGGTATCTACTTAACCACAATTAGCCACATGACCAAGTCCATGGATTCTACCTGCCTCTTTACCCTTCTACCTAACCTTAGACTTAGATAGAGGAACCACATACCCTCTTAAAACCCTAAGCAATGTTCTGTGTAGCATGGAGCAGGCATTCCTCCTACACCAGAGCACACATCTGGCATGATTCTAAAGTCAACAAGTTACAGAGAGCTGTATGGACAATGGGGATGTCAAACTTTAGAGGAGGAGAAAACTTGTGGGTGATTTAGGAAAACCCTTCTGTCCTTGTGCCTCCATATGGTTCTCTTGGTCTCCAGAGTTCAAAGGACTTTTAGCCATTCTTCAAGACCAAAGGCAAGGTTTCCCTCGGAAGCTTCCTTGTTTCCTCTTGAAGAGGCAGGTGTTGCTTCCTGGGGAGCTCCCAGCACAGCTGCAAACATGTGCCTAGACAGCTCTTGCCACATGTTAGTGTACCAGACAAACTGAACATCTTAGGAGCAAAGGCTTTTTTATGTACCCACATCTGGTCCTGACAGCCTCATGGAGCTGACAGGACACTGATAGTAAGCCAGGAAGCCCTCAAGAAAGGAAAGAGTGACCAGGAGCCTGCACTCCGGGGGAGGGGGACATGATGATGGGACGGGACAGGATGACAAAGGATAAAACAGATTCTCACATCAAAGATACACCCATCCTCCATTATGGACACTCTCAACACTTAGAATGGTAGAAACACAAGATGTACCATCCGAAGGTCAACTGCCCTCAGTTCCCAGTTTGAGAATCTATCTCGCTTCTCCTTCATGTCTGTAAACCTTGTATGTTATCATCTGTTTTGATAATGTCTGATATATCCAGATATCCAGATCAGAAATTAAAAAAAAAAAACAACAAAAAACTACACGTTTCCTGCTACCAAAAGATACTTGGGTTTCCTAGAGCCTAACTTCTCTCCCTCTGAACACACTCTTTGCCTCAGATCCAGTGACATGCACTTGTGAAGACAGATGGCTTCTGTAGCCTGGGACCAGGGATCAAACCCACAACCTTGGCCTCTTTAGCAAAGGGCTCTACAAAGTAAGCCAGCCGCAGCCTCGACATAGTGACTGAGGGTGTGACAACCATGTCAAATGGGGATGTGAACAAGCAGGACAGGCTTCTGGATGTCTCATTCTAAACCTAATGAGAGCTGTAGTAGGCTTAACAACATTTTTCGGATGACTGCACCAACTGAGGCTTCTTCCTGACAAATGTGAAGTAAAGTGTACAACTGGTCAGCTGGCCAGGCAGCGTGAGGTAACAGGAACACATCAAGCCAGGCACAAAGGGTGGCCTCTAGGAGTTCATGTTAAATGGGTCAGGTCTGGGGACATAAAGAAATTCATTCAACAAGGTATGTGAAAGAAAGCCCATAGCCATAAAGAGGGCAAACAGCCACACCAGCCAGAAAGAGCTATAAGAATAACTTGCCCTTCTCTAAGCTCTTTTTTTCAAATCTCTGAGGAACAGGAAACACAGGAATATGGGTCCTATCTCAACACCTCCTTCCACCCAACCTTTGGGAATAGTCAAAGGACGCCAGCCTTCATTAAAACCCACCTCCACAGGAAACTCATCAGGGAGGCAATACAAACACCTCCCTCATGAGCATAATTGTACCTCAACAATGTACAAAATTTCTTAGGATTTATTTATTTGTATTTTATGACTGTTTTGCCTGGATGTATGAAAGTATACTGTATGAAAGTATACCGGAAGTACCAGAAGAGGGCCCTTGATTCTCTGGATGTGGGTGCTGGGAACTGAACACAGGTACTCTGCAAGAATAGCAAGTGCTCTTAACCACTGAGCAATCTTTCCAGCTCCTTAATGATCTTCAGTTTAACCCCAGCAGCCTAATAGAATCCAATGAAGACTTGGATTCCATAGTGTAATAATACTTCTAACAAACTAACCACAGGAATCTAGCGCAGGGGAATTTGCCCTTCAAAATGTATTTGTTTAGAATCCTTTATCTTTATCTGTAAACCTAAACTGCTAGCTGAAACAGTGTGGTGGGGACTTTGGAGCCCAATGGCATGGGTTTAGATCTCCTAAAGGGGAATCTCTGCCCCAGTTCTCTTATCTAACATTACAGCTCACTGATTGGCTGCAAAAACAGTCAGTTAAATACACGGAGGAAGTGTTTTGTAAATGCCCGCCATCATGGAGGCTATTATCTTCTGTGCTGGATAGTTTTATGTCAATACCAACTTGAGTCACACTGGAAGGAGAAAGCTGACTGAGAAAATGCCCCAAGAAGACTGGCCTGTGGACAAGTCTGTGGGGCAATTTCTTGATTGATGGTTGATGTAGGAAGGCCCAGGTCACTGTGGTTCTGGATACTATCAGAAAGTAGTCTGAGCAAGCCATAAATACAGGACTTCTCCATGGCCTCTGCATCAGTTCCTGCCTCCAGGTTCCTGCCCTACTTCACTGGATGAAGGACTACAAGCTGTTAGGTATAATCAATCATTTCCCTGCCAAGATGCTCTAGATCATGTTAATAACAGGGAAACCCTAAGACATCATCCAAACTCTACCATTGGAAAGGGGAGAATGCTAGAATCTTCCTTCTAGTCAATTTATAACACAGGGAAATCCTTATTTCTTTAGAACCATTTAATTTTGAAGAAAAAAACAATAGCACTCCCTGGTTGGCCCACTCACTCTGCTAGTTTTTGAAAGCCAACAATGCAATGAACAGCTCATATGGAATAATGCAAAGATTTGCCCTCTGATGGTAAAAGATAAAGCTGGGGCCAGTGAGATGGTAAAGTAGGAAGAAAGACATGGCACACACATGCCTAGATACAAGCACGGATGTAGGCATGCACTCACATGTACACACACACACACACAGACATAATTAAGAGATAGATGATGTAGATAGATGATGTCACTGGAAGCAAATAAGAAACTTTCTTGACCTTGTGTTCACTCTTTGGGAAGATGATGGTGACATCTCCTAGGAGACTGGTGCTCTGGGGGAAGAGGGCAGTGTTTCCAACCATGGCTATAATCTTAACACTGAACATGAGGGGACTCAAAGGTGTTTAGAAAGGGAATCTTTGCTGTGCTATCTTAACATAGACATTTGGAAACTGCTCTGAACTAATGAAGAACAAGGACAAACTAAAAAAATGAGTTTAGCAATGAAATTCCAAGTTCCATAAGTCTGTAATACAAAGATGTGAAGAGCAGAGTTAAGTCCCAGCATGCTGTATTTTCTTCCACTAGGACAAGGGGCTGCTCAGACCCATCTAATTTGGAAGACAGGCTGTGCCGTATAGTCTGCATCGTAAGGTGGGCCCAGTCAATTACAGCGTGCCACTTAGTATTTACTTTAACAGACACTGACAGTGAAGAAGCAAGACAACTTAGAAGGTAGACATGTCCTGACGGTGGAATCCTAAACCCTCATCAGTGCTGAGCAGCAGAGTCACAGCGAAAGGCATTTTCACCTCTCGCTGTTTTCCCAGTGCCTTGAAACATGGGGAAGGAAAGACGGAAGAAACCCTTCCAAGTGAACCAGGTACTCAGGCTCAGAGTTCAGGTGCAAGAGCAAGAGTGTACTGTCCATTCAGTTCAGTGAGTGGAAAATAGAGACTGCATTTCAATATTTCAAAGTTAAGACAAATAAAAAAAGAAATCTAAGAAAGCATTTGGAAGAACATAAGGCCTTTAAGCATTAAAGAATTATGGTCCTAGTGGCTCCAAGAATTTGAGCAAAGGGGAAAACAAGGGATCCGGGATGGGAAGTGGTGGAAACCTAAGGGCAGCCTTGGGTACTAAGCCCAGCTCTACCCACAAGCAGCCTACAGGCACCCAATTACTAACCAGTAGAAAAGGAAGGACTCTGACATTAAATTGAGTAAAATGCCCAGTGCTCTCCTGGGGGAAAGAATGAAGCAGAACCACGTGACTTGAGACAGCACAGAGCCTATGGCGTTGTCCCAGATACCTGCTGGACCTGGGCCAGGCTAATAATGTGAAATTGGAGAAGAAGAAAAAGGCAAAGTTGAGGTGGTCCTGAGAAGCAGGGGGCAGGGTGAGCAGGGGTGAGCAGGAAGGGAGCCTGGGGTGTGAGATGCCTGGAGACATGGAACAGGAGGAAAGGGCCACATGCCAGGCAACACCCCAGAGCTCTGACCTGCTTCTCAAAACATATCATTCTTGCATCCCCCAACCTTGCATCTGCCAACTCCCACCACCTACCATCTGGCCCTCCACTGCACATAGAAACATTTACTGGGTGAAAGCCAAAAGCAGGCACTATGATGTTCGGTTTAATAATAAACATTGTGAAATCAAAGCTGATTTCCCTTATATGTCATATCAAAAATCTTCAAAATCTGTATGTTTTACACATACAGATAGGGAAATATGTCTATGGCCACTGAGCCAATAAACAGAAGATTTGGGATTGAACCCAGGCCCAGTATAGCTCCAGTGCCCAGAGAGTTGAAAGATGGCCCCACCATGTTGACAGACCAGACGAAGATGGAGAACACAGCAAATTTCCACAGACCGAAGCCAAGCTCACCCCAGAGGAGAGAGGGCAGGACAGTGCTTGGGCAGGACCTTGGTGCTAGGAGGCCAAGGGAGAATTCTGCTGGATGCTCTCAGCCTCAGAGCACTGCTCAGAAGACAGGGTCAGCTGACGAGACTGACTAGATATTGGAGACGTGGATCTGCACACACATCACCAGGACAAGGTTCTAAAGGATGTTCTCTACCACATAGTGCTCCGCTCATTTGGCTCTTCCCAGACACAGCTCATAATCAGCCCTGCAGATGGGGGTCAGGTTTCCTGGCCCACTATGTCCTATCATTCTTGCCATCCTTTCCTCATGAGAGAACCTGTAAGACTTGCTCCTCTGGGCACATCTTGGTCTCAACAGGCTGGGACAGCGACAGACCCAGCTGCGAAGACATCCTGAGATAATGTCATTACCAAAGTCACCATCATTTGCTGCTGCTGAGGTGAGTTGCTTATCTTTCCAAGTGTCTGCTTCTCACCTACCTGCTGAGGCAGGCAGGAACTCATGTCCTCCACAAACTTGGGAAAGAGAGTCCCAAGGAGAAAGGAGAGTCCCGACCAACAGCTCAGCAAGCTGATGGACCTTGAAGCCTGCTCTCATACCCCTCAGATATTTTTTAAGCTTTTTACTGTATGAAATATACAAATAGGAAGCCATAGAAAGCAAGTTTATCATTTGGGGGTTCATTACAGGGCAGGTATTCTTGTAATCATCATGTAAGCATATAATAGGAAAAAGACTATTACTACTCACCCTATCCTAATATAAAGGCCTTTTTAACACCTAAAGGTGACAACCAAAGTTGTCTAAGACAGTGAAGAGCAAGCCAGTAAGCAGTGTTCCTCCATGGCTGTCACTTCAGTTCCTATCTCCAAGTTCCTGCCTGGAATTCCTGCCCTGACTTCATCTGACGATGGACAAGATGTGAGAATAACCCAAATGAACCCACTCCTCACCTTTGCTCATGGCGTTTATCATGGCAACGCAAGCCGCAACTGAGATATTGACTTAGTTTCCTAAATACTGAATGAGAATTTAAGAATTTAAACATATATGCCTGTTGCAACTTTTATTCTTTCTGAAATTCTAATTACTCCATATTTGGCCTAAGTCCTTGTCACATGACCTAGAAGACTTCAATAGATCCCTTGATGTCTGAAACCATGTAAAGATACAAAAGGCTCACTGGGACATAATATATCTATGGAATGGAATGACATTTCTCTTTATTGGAATATAGGATTTCAAGATTACTACATGGGAGGCAAAGATGCTCACTGCTAATGGGTCACTCACCTTGGCTAGCTCCTTCCACCCACACCTTACAAATACCTCTTGACTTCATACTAATGTTTCTAATTCAATCACTCAAATTTGTGACTAGGATTTTCCTTTGTCCACATCTATGCTTAATCTGTACGTTAAGAATTCTAGTCCTCAAGGACACAAGGGACAGTAAGATTAGAGATTCCAATAACTACCCAATTGCTTTATTCTATCTTACATGAAAAAGATGCAGACTAATAACACCACTACTAATTATAATTAGTGGAAAGTTTTTAAATTATGTCCATTTTCTGCATATGATGTCAGCATTCTCTTGCATTTTTAATTTATGTTCTACATGTGTTTATATATTGACTGTATCTGTTATGAGACATGCAAAGAAATAGAAAAGTATAACCCATGCTCAGAAAAAAAGATAAAATTCTTTCCAAACTAGCCAATGTGAAAATGTCTACATGGCACTTACATGATCAAAGAATTCGGGGAAATGGTTTTTAAAGATTTGAAACACAGCTGATGTAGAGTATATGCTGGTAAGAAACACTAAGGAGACAAAAGAGGAGAACTGAGTTCAAGTCTAGCCTGGGCTACATGAGACCTTGTCTATAAATAAATGATTACATACAGAAATTCCCAATCAGTGACTAGAACTGTAAGCAGGCTTAATGGATGCTTTCGGTGACAGAATAAATCACTGAGCTAAATGAAGAGAAATTCATTAAAACATAGAATGGAGACAGAAAAAAACTGAAGAGCAGCATACAGTACAAAACCCCAAAAGAAAGGCATGACAAAGTCTTCAAGGTCACTTTATGCAGGGGACAGCAGGAAGATTACCAGCGACTTCTCATCAGGCTCTGGGAAGATGTACTAAGAATGTCGAAAGAAAAAACTGCCAACCAAGGCCTCCATGTCCAGTAAAACTTTCTGAAATCAACAGAGTACAAGCATTTTCAGAAAAAAAAAAGTGACAGAATTTCAAGTACAGACCTGCCCAATATGAAATTTTAAGGAAGTCCTTCAGACTACAAGGAAATGTCACCAGATGGTAATATGAATCCTCAGGAATAAACTAATAACAGCAGCTAAATGCCAATATGTGGGTAAATATAAAGACCACATCGTTTCTTTATTTTCTTTTTAAAGCTTCTACTTTAAAAGAAAAACTACTTTTCCTTTCTACTAAAGGAAAACTAGTACACTGTATGGCTGTGTTTGTAACATAAAGACATTAGTGGTGTCAAGAAGAAGTGAAATGCTCAGCAGCTGAGAGCAGCGGCTGCTCTTCCACAGGATCCACATGGTGGCCCACAATCTCCTGTAACTCCAGTCTCAGGGGCCACGACCCCCTCTTCTGGCCTCTAAGGCTCTGCCTGCATCTGGTACACAGACACATATGCAGGCTAAACACCCATAAACATACAATAAAACTTGAAACGATGATTTTTTTTAAAAGGGAGAAAATCACACTATGTTGGAGTAAATTAAGTCATTATTAATATGGACTATGCTTGGTGAGATGGCTTAGCAGGTAAGGGGACTTGGGGCCAAGCCTGACAACCTGAGCAGTTATCTGGGACCCCACATGACAGAGAGAAGAGAACCAATTCTCATAAATTGTCATCTGACCACACACAGTGAGGGAATAAAAATGTAACTAACACAAAAAAGAAATACTGTGATAATAAACATGAATATCATAATCCATAGAGGAGTCATTAAAAAAAAACTAAAAAAACTAAAAAGGAGGCAGGCATGTAGTGTACACCTGTACTTCTACCACCCAGATAGCTGAGGCAAGAGGGTCTCAAGTTTGAAGTCATCCTGGTCAACATAGTGAGACAAAAACAAACGAACAAAAACAAAGACGCCCCTAACCCCCACAAGACACATAAAGACAAAGAACAAAAGAGTCAGTGTAAAACCACTCATTTCAATAATCATATCAGATGGGTATGATTATATAATTCATTAACAAAGCAAGTAAATTTATGGGATTAAAAAAGCAACATTGAGGGCTGGAGAGATGGCTCAGAGGTTAAGAGCGCTGATTGCTCTTCCGGAGGTCCTGAGTTCAATTCCCAGCAGCCACATGGTGGCTCACAACCATCCGTTATGAAATCAGGTGCCCTCTTCTGGTGTGCAGATATACATGGAAGCAGAATGATGTATACATAATAAATAAATAAATTAAAAAAAAGCAACATTGAGCCTGGGTGGTGATGGTGCATGCCTTTAATCTCTCCCAGGAGGCAGTGGCAGGGGAATCTCTGTGAGTCAAGGCTTCACAAAGAAACCTGTTTTAAAAAAACCAAAACAAACAAACAAAAAAAGCAGCATCAAATATGCTACATATTAGCGTGGAGGATTTCATTCAAAGACACAGACAGGCTGAAAGTCACAGGACATACAACACAGAGCACTATAAACAGTTGCTGTAAGAGAAATGGAATGGCTTTATTAGTATTAGAGAAGACAGACTGAAAGTTAAAACTATGACAGAAAGAGTCATCCATCAGAAAGCTGTAGCTAACATCACATGTAATGAGAAAGACTAAAAGCCGCTCTCCAGAACAGGAAGATTTGATGTCTGTCATCAGCATTTCTATTCTGCACTGGACTGAGGATTCTTGTCAGCAAGATAAGGCAAGATATAAAGGCATCCAGATTTGGGAAGGCCAGCACAAATGTTTATCTTTACAGATGGCATAATCCTATACATAAAAAACCTAAGTCATCTTTTGAAAAGAGCTATAATGGGAGCTGGTGAGATGGCTCAAAGGGTAAAGGGCACTCTCTGACGAGCCTGACAACCCAAGCTTGATCTCTAGGACCCACATGACAGAGAGAGAGGACTGACTCCCACAAGTTGTCCTCTGATAATGTGCCCACACACAGAAACACACAAAATAAACACATTTTAAAAAGAACTAGTAACGAGACTATCAAGTTTAGGATACAGCATCTATATATAAAATCCTCAGTATTTTATAAAAAGTAGAAAATGAAATTAATGAAATTCTATTCACAGCATCTTTAAAATGAATTTTAAAAACCACTTAAGAATAAGTTTACAAAAAATGTAAAACCTGGGGCTGGAGAGATGGCTCAGAGGTTAAGATCACCGACTGCTCTTCCAAGGGTCCTGAGTTCAATTCCCAGCAACCACATGGTGGCTCACAACCATCTGTAATGAGATCTGGTGCCCTCTGCTGGTGTGCAGATATACATGGAAGCAGAATGTTGTATACATAATAAATAAATAAAATCTATAAAAAAATGTAAAACCTGTACATTGGGCACCATAAAATATCATTTGGTGGTGGTGTGTACACGCGTATGTGCTGGTGTGCACACATGTGGAAGCCACAGGATGTGAGCTATTGCTCCTCAGATGCTGACACACCTTAACGTTTCTGAGACAAAGCTTCCCATTATTGTTATAATTTAAAAATGGCATGCCATTCTGGAAAAGAATTGATCAATTTCCTAAAAAAGAAAAAAAAAAACCTTAACCAACCTTACCTATGAATCTATGCAAAGGAATGAAAACATTCTCCAAGGTTTGGACAGGAAAGTTCACAGCAGCATTTTTCTATAGTGGCTCATAAGTGGCAACAGGCTGAATGCCCACCAGTTAGTGAGTGGATCAGTGACATGTAGCTCATGATACAATGGAATGACCACTAAGTTAGTCAAGTGCTTGCTCCACAAGTGTGAGTTCAGGCCCCTACTAGCCATGCAACAAACCAGATACAGTGACATTCACCTGTAACCCAGCAATGGCAAGATGGGAGAAAGAGGAAGGCAGACCCCTAGAAGCTTGCAGGCCAGGTAGCCTCGCCTACATGGTGAAGTTCCAGGCCATTGAGAGACCTCCTGAGGAAAGGCTCCTAAGGAATGATCCTCAAAGCTGTCCTCTGACTTCCATCTGAATACATACATATGTACACATACATACCCACTCACACAAGTGCACACATGAACATGTAGACACAGGCATGCACAAATACATGCATGAATACACCCCACCCCCACACAGAGGAATGCCCTTGATACATGCTACAATATAGGTGAACTTCAAAATCATCTTAGTGAAAGAATTGAGGCACACTAGACTACATAGGCTGTGATTACATTTATATAAAATTTCTACTAAAAGAAAGCTATAGAGACAGAACCCCTGCAGTTGCTTGGGGCTAGGAGTAGGACTGGAAACTGCAATCAGTGAAGTCATTTCAAGATTCAAAGGAACCAACCAGCTACTAGGGCCCATCAACCAGCCAGCTCAGAGACAACAAGGACACAAACCATGCCAAAGGGAGGCAGAAGGAAAAAGATGGAGAAGAAAGGTACAGTGTGTTCATGCCAACTCAGAGAATTACTACCAAAAGCACTGTGCATAACAACTGAAAATGTAAACCTAAAATAGAGAGGAAGGTGGAAATACCAAATGTCAATTGAAAACACTAATTCATTAGTCTTTAAACCTTCTCATTAGATGCAGGATTTTGCTAGAACACAGAGACACAGGCTTCCTTCTTGGTGGGCAGATCTATAGCAGACATTGCCATTTCAATGAAAATGCAGATGTCCGTAATACAATGGGCAATCCCTTCTCTCTCTCTCTCTTTTAAAATAGAAAGTTGTAGTAATACCTAATAAAAGTCATAAATTATCCCAGTATGTCACAGTCATTTTCTGGGTCTTAGCTTGGTCTTTTCCTCTACGATTTTAAGTGGTGGTTAAAAATATTTCTGCAAAATAAGAATGGAGAGGAAAGTGGCAATGAAAAAGAAAATAAAAAGGTATTATCCCTAGAGAAGAGTGGGGCCTCTGTCCCCTCTTCTTATATTAATGAACTCAACACCTGAGCTAGGGGAGGCAGGAAGCAGGCTCTAGAGGTATGCTCTGGGCAAGAGCCGGAGCAGTGATGCCCACTCCACACACATCACTAAATTACCAAGGCAAATACCTACAGTCTGGCAGGCTCCAAGGACAATACCTGGCTTCCTTCCTGCCCAGCCAGGACATGAATTCCTCTTTCCACCACACTTGTGTCATTTCAATGGTCTACTCCTGAGACATGCCTACAAAGGCCACACTAAATCTTGTGTGCTTCTGTATCCAACTTTACCCCATAGGGTTTCAACTACATGCTTAAAGGCTTCAAAAACTCAGAATCTGGGAAGCTGTGGGAGCAAATGCCCTCAGGCACTAAAACCATGGAAATCCTTTCCCACTGTGGGAAGTCCATACAGTCCAGACAGAATAGATGCCATTATGGCCTGCTTGAGGCATTATAATAATGCCAGCATTATCACAGACATTCATCCTCCAAGCTCAGAGATAGGGTAGCGAGCAAAAGATTCCAGAAAATGTATTCCATTTTGCTGGAGTCAAGGAAATTCTTTGATACTTTGGTAGTTTGAAGGAGAATGTCTCCCGGTAGACTCAATGTATTTGAATACTTGGTCCCAGTTGGTGGCACTATTTGGGGAGTTACAGAACCATTAGGAGGTAGAACAATGCCTGAGGAAGGTGGGCTTTGAGGGTTTATAGCCTCATCCGACTTCCCGCTTGCACTGATTCCTGTGTGCGGTTGAGATGTGATCTCTCAGCTTCTTCTTCTTCTTGCTACCATGATTCCTCAGCATTATGGACATCTAGCCCTCTGGATCATAGGTCAAAACAAACTCTTCCTTAAGCTGCTTTTTCATGGTGCTTTACCACAGCAATAAAAAAGTAACTGATACAGATGCTCAACACCCTCCATCCTCCTCCGACAAAGGGAAACTGCTTAGGAGACCACCCAGCTGGCCCCAGCATATATTGCTGTCCACATCCAAGAGGTGAGAGTGGGAGCCCAAGTTCCAGGAAGCTAGTCCAGGCCACCTTTTCTTTACATAGTCTGCTCCCCTTACCACATCACTCAGCACCTCTGCTGTTAATAAACAGACACTGAATGATCTGTTTTTTAAGAAAGATAAACAATGATAGGAAGCTGCAAGCCTTGGTTATCCCAGTCTAAAAGCCAGGCACTGTTGAAGGAACAAATCCATCCGTAAACAAAACAGTGAAAAGTTCCTTCCCAAGCAGTATCCCTTAGTAAATGGAGGCAGACACCAACAAGTAAACGAACAAACAAAAAGCAAAACAAGCAAAAAACAACTTGAACAAAGAGCTAACAAGCTCCTCCTGCTGCTTGAGGACTTGACCTTAGGTCAACTTTTAATTGTCTCCCCCTGGAAACCTAATAAAAATAAAACGTCAATCATGTTACCAGACAACATTGCTTACTATAGTAATGACCTGATTAATAGCTTACATCTGGACCAGGAGGAGTTGCAGAAATCTGATGGCGATAATGGCTTTGGGCACCAACAGAGTGTGTCATTTACACTCAGCAGATGCTCCTGGAGGCTCTGAAAATCCCAGGCCAGGCAGATAGCATACTTCCTCAGTGTCAGCCTCATTACTATCCCTGAGCCTGACAGAAGAGGGACAGAAAGCAGCCCTGGACAGCAGAGGCCTGATGAAAGAACACTCAGGGTGATACATCCGATGATGATGCTCTCTTGTGCGTACATCTAGACGGAGGGGTCCTCTTCTAGCTTCCTTTGTGTTGCTAGGATAAAACACTCTCACCAAAAGCAACTTGGGTTGGAAACAGTTGATCTGTCTTACACTTCCAGGTCACAATCCATCACTGAGGAAAGTAGGAACTTAAGCAGGAACTCAAGAATCTGTAAAGGAATGCTCCTTGCTGGCTCACTTCCAGGCTTGCTCCCAGGCTCATGCTCAGCTAGCTTCCTCATATAGCCCAGACCTGTCATGAGATGGTGATTCCCAGAGTGAACTAGGCAATCCCCCATCTATCAAGGCAATCCCTCACAGACATGGGTATAGGCCAATAGGACCCGAGGCAATCTCTCAGCTGAGATTCCCTCAGATAACTATAGGTGGTGCCAAGCTCACAGCTGAAGCTTTAGCAAGAACCAACTGTGCTCTCAACATTCTGACAGGTCAATATGTAACAGAACCAAAGACAATCCTCTGAGAGGCACTGTTCATAGTGAATTTGTTGCTGATTAAATAAATGCTGAAGAGAGAGAGAGAAAAATAAACAGACAAAACAGACTGGCTTGGTTGGATGAGATGCCTCTGAGGACCCTGTCACCATGCCTTTGCCCTAGCTCATTAGTGACTAGTCTCTTATGCATTTCAGGCTCTTTCACACTCAGAAAAGGAAGGGAAACTCCCTAAACCATCAAATCTAGGGCAATTCTATTTGAAAAGGGCTCAGAAGTATAGCTATTTTAAGACACAGTAATGGGATTCCTCTCTGAAAGCAAGGGGTTATGTCTAGCCCTTGTCCCATAGCCCAGAGCAGGAGCTGGTCAGAGCTATCCAAACAGCTGTCACAACACACCTGCAATTCAGTGACAGTGAGTGACACTCCTCTACCTACACCTGGAAGCATTTCTTCACATCACCCACCTACACACACACACACACACACACACACACACACACACACACACACACACAGCACAGCTCAAGAACTGGTCTGCAAACACTACCACGGATATGTGAGCACTTCCCAGGGAAATTGATCTCCAGTTATATTAAGAATTACTAGGAAATTGTCCAAAAAAAAAAAAAACAAGTTAACTCTGATTTTTAGACACATTATATGATTTTTCTTTTAAAGGAAAATCTGCAAGAAGAAAAAAGAAAAAAAATAGTATTGCGCCCCCCCCCCACTTTCTTAAAAGGCTTAGTCCATTTGTAATTATTTATTTTCCTGATGGAATAGAAATTCCACAGGGACCATTTGCTATCTGGACCCTAGTTTTTAATGTCTAAAGATCTGACAGATGGATAAATAAGTGAATGCCTAAGCAGACAAGACGCATGTGCGCGCGCGCGCGCGCACACACACACACACACACACACACACACACACACACACACACACACACACACTGTCCTATTAAAACTGAAAACACCCTCAGGGTGCATATCAAACAGAACAGGTTCAAAAGCCAGCTTCGGAATCCGAGTCTCTTCTTGTCCCCTCCCTATCTAGCTTTGATGCCTTTGTATGCCTTCTATGTCTAGGCTACACTGAGCTGAGCTAAACATTCTGCAAAGGTCAATAAGATTATCTGAGAACATTAAACCATTTTGGAGCCAATGCTTAATAGAGATTAGTGGTCTGCTTGCTTTCTGTAAAAAACAGAACTCCAAAAGCTCTTCTTGCACTGCAGCACCTTGGGGGAGCTTCACATCTGCTAACCCACCATACTGCTTTCTTTGAGCCAGGGCCTGCCAGGAAGAGTGTGATGCACCTTAGCTAATGGTACAACCTAACAGGCTTGTCTCCCAAGTGCTAAGAGACTCTTGCCTTTTCATGACAACCAATGCTACCCTCCCTGCCTAAAAGCAATTCAGAAGCAGGGGAGGCCCCTGGCTTGACACTTGACATAGCTGACAAAAAAAAAAAATTACCTGAAATGTCCTTTGCTACCCTGGGTTTACAACAGATGGCTGAATAGCCTGAAGCAAACTGCAGTGAATGACTGCTAACCCCACCCTCATCCAAACCCCTCTAGCAAGCCAGCCTGGCTTCTCTGGTGATTCTGCCTCTGATAAGTGACTAAGCAGGGAAGTAACATTTCTCTCCTCCTCAGAAGGCTGATGGGATGAGAGATTCTCTGCCCTTCACTATGATGTCTAGTGAGGACTCCGCTCTTCCACAGGAAGTCCAGTGGTGTCAGCTGTTTCCCCAGTGCTGTCACCAACGGTGCTGTCAGTGAGAAGCCACCTGCCTGAAGCAGCCACTGTAGAGGAATGTCCAGCTCCAAGGCCTGGTCTTTGCAGCTCAGCCACCAAACGATGCCTGCTTCTCTCAGAGCTATTACTTCAACTGACTTAGCCTAAATCTTGTCATACTTTTAGCTGGCAAGTCAGTTGAAACAGACAGACAAGTAGACAGACAGGCAGGCAGGCAGGCAGATGGGTTTTTGGTGGGGCTGAACCCAGGTTTCCTGCACTCACTACCACAGCCAAGTCACAGCTCAGACCCTTTTATTTTCTGACAAGACAGCACTATGTTGAAGGGACCAGTTCCCCATTTCGGCAGCCCTAACAGCCAAACATGTATTTGTCTGACCTTGTCTTAGTCACTAAGGTCAGATGCCTGCCCATTTCAACAGCCATAACAGCTGAACACGTGCTTGTCTGACCTTGTCCTAGTCACTAGAAAGTCAGATCCCTGCCTCGTGGCAAGGAACCAATCAGAAGTTAGCTGGTGGCGCTATGCTTTATGGCTCTGGGTGTGCTTTAGGACAAGTGCACAGCAATGACACACAGAGCATAGAAACCACCCTGGGAGGGCCTATGGGCCTATTGGGTCATAAAAACCAGTTGGCCAATCAACACAGGGCAAGCCCTCCTAGACACTCCCCTTACGCCGTCCTACAAGGTCTCTAGGCAGCTGGTTCGAGCTGTTTTTTCTAGCCATCCGCCATGGTGGATGGATGAAAGACCCGAGCTAACATGGGGTTAGCTTGTTAAACAACAATAAAGCCTCATGCAGTTTGCATCAAGATTTCGAATCTGCCTGGTGATTGGGGTGACAGAGGTCCTGGGCTGAGACCCAGAGGCCTGAGCTTTCTGGGGGTCTTACATTGTTGCTCAAGCTGACCTTGAACTTGCAACACTTTTATTGCAGTCTTCTGAGTAAATGTTACATGTATGCAGCTGGTAAAATACTTTCTTTCCTTTTTTTTTTTTGAGACAGGGTTTCCTGTGTAGTCCTGGCTGTCCTAGAACTCACTGTGTAAACCAGGCTGGCCTTGAACTCAAGACATCCACCGCCTCTGCCTCCAGTGCTGAGATTAAAGGTGTGCATCACCACCCAGCAATGTTTTCATTCTTAATGGGATTGTTGCTGCCACCCAGGGAGATCAGAAAAAAGACAGGTGAGTTTATTCTAAGACCAGCCACACCCAAGGACTCCTGGGACAGGAAGGCTGGGAGTGAGGGGGGGGGGGAAGGGAGGGAGGGGAAGAACAGCATCACCAGAAAGGGGTGGGGGAGGAAAGAGGTCCACAAGGTGGCGGCGGCGATGATGAGTGGGACAGCAGTGCGAGGACCAGTGAATACAAAGTCAAGGCAGGTTGGTCAACATTAGACAGCAGCAGGGTCAGGAGCTGCTCCTGCTTACAAGTTCTCAGGAAGATGCTTGAGTACACTTATTTGGCTTTGAACACTACAGATGGGAGGAACCCTTGGAGTGTCTGGTCTGTAGAGCACAGAGAAGTATGAGAGTATAAGGAAAGAAGAAGAAAGGCTTCAAAGGTAAGCAGGCCCAGACGCCTGAGTCAAAGGGCACTTCCTTGTATTTTGGTAAAGTAAAATGTGGAAATGAGTCAGGACGCAATCCACAGATTGGGACCATGCAAGCCTCTCATTAGTTGTACCCAGTGGACAGCCAGAATTCCAGAGGATGAGGCCAGAGCCTGAGAGTCCTGCTTCCAACCCACCTCCCCAAAACAGGCTTTAATAATCTAAATGAGCTGTCCAGCCCCAATCTCTTGGAAGGCATTTCCTGTAGATTCTACAGTGTAAAAGGTATTGACTTGGCTCTGGGATCCCCAGTGGAACTGATTTCTCCCCCTGGTTTTCCATATCAACACATCACCACAGGTTAAGATAGAGAAGGCAAGGGCTGACTGGGGATTCTTTGTGAGGGGCACCATTTACTGTGAAAAGGAGAATTGACAGATGACTGGAAAAGCATACCTGTGCCCTCCCTCTCCCTCCATTCACAGAAGCAGGGAAAATAAACTAGAGGACATGCATCATTGCTCAGGTG
This sequence comes from Cricetulus griseus, assembly GCF_003668045.3. Lineage (NCBI taxonomy): Eukaryota > Metazoa > Chordata > Mammalia > Rodentia > Cricetidae > Cricetulus > Cricetulus griseus. Next base: position 105,263,330 of record NC_048598.1, on the reverse strand, counting down.
ATCTCAGTCAGTGGCAGATGAGATCAGATTTGGGAGCCTCTTTGTGCCAAAGCCACCAAGCTATGCAAACCTTGGATGTTTGTTGTGGTCTTTGGTGGGCCGTGCTGAGCTGAACGAGTGAACACTGGAGCAAAGCGGGCCTTTCTTCTCAAAGAGTTTAATACCATTTGGAATCTAGGTAGGGATTTATTTTCAACAAATACAAAAATGAGTGTATGCAGTAGACCCCTTCTGAGAGCTACACCTCAAGGTTTAAAGATCTTGAAGATGGAGAGAAGACAGCTCCAATGTTCACTTTGTCAGAGGCTGGGACTTATGTCCCCTCTGTCAGTTAAAGCACTACTGGACTATGCTCCTAGAGGAAGAGGACGGCCTCCAGGGGCCTCCCATGCAAAGCCTAGGGGCTACAGAGAAACCAGATACCTACTGTTGGTCTTCATGCACATCTATCCTGCAGCACAATGTCAAAACAAGGACAACTGAAGAAATGTGTTTCTCACAAGAATGACACAAAAGGAAAACAGACGTCAATGCATTAGAGAGCCATTCCTTGCATCCACGTTCCACAACCCTTCCAACCTTCCCAAAGGCAGTGGGGAGAAAGGGTCCTGGCAGTCACCATGTGCATAAAGCTCTTGGGATGGGAAAATCCACTTTTCTGAACTGTTGAACCATTGAAAGGGATTCTGTGTGCTGGAGTTTCCTTGATGAAGTGGAGAGGAAGTGCCATTCATGTAGAGAAGGGCATCTAAGACATAGCTCTACCAGAGCCACTAGCCCTGTCTTGGAGCTCCCTACTTGGAACTCATACTCACCCAAGTGTCCTCTCCCCTCTTCTCCCACCTTCAAACCTCACAGGAAGTCAGGGGAGTCAGGAAGAGAGGACACAAAAAGGACCAGGGCTCATTATTTTTTAAGAAACATTCCACTTGTAGCACATAGAGAGTGTGTGTATGAGTGTGTGTGTGTGTGTGTGTGTGTGTGTGTGTGTGTGTGTGTGATATTCCTCTGTTGCACTCTAACTTTGTTTTTTGAGACACAATCACTGAATTTGGAGCTTACTATTGAGGCTAGACTGGCTGGCCAGCTATAGCGCCCCTATAAGTCTATAAGAGACAGGGGATCCACCTGTCTCCACTCCCCAGCACTGAGATTATAGGCAAGACTGTTGTACCTGGTTTTATGTGCAGATTTTATCCTCATGCTTGTGGGGCAAGCATTTTACTTGCTGACCTATCTTCTCAGTTCTCTAACTCGTATTTAAAATCATCTATTCTGACGACTGAACCAGAGACAGCACATTAAAAGACTATTTTCCTTCTTAGGAAGTAGATTTAAAAAAACGACAATGACAAAGAAAGCTTACCCATTTTTGAAATAGAGGACATGTGCTCTCTGAAGTCCTGTTTCTAGGAAAAAACCTAGTTCTTGATCGTGGGGAGCAGGGCCAGGCTTAGGGCTTCTGTTCTGAATATTAGTTAGTATTACCTAGAAGGGGAGAGAATTGGAAAACTAATCAAATACAGATCAATGCCTACTTCCTTCAAACCCTAGCTCCAAACACGCTGTAAGACTTGAACAACCAACATCGTCCAGCAAAGACAGGTACAGGGTCTGAGAGCAAGCATCAGCATCAAAGGATGCCTTCTACCACAGGGGCAGCTGGGCAGCCCTGCAACAGGCTGGCTCTGAGAGCCCAGAGCATGGTATCAGCAGAATCGTCAAACAGGAGTCTCTGCTAAATGCCAAGATGTTACCAGGGAGGCTGAGGGAATTAGGTCTTAGCAAAGAGCAGAAAGTTACTGTCTACCAATGGCTCTGGTCAGGTGGGTGGGCGGGCAGGCAGGCATACTCCTCCACCAAGAGTCAACAAGTGACACAACTGACACTAACTGTGGAATTCACCAAAAGACAAACTGCACGCTGCAGGGCTCAGGTCAGGAGACTGAATGGAGCTCATTTATCTTCAAAGAAAGAGGTGAAGAAATAACCCTCACTCCCTTTCCCCCTAAGCATGGCCTTGTGACACGGATACCTTGTGCCACAGATAACCAGGTTGAGATTAAAATCTTTAGTTCTGACAAAACAGAACAGGAAAGGCTGCCAACTCATCAAGTGAGAGACTTGTGATCTGGGTACAGAGTGAACTGTAAACACACATCAGCAAACAAAGCATGTCTCAGAGAGACAGACTCACCGCCACCGCACACTTGAGAAGCACACAGGTGCTCGGCAGACATGCCGCTCACAGTTCCTAGAAGACAGCAGCTCCATAAAAGATGCAAACCCACATATCCTAAAGGTTTTGAAACTACTCTCCAAAGGCGAATGAGGCAACTGCTGGCTCTAATCTACAAACTTTCTTCCAGGTACAAAGGAAAGAACGCACCACATGGAGAGCCAGCTGTTGGAGAACAAAATCCAGATGGTTGCATCTACACTACATCCCAGCCCCTTATCCAAAGTCCCTGGCTCCTTTCCACCTCTGTAGTGGTCCTTCCTGCAGGGACAGGCATGGCACCTCCACTCCACTGCAGGTTCCTCCTCCTTGTGTATGTCAAGTCATAGGCTCACACAGATGCATAGCGTCATGTCCTGAGTACTTAGCTTCTGTCTGTCTTGAGAGAACAGCAACCATTTCTATGAGTTTAAAAGCTCACTGGCATGTGACCAACTCCCCAGGTTAGTCACCGATCCAGGTCTTCCTTTGGTTTCCAGACTCAAGGAACAACTGTGCAACTTGGAGGTCCAACACTGAAACTTTCCAAATTACCCTTCATGTTCTTTTGGCAATGGCCTTTACTTTTGAAATGCTATATTATTCAAAAGTAAAAATAATTCAGTACAATCCAAAGGTAATTAAAAACTGCCTTACAGCCGGGCAGTGGTGGTGCACTCCTTTAATCCCAGCACTCGGGAGGCAGAGGCAGGCACATCTCTGTGAACCAGCCCGATCTACAAGAGCTAGTTCCAGGACAGCCTCCAAAGCCACAGAGAAACCCTGTCTCGAAAAAACAACAACAACAAAAAAAAACAAAACTGCCTTACAATTCTACCATAAAGTTATAACCCACGTAACACCTGCTGAGTAACAATACACACATCTCCACACACATATGTATTAAGTAAAGACACAATCATTTTACCTAAGAGGCCATCTTATAAATGCTAGCTTTCATAACTTGACAGAAGTAACTGAAGTAGTCATGGAATCAGAACTTTCTTTCCCAGTAGTGGGGGATCCAGATAAGCACTCCACCACCAAGTTACATTTCCTGCCTCAGAAAAATAATTTTGTTCACTTAATTCATTAAAAGTTCCACTAAAGTTAAACACTAAGTTTATTGTATCTATATGTACATTAGTATGTGTGTATAAAAACTATATACAAGGGAAAAGGGTAGATAATTATTTTTCACCTTTATATTTCAACTTTATATGGTAACTAATGGCAAATGGTACAGATGGTGAGATTAGTATATTCATGCTTTCTATTTTGATTTTTTCTTCATCTATTTTTATTATATTGCTATTTTTAGATTTAAGATTCCCAGTTTGTTATGTCACCATTTTTATATTGCTATGTAAATGTTTGATTGAGATAGATGGATAGATTGGTAGAGATAGTTGGATAGATGGATGGATTGAGAGATGGATGGACAGATAGATAGATAAATAGATAGACAGATAGGTCTATCTATCTATATAGATGGATAGATGACAGGTAGATGATAGTTGGGTGCCCATTTTTTTTGTTGCTTTGGCTGATTTTGGTGATGAAGATTGAAACCAGGTCCTTGCTTGCTTTACCACCAAGCAGCACTCATTCCTAAGTGCAGAGGTGACAACTGTGGCTTTATAGTAAGTTCAGAGGGTAGGAATGTATGCAGGGTTAGGACATACAGGTCTTTCAACTTGATTCATCAATTTCAAGACTTGTTTTGGCTGTTCTGGGTCACCTGAAATTTCACAGATTTCTGAACCAGCTTGTTATTTTTGTTTTTCTTCTTCAAAAAAGTAGATATTACTGAATTGACTTTGTGGATCAGTGTCCAGAAAGCTATCATTTTAACAGATTGAGCACTTCAACTCATGAGCATGAGATATCTTTTCAAATACTGAGGATTCCCTTTCTATTTAACCCCCCTTTTTTTCTTTTAGCTCATGTGTTTTTGTTACATACATTCCTAAGGATTTTAATCTTTTGTATTAGTGGAATGCTCTAATTTTAATTTTAGAATTTCTTGTTAGTGTATAGAAACATGTGACTTTGTGTACTAATCTTTTCATCCTATAACAATGCTGAATTAGTTTATTAGTTCCAACAGATTTGTGTACATGGATTTTATGTGTATATAATTGCATCATCTGACAGGGAATTTCTTTTTCTTCTTTCTTTCTTTTTTTTTTTTTTTTCAAGACAGGCTTTGGAGCCTGTTCTGGCACTCGTTCTGTAGACCAGGCTAGCTTTGGAACTCACAGAGCTCCAGCTGCCTCTGCCTCCTGAGTGCTGGGATTAAAGGCGTGCACCACCAACGCCCAGCCCCTGACAGGGAATTTCTAATCTAGATGTCCTTTATTGCTTTTGCTGGCCTAAACACACTGGGAAGAATTCCTAGTAACATATCATACAGACGTAATTAAGAAATTAGTTTTCCTGTTTCTGATTTTAGGGGAATACATTCTATTCCTAGGCTGAGTAAGTTCCCACCCATTTCTAGACCGTTGGCCATCTTTTCTCATTAACCCTGGGAGGGTGTTGGGTTTATTCAAATGCTCTCTTTGAATCTGTTGAAATGATTACGGTTTCTTTATGCCACCATGCTTCATTCCATTAAGATGATAAACCATCTTCCTAAACTGTACATCTCTTAGTCATGGCATATAATCCTTCTTAGAGAAACTCCTCAACTTCCCACAGGTTAATCTTGATAAATGTATCATAAATTGGAAGATCATTTAATACCCCTAACGGGACATCACAACTTGGCCTAATCTCCCTTAAACATGGCTCTAAATACTTACAATAACCTACAGTTGGGCAAAACCTTCTAACTCAAATTTATTTTGTAATAAAGTACTGACTAGCTCATGTAATGTACCGAATGCCTGTACACAAAATATGCTGGCAATGTAGTATAGAGGGCACTTGGGTGTCATCTCTTCCTGGAGCTGATATTAATTTCACACTGGCCCAACACCGTTCTCTGGCTTTAAAGTGCTCTTCCCACACCAAAGTGCTCCTCATGCTGGCTGAGAGCCTGGGTCCTCTTGAGGTGTCAAGGTTCCTAAGGGTGTGTTCTGCAGCTTCTTCATTAGGGCACCCTGATGCTCAGATTGTAGGGTCCCCCCAAAACCACCATGGAGTCCAAACTCATCTGCAAAAGCAAAGAGGCTTTATTCAAGCTCGAGTTTGGACCCTCCATGTGTCCCATGCAGCAGTAAGACCAGAAAGTGCCAAACCTGGGTGGGGTAAGTTGTTTTTGTTTTTTTGGTTTTTGTTTTTAAATCATAATAGAGGTTGGGGTGAGGGGATTTCTAAGGTTCAGGACCCCTAATTGGCTGACATTTGTCTAAGGATGTTTTGATGAAAGGTGATGGGTATGATCTGGTCTAAGGGACACCTGATCTCTGGTGATTCTACCTACAATGGTTGGAACATTCACATTTTCTTTGAAATATTAGGTATTTTCCCTTTGGATGCTGATTGGTCTGTTACTGGGGTGATGCCTGGGTGGTCTTTCCTGGAACCAGGTACAGCCTGAAACTTAGGCCTACTCTTTGACCTGGCTTCCATTGAGCCTGTCATGGCAGCAATATAGCCAAGCTGTCCTGTGCTCCACACCAAGCTGCCAAATGTGGCCACCATGTGGCTGAAACCACCAAATTCTGCTGCTTTCAGGGGCTGGAACTTGCTCCCTCTTTCAATTACATCTGCATCAGCCTTCTGTTGTTGATTTTCTTCATTGCTTAAGCCAGTGGTTCTCAACCTTCCTAATGTGACCCTTTGATATGGTTCCCCATAAAATTACTTTTGTTGCTATTACATAATTGCAATTTTGCTATTGTTATGAACTGTAATGTAAGTATCTGAGCTTTCCAATGGTCTTAGACCATGCATGTGAAAGTATCATTTGACCTCTAAAGGAGTTGTGACCCACAGGTTGAGAACCACAGGCTTAAGCTTTTCTTTAATCCCTTTTTACAATTTGGAAGCTTAGCTGGATGAGGTCTTGCCCTGAGGTCACCACTCCCTTTATTCCATCTAGCATCAGGCTTTTCTTTAACCTTTTTATCTCCTTGAGCACTGGCCTTGGCTCCATTACACTTCCTGGCTCTCACTTTTCCCCCCAAACTGTACATTTTTAAAATTTCAATTATAGAGCTGCATAAGACTGACCACTAATAATCATAAGACATAGACCACAGTAGGCTGCCTTGAGATCTCCTCTGCCAAGGCCATTAATCTAAAGTCTTTTCAATTTAGCCTCAGACAGATTTTTTTTTTTTTTTTGGACAAGGGCAGAAAACAGCTACATTCTTCTCCAAGATATCACAAGAACAGTCTCTAGGCTACTTACTAGTATTCTCCTCTGAAACCTCTTGAGCCAGGCACCATAATCTACATTGCTCTCAGCACCACTGTCTTCCACACTTCTAGTAAATGTTCCATTAAGCACCACTTAAAGCATTCAACTGCTCTTCTAGTCCAAACTCTCAAAGTCTACACTCTGCCAACAAGCAGCATGATCAGACCTGTCACAGCAACACCCCATGCCCTGGTACCAAGTTCTGTCTTAGTGTTGTATTGCTATGAAGAGACACCATGACCACAGCAACTCTTATAAGGAAAAACATTTTATTGGGGCTTGCTTAGAGTTTCAGAGGTTTAGTCCATTCTCATCAAGACCAGGGATGGGGTGGAGTACATGGTGGCATGTAGGCAGACATGGTGCTGGAGCAGTAGCTGAGAGTTCTACACCTGGATCCACAGGCAGGCAGCAGGAAGACAGCCACCAGGATTAGAGTGGGCTCTTTGCAACTTCAAAATCCAACCTCAGTGGCCAACAAGGCCATAACTCCTAAGCCTTTCAAATAGTGCCACTCCCTGGTGACCAAATATTAAATCTATGCACTTATGAGGGCCATTCTCATTCAAACTACCACAAAAAGGCATTGAAATTTGCAACAAAAAATTTAATCATATCTACTATATGATACCCAAACCCTAATCTTAATTTGTGAATTCATTCTTTTTAAATATGGAAGAATAAAAAACTTTTGAAGTCTTAGATGGGGATTACTCCAACATTAAAGCTTTAATAATAATAAAACCCTGTGGATGGGGCTGGAGATATGGCTCAGGGGTTAAGAGCACTGACTGTTCTTCCAGAGGTTCTGAGTTCAATTCCCAGCAACCACATGGTGGCTCACAACCATCTGTAATGTGATCTGGTGCCCTCTTCTGGCATGCACTGTATACATGATAAATAAATAAATCTTAAAAAAAAAAACAAAACTCTGTGGTTAAAAGTATGCATTACTCTTGCAGAAGACCCAAGTTTGCTTCCCAGAGCCCATGTCTTACAGCTCACAACTTGCCTGTATCTTCAACTCCTCTTTTCTGGCCTCTATATGCATTGTACTCACATGTACAAACCCACACACAGATAAAAGACACATAATTAAAAACAAAAATAAATTAAAACAAAATACAATAGATACAACAAAAGATTACAGAGCAATACGAAGAACCAATGCATGCTGCAACACAAACAGATCTTGAGAACATTACGCTAAGTCAAAGAAGCCAGTCACTGTAGATTACATGTTACACAACGTCACACGAAATGTTCAGAACATGCACATTTACAGAAGCAGAAAGCTTAGCAAGAGTTCAGCACTGTGAGAACAGATGCCATGGGGAGTGACTCCTGGCAGGTACAAGGCTTCCTTTTAGATTGATGAAAATATCCTGGGATTAAATACTGGAGATGCTCATGGTTAACAAGAATGGTAAAAATATCCCCACTTCTGGGAATTCACCCCTAGGAAATAATAGTGTAAAGCAAGGGAGAAGCAGCCTGGAGGACATTTCCAAGTTAGACCCAATAATAAGTTATCACCTGAAATAATATACAACCATGAAATTGATGTAAAGTTAAATACTAAAGTAAAAATAAGGCTGATAGAAAATGCTTTACTGGCCAGGAGTTGTTGGCTCACACCTTTAATCTCAGCACTCAGGAGACAGAGGACAGGCAGATCTCTGAGTTCAAGGCCAACTTGGTCTACAGAGAGAGTTCCAGGAAAGCCAGGGATACACAGAGAAATCCTGTCTCAAAAAATCAAGAAAAGCAAGAAAATGCTTTACTGTTCTGAAGGCAAAGGCATTACAACAACACATGGAAGTGAACATAAGTGACTGTTTCCTTCTGGTTACTGGGCTTTTCTGGAGTTAAGAATGCTGTTGAGGGCAGGTCCAGGCAGTCAGATGTCAGGCTCAAAACCAGAGGTGCAAGAGTAACCAGTTCACCTCTGGATGTTTCCATAAGGAAGTGTTTGTGTACTGGCCTATGCTCTGAGCTGTAGTGAAATGATGGAAACCGAGCAGGCAGGACATTGTCTCTTGACTGTCTTGAATTTGAAAGCCACTTCAGTGGCCCTTGACTCAAGCCCTGCCTCTCTCAGCAGCAGCACCTAGCTTGAATCAGGACACACAGTGACCTTAATCTGATCCAGCTCTGGGCCACTCAAGTTCCCTCGCATGGCAGACATTGTAACTCTCAAGTCGTGACCTGAGGTCTCTGAGCAGCTAAATGAGAAGAAGGAATTTGGGCTGGGATCTGCAATAGTTGAGCACCTGGTGTTTCTTCTTGGAACTTTAGCACTAAAATGCCCATAAACAGTTATAGATGCCCTGCAGTTTAGCTTTAGCTTCTTTTCCAAAACTGGGTGTGAAGAAGTGAATGGTCAGCAGAAGGTAGAGTTCCACCCTGGCCCTGCTCCTGCTCTAGAATGCTACCACCAGCTGGCCAGGCGGTGTATGCAAAGCCCGGACACAGGATGATCTCATGTGCCAAAAGCAGGGCTCAGGTTATGACAGCAAGGATGAGATCATCTTTATCCATATCACTGCACCACCAGAAGTGCCTTACAGAGCAGAAACCTTTATTTACTGTTGGCATGCTGCCACTATCTGAATATAAACTAATCAAGGCTACCCTATGTCACTGTTAATGCTATTTGCTCCTATTTGATGAGTCTGATCAAATTATTTTACACACGGTATTTGCTGTATTTTATTCTCTTTCAGAAAACAAACTATCAGAGAACATCATTGGTCCATATCTCCTAACTTGACAAGGACAACCCTAAACAAACACTGAACACACAGTTTTCATTGACTCATCTCCCTTGACCCTGCCTCCACATTTGAGACCAACACCTAGCATGCTATCTGAAAGCCTTTGAAGTTAGACAACTCCAGGCTGGGCATTGGTGGCGCACGCCTTTAATGCCACTTTAATCTGCACTCGGGAGGCAGATCTCTGTGAGTTCGAGGTCAGCCTGGCCTACAGAGCAAGTGCCAGGATAGGCTCCAAAGCTACACAGAGAAACCCTGTCTCAAACGAATAAAAACAAAACAAAAACAATTAGACAACTCCAGTCCCACTAGTTCTGCTATGAAAACAGAAAAATGAATCACAAGAAATAAATGAACAGGTCAAGATCCATCTGGGTGTGAAGAACAATCCAGAACCCAGGAACAGGAAGAGCAGGCTTCATAACAGACAGGGTAATCCCATGACTCCAAAAGGATACTTCATAAACTTGTCCCCACATTCCTAACAAGACAACGTACTTGTAGTAGTCCAGACTTTCATCTAAACACCTGGATCTTTTAAGGGCTGTAGTGAACAGGATGCTAATATTTGTTGTGTGCTAACAATGCACTGAGAAATACTATATGGCGTTACCGAGGCTATTTATAGATGAGGTTCCTGAACACAGAGAGGCTAGGTGACATGCCTTACTGTTTTACAGCTAAGCAGAGTCTTGACCAGGATTCCAGTACCAGCTCCATTGTACTGCTCTGTTGCCTCTCCAGGCTTAAGCTAGCAGACTCAAGAGGAAGTGTCATTCACTGCCCCTCTGTACAGCTCCTACATGGGTAAACAAAAAGACCAGCTACAGGGGGATTCAGAGGATGGTGGAGCCTCAGATTAGGAGAAACATTGGCCACTACACTACAAAAGCCTCAAGAGTTCTCCCTAAACTTTATTTTTGTTAATGAATGAACTTAAGAGCCAATGTTCCTTAAAAAATGCCAATAAATCCTGGCAAACAGCAGCTTCCTCACCTCAGAGAGGCAGGAGGGCAGGAGAAGCCACTGTATGCTGCCTCTGGCCAGTGACTTCCTGGGACAGCTTGAAGATAAGACACTTTTTTGTCCCAGGCTTGCCAGGCTTTTAACCTTTCTGAGCCAATTCCTGTTTTCCCTCCAGTATAATTCTTTAACAGTTCAAAATCAACACATTTGAGTTTGAATTTTAAAAACAAATAAGGTCTATGAATCCCTGCACTTCCACGAAGTCCAGTTCCCCCAGTTTCTAGACTGTCCAACATAAAATGTCTTGCATATCTACTGCAGTCAAACAAAACAGGTGTTCGGCTCAGTCGGCCTCTCTCCTTGCTCAAGCCTGGGCAGATCCAAAGTTCCCATAAAGGGAAGATCAGAGCGAGAAAGAGCCATGCAGAAAGGCTGGGCTCTGATGGAGGCAGGAGACAGTGCTGTGGCTCTGGAAGCTGAGGTTCTCCAAGTCCAATACCTCGGAGTGCTTTCCACAAGTGAGGGTGTGTGGGGTGGGAGGCTAACAGTTCAACACGACCACACAGTGGCCTGGAGATGAACTGGGTGTCAGGAAAGAGCTGATTTCTAACTGGCCAAACTTGCTGGGTGTCCTGAGGGCCTTAATTTTCTTTTCAAAATCTAACTCCTATGATCCCTAAAACCAAAAGCAGAAGGAAGTGGTGAAGAGGGAAGAAGGGAAGTTTCTTTTGAATTCCATGACTTTGGATTTCCTTGATGTCCTGCTGAAGAACTCAGCAGTAACCAGGGAGTTATTACATTGCCACTTCCTGTATCACTGCACACACACGTGACAGATGAGTCCCTTTCTCCCTGTCAGGGAAGGGCAGCTCCAAAGTGGACAACTAGACAGTAAGCTGAGAAATACAGGTCTCTGAGTGTGGTCAGAAGCAGAGCTTAGCTAGGATGAACTGAGTTTTCCACGTGATGCCATGACAGGCTGGTGGGGGAGGAACACAGATTTCAAAATAAGCTGCATGACCATTTCCCTGACAATCAATGATGAAAACAACAACTGCAGAACCTTCCAATGGAACAGTATACTGGCCAGAGAGCCATATCAGCCTGATCTCCCCAACCCTGATCTTATAGTCATGGCTAGGTAGGCCCGGGTCAAATGATTCTCCACAGTTGCCACCCACTCCTCAGTTTCTGCTTTCCCTGCTCAGAGACAATTCTGACTCTCTCCACATCCACCAATACACTGTAAAATGATTTACATAAGAATCACTTCCTATCTGTACATGTGGGAAGGGGAGGAGGCTTAGGTAGTCCCTCTATGGCTGTGATCATGGAAAAACGAGGCTTAGAAATTCATGGGAAGCACACCTTCTGATCAATGTTCAAGTCTTACAAGGTTGGTTATCATGTCAAACAATCTCACAGGTGCATATCTGGACCCGAGAGGTTTGGTTAGACCCCAGGAAAGTGCTACAGAAGAAACTAGCGTTGTTGTCATTACAAATCAGTGACACCAAGAATCTAATATGCTCCAAATCTAGAGTAAGTGTCTTTATCCACATGACCTTATAGAGTTCTTGTAAGAACTTCATGAGGTAGGACAGTTTTTATGATAATTTTATAGATGGGAAAACCGAGGCTGAGCTGTGAAGGAGCTTAGTAAAGAACAGACTGGAAAGACAGGGATCCTTCTGAACAGGCAAGATGCCCTCCTGTCCTGGGCCCCATCCCTGATTGCATCCCTGACACCATCCCTGACCCCATCCTTGACCCCATCCCTGGCCCATCCCTGACTTCAGTCCCTGATCCCATTCCTGACCCCATCCTTGACCCCATCCCTGGCCCCATCCTTGACCTCATCCCTGACCCCATCCTTGACCCCTTCCCTGACCCCATCCTTGATCCCTTCCCTGACCCCATCCTTGACCCCTTCCCTGACCCCATCCTTGACCCCATTCCTGACCCCATCCTTGACCCCATCCTGACCCCATTCCTGACCCCATCCCTGGCCCCATCCTTGACCCCATCCCTGGCCCCATCCTTGACCCCTTCCCTGACCCCATCCTTGACCCCATCCCTGGCCCCATCCTTGACCCCATCCTTGACCCCATCCCTAGCCCCATCCTTGACTCCATCCCTGGCCTCATCCTTGGCCCCATCCCTGGCCCCATCCCTGACTTCAGTCCCTGACCCCATCCCTGACCCCTTCCCTACCCTCCCTGGCCCCATCCCTGACCCCATCCCTACCCTCCCTGGCCCCATTCCTGACCCCATCCAGCCTCCAGCCTCCTCTGCTCACTCAGTCTCTGCTTGTCAGTTGCCATTTTTCCTTCCCCTGCCATAGAGGAAACACTTGACTGCTAGGACTTCCCAGACAGTCTCAGGAAGCAGTCTCTGCTCCAAACAGAGTAGTTAAGTCCCTGGCAGGCTTATGCCATGCTATCAATGTAAAGCTGCTCAAACTCCAGCTGAATACCTACTGGTGGGAAGGGCATGCAAAGGTGTACGAATCTCAATCCAGAAAAACAAGAGTGATTGTCCAATTTCAGAGGTATGGACAGCCCATCCTGTTGTATCTGCAATACACCCCCACCCACTTATTTTCATAGATACCACACCTATGACCATTTTCTCTATAACATTCAGGAATGCAAGCAGAACTTGTAGCCAGAGGCAGACAAGTCAAAGGTGTTCCAGAGGTAGGCTACAATTGTACACACTTGGATTTGGGAGTGGAGTCAAGGGGAGGAACTAGCTGGAATAAACACATGGTTCTTACCCTTTCTATCTCCTGGAGGTACAAGAGTGCGATGTCCCCAGCTTTCTCATAGCAGGTGATGACATCCTGTTCCCGGTCCACATGGAGATTACTGGTAGAGGACGAAACAGGCAGCTTCTCTAAACAAAGTCCTAAGAGCAAAGCAAACACACAGAAACTGGATCAGGTGGTTTTCGTGGGACTCAATTTTAGGTATCGCTCTAGGGGGCCAGAAAATGGTTTGTGCCATAAGAGGCTATGGGAGAAGTAGATCCTCCAGCCTGTCCTCCATTTTTTGAGTCAGGGTCTCACTATGTAGTACTGGCTGGTCTAGAACTCCCTAAGTAGACCAAGATGGCCTCGAACTGGCAAAAATTCACTTGCCTCTCTCCCTCTGCTACTTAATTAAAGACATGTGACACCACACCCTGATTGTCCTCTCTTAAGGACAAGCAGAGCATCAGAGTGAAGCCCCAGAAGGCATACTTACAGCTGCAGAAGAGGCTACTCACAACGCACAGCCGTCTGCTTCAGCTTGATTCAGTTTGAACTATGAGGGCCCTTTACCGTGAGCCCTTCCAGTGCTGAAGAGTATGGTGTCATTGATATGTCAGCCTGCCCACACATTTTGGGTGTCTGCAGGGTGTTTCTGATAGGGTTTACACTTGGGTTGGTAAGCTGAGTTAAGTGGGCAGGCCTCCTCTAGTCACCTGGATGGAACAGCACAACAGCTAAGAGAGAAAAGCATGGCCTTTCCTGGCTGAACAGCGGCACTGGCTCCTCTTGGCCTGGGGCCTGCTGGCTCTCAGACTGAAACCCATGCTTCTGGGTCTTCGAGTTCCCAGGACTTCAGACTGGACTGGAAGTACACCAGCAGCTCCCCTGGGGTTACAGCAGTCAACTAAAGGACTTACCTCCTACTCACCCTGTCCCAGGAGGTTCCTGACTAATACAAAGACTCCCTCAACGATGCCCAAAGCTCTTCCACAATTTTTAAAAATAAGCAAAACTGGCAGTTGTTGCTTCAATCTTAAGTGTCCCCAGATGCCTTTATGTTAAAGGCATGACCCCAGAGTGGTGCTCCTGGGAAGATGAGGGTCCATTAAGAAATGGCAGCTTGTGGGAAGTCTCTGGGTCACTGGGGCATACATTGGAATAAGTTTTCAATGCTCTGAGGGAGCGGTACCCAGAAACTAGGGAAACCTTTTCACATTCAGACTAACGCTCAGGCCCAAGAGTTTAGGAATAATTAGAATACATGGATCGTTTCTCAGTTCTGGGCTAAAAGAAAACCCACAACATTGTCAGGAGCCATTTTTCTCATAGAAACAACTCTTTACCAGGGTAGAGTCCGAAAATGATAGTAAAAAGCATTCAAGGCTCAAAAAATGCAACGTGAGGAAGAGCAGACATTTCTTGACCCCAGTGCCCACCAACCTTCAACTGGCCTAGAGAAATTACACTCAGTTTTAAGCACTGAAAGTATCATAATTTGTGGTGATTTGAATAGGAATGACCCCACAGACTCATGTGTTTGAATGCTTGTCCCATAGGGAGTGGCACTATTAGGAGGTGTGGTCTTGTTGGAGGAACTGTGGCCTTGCTGGAGGAAGGGCTTTGAGGCCTCCTATGCTCCAGGTATGCCCAGTGTGGCAGTCTCTCCCTGCTGCCTGTAGATCCAGATGCTGAACTCTCAGCTCCTTCTCCAGCACCATGTCTGCTTGCACGATGCCATATTTCTTGTTGTGCTGATTATGGACTAAACCTCTGAACAGCAAGCCAGACCCAATTAAATGTTTATAGGAGTTGCTATGGTCATGGTGTCTCTCCATAGCAACAAAAACTTGCTTTCTGCTTAGATGTAGCCAGTTCCCAGTTCTGCCCTCAGCTTTAGACCGTCACCAATCTATTATCTCCACAGTTTACTCCTCCACAGAGCTGAGCGTCCTGTCTGTCTCCACAGAGCTGAGGGTCCTGACTTCACAGAGCTGAAGGTCCTGTCTGTCTCCACAGAGCTGAGGATTCTGTCTGTCTCCACAGAGCTGAGGGTCCTGTCTGTCTCCACAGAGCTGAGGGTCCTGTCTGTCTCCACAGAGCTGAGGGTCCTGTCTGTCTCCACAGAGCTGAGGGTCCTGTCTGTCTCCACAGAGCTGAGGGTCCTGACTTCACAGAGCTGAAGGTCCTGTCTGTCTCCACAGAGCTGAGGATTCTGTCTGTCTCCACAGAGCTGAGGGTCCTGTCTGTCTCCATAAAGCTGAGGGTCCTGTCTGTCTCCATAGAGCTGAGGATTCTGTCTCTGAAGATCTACTGTCTGACTTTTAAACAGCATTCCCCCAGAGGGCAGGAAGAGGCATCTCACTGTGTTTAGAGTCATATTTCCATGACCACCGACTCTAATCATCCACTTGTTCGTGTGCCTACTTGTTATCTACACATCTTTAGTCAAGCATCTGTTAAAATGTTTACCTTGCTAACGGGATTGCTAATTTTCCTACTGACTTGACAGTTTTTATATAATCTAGATACAAATGTTAGATTTGTGATGTGGAAATATTTCCATTCTATGAATTCTTCTTCTTTTTTTTTTTAACAGTTTTTAAGAGGACACTTGCCCTGGGGGGCTAGAGATCAACCACGAGCCACCCAGCACCATGAGGCCCAGACACAAGGAGGACATTTTTTAAAAAGCAGAAATAAACTTTTGATGAAATCCAATGTATCCATGTATCCATGTTTTCTTTAATAGGGCTGAGTTTGAGCTAACAAGGCTTTGCACTGCATGATCCTCTAGAATTGGAATGTAGGAGTGTGATCCATACTACCATCATTTTTACACACACTGCAAGGTATAGACTGAACTGACCTTTTTGCAAATAGACCTCCAGCTTTCTAATTTCCCATAGCTGAACATTTTCCTGATGAAATGCACTTTTCTGGAAAATCATATGGGCACCACCAATGGGTGCATTTCCTGACTGTCTTCTGTTACAGTGATCTGTCTATGCTCACACCAATGTCTGGTGAGCACCCTCACAGTTATCTGTCTATGCTCAAACCAATGTTTGGTGAGCATACTCACTGTTGGGAGAACTGAAAGCTGCTGGCAGGACTCTGGAGGGAGAGGACAACTCCAAGTTGAAGTCTGTTCTGAATTCTTTCCTCCATGCCTTTTACCTCTATTGATTTTAGTCTGTGTCTCTTTGTGTAATACACAGTAAACATGAATGAATTTTCTGAAGTGTGAGCATTTTCCTGCAATCAGTGGCATAAAGATAGTCACGAGGAACACTGACAGGCATTAGAGAACATAGTTGAATTCTTCTAACTTTGTCACAATGTGTTTCTGACCTAGAATACAGTCAATCTTGTAAGTCTTGCTAGAAGAGAATGTGTATTCTATTGTAACGTGGAATGCCACACAAAGGTCGGTGGGATCAAGTCAACACACTGTGTTCCTGGGCTTCTCTCTATAATTTATTAGTCTGTTATCTTGCTCTCCATTTATTGAAACAGGGTACTGAGTCATTGCATAACTGTGCATCTGCCCATTTCTCTGTGAAATCAGCTGTTCTTCATGTATTTTAAAGCTTGTCTGCTGGCTATATAAACTCTAGAATTGTTATTAGATCCCTTAATAGATTGTCTTCTTTGTTTCAACAGCACCTTTGTTGATTTTAACCCTTCCTTCCTTATTTTCCATTCTGAGGATCTTTCAGTTTTAGTGTTTGGAACGTTTACATTTAACCAAACAAGTTGACACACACCCATGATCCCAGTATTCTTGAGGCTGAGGACCATGCATTTGAGGCCAGCCTGGGTGACACAGTGAGATTCTATCTCAAAAAACAAACAAATCCCCACAGTGACATTTACTGAAATTTGTGTTTGTCCTATGTGCCTGTGTTCTGTTTCTTCCCCCTCTTTTTCTGCTCTCTATTTGGCTAGCATTATTTATCTCACTTGTTAACTTGTCTGTTGCTTTTGGTTTCTGTCTGTTATGATCTGTTTCAAATGACTTTACATGCTGTGAACAACCTTTATCACTGGATGATTTATTTCATCTGTCCTCTTATAGCTAGCATTTGTATTAAGTAGTCAGTTACATATTCAAGAATCTTACTTTCTATTTTCAACAATATAGTTGGGCTCTTCTGTGCTAAACATTCATTGTGTTGATTCACATTTCCTTCCTTTTTTCTTCTGCCCAAAGCAATTCCTTCAATATATTTGGTGGGATGGCCCTACTACTACCTAGCTGCAGTATGCCTGGGAGATGCTGCATTTGACCTGCATCTTTGGAGCTGTTTCACTAGGAAGGGAACTCAAGATTGGTGCTTTGCTTCCCCCTCAATCCTCCTCTAAAGATGTTGCTTCACTCAACCCCCCCCCAACATGTTTCCTGAAGAGAATCCCATTTCTCACCCTAATGTCTGCTCATTTATATGGGTCTCTTTTTCTGGCTTTATCATTGGGTGTGAGCAGTTTGAATTATGAAGTACTTGAGCTTCACTGAGCTCCTAGAACTGAGTGTTTACAGTTTCGTAAAAACTAGAAAAGTGTTTAGCCATTATTTCTTCAGAAATGTTTATGTTGGCGGTGGAGATGGTTCAGTGGATAAAATACTTGCCATGATTCCGAGTTCAGATGCCCAGAACAGAAGTGTGGTAGCACTTCCTGAAATCCCAGCACTCAGATAGTGAGACAGGAGGCAGAGACAGGAGAACCCCCAAAGGCTTGTGGTCCAGCTCATGGTGTATGCAGAGGGAAAACAAGAGACTGAGCCTCATGCAAGAGGAGAGGCAAGAACCCACAAGCAGGTTGCCTCAAACTTCTACGTGTGTCCTGTAGTAGACACATGACCGCACCCACACATATGACAATATACAGATCACTTACACACAAAGATAAAAACGAAATTCTTATGTTCCCCATTTCCTTTCCTAGGTGACTTTAATTACAGATGTATCAAGTCACCTAAAATTGTCATATGGTTGTTATATTCTAGTTTGATCCCTATGCTGTGAAAAAAAGCACCCTGACCAAAAGTAACTTACGACAAGAAAGTGTTTATGTGGCCTGCAAAGCAATTATTGGCCTATACCTTCATGCCACAGTCCATCACTGAGGGGAGTCAGGGCAGGAACTCAGGCAGGAACTTGAAGTGAAAGCATGGAGGAATGCTGCTTGTTTGTTTGCTCTATGCTTACTTAGATTTCTTATATGGCCCAGGACCACCTGCCAGGGAATGGTGCCACCCACAGTGGGCTGGGCCCTTCTCTATCAATTAACAAACAAGACAACCCCCATAGACTGCCCACACTCAATTGCCTACCCTCTTAGGTGACTATAGGCTGTGTCAAATCAACAATTAAGACTAAGTAGGACTACACTCTATATTCTTTCCACTTAAAAATTTTTCCCTGTTCAGTTTTACATGTTTTTTTTAATTGCTTTGTTCTCAAATTTCCTAATCTTTTCTTTTGCAATATCTACTCTGCATAAATCAATCCACTGAGCTGGGTGGTGGTAGTGCACACCTTTAATTCCAGCACTTGGAAGGCAGAGGCAGGTGGATCTCTGAATCTGAGGACAGCCTGGTCTACAGAGTGAGTTCCAGGACAGCCAGGGATACATAGAGAAACGCTGTCTCAAAAAACAAAACAAGCAAGCAAGCAAGCAAGCAAACAAACAAAAAACAAAATAAAACAAAGTAAGAAAAAGAAAAAAAAAGAATTTATTTCATTGTCTGCTCTGTTCTTGGATAAGAACCAACCAAACAACATAAGAGCTAAAACCAGTAGTTTAATACAAGGAAAACTAATCCCCCAGAATATGTTAAAAAGTCAAGAAAAAATTGGCTCCACTGTTTGACACTGTGTTCTTGCAGGCTGGTCTCTGACCACTAATGCCCATGGCAATGACCAAGTAGTCAGAGACATGCCAAGGCCCCTGAATCAAAGAAACACCAAATCTGGTCGGTACAACTTGATTATCCTTGTATTTTACTAGGTTCCAAAAAGCCAAAGCCAGTCCTCTGGGTCTACAAGCAATAGTCACACATGGCTAATAAGGGTATTTAAGCCAGTCCACAACCTACAAGCCACTGCACAGGAGGCGAAGTGCTTTGGGTGGGATCATGATCCAGATAGTGAGTTTGTAACATTTAAGTTCTGGGTTGCATGAGTCCACAGTAACGAGTTTCCTGTGGCCTTGCGGAAGGCCCTCATGGTGTCCCCTAACAGCCACATCAATACCTTCCAAGGATGGTGCTCCAGTGATCTAATCATTTTCCCACTAGCTCCTATATCTAGAGGTTCCATTATCGAGTAACGTTAGCACCCTAGGAACCAGCACACAAACCTTTTGAGGGACACACTCAAGCCACAGCCAAGCCATAACAAAATGCTATTTGACATCCAAGACCAGGTTTAAAGCATTAGTAATACATATAGCTGACCACATTGCTATGTTTCAAAAAAAAATGCAGGATACCCACCCACCCCGTCTATGGTCTATCTCCTGGCTATCGGATGAAGTTTCTACAGAGGGATTAGCATCTACAGGTCCTTCTGTGAAGGCTAATACATTTCCCATGAATGAATAGTGATCAAATCATTTGGATTGTACACCCTTAAAGCTCTTCCACACACATTGGCTATTTACTAACATTCAGTAGGTACTATCTGCCCAAACCTAAAGATATGGAGAAGGAAAGAGTCTCTGAGAAGTTAAGTGACCTGCCCAAGTGCTGGGGAGGAGTCAGACGTGGACACTGCAAGACAGCCCAAGTGCTGTGGAAGAAGCCCTGAGCTGGGTGTCATGCCCTTCCCAGGCTGGCCAGGGTGCAGTGTTGAAAGCTGATGTAATACTAGGGGGCAGAAGACTAGGGCAAGGCCACTACTGGACGGGGTGCGGACGGGGTGCTAGACAGCTAAGAATCAGGCTAAGAGCCCTCCACAACTTGTCAAGCTTCTGTATTGTCCTATTTAGGTGGGACTACAGAATTCTTCCATGTCTGGCTATATTTGAGAGCCCCTGGCCTTCTCTGGGTATAAGACTGTCCCATATTAATCAAGGTTTATTTAGCTAGGTATTTTTCAGCACCTCAAACTATGCTTGGTGTTTGATGTGCAGTTTCTGATCTCCACAGCTACCCTACAAGGAAAGTGCTCACAGATCTTGTAGATATGACTGGATTTAGGACTCCACAGCTAACAAACAATAAAGCCATCATGCTTTGACTCTTGTTCCCTCTAACTACAAAGCCCTCTGGCAATATCTTTTACTGAGCAGCTAACAGCAGTGAATTCAGTGCCCACTCCCAGCAAGGCAATAAAACTGAGTTTCAAGTTGAATCTCATAAATCAAAGTCCAGTGCAGATTTTTCTCTTCCACCAGGATTTGCTCCACCTTGGACAATCCCAGGACCACCAAACCTCCCAGTCTTTGTCTGTGGTATGAACTTCTGAGACACTAACTTGTGCTACAGGCTGAACAGCCATGAACAGGATAACGATGTCTTGCAGTTAAAGCTGTAAATGTAACAGAGGACCTGTGGGTCACAGCACCAGCCATTCTTTCCTCGTTTATCTTAACCACAGCTCCGGAACTCAGACACAGGAAAAGACACATCCTGGGGCCGCTGTAACCGGACCGTGGGGAGTTCTGGCCCTGGGCTTTGTAACTGGACATACTAAACTTGGTATGCTTCACATCTCTGATAAGCCAGCACCATGGTGCAGGCTTTAAAGGCTGTAAGACAATGGTCGGGATCTCAATTTCCAAAGCTGAAAGGAAACCCAGGAAGAGCCCATGACTCACAGTGCAAAGCCATAGTGAAGGCAGCTCGCCCGGGGTGGCTGGACTTGTGTTCTTTCCTCTAGAGGCTCTGGGTTCCCACAGGTGCCAGGTGTGCTATGATCTATGGGAGGATGAGGTGTGCAGAGCACGGAGAGGGACATGACTATGGAAAACACCCCTGCTGGAAGCTGTCACAGGTCTCTCGGGAGGTCTCTGTCAACCCACAGCTTCTGTGAGTTTAAGTGGCTTCTGGCTAGAAGCCATGGCCTGCCCCTTTTGGGAACCACCAAGAATTATTTTCCTTCTAGGCTCAGTATATCCTTCTTAGAAGTTAAATACATGTCTGCACACAGAGACGCACAGACATGAAGCCAGTCCTGGATTCGACATTTACCTGCTAGAGCAAACATTCTTTCAGTGATGTCTCTTCTCACTCTATAATTCTATAAGCAACTGAGATGCTAATTCAACCTGAAGTACTTACTCATTCGTGATCTGAATTTATGCTCTTTAAGTGTGCATTTAATAACTATATATGAACATGTATTTAACATGCAACAATAACAGGTGTTAACTGCCACTTGCTAGTTATCTGAGAATTCCATGACAGAGGGACTGGGCCTTGAGCTGGCAAATAACTCACCTCCCCCAAGATGATACAAAAGGCAGAGCTGGGGTCTGGCCAGACAGTGTGAATCCACAGCTGTAGTAATGTCTCTGCTGTATGAGTTTCTATGCATTAACTGATAGCTAGAATGGCCAAGCATGTGGGGGTTGTAGAGCAGGGCTCTATATATAAGATTGCTAAATGAGAGTCAGAGAAAGGCAAATCTCTGTGTTTGAGGCCAGTCTGGTCTACAGATAGAGTTCTAACACAGCCGGGCTACATAGAGAAACCCTATCTCAAAAAAAAAAAAAAAAAAAAAAAAGCTAAATGATGAAAACAGTGCCTGGCACATGGTAAGTCCTCAAAAATAAATAAGTGAATAAATAACACAGATGTATATTACTTGTATCACTATTGACTATTGCCTTAGTGTAACAGTAGATGGAGAGACTCCAGGTGGGGGAATTATATCCATTTGCTCTGATGTTTATCAATGTTTAAACAACAGCTTGACTGAGATACTGTTCAAATATTATAAAATGTATTATAGCATCTAACTTAGTGGAACATCACCAGCTAATTCCAGAACATTTTCATCACCCCAAAAGGAAGACCCCATGAGAAGTTCCTTCCCAGGTCCCTTCTCTCGGACCCTGAGACCACTCACTCACTTTCTGCCTCTACAGATTTGTTTTTTCTAGGCAACTCATAAAAATGGAATCATATGGGATTGATCTTTTGTGTCTGGCTAGATTTATGAAAAATATCTTCAAGCTTCACAGTTATTTAGCAAGTATTACAGTTTTATTACTTTTTAAATTGAGGTGAAATCCACAAACATAAGATTAACCATTTACAAGCTGCATTTGGTACAACATTGAATGACTACTATTATTTATTTTTAAAACCTCACTCCTTTTGATTGCCAAATAATATCCCACTGTATCAAAGTGCTTCATTTTCTTTATCCATTCACAGATCGCTGAATTTTGTGTCCCTCCCCCCACTTCTTGTATATCTAGAGAGTCCTACCACAAATCTTTGTGCGCTGTTTCTCATGGAAGCCTATGCCTTTGATTCTTTTGGCTACATAGCCAGGCATGAACTAGTAAGTAGATCATGTTGGGCAACTCTTTTCTGTTGTGCTATTTTAAAGCTTTGTTTGAAAAGAAAAAGCATACCTACTACCTAACTCTAGATCTGCTGGACGAAATACTAAAGTAAAGGTGTGGGGGGGATTTGAACAGACAACTGGCTTTGAACCCTTGCTTTTCCACACAATTGTCAGGGACACACTGTCTACCGTTTGGAGACTCCTCATCACACGCATGTGCTGGTGACAATGCAGTGGCTGGCATTCAGAAAACACTCAGCAAATAGTCACCACCTTCATTAGCAGGCATCTTCCCCGTGCCAGTGACACGTCTCTTCCATTGTCTTTTCAGGGATATCTAAAAATACAGGAAAGCCTCAAGCAGAACATTAGCATCACCCACATTCCAGCCCCTCCGAGTTAAGTGCAATTAACACAACTACCACAGGCCTCTGATCCCAATGTGATGCCTTGTCACTCTGGTTGTGGCTCATTTGCTCCCAGAGAAGACTTGTCACACACTCTGGACTCTGCAGTGCAAGACGGAACCCCTGTCCATCCCACTACAGCAAGAGTGACAGTGACCAGGCTACACATGCAACTGGTCTCGCCTCACTGCACAAAACCCCAGTGAGCAGCAACTAGATGTGGTGTCCTGGCTGGGACGGACTTCTCTGAATAGTCCCTTCTCTAACAAGGTAACAGGGCAAGTAGGACGGACGGAAGGCCGCCTTTACTGAGGCAGCTAAGACTGAGCCTGCTGACCTTAGTTTGACCCCTGCAACTTATCCTCTCACCTCCACATACGTGCACACACATGCATATGTGCACACACATACATGCACACGCAAAGGTACCAAATAAACAAATATGGAAACTTTAAAGCTTTAAAAAGAATTCAGAACAGGCCCCTCAGCAGACTTTCACTTCGAGCTCTGTCCTCGACCTTTCTATGGACCCTCTGAATTCCTGCTGCCCCCAAAATGAAAACCAGTGAGAAGTCGAGTGACACAAACAACATTAAATATGAATGTGGGTCGGTGGCAGTAAAAGGACTTGTGCTCTTCTTACAGCATCTAAATATAAACAGGAAGCTCTGACAGCAACCTGAGATGATGGCCCATTCCATAGTGTGCAGCCTCCTACCACAGTCTCGACCTCTCGGTGGGAATGGTGGGGAGACCAGAGGGCATGGACAGCTTGCTAGTAGTTCTCCACTCCATCGAGGCCAGGCACCATCCCTCCCACAAGCCCCATTCCCCGCAGCCTGGGCTTTTCCCCATTGCAGAGTCTGCACATAGGAGCCCTGCAGTGACCCACTTCTGCCGTCCACACCCAACACACACTGACTTTTCTATAAACAACCCAAAGTGATCTCAAAGCTTCAAATGTAGAAAAGCAGCTTCTCAAAGAGAAACAACGGGGCCACGATGGTCCTGTCCCCTTGGGACACATAAGCATGTGGCCTCTGAGACCCTCTGAGACCCTGTGGGATTAGCAGGGTCCATCCTGATTCCTCACCCAAAAAGCTTTCTACTTCGGTAGCTGCTTGGGACACGGCCCCCAAAAGACCCGAGAACTGTCTGTTCTACTGCTCTAAGGCCTCACCTAGAAGGTCATGGTCATTTGCAAACACGCAATTCCTAAAGCTTGAAATTCTGTCTCTTCAAAGACTGTCAAGAAACTCTTGGCTTCCACATGGCTACCCTTACTACCTGGCATTTTCTACCCAGGAAGACACAGGGCACAGCTCCTGCTAATGCTCTACTACCCTGGCACATACTTCCTTTCTCTTTTCGAAGGTCCCTGTGTTACTCTCCATCTCTGCTGAAGCTGTCCCCAGGGCACTGATGGCAGTCTGGTCCTCGCCCAAAATGGGTGGATAAGCCTGGGTGTGACCCAGCTGCACAAAGACAGACTGTGCAGCTTCCTCCTTGAGAAAGCTGTGCCCCCAGACCTTCCTCACTAAGCTCAGCTTTCTCCTGGCATCTCTGAATTCCAGGTTAATAACACAACTATCCTGATCTCAGACTGCAGATGCCAACTCGGCTTGGTGGACACTGTGTCAGCCTGCCTTGTGGCAGGGCAGGGACCATGAGTGACAAGTGACAGTCAGATACTAGCAGTCGGGTGTGGGACACGCCTGGAAGAGAGCAACTCCGCATGCACAACAGTGGTTCTTGTCTGGGCCTTGACAGGGCTCCTGCGACCCCTGGTGGCAGCTGCCAGCACACAGCACAACGACCTTTGGTCACAATAAAAAGTCTTGATCCTGACAGAAGAGGCACCAAGTCGACTTGCTATGGAATTCTGGGTTCTAGGCTTTTAACATGTCCAGAGCTCCAAAGTGCCCCCAATGTCCTCAAATAAAGAAGCCAGAGAACTGGCTGTGCTGCTTAGGAAAGGCTGTCCATGACCTCCTGCAGGGTCCACACCGGCTGTACGAGCCTTTGCTCGGTGCACCTCACAGCAACCAGGACCAGCCTCCGTGTCAGTCAGGGCCTGCAATCTCACGGGGAAACAGTGAAGAGGTGGACTGCTGAATCTGCATCTGGCAGCCCTCTTAAACGGGGACCCCATCTATGTCTGTCTCTAGGGTAGCAAAGGTCAAGGGGAATACGCAGAAATGCTTAGACCATGTCTAGAAGACATCTTACATGCTGTAATCACCAGGAATTTAGTACTGCATCCCAGACCTGGGATGCCCTAGTCCCTAGGTAACATGAGTCTGTCTGTCTCGGGAGCTGTAGTGTGCTCTACACAGCTGTTGCCACCTCTGCTGGTCACTGCTTAGGGCACTGGACAGGGACAGCCAGCCAAAGTGGGACCCAGCTTCCTGCTCTGCACCCTCCCCAGCACACTACGGACAGCTACACTCGGTGCCTCACAGAAACACTCTCCTTTTCCACAGAACAGTCTGTGCTCTGCTTCCGCCCCAACAGAGCTCAGAGCTTCCCAAATATGGGTGTGTGTGTGTGTTTTCTTCTTCTTCATTTCCAAAGCATATGAATATCTGGGGGAAGAGAATGAGCACTAGACACGGTTTAGCAGCCACAGGAGACTACAAGGGATTGTGACAAGCAAGGCCTGCACTCAGGATCTAGTTAGTCAAAACACAAGAGCAGCCCAGGTGATAGTCCACATCAGACCAGCTCTGTACAAGCCCGGGCCCCTCGGGGATCCTAGAAGGAGGAAGCTGACTCCCAAGAACAAAGTCCTAAGTGACTAGCACACAGTGCTGGAGCCACCTACATTGTACAGGCCCTTTATCCAAGCAGGCTGAGAGGCAGTCCATAAACCCTGAAGGTGAGTGTGGGCAGGAGAGGGGCTCCAGACAGAATGACGGGCTTCAAAGCATGCCCAAGACCACATCAATGTCCATCTAAAGTAGACAGGATTTCAAACACATGGAAAATCTCTGATTAAGCAACCGGTGTCTGTGTGAGTAGAGTTCATCACCAGCTGTGCACCCCTGCAAGCCAGGGCAAAGCTTTAATGACCAGTCTCATGCAGGCACCTATGTGGCAGACTATCCTTGCTGCCAGTGCTTGGTGCAAGGTGAGAAGTTTAGACATGACATAGCCTCAATGCCCATGTATTTGCTGATTCCACAAATTAATTAATTATACAATCTACTGGAGAGAGGCAAGTGGCAGATGTGAAATAATTAAACAAAAGCTGAGTGCCAAACTCAATTGTACTAACTATAAATAGAGGTGGGATCAGAGGAAGGCGGGGCAGAGTCTACATGCAAGAACGATGTCATTGAGGCTGGACCCAGCTCAGGGTAACAGAATAAGGCCACGGTGGAGGAAGACAAACCCAGTTTAGGAGTGGGCCTGGAAAAGGTGAGGGCAGGTGAGTGGGCAGGCAGGCAGTCTGGAGAAGAGGGTGGGTGGACATAGCAGGAGATGTGGCCAGACTGGCCATCTGGGAGCTACAGTCCACAAATCTATAAACACAACATGTGCCTACATTTAGCAGAAAATTCACTAAGAACCTAAACTTTGAGCATAGGGAAAAGATGACTTTTTTGGTCAAATCTTACTTTTCCATGGTCCAGTTTAGATTTCAGTTTGACTTGTCCTGTCTGACATTCAGGTCACTGTCTAGGTCCTGCCTTCATCATATATGGACACCCCCTATCTCCACCCCCGAGCCACTACAGGAAATACTGACACAGGGAGAAAGGTCCATGTCACTCAGACACCTCCTTCCCTAGACCAGAGCCCTACAGATAACTCTGTAACTTCCTGGGGCACCAAGCTCAGTCCTTGCTCTCCTCTTTCCCTGTGGTCCTCTGTGTGAATGTCAGCCTCCCTACTGTATATGCAGAGAACCCTCTAATCCTAACCAATAAACTAGTAGCCTAGAAACTCCTTTAGGCCGATCAGGTTCCCAGGGCAGAATTCATCAGAATTCATCATTTCTTCTCCAGCCCTGCATGTCCTTGCAGTCCAGGGAGTCACTCTTCCTGTGATGCTCGGCTGCTTCAGTTGTTCCCTGTCCTTCCTTCTCCCCACACTCACTTGCCTCCATAGCCCCTTACACACACACACACACACACACACACACACACACACACACACACACACACACACAGAGCTTCTGTGTCTCTTTCAAATGCCTTTCAGTGCCTTTCAAAAGCTTCCCAGTTCTGACATGTCTGTCCTGGCCTTGGTGTAACCCTGTGTACTTGGAATCTAGGCTTTGGCTGCATTGTCAGTATCTGTCAGGACCAATGAGGACAGAGGAAGCATGCTAGTTCTTTGAAAGGAAGGGGAATTAATGTTTATAACTGTCTGCATAAGAGATGGAAGATGAAGGAGAAAAGTAACATGGTTACCCACCCAAGATCCAACGTTGGCAGTAAGCTGCTGCCATCACAAAGGCTGGAAAGCCCAGAAGCAGGAGGTGGAGTTGAAAGAGCCAGAAGCTGGGGTCATTGCTCGGGAGTTAAACAGAGGGGAGTTTTCATTTGTCAGGAGCTGGACATAACATGACTTTTCTCTCACCCTACCCGATGTCTTCCAGCAGTGCCTCCTGGTGGCCAAAGCCAGACACAAATCAACTGACTAGCCCAGGGAAATAGCAGAAGTCAGAGCCTCTGAGATGCAGAACACAGATAGAGGGGCCAAGAGCCAGCTCACAGCCTCCCAAAATCCTTCTTCCTTACAGTCTTCAATTCCTTCCTACCTAGTCTTCGTTCTGTGCCAGAAAGATATTATTACTTATACATTCATGAAAGCCCTTCTTCCTGCTTAAAATTTGCCAATAGCTGGCAGCTTCCTGGCAAGAGAAGAAGCAGAATTTGTCCACTGGACTGATGCTGTCAATCAACTCATGTACAGGAAGTGCTGTTTGCTTTGACTATGATGTGTACTGAGCTGGCTTAATAACACAGGGCACGTCACTATTCAAATTATCCCTGAAAGATGAAGTCAGAGTATTCTCTAAGCTGTCAACCTTGAAAGTAGAGCCAGCTAAAAAGAGCCATGGCTGTTTGTCACTGCCGAGTGGCTCAGCACCCCACTGAAAAGATGCCATACAGCTGGGTATATGGTGCCATATAGCTGGGTGGTACATAGCTCTAGTTCCACCTACTCAGGAGGCTGAGGCAGGAGGATTGAAAATTCAAGGCATGCTTGGGCAACAGAGTGAGACTGTCTCCAAAAGAAAGTCAAAACAAGCAGAACACCACCACAACAAACACCGATATGACAACAGATGCCACACATAGAACAATGTGGAGCATGGGTAAAGACTTTATATCTTGTTAAAGAGACAGAGTCAACAATTAAAAACCTTCTACAAAGAAAACCCCAGGCACATGGGAATGTCTAAAAGAAAAGTAACGCCAAGAAGCCCAAGTGGAGGGCATGCTTTATCTTCTGACGTCAGCGTCTTCACAACAAGGTCAAGCTCATCACATGGACAGTACTCGTGGCCCACAGGAATGCAGATGTGAAAATTATTGACAAGAGTAACACACCAAACCCAGCCACACAGAAAATGGCCAGACACCATGACCAAATGGGAGGCATCCCGGGAATACAAGACTGATCTAACATGGAAATCACCACATTGAAAGAATGAAGCACACAAATTACGTGATCTTCATAACAGGGAAAAAGCACCATGGATTCTCTAGCACACATAAGAAATTTCTACCTACAAACTAGAAATAAAAGAGAACTTCTTGGAGTTGCTAAAATAAAAAATGAAAACTCTATAGGTAATCTAAACTTAATCATAAAAGACAGAACGTATCCCTCACAATAGCATCAGCTCTGGTCACTTCCATTCGCCACCATTAATGAGAAGGTACTGGAAGGACCAGCCTGTGCAACTGTGCAACAAAGGAACAAAGGAAGAAGTAAAGCTATCTGTTTCTGCAGATATCATAATGTTATATAGGAAACACTAAAAACAATCCTTTAAAAAACTATTAGAGCTTATAGAGTGCAGTTGGGCTGTGGAATATGAAACAAACACAAGAAAACCAGCTGCATTCCAATGGCAATGAGCAATCTCAAAATGAAATCAGGGAAACAATCCTACTTATAGTAATATAAAAAAAAAGAATAAAATGCTTAGGATAAAATGTTTAAAGGGAATATAAGATATGCATACTCAAAAAAACCCTAGGCAATATTTTAAGTGAAAGAAGGCATTCCATGTTCATGGATTAGAAGATAACAACGCTGGCCAAATTCACCTATAGATTCAACATTGCCCCAGTCAACACTTGTCCTGTGCTAATTTACAATCTGTCCTAAAGTTTATGTGGAGATTTAAGGAATCAAAAGAGATGAGACAACCTTGAGAAAGAATAACAAATCAGAAGACTGCACAAGTCCAAAGCTTATCACAAGGCTACAGGGATGATGACAGCATAGTACAAAGGACAGACAGTGGCCAGTGGAGTCCAGAGATGAGCAGTCACAGTTATGATCAACAATAAGGATGAGGAGGCTGGGCAGCCACGGCGGCGGCAGCGGCGGCGACGGCAGCAGCAGCAGCAGCAGCAGCAGCAGTGGCGCACACCTTTAATCCCAGCACTCGGGAGGCAGAGGCAGGTGGATCTCTGTGAGTTCAAGACCAGCCTGGTCTACAAGAGCGAGTGCCAGGATAGGCTCCAAAGCCACAGAGAAACCCTGTCTCGAAAAAACAAAACAAAACAAACAAACAAACAAACAAAAAAATCCAATAAGGATGAGGGAAAGAATAGTCTTCTTAACAATGGCTCTAAAACAACAGGAACTCCACATGCAAAAGAATGAATCTGGACCCTTCCCTTATAAAAATAAATGAAAATTAACTCACAATGGAGTTTATGAGTTAACACAAAGTTCTTTGTAGAATAAAAAAGGAATAAATCTTCCTCACCTTGATTAGGCAATGATTTCCAGATACAAAATCAATAAAGACACTGGGCTTAATGAGAACTCAGCTTTCCAAAGGACACTGCTGCAGTAACATGGTAATAACACATCACTACAGCCATGGACCACAGAAGCTTCTTTGTGCAGCACGTGCTGTGAGTCCCCAAACTGGGCAGTATGAGAGCCCAGGGCAAGAGGCTTTAGCCCTAAGTGGGATGGGTGTCTTTATCAAACTCTTCTCCTCAAGGCTCAGGGATCTAAGCAGAAGAAGAGGTGGAAAGATTCTAAGAGCCAGGAGATGGCAGATGACTCCAGGGAAACAGTCATGCAGACACAACAGGGCTGGTACACATATGAATTCACAGAGACGGTGATGGCACACATAAGACCTGCAAGTTCAAATTAGACAAAATCCCATCATGGATAACAAAAGAAGAGAAGAGAGCACAAAATCTCACTCCTAACAAAGGAGCTATTTGCAACTGATGGCCGTAGGGTAAGGGAAAAATCACCTGTGTACAGCTGAGAATCCTTTGGAAAACAGTTTTCAGTTCCTCAAAACGGTAAACTCAAGAGGTACCCCATGACCCAGTGACTCTCACATATACTTCTAGTTAGGTACATGAGGCAAATGAAAATGCATGGCCATCCCAATCTATACACAGCTACCTGCAATAGCATTATTCGTTTTAAAGATTTTCAATAACGCACAAATAATTCATAAATGTAATGAAACTCAGGCTGTTAACACTGTGTGCAAGTACCTTTACCCACCGGGACAACTCGTTGGCGCTAGGTTTGTGCTTTTAAATAACAAATTTATTGACATATAATTCACATATTTTGCCATGAAATTCAACCTTTAAAAGTTATACAGTTTTTAGTATATTGGAGTTTTGTAACCAGTACCACAATTGATTTTAGAAAATTTTCTCACCTCTCAGAAGAAACTTATACTGATTAGATAGCAATTACCTGCCAGTGTCCAATCCACTCAACACCCATAGTTAACTGCTATACATTGTGTCTATAAATTTACTTATTCCAGAGATTTTATATAAGTTACATTTACAATAAGTTTTTAGTATCTGACTCTTTGACATAGCATGCTTTCAAGATTCAGAGATGTTAGAGCATGTATCATTCTTTTTTATGGTTGGATAATATTCCATAGTGAGGCTTGTTTTTGTTAGTCTTTTAAATTGGTGGGCATGGGTTGTTTATACTTTTTGGCTATAAAAAATAATACTATTAAAAAAAAAAAAGAAA
This sequence comes from Cricetulus griseus, assembly GCF_003668045.3. Lineage (NCBI taxonomy): Eukaryota > Metazoa > Chordata > Mammalia > Rodentia > Cricetidae > Cricetulus > Cricetulus griseus. Next base: position 105,232,085 of record NC_048598.1, on the reverse strand, counting down.
AAATAAGCCAGGCATTGGTGGCGCACGCCTTTAATCCCAGCACTCGGAAGGCAGAGGCAGGTGGATGTCTGTGAGTTCCAGGCCAGCCTGGTCTCCAGAGCGAGTGCCAGGATAGGCTCCAAAGCTACACAGAGAAACCCTGTCTCGAAAAACAAACAAAAAAAACAAAAAAAAAAAAAAAAAAAAAAGAAAAGAAAAGAAAAGAAAAAGAAAAAATAATACTATTGGGCCTGCAAGATGGTCCAGCAGGTCAGGGCATTTGCCACTAAACCCAACAGGCTGAGTTCAGTCCCCAGAACCCATGTAGGGAAAGCACTGACTCCTGCAATTGCCCTCAATCTCTATACGTGTGCTGAGGTACGCACACACACAAACACACACAAAGTATTTTTTCAGCTATAAACTGTTTTCTGGAAAGATGGTGGAACGGAAATTTGTCTTCCAACTTAGGAACAGGCATGATTTATCTGCCATAGTGCTGGCCACACGGAGAAGGCTTGCACTCACACTGAAGGAAGTCAGGCACATAGGTTGTGGCACACCTGAGGAAATGGGCTCAAAGGAGGCAGGTTTCTCCTAGCCCACAGATGCAGAGGTTTCAGCTGAGGGTCACCTGGTCCCACCACATGAACTGTGATGAGCTATGACACGACATGGAGAGGGTGCAGTGAGGCTCAGATGGAAGGGGGCAGGGACAAGGTGACCTCTCCAGAGGACCCCAGGAACCTCATTTTTTCTAACTAGGCCCCATCTCTTCTTTCCGTTATCTCTTTCTCGTATCTCCCAACATAGCTCTACCAGCTGGGGTCCAAGCTTCAACACACGAGCCTGGGAGGACATTTCATATTCAAATCCTAACACAAACCCAGCCATTCTGTAGAACAATCTAGAAAATCTTCTCTTTTGATACAGAACCTCTACTTCTGGGAATTTCCTATGGAAACCATGAGGAACAAATACAAAGACCAAGCTAGGAGGGTGTACATGACTGTCTTAGAGATAAGGTGAAAAGCTAAAAACAAGAGCTGTGTCCAAATAGAGGCCTAAACAACACCTTACCCACACAATAAAAACTTGGGTAATTGCCAAAAACAGCAGAAATATATCTCTTCTTAGGAAAAGGGTTCAAGAACTCTAGAAAGGTGAAAATATACAGAAACAGAGTATATAAAAAATGTCATTTTTACAGAAAAACCCAAACTCATGCATGGTAAGTATAGGAGGGTCTGTAGAACACAGTAGATTGCTAATAGCTACACCTCTGGGGAGATGGTATTTCCATGTCCTTTTGACGTGTCCATAAACTGTACATATAATACACATACATTTTGTCTACACTGTGGGGAAGGGTCAAGTTCTCAATCCAGGGACAACTAGAAACACCACTCCTTGCTCTAGTTAGACCTTTAACCCAAGCAAATAATTGTGCAAGAGGGCAAGGGCTTCACTGTTATGCAGATGTGAGGTGGAGGCAGCCATCTTGCTCCCAACTCTGGCACACTGAGATGACCCTACACAAAGGCCCTTCTCTTGACCTGCACTGATATCTCAAAGCATTTCTCACTTATCACCTTTGGTCTTCGCCACACTCTTATGAGAATACTGTTAGCCCTATTTTGTAGGGGAAAACCCATGCGAGTCAGATACAGAACAGCAGAGTGTCCAGCGTCAGGGTCGTGTACACACCACAGATTCTGGGGTCCCTGGCCTTGCTTAGAACTCCAGCTCTGCACTACCCAGATCCCTCAGCTTCTTCGCAGGGAATGACAACCCTAGAACTCCCTGGAAAAGTGTATTCCCCCAGTCTGTCACTCCACATACCTTCTCTAGAGCTCTTTGTAAAAGCCAATCCAAGGGAGCTGTGACAGTTGCAAAAATTTCTGCAGACTGACACTGAACTTCTTGTTGTTCCCCACTAACTGCCCAAAGTGAACCAGACAGATGTAGCTTTTCCTCTCTAGAATTCTCCGCCTGTGTGCATGAGCTCCTACACTTCTCCAGACTGCTATTCCCCGGGAACCCACTTCTTCAGTGTCTACCTACTGGACAATCTGCACCCAAGGCCACAGTGACCCTGCCACAGGCAGACCCAGCTCCTCCCTGTTTTGCCTGTCAGCGCTGCCTCAATGAAGAAAAGGGACAGAAGGCTCTGGACCTATCGGAGGACATGGGCAGTCTGGAACCAACCCCCACCACACCTAAACTCTCTCAGTAGCCAAGAACAGAGCCTCAGCCACGACCAGAGAGTATCAAGAAGCCTGTCTCTATTCCTAAGAAAATTGGGGAAACTGCCTAGAAACACTCCCTATTCCAGGAGGGAAAACTAAACTTTGAAAGGAAATTCATTCCCTAAGTCACCCTGTTGGGGTGGGGTGGGATGGGGTTTTATCTCTTCCTGTCACAGGGTGTTGTTAGAATTTGCCCTATGGAAAAATGAGCGAATATACTTCCATAGTTTTGTTTTCTTTCAAACTGAGTGAGAGACAAATCCTAATTAAAGATACATTCATACTTCCTCGGTGGTATTAATGTGTCATATTCTAGTCACAGCTGCCTGCCACCTTAAGAATTACCAATTCAATCTGTTCTCAGGCTTTTTTGAGAACACCCACGTGCCCAGGACTAAGGAAAGTGTGGTGGTCAATGAGCAATGCCTAACAGTGCCCGTCATCAGTGGGTCATCTCCAGGGTGAATGCCAGTCACCTGTGCATCATCTCAGAGATGTTGACTTAGTCTGGCTCTCTCCTGGGAGAAGACCCTCAAAAAAGCAATTCCAGGAGCTTCTTTCTTTGCTGACAGATGCTCCAGGTCTAACCTGTGGGCTGATCACACTGAGCTGAAGTGTGTGGGTGTGTGAAGACCCTGCTTTCAAGCTGAGATTGGCTAAGACACAAACCTTTTTGGACATGTCCTGTCTAAAGACTATGGCTCCCAAGCTCTGAGGAAACTGGCAGATTTGTGAAGTCTGGCCTGAGAGCTCTCCTGACCTCTGCATGCAGCTAGCCCACTGTGGAAGGCAGTAGGGGCTGGAATGGTTCTAAGCAGTAAGACAGGTGATAAGCACTGAGACACTCTGTGAAGGGGAGCCTGTACATAACCAGCTGTCACCTCTTCACTGCTATTCCTCTTCACACACTGCCAAGAAGCAGAGAGGCCTGTGAAGCCCGCAGTCTGTGGAGAATGCTAGCTAGTACCACAGGTTGGACCCCTGACTTCTGGTTAGCAGGGGAAGCTAGAGCAGAGGAGCCCAGCCCAAGGATATTTCCCCTCCTCTATAATCCCTCCTCACCAGCATCTCCAGCACACTCCAGAGGAAGAGTCGTGTAGCACCACGGGAATGTTTGCTCCTGAAGAAACATTCTTGGACTGACTGCACATCCCAACATGGAAGGCCTTCTGTGATGAAATCATTAATGCAAAAAAAAAAAAAAAAAAGCTGGGCATTGGTGGCGAACACCTTTAATCCCAGCACTCAGGAGGCAGAGGCAGGCAGATCTCTGTGAGTTCAAGGCCAGCCTGGTCTCTAGAGTGAGTGCCAGGATAGGCTCCAAAGCTACACAGAGGAACCCTGTCTTGGAAAAAAAAATCATTAATGCAGACGGCCCCAAGTCAGTCCTGGACAAGACTAATGAGGTTCAGGGCACACATCCAGGTCCTGCGCCCAAGCAACCCTATTTGGATACCTCTCCAGCTGCTCTAAGTAGCTCTTCAGGTCTCATCATTAGGTCAGCTGCCCCTAGAGCTTTCTGTCCATCATAGCCAGGAAGTACAACCAAAAGGCAGCAGTGTGTTCACGCAAGCAAGCCAGCCTCTCTCTTGCCCCTAACTGCATGTTTGAGGTCAAGTCCAAGGGACACCCAGAACAGAAACAAGCAACTCTTGCTCCTCTGCCAGAGGCTGTGCTGAGTGCTTTATGTGCATCTCTCTTCCAACCCACTACTATATCCTCTAGGGATGAGAAAACCGAATCAGTAAGTGATGCCTTGCCCACAATCCTTGGACTTCAAGACCCTATGAATAAGAGCAGAGATGTCAAACTCAGGTATAGGAAGAAGAGCCAATGAAGGATTCTATAAAGCCCCCCACCCCCACCCCAGCACAGTATGTTTTCTCTACCTAGGACAGAAGTCACAGAGCTAAGGAGAAAAGTTTCTCATCAAGTATTCTCCTTGGGCAGAAAGACTGTAAGAGCCAGAGTCAGAGAGTTTGCTATGAGACTGTGTCTCCTAGTAAAGTCAGAAGCTACACGCATAAAGTCTCTTCAACATGACTGCCTCAACGGAAGCTGAACAAGGATGACTCCAGTAGACACACCAAGGTAGATAGGGGAAAGACCAGAGGACATCAACCCTACACAAAGAACTACAAGCAACTAAGGATGTTGAGGGTGGGAGAAACAGTCTTCCCCAGAGAGGAAAGAGCACACCAACTCGTTATCCAATACCAAATGACCAGCCCTGAAATACACATTCAAGTAGCATTATACAAACTGAGCAGGCTATATTTAAGGAAATATATATATGTACATATGTGCACTACATACATGCCTACTGATGGTTATATATATTTAGGAATATCTATGTCATTTATGCAAAGTATATAACAATAGTCAATGTAAAAGAGGGTATAAATTTGAAAGAGCTAGGAGGAGTAAATGGGAAGGTTAATTATATTATAATCTCAAAAAATGTCAAAAAAGAAAGGAAGAAAGGAAGAAAGGAAGCTAGGAAGGAAGAAAAGAAGGTTCTCAGTAAAGAAACAGAGCTAGCATCTCAAGAGCTCCCCAGAGAGCTGGCCTGTCTTTGGACATCTCCATAAACTGGGTGGGCAAGGTATCTGTGACTGTCACCTCCGGTCCCCTCCTAGCTCTCCACTAATACTTCTTCAAGTTTTTTCACTTTATTCTATTCTTCTCTGTGTTTGAGTGTTTTGCCTGTGTATATGTATGTATGTGCATCACATATATGCCTACTGATGTTTATGAGCCACCATGTGGGTGCTGGGAATCAAACCCAGGTCCTCTGCAAGAACAGCAAGAGCTCTAAATCACTGAGCCATCTCTCCAACCTCACTAACATTCCTATTATACTACATGTCAGGTAACATTTTAAGATAGAGATAGAGAGATGGATGATAGATGATAGATAGATAGATCATTTTTTATAATTCTTATAACCCCTGGAGACTTTGACAAATGGAAAAACTGGGGTACAAGAGCTGTAACACTTCCACCCAAACACTGCACAGGCCCCAGCAGATGGCTAAGAGCTGGTGCTCACCATAGAATTGTGCATGGCCTCTCACCAGCTCTCTAGGCTCTCAGCATCTGTGTTCTTCAAGACTGCTGCTGTTTCTTCTAGGCCAAGTGGCCATCCACTGACCCAATATATGTGTGACTCTGCACTAACCAGAGCCACACTGCTAATTAGGTAGCCAAGGTCTCAGGAGTTGGTGTCAGTACTGTTTCTAAATGCCTGCTACTAAGCACATTATTACTCAGAGCCAAACTCAGGGACCACAAGACTGAGCAGGCAGTGCACTGTAGACAGACAACTTTGACTCTTCATTTTAAAACTAAGGAAAAAACAAAACAAAACAAAACAAAAACAAAAACCCTGGACTCTGATGCTAAGAAGGCCCAGAGTCACCCAATAGCCCTAGCCAACAAGGCAATTCCTGGCTACAGCCCACCAGGCCCCAGGCTGGTCGGTAACTGGAAATTACCTAATGAAGATTCGCTCATTCTACAGTATTGTTCCTGGCCTGGAGAGGCATACATCCATGTGGGCTTGCACACACAGCTAGCTCTAGCAGCCTAAGACCTGTGAGGAGATGGAGTGCACCAGAGAGAGAGAGAAGTGGCTCAGGCCTAGCTCCTTAGACATAGGCAAACAAAGACAGACGCTCTCAGGACCTGGGAGATGGTCTCAAAGGACCATGTCCATTAAGCTGCCTGAGTGGCCTGTCAAGAGCGGTGTATCTTTTCCCAACGCACAGGGACATTTAGATAATTAGATGAACCCAGCAGTTCTGGAGGCTCCAGGGAACTGGGTGAGGCCATCAAGCCTGTCACAAATCTCTTAAGAAGCAAACCTTGGGCTGAGGCCTTGTTCGGTGCTGCATGGATGAGTGATTCAGACAGGCTGGACCACTTGCAGCCCCACATCTCAGCAGCCTGCAGAGGGCAGCCCCCTGCTCCTGTGCCAGCTACACAGTCAGGTACCATGTGAACTAGGATGGCCAGTGGCTGGAGGCAGAAGAGAGGCTCACACTGCCCATTTATGAATGCCGTGGCCTTAGGAAGCCCAGTTCTGAGTGTCCCTCTGTCTGGAAGCATCCCTAGCCCTGCCAGTCCAGAGAACCTTCTACTTCTAAAAAGCCACCACTGTCTCACTCAGCCTTTTCACAGGGGTTTCTTGTCTGGGCTGACATGAAAGTATCAGGTATTGAGCACTGAGTAGGTGCCAGGTGCCACAGCAAGTGCTTTCTGTTCATGATTTGGCCTCCTCCTCATTACCGTATGACACAGGTATGACAGAAGAGGGATCAGAAGCTTGGCGATAGCACTAGCCAGATAGCATACATACTACCTTCCATGTTTCTGCTCACGAGACCACATCCTCTCACCCAAGACTGCAAGCCGCTTAGAGGCAGGAAAGAGCAGCTACACTTTGTTCATCGCTTGAATGCAGACCCATCAGAGGACTGTTACAGGAATTCATCAACTGGCCTTAATTAGCCCAAATGTAACACTAACAAATAACATAGTTGGCCACGTGGCCAGATGGCCATATGAAGTGAATTCTTGTATATGCTGTGCAGCCACTTAACTATGGAAAAAATTCACTGCAGAGATGGTATAGTATGTAGAAACTTCATCAAAATATGAAAACTGTAGACCTGAGGCTCTGAGGAAACAAGGTGTTCTGGGCTTAACGTCACCCAGCATGTGCAGTAGGCCTGACCCTGGTGGCCTTGCTGGGAATAGTCAAGTTAATCACCCACCAAGGGCACAAAGGTCACACAGGGGCCGAGGGGAGAGCATGCTGCCTCACCTTTGGTAGCATAGGCCTCAGCGATCATCCGCAGCCTGTAGGGGGGTACAGCTGTCAGCGGCAAGTCGTCGAGGCCCACCCGGGCATAGATGTTCAGGGCTTCTTTATAATCTCCTTCCACACAATTCAACTTGGCCATGATCAGATTGGATTCTTGTAGGAATTCTGACTAGAAGGAAAAAGACAGGGAAAAAAAAATGCCTACATTATTACATGCAATGTTCCTTAGGGCCCTGCCACTTGCTGCAGGAAACCCCACTAGAGCCTCCCAGGAAAACTTTCATATGAATTTACACACATAGCACTATTAGTCAGAATAGCCCAAAGTGCAGCAACCCAAGTGTCAATCAAAACCCAAGATAGTCATAAAGCAATTACTGTCATAATAAGAAAAAATGAATTGCCGATACATGATACAACAGGGACAGCTCCACAAAGACTACCAAGTGAACAAGAAGTCACAAAAGGCCCTATGACATAGTCATCCCCATTGGTAAGAAAAGCCCCAAAGGGTTGAATTTACAGAATTGTCACTATGAGTGGGCTTGTGGAGCAGGAGGGTGACTACTAAGGACTACGGGCTTTCTCTTTGAGGTAATGAAAGGAAAGTTGATGGTTGCACAACTTCATGAATACATTGAAAGTCTCTCAAACTGTATGCTCTGCATGGTAGTTGGGCCAGTATGTGATTTATACCTTAATAAAGCTATGAGAAAGCAAAACTAATTAAAACCCCTGCAGCTCTCTGAAGGCCCAGGATGGACTGAGGAGGAAGCAGGCTTCCAGGGCAAAGCAGAAAATGTGAACATTGTCTTAGAAGAGGCGGGTGCCTGACATCCAGGCGCTCCTGCTCAGGGTTGTGGAGCTATACCCAAGAAGGAACCCAAGCCACACAAGGTCAAGATTTTCAAAGGGTACAAAGGCAAAAGACATTTCCCATGAAGCCAATCATGATTGGGAAGCTGAGATTACTGACCAGGGTCCCCTTCTTGAGGCTGAGGGCTGTAACAGTTAAGGGTTCCCCTTCCACCCCACACCCATTACCTACCGGTCTCATCTTCGGCTTGCCTCTCCTACACCCTAACAGCCAATGAGAGAGGAAGCACTCAGCTACCTAGATAAAGAAACAGCCCTTGTCCTCTCCCAGGACTTGTTCTTGAACTTAGCCATCCAAGGCTAAATTTACATATACCTAGAAACATACAGAGCCTGTAGCTTTAATTGGTTGGATGACAGGACACATGTGACCACATAGAGCAGAGCAGTTGTGCCAGCTAGGTGACTTCCAGGCAATTCTCAGAAGGGAAAAGAAGAGCCAGGCTGCCCTGGAGAAGGGAAGAGGGTGAGCAATGGGGGCCAATGTCAGCAAAAGGCATCAGAGTAGCCCAAGGGAGACACACCTGTGTAAGAACTCAGACATGTATTTGAAGACAAAAACTAAAGAAGACTTTTGTGAAGGGAGAGAAGGGTACAAAGAAGCCCCCCAGCACAGACACACTCCACCAATAGAAACGTTTCCTAGGGAAACCTCTGGCACCTTCCCCAGACCTCTGGAACTTGTGTTTAATGGGCATGGAGGTTCTGTTTGGGAAAATGAAAGAGTTGTGGCTGTACCACTTACTGCCACTGAGCTATTCACCTACAAATGGTTAAATGAGAAGCAATTTTATACAACATGTATTTGCCACAAGACAAACAGTTTAAAAGAAGGAAGCTGAAGGGCCATCTGAATCAGCTTGAAGGAAATGACAAGTCCAGAGGCACAGGACAGATGGTCTGGGAGGACCTTGCTGGTTGAGTCCATACACAGCATTGTACAGTGAGCAAATACCTCAGCCCAGCCAAGGCCACTAAGCTTCTCTGCTTTGGGGAGAAGAACCCAGCACATAGCCAGGGTTTTCCTGCCCATCATAAGTGGGTTTCCTGTCCTCTGACTTCTGGCCCTGATCTCTCTTGGCTGCATTGCCAGTTGGCTCTGCTCTTTCCATGTCTTGAGTCCCTGAAGACACAATGGACTATGGTCAAGAAAAGAAGCTTCACTTTAGCCGGTGTGAACAGAGAACATATCCAAGCAAAATCTGTGCGGCTCTAGAACATTCTTTACAAGTCGGGAGAAGGCACAAGCAAGCAACTGGAGAGAAGTCCAGTAGAAGCAGTGAGGTACTAGGAAAGGACGTGCACCTGGTGCAGTAAGGCACAGTTTTAAAGACCTCCACATCTGAGCCTCAGGACAACCCTGACAGACGGTAAGTTCAGAGATGCTAAGGAACTTCCTAAGATCACACACTCTGGAATTCCAACATGAAATTCAACATGAAATTCAACATTATTACCACATTGGGTTGCAGAGCATGGAGAGCAGAGACGTGAAACAAGTGGCTAGCTTTGCCAGAAGAAGGTAAGGGGTTAGGAAAAGAAATGAGCTAGATGTCTCCTTTTGATACACATTCAGAGTTTCAACCTCCAAGACACTGGGCTTGATTGGCTGTCACCATTGTCCCAGGGACCCACTGTTCCTCCACCTTCTCCTGCGGACCAGCACCAATGTAACCAGGAGCCTCCTGGTTAGGAAAAGATGCCAGGTAGACAACTGTACCCTAACTGTGAGCTGACGTCCAGCATGGGTCACAAGTTAGCCAGTGAAGACCAGCTTTTATGGCTCCAATTGCAGCAGTGTGTCCTTGATCACCTGGGCATCCTATGTGACAATAAAGCCCTTGAGTTAGTCTCTAGAGCCATGCTCATGCAGCAGAGAAACATGTAGACTGTTCACTCTGAGAAGCTTCCAGAGCCCATGACAGAGAATGCCTGTGTCAACATTGTCCGAGACCTGTTGCAACAGAGCAGAGGAGGTAGCCAGATAACAGAGGAACAACAGTTCAGAATGCAGGATCACAGCCTGAAGCAGCCAGGAACTGGGAAGGTCCAAAGGGATCATCTCAAAAAGCCCACTCCAAACCTACCAACACTGAGTCAGAGAAGAAAGGGACCCCTCCCCCCCAAGGTCACACAGAAAGCTGAGAGGAAACACAAGTTTCCAATCTAGAATTCCAAAAGAATATGGCCTCAAGGTTAGAGAGACTGCTCAGTGGTTAAGAGCATTTGTTGCTCCTGTAAAGGACCTGGGTTCAATTCCCAGGACCCATGTGGTGGCTTGCAACTATCTAGAACTCCAGTTCCAGGTGTTCTGGCACTCTCTTCTGGCCTCTGAGGATATCAGGCACACACATGTTGCACAGACATACATGTAGGCAAAGCACCCATACATATAAAATGAAAATTAAAAGAAAAAAAGACTATGGCCTGTCTGGAACTGAGGGTAGGAGAGGTGTGCACAACAGACAAGTGTAAATATCAGGAGTCAGCCCAGGAGGATCCTGGGACAGGAAGAAAAAGATGAAGGTAACTTATCAGATAAAAGGAAGAAGAAATCATATCTTCCAAAGTTCCCCAGAAACTTCTGTCCTCAGTGGAAAACATATTCTGGGAAGGACAAAGCGAGCACAAGATAAGCAGGCTGGGGGAGGTGCCGTCAGCTAAGCCAGGGCGAGAGGATCTAGGTTCACTCAGGAGGTGAGCCTCCAGGCACACCTGTGTGGGCTATATTTAGCATATGGGCATGCCTGAGGGATTAGCTGTGGTGGGATCTTACACTGTATACCAAGGAGAAAGCTGGCTGAACACAAGCATTCACAGCTTTCTGATGCTGGGTGTGACTGGCTGCTTCAGCTCCTCCTTCGTTCTTTGGCTTCTCTCCCTTGAGACTGAATACTCTCTCCCCTGAGTTACCTTTGTTGGGGTATTTTATCACACAACTAGGAAAAGAAACTAATACATTGAAAGTAATATCAGAGAGTGGCAGAGGTGGGGATTCTAGGGGTAGAGGAGGAGCAGGGCAACCAAGGAGAGCCAGCCTTTGTGAAAGGCAAAGGGGGTGCCAGGTTCACAGGAAACATGCAAGGAGAAATGTGTGAGAAGGAACAGATGAGCAGCGGAAGATGGAGGGGCAGTGCCTGGACCAGGAGGTAGGGAAGGGATTGCCAAGGGAGGGGTGGTTTCTGGCTCCCTCCCACAATGAGGCAACACCTGGCTATTGGCACCAGCTCTGGCCACAGGGTGTGTAACATTTATTAACCAGGTGATTTAAGTAAGAAACTATGTATTAATGTTGAATTATAATTAATAATGAGACTTTGTTTCAAATACCTGTGGAGAAATGATCCCCTTATTCATAAGGATGTGTCACTGTAAACTCTCATCAGAGACCTCTACTGGGCTGGAAGGCCCACAGGCCAGGCAGGCAGCCTAGGGTGGATGTACTGACCATGCAAGGATAGGGCCTGCTGAAGACAACCCCAGCACTGTACAGACATGCTCCAAACATACTCTGCTCACCATATCCTTTCCCAAACCACACACTGTCTCCAGGAGACGATGGCAGCACCACCCACCACCCCTTCTTGGTCCCAGAGGCCCACAGTACCTTGAGGTTCCCTCGGTCCAGGGCAGCGGTCAGGTGCTTGCGCACTTCAGTGAGCTGGGGCCTGGGGCCCCGGGGACTGGCTCCCTGCCTCAGGGGCTTCTCCTTCAAGTGTTGCTCCAGCTTCGACTCTCCCAGGAGAAGTTCAGCCATATCATCTGCAAAGCCAAGCGAGACGATAAATGGGGAGCAAGCAATGGTCCGTGTGTCTGGAAAGCCCAGGGACCTCAGGACCCTCATGCCTCAAGGTTCCAGGCTCCTGGAAAGGCTCTTCTGGAACAACCTAAGACTGGGTCTATGCTGAGGGAGAGACTGCTCCTTAGCAAGGAACATCGCAGCACTGTTGGCTCAAACGCCCAGTCATTCCTCTGCCACTTATTTACCGACTCCAGAAAGATGGCTACATTTTAACATGGAGATTCAAGTTCAGAAAGGAGAAAACATTCTTCTTTGGAAAACATATGATGATCTTATGACATTCAGAATCCAGTGGGATCTAGTTCCAAGAGAAGAGCAGTGAAATTCGTTGCTCGACCAAAGTCTATGTCCTTGAGTATGGACAGCAAGCCTGGGAACACCTTCCTAGTCAGTGTCTAAGAGCTTTGCTTCAAGCTGACCTGAACGGCATCTCTCTAAAACCACCATTGCATAGCTCTGCCTCTGAGGAATTGCTGTAGAAGTTTAGCTCATCAAATATATACACTGGGGCTGGAGAGATGGCTCAGTGGTTAAGAGCACTGGCTGTTCTTCCAGAGGACCCAGGTTCAATTCCCAAAACCCACATGGCAGTTCACAACTGACCGTTAACTCCAGTTCCAGGGGACTCAACATCCTCACACAGACACACATGCAGGTAAAACACCAATGCACAGGTTGTTAAAAAATAAAAAGTGTAGTCATTGTGTGGAGTAGTTATGATCTCCATGCCATGCTGGTAGTTAATTTGCATTAAAAAGAATCCGGTGCAGTTCTTTGGAACTCAAACATTGAGACTGTTCTGGATGAACTCAGAACAACTCATACACCAACCAGCCTGGCTGTGGCATATGTCTCTGTGACAGACAGACACAGGTATACTAAAAATACACAATCATTTTGAAAAGGTCTAGAAGGACCCTATTACTAGCAGGTCTAGGAGACCTCAGCTAGGTCTAGTGGACTTTAGGTTGGTTTTTGGTCAACAGTCTGGTGATAAAATGGAAAACAGCTTTACCTATACTGCATAGATTTACAATTAAAAGTCACCCACAGGGGACCCACTAAGATCTGGGTGGCCAGCCCACCAGAAGCCCGGGGCACATCATCTTGGCATCAGTCTACCTAACCTGCAAGAGTAACAAGGAGGCTTGGCACTGCTCTGACTGTGTCCTAGTGACAACACTAGAGTCCTAGGAGGAGCCAGATAACCCCAGAACACAGCTAAGGCCAGTTCTTGAGCATAGAATTCCTTAGATGTTTGTAAAGAAAGTAAATCCCTTGTGACATAAAATCAGGTGGCCTATAGCAACTTCTACTGGCAGAAGAGAAGGAAGTTACGCCCGCAGCAGAGTGCACGGGGACACAGAGGGTAGCTGGTGCAGACGGCAACAGCTGACACAGCAGGTGGGTAGGGAGGAACCTACAGCAGGGAAAGCTGTTTTCACAGTTTTCTAGAACCAGTGTGCACTTCACAAGAACAGCACATCGCAATGAAAGCTGGTTCCATGCCAAGCTGTCAATAGCTACCTGTGGCCAGTGGATGTCCTAGAGTGTGTGACAGATGTAGAATGTGTGACCACTGAAGAAGCCTGTCTCAATATTCATCTCTATGTATGTCTAGGACCCCATAAAGATGCCTAAGATAATTATTAACAAGAATGTGTGAGTAGCAGAATTGGGGATATATTTACATTTTTAGCTTTATAGTTTGAATTATGTACATTGAACAGTCTTTTATTAGTGTGTTTTTAAAATTCCCTGGTGAAGGCTGTCCTGGAACCTGTGATCCTTCTATTTAGCTTCCAAGTGCTGGGATCACAGGAGTACTAGTGTGCAACAGGCCAGGAGTGCTAGTGTGCAACAGGGAAGGAGCGCTAGTATGCAATAGGCCAGGAGCGCTAGTGTGTAATAGGCCAGGAGCGCTAGTGTGCAACAGGCCAGGAGTGCTAGTGTGCAACAGGCCAGGAGTACTAGTGTGCAACAGGCCAGGAGTGCTAGTGTGCAACAGGCCAGGAGTGCTAGTGTGTGACAGGTCAGGAGTGCTAGTGTATAATAGGACAGGAGTGCTAGTGTGCAACAGGGCAGGAGTACTAGTGTGCAACAGGGCAGGAGTGCTAGTGTGCAATAGGCCAGGAGTGCTAGTGTGTAACAGGCCAGGAGCACTAGTGTACAACAGGCCAGACAGAGCTCAGTGGTTTTCATTTTCTCATTTGGTTTTTCAAGATAGGGTTCTGTTGTATAGCCTTCTATGTCCTGGCACTCACTCTGTAGACCAGGTTGGCCTCCAACTCCCAGAGATCTTCCTGCCTCTGCCTCCTGAGTGCTGGGATTAAAGGTGTGTGCCACCACTCCCAGTCTTTTTTTTTTTTTTTTTTAAAGACAGGGTCTTACCATGCAACCCTGGCTGTCCTGGAACTCATAGACCAATCTAGTCTTGTCTTGAACTCAAACTCACCAAGATCTATCTGCCTCTGCTTTGAGAGTGCTAGGATTGAGGCATGCTCCTCATTTTATATTGTTTATAGGGAGGAAATGGAACTTTTCCTTAAAAGCAGTTTCTATGTCAGGATATTTATCAACCATTGTAATAAGACTATAGATCATCAATCCATGCCAACCTTTCCCTGTCTACTTTGTTTGCTTTTGCAGTACTGAGAATCAAATCCTGGGCCTCAGGCACTCTGAAGGAGTTACTGGTGGTGGGAGTGGAAGGAGTGGGGGCATGGGGCGGGAGGGTTAAAACAGACTGAGACATTCTGGGCCCTAGGTTTAATCTCAGATTGGAACTCTGACTCTGTATCAGCATCTCGAGAGGAGCATCCTAAGAAAGCCTGATGTCCACCTGGGCTGATGACCAACCTTTCCCATGACTTCCCCACAGCCCCACCCATCTGCCCACCTTTCTGCTGCAGGACCTGAGGCAGAATTCTCAGACCTAGACAGCAGATGAGGACCCAGCTACCTGCTCTCACTATGGGACCTTGGACAGCATCAGTCCCGTGTGTAAAATGAGAACCACAGGCCAGGAAGAGAACAGGGCTAGACCAGAGAGCCCAGCAGGAAGGGCACCAGGCTGACGGATGGCACACTCTGCACCAAAGCCAAGGACCGGAAGGACAGAGAACCAAGTGTCTGGAGAAGAGGGCAGGTGGATAAGCTCAGAACGAGGCTGATGCATCAGGTTGGGAAAGAACAGGAGACAATGTGACAGCCAAAGCCTCAGAGTGTCTCCACACAGGTCAGCAGAGCCCTAGTGTTGGGCATGCTTATGCATCCTGGAGATGCCACCATTACTATTCCTTGAAGAGTCCAGTAAGATCCCACCAACCCAACTACCCTTTCTAGGTCCCCCATGGTATGTGCTTGTAAGTGGCAATAGCACACAGCCACCAAGCTGGTTCTCCTCTCTAGATACCCCCGGGCTGGATGAGTCTGTGCTGTCTCAGGACACAAGGCGGATGCCACTGAGAATGGCAGAGCAGTGCTGCAGAAGGACTCTTCCTGGATGCAAGCAGGCATCTCTAGTTCCTGATGAAGTCACTGCTCTTGTGACCTTTGTTACAGTGTCCTAATATCTGTCAAGGAAGAAGCAGGCTCCCACTGAGAGGTACTCTCTGACCACACCTGGCCAACAAGTACTTATGGACTAACTAAGTTTAGCATGATAACCAAAATGTTTACTGTCTGGGCTCATTTTTAATCTGCCAAGCAAATCATACTTTTTTGTCCTCATCCTTTCAGCCAGGAGAACAGAGAATTACAGACATCAAGAGCTCTTGTCAAAATAGCTTCCAGAGATAAGACTCAGACCTAATACTGGGGGGTCCTGGGTGGTCAGACTTATGCTTCATGGATGCTGCCTCGACCTGTCAGGGTCCTGTGGGTCCCCAGTACATAATCTGCCACAAAGAAAAGAGGCAGACATCACTAAACCAGCTCTTACTGCCAGAAATATCTGGCTACATGCCGAGACAATGAGGCAAGAAAGAAGAAAGGCACCCCAAGCCACAGGAATATAATTTCAGGTGGATTAAAGAATTAAGTATAAAAGATCAATTAGACTTGCACTCCCACAAGGGTGGAACGATGGAGATGGAGTTTGCCCCCTCTGGCTTAGTCACAAAAACAACACAGAAGATGGGGAAACTGGCAGCAGAGACCCTGAGAGGCAGCTAATAGACATGGAGCTGCCCTCAGTTTCCACCGGGGACTCAGGAACTCAGGCCTGCCTTTAACACCTTTCTGCTCCTGCATGTAATCACTAGGCACAGGGGAGAGCAACGGTGCTGTCTCCTAGATGCAGAGGGAGCAGTCAGCCGGCAAAGTGGTCAGGCCTGTGGTTTCCATGATAGAGAGGCCCAGTAGCACCAGGTAGAGGAAAGGCTCAGCCTTAGACAGCCTGGGACCTGAGTCCAGGCTTACTAGCTGTATAGAGTGGATGAGTCACTTAATCTCTCTGAGCTTTAGCTTCCTCAGTTGGCAACTGTAAGGCTCACACAAGACATGCAATGCATACAGCACATAGCAGGTGCTAAGCAACACCAGCTACTAGGAATTATCTTTTTTTGAAGGACCCATGATGTCTGAGAATAGTGACATTGATACTATAGGGTCTCAAAGCTCTGTAAGACACATATTCTGTGCTCCAGGGGTCTATAAGACCCATAGGAAAGGAACACTGGATACCACTAACAGCCCAGCCATGCTCTTACTGAGCACACAGTCATGTGCCAAGCAATTCTAAAAAGCAATATTAAGGTGTGAGGCTATCACTGTCACCGTCTCACACAGTGACCCAGACAGGAGAGAAGAAACAGCATGGCCAAGTTCACCTTGGAGCTGGGGTCTGAACCCAGGTGGTCTCTGATACCCACCATCTCTCCAACATGGCAGCACAAACCACATGGACCTTGGCATCTCGATGTGTTCAGCCTCCATCATACACCACTTGAGTCCTGAGTTCGAGGCTGGACAAGTGATGTTGGTATCCCCTCCTGCCCTATCTGGTCAGACTCTTGGAGGGTCATGGTGAGAAGGGGGTGTGAGGGGCCTGAGTCAGGCTGGTGTGAGGGAGGACTCCAGTAACCCAAACAGAGCTAAAGGCTGAGATAAATAGAAACCATTACAAGGACCCTGGCAGAAGAGAGCGCAGGCATTCGCCTCAGTGGACCCAGGGCCCTGGTTCAACTCTAAACAGAATACCTGCGAGTCCTATGCCAGCACAGCTCATGTCTGCAGCACCTAGCTCTTGGTCCCCTGGGGAAGGTAGGGCTGTGGCCTTTGCCTTCCTCACAGCAGCACCCTGGCTGGACAAGCAGCTGGCATGCAGAAATCATATACTAAACCCTGGCCCCCAAACCTCCAGGTTTCTTCTCTGTTTTGGGGAGCCCTTGATGCTAACACAAAAAAATCCCAGCCACTCAGTTCATATGTCACTTAGCTCCATTCAAGCCATTCCTGGCATGGCTGTGACCCAACAGGAAAAACCAAACCTCTATTCGAGAAGAGCCGGTTCTTCAGCATGCCCTTTGTCACATAGCAAAGACAGCTGGGCTCTCTGCTTCTCATGTGTCATGTTGATTCCATTCCCACTTGTCTGGCTTCTTACCAGTGACAGGTAACAGAACAGCATCTGCAGTACCTGTAATCCCCAACTCTTAGGAGTACTGACAAGACACAATCAAGTAGTGCCCACAGGACTATAAACTGCACGAGTGTATCCAGGGCAATTAGCAATTTGTATACAATACTTTATGTACCTTTGCATATAGCAGTTTATGTACCTGTACCATGCCCAAATTCCAGGTCTACTGCCGGGCTTTGGTGGCGCACGCCTTTAATCCCAGCACTCGGGAAGCAGAGTCAGGCAGATCTCTGTGAGTTCAAGGCCAGCCTGGTTTCCAGAGAGTGCCAGGATAGGCTCCAAAGCTACACAAAGAAACCCTGTCTCAAAAAACCAAAAAATAAAACAAAATTCCAGGTCTAGGAACTTTTCCCATAGATGTTTGCAAGTTTGAGCACAAATGCATAATAAAGAGACAATTTCCTATACCCAGCCATACTTGAAATGGTAAAGGACAGAAAACAATATCAGGGACCTGTTTGATGAATTATGATATGTCTGTTCAATGCAACACAAGGTATCTATTAAACAAATTAAACAGATGAGATTATTTAAGTACATGTGTATGTTTACCTGGATACATGAATGCTCTGTCTCTGACCAAAGGACAGTGTGAGCTGTGATGTACACAAGCACTTAGAAAAGGGCTGACTCATTTCCTCTTACTTCTGGCTCTCTGTGGTCACCAAAGGACTTGCTTGGGCCTGTGTAGATCTGGACCAGAACAAGCCACTGAAGGACACATGAAACACAGTGTTGATGTCTGAGCCATGACTTGATGCACAAGAGCCCATCTGAGAGCCAAGAGCAGCAGGCACCAGGCTGAGGCCTGCAGGTCACAGAAGCATAAGCATTGGTGAACCCTGAACCCCAAGCATCCAGAGTGGCTACCGTAAGACTGCTTTTTTTACATAGTAAAGCCAATAGTCTCAAAGACAAGAGGTTAAGAAAGCAAAATACAAAAGAAGGGTTATAAAGTGTCATTATTGTGTAGAAGGAGGAGGAAGAGGAATGAATGAATGAATAAATGAATGAATGAGTGAATGAATGAATGGCTCTGTGAGTAAAGCACTTGTTATGCAAGCCAAACATCCTGAGTTCAATTCCTGGGATTGATGGCAAGGTGGAAAAAGAAAACCAACCCCAAAGTTGTCCTTTTACCTTTTACATTCATGCCTCCCCATAAACAAAATTTAAAATATACATTCGGGCAAGCTACTTTGAGAAGCCCCCTACAAAGTCCCAAAAGTAGCTGTGTTGGTGAAACGCTTGAGAAGACAGTATGGGATCAACGTTCCTTCACACTACAGAAGGACTCATTCAGTAGCAGTTAGTAACTGGTGTCTTCCTCAGACTGAATGGTCAAGCCAGGGAGAGACTCTCCATGGAGAGGGCTCTTGAGAGAATGACAGAACAGAGTGAGGGATGCACAGACCCACGGGGAGGGCATTCCAGAGAGGGGAGGCCTTAGGTGGCATGGTCTAGGACCAGCTAGAAAACTGTGCAGTTGGAGCAGAGGACAGCACTGGGGTTGGCAGACACTACTGAAAGTGGCACACATTCTCAGTGCAATTGTCTTGCAGGGTTTGTAGGTAGTGGGTGACATTCTCTGACTTGAGTTTCTGAAAGTCCCTCCATCTGCTATGTGGGGGGAGTGGACTCAGCCAAGAGACAAGGTTAGAAATAGATGACTACAGTATTCAGGTGAGAAGGGATGGCAATTTGGACAGGAATGAGGTAAGAAACAGTGAAGAAAGTGAGAAACAGACTGAGTGTGAATATAATTCAGAGGCAAAACAAACCAGGCTTACGCCTAGACTGGGTTGGGGATATGGCCCCAATAAGTCCAAGCCCTGACTTCAGGAAGGTGTGAGTGTGCGTTGTATGTGTCAAAGGGGACTCTGCACAGGTGACTGTGAAGGACCTGGAGGTGGAAGAATTATCCTGGGTTGTGTGTCTGGTCACTGTTTGCCGTAAAGATTGAGGAGAGGGTAGGAACCACACATTATACAAGCTACAGATCGGGCAGAGGAGGGCCACAGATCCACCCGTGGAGCTCCAGAAAGATCACGATGACCCTTGGTTAACCAATGAGGCCCACGTTTCATCTCCTCACCTTCGTAAAGCTAAGAGGATTCAATGTGGGGTGATTTGATACAGCAGCATGGAAGTGAGAAAGGAGAGGGACTAAGGATGAAGCTGCAGACCTTGCAGTGGGCAGTGGTACCACAGCACCAGTTACTGAAGCAGAGGAATGAAGCCAAGTTCAACTTGCAGTGACACTCATTTTCCAGATCAAAGCTAGAGGAAACTGAGGGGAAATGCCTAGGAAGAAAAATCAGGACATGTCTGCTACAGAAACCAAAATTAGATCTGCAGGAAAAGCATTCCAGGGAGGAGACGTCTCAGCAGGAGCCCAGCGGGTGTGGTCTAATGCTTCTAGAAAGAGGCCAGGCGGCAACAAAGGCTGGACCATCAAGTGAGGTAAGCATCCAGGCATAGCCATTACTTTTAGCAACATGGCATCAACACGAGAGGGGTAATCTTTGTGGAACCAGAGGAGCTGAGGCCAAGGAACCTGTAAGAAGGCAGTCATTGCTGGAAAGTGGGACAGAGAGCAGGGACCCTGAACTAGACTGCTGCAGCCTTGAGAGGAAGGTACGGGCCTTAGCTGTGTGTGCTGAGGGCACAGTCTCAGAGAAGCAGAGAGAATGGCAACACAGCACAGGCCTGAGATGAGGGCATGAGGGCAGAGTCGTGAGCAGAGGCAAGGTCATGAGATGAGAGAGACAGATACGTCTGCCTTGGAAGGTGGAATCCCAAACCCACAGAAGAGCAGTGATGCTTTCATTCTGTAACCAGCCACATGGCAGCAAGTCCTGACTGGCCAGGCAGAGGGAATCTGACCAGGAGGCATCAAACAGCAAAGTAAGAAGGGCTCACACCTCTCCCACAGAAGGGGGATTTGTTGTCTATTCCCAGTTTTAAAATGTAAGATGTACCAAGTCACCCTCTTCCCACAAGGTGAGCGCCAGCCTATCCCTTCAGTACCCATCAATCCATCACTCTCTGCTCTAACACTAGTGCTTGGCACACAGTAGTTGTTCAGTAAGTACTTCTGAAATCTATTAATGCACATGTTTCTCCTCCCTACACAGGACTCAACCAAGTGCCCAGGAGACTGCTCCACCAAAGCTTTCCCACACATTGGCCATGATTGCTGACCAAAACCCAGACCTTCGTGTTCCTTCCTCAGGGCTTCTACTGGACAACTCCTCCAGCTGTCCTTGTTTAAACCGTGACCCAGTTCACAGTGTGAGAGCATTCGGAACTCCTGACTGAAAGCAACGATGGCAAAAGGCAAAGATTACGGGGCCCAGAAGTTGGCATAAATGATCTTCTGGGGAAATCTTGGTAGTCAAAGTCCAGGCTTCATGCCAAACCTCCTCCCTACATCCACACACGGCACAGAAGTGAGAGAAAACAGGACTGGCCACAGAAGCAACTTGGGGAAAGAGAGAACATGCCGGCCACACACTCAGTTATATACTATCCATACGCACACACTCTCAGTTACACACTATCCACACTCTCAGTTACACACTTACACACTCTCAGTTACACACTTACACACTCTCAGTTATACACTATCCACACTCTCAGTTATACACTTACACACTCTCAGTTATACACTTACACACTCTCAGTTACACACTATCCACACTCTCAGTTACACACTTACACACTCTCAGTTACACACTTACACACTCTCAGTTATACACTATCCACACTCTCAGTTATACACTTACACACTCTCAGTTATACACTTACACACTCTCAGTTACACACTTACACACTCTCAGTTATACACTTACACATGCACACACTCTCAGTTATACACTTACACACTCTCAGTTATATACTATCTACACTCTCAGTTATACACTTACACACTCTGAGTTATACACTTACACACTCTCAGTTATACACTATCCACACTCTCAGTTACACACTTACACACTCTCAGTTATACACTTACACACTCTCAGTTATACACTATCCACACTCTCAGTTACACACTTACACACCCTCAGTTACACACTTTCACACTCTCAGTTACACACTTACACACTCTGTTATACACTTACTCTCGGTTATACACTATCCACACTCTCAGTTACACACTTACACACTCTCAGTTATACACTATCCACACTCTCAGTTACACACTTACACACTCTCAGTTATACACTATCTACACTCTCAGTTATACACTTACACACTCTCAGTTACACACTTACACACTCTCAGTTATACACTTACACATTCTCAGTTATACACTATCCACACTCTCAGTTATACACTTACACACTCTCAGTTATACACTATCCACACTCTCAGTTACACACTTACACACTCTCAGTTATACACTATCCACATGCCCACACTCTTTGTTACATGTGTATACATTCTAGTTACACACCATTCACATTCTCACAAACATATACACTCATACTGTCACACTCATACAGATGTTCATGCTCACACTCTCAGTTTATACTCACACTCTTATACACATGCACACACTTAATTATATACTCTATACACATGCTCACACACATTTACTGTCACAATCTCTTATATTCACCCCATACTTGCTCACACTCACTTTCTAACACACACGCGCATGCACACACCACATGTACATGAACACATACTCTCTCTACAGAAATCCAACCCAAGGAAAGAAAGAAAACCTTCACACCAGTTGCCTGGGGTTGATCTAGCCTATTTCCAGAACTCTGAGGCAGGAAGCAACCACAGGGCAGAGGATGTTATCAGGCTAGCCCAGAGGCTAGGAAATGGCCTTCTCAGGAAGTCAGCACCATGTACACAAGTCAGACACACCCAGAGAGAGCTGACAGGATCTCCCAGAGGAGTCAAAGCACAGGCTAGGTCAAGGAGCATGGCCTGTGAGGAGACAGGGGCTCTGAGCCCTGCGTGAGGGAGAAACACAGAGGGCACTCATTTAGATAGGAAGGCACGGTGACAAAGGGGCTGGGCTTGATGAATCCTCCAGTCCTAGCAAGACTTCAGTGCCAGGACAATGGGCAGGGCTTCCACAGGAAGTGAAGCAAGCGCACAGCTTCTTGAAGACTCTATTCCCAGGCTTGGCCTGGGCCAGGGAGCAAATGGGGCATTTGCAGCAGGTCATGGGCTTGGTGTGTCCTGTAGGACAGGCACCCTTATCACCTGGCCACTCCTGGGCACCAGGGAGCTTGAGAGAAAGCCTTTGCATCCACAAAGGCCACCCAAGGCAGCACCTCCTGGGACAGGGTAAGCAGTCTGAAAGTGTGTAGACCAGAAGGACAAAGGGGAGCAGTAGAAGGGACCCAGGGCTACCTCTGTGTCCTAGGAAAGACCCCTCAGATACCCATAAGAGCTGTGGGCAGGAGAGAGCCTGGATGTCAGGGCATCCCTAAGAGCAATGCATCAGCCAGTACACACACAGAGCCTCAGGCAAGCGAGCCAGGGAACCCTACACCAACAGTCTGGCATCTGGACCAGGCTTCCCACTCCCTCCTATGGGCCACCATGGCCCTAAGACTACTTCCACACCCAGCCCAGCCCTGACCTGCTCATCTACTCCATAGCCTCAGGGCAGTGGGTGGTCCTCATCAGAGATTCGGGGTTCGAGAAATTAATGAGTCTGTAGATTTCTCAAAGGTAGCTTGTTCATTAACTGTGCTCCACTGTGTACCTGACTCAGTTATTAAGGCTTATGGGACATTAATTCATTAATTGTGTATGCTGTGTGTCCAGCACTGGTGCTTGGAGTATGGCAAGGAACAAAACCAGTCAAAGGGACCTGACAGTCTAGTGGTGACATTTATCTGCATCCCCATTACATATACAACTCCATGACATCCTTGTGCTGGATTCACCAAAGTGTCAAGTGAATGGCTGGACGGGAAGGACCATGGAGCCTGTCAGCCATGGGGAGAAGCCCTAGCTCTATGAGCCACCTGATGATATTTGTCTTCAGCTTTGGGCTTTTGTCACATTTAGTCCCACAGGAAACTCCTGCTCACATGGCTATCATTGCTGTTACCATCATCATAGTCCCTGCTCCCTTTGCCCCTGTGAAGAGCCAGACATCTGGACCCCAACACTTTCTGCGATGGTTTGAATGCGAATGACCCCATAGGGGCATAGATTTCCCAATTGGTCCCCAATTGACGAACTGTTTGAAAGGACTAGAAGGTACGGCCTTGTTTGAGTAGGTGGAAGAGGTGTGTCTCTGGGGTGGGCTTTGAGGCCATTGTCCCATGTCCCTCTCTCTACCTGCTGCCTACGGTAAAAAGCTCTCAGCTACTGTTCCAGCACCATCCTGCCTGCTTCCTGGCATGCTGGTCATGGGCTAACCCTTTGAAACTGTTAGCCAGCCCCATTTAAATGCTCTCTTTGATAAGAGTTGCCTTGGTCATGGAGCCTCTTCATAGCAATGGAACACTGACTACGGTGGCTTCCTTCCCAGACCAGGCTCTTGGCTCCTTCCCTGAGGCCAGACAGGGCAGTGATAGCGCTTTCCTGCACCAGAACTCCTTCCCCTTGCTTAAACACTCCATCCAGCTGTCCTGTTTGCCAGGTCTGGCAAGTAAACACCTCAAGGGTGGGGTGTTCATTAACTGTGCACCACCTGTGTACCTGACAACATACTCGGGGCTTCTAGAGCTAAAGCCACAGTCTCTGTCCACTAGGATCATATCCAGTGAATGTGAAATGTCCCCACAGGCTCACTCGTTTAAATATCTGGTCTCAGCTGGTAGCAATGTTTGGGAAGACTGTGAAGCCTTTAGGAGAGGTGGAGACTCCATACAGGAAGTAGTCACTGGGGGAAAGGGGGCTTAAGGCTTTCTAGGCTTGACCTACTTCTTGCTCACTCTGCTTCCTGAGTGCACAGACAATGTGAACAACTGGCCTCCTGCTCCTGCCACTAAGCCTTACCCACAGTAAGGCCTTACCCTCATACTGTGAGCCAAAAATGCTTTTTCCCTTAAGTTGCTTTTGCAGAGGGTTTTTTTTTTTTTTTGGGGGGGGGGTTGTTTAGGTTTGGTTTGGTTTTGGGGTATTTTTTTGTTTTTTGGGTTTTTTTTTTTGTTTTGGGGTTTTTTTGTTTTGTTTTGTTTTTTCGAGACAGGGTTTCTCTGTAGCTTTGGAGTGATTTTGGTTTTTTAATCACAGCAACAGAAAGGTAACAAAGACAGTCTGTCGACTTCTACCATCCTCCTGTTCAAAATCTGTCCCTGCCCCCGCCCCAGACTCTGCTAGGCCTATCCACTGCCACCTCTGTCCCACCTGGCCTCAGCCCTCCAGCAAACCACACACACTCTGTCTGACATATGACACTGCCACTGTTTCCCTCAGACTGTGGGGTCTCACCTGTCTCACCACTTGAACAATCATTCTCACATCTGGTCCAGGGACTCTCTGGAGCACAGATACGGGGCACAGGGGTTAGGAGCCATACTTCCATGTGCTAGAGAGTTGGCACGGCTGTTAAGAGCACTTGTTGCTCTTGCAGTGGACCTGAGTTCTATTCCCAGCACCCGCATGGCCGCTCACAAGGATGTCTAACTCAAGTCCCGGGGGATCTGAAGCCTTCTTCTCACCTTTGCAGGCACCAGGCACACATGTGGTGCACACACATACGTGCAAGCAAAACATCCATACACGTAATACGATAAATAAATCTTTAAAAAACAAAAACAGAGTCCTGCTCCCTGACCCCAAGAGCATTGCCTGAAGCAGAAGCTCAGCCAAGTCTAGGAGTCTGAGTCCTTAACCTCAGCTGTCAAAGCTGTCTGGGGTGACCTTCTCATCTTATTTTCCTGATGTCCCTCTGCCACCTGGTGCTTTGTCTGCACACAGTAGGTGATCATTAATCACTGTGACTCAAAGCAAGGGCCTCACAGCTGCCAGATCAAGCCACATAGACTCTGCCTAAAAATGCAGTTTAAGCCCCTTCCTTAGCCAAGAAGATCACCACCTGTCAGAGACTCCCCCAAGACATGTCTGAAAACCTACACTGTACAGAGAGCTCTAGCCTTCACTGCTTCTCAAACCATGACAAGGCTCAGTACCCTTGGCACCGCCTGGGGGCTTGTAGAGAATGCAGACCCCTCCCAGACTTGCTGCATAGGATCTCCAGGAGTGGGGCTTGGTATCCTGGACTCCAAATGAGCTGACACAGTGATTTTTTATGTCAACCAGGTCAGAAAAACATGAGTGCTAGTAATGAAACTCATCGCAGGAGAGCTAGACTCCATCTCAGGGAGCAGTTCTGGACCTTAGTCTACCCATCCCCTGAATGAGAAGTATTATGACCCCTGGCCTCACTTGGGCTGCTGGGGCAATTACCAAGAATTCATGTAGAAGTTCACACCCAGCATCTGACACAGAGGAGAAGCGCAAGGAATACTGTGCAGTCTCTTTCCCTACTGACACTGCTCTAGCAGCTGCAATTCAGGAAACTAGCTTTAGAGGACCAAATGAGGCCCTTGGTGGGTGGGGCAGGTTCGTGAACTTGCTGACTCCAAGCCTCTGAAAGAACACAAAAGATCCGCTCTGTCTGGTGCTGGCACCTTAACCTCTGCCACACCTGATAAACAAGGACAGACAAGCCCTCCGGTGGCAAGGGGTACTGCCTCTGTGGTAGGTTTTTGGTGGCTTGTGGCTGTCCTTTATATTTTGCATGACACTGTTTAGCCTAAACAGCCCTGTCTCGTGGTTGAGGGGGTAGTTTTGGAAGGCATATGAAAACCTTCTTCCTGGGCTTCTCAATGGGAACACCAGCTTTCACACACATCAGCTGCCTGCAAAAGTCCACCATCTGCCAAGCATGAGGTCACCCAGACAGAAATCTTGCCATGTGAGGCCAATAGGAATGGAGAGCAAAGGCTATTCCCCAGTGCCCAGACCAAGCTGGCCAGGCAGCCCAGGGCTGAGGAGGTGGAAATGCCTTCAGTAGTGTGTAATGAGCAAACACCTGACTCAGTGTGGTCTCAATGGAGAAACATATTATCTCTCACAACAGGCAGTCCTGGGAAGAGCGTCTCCAGGCAGAAGCCTTGGGTACCTCAGCAGCCACATTCTTCTCGTCTCTTTTGCCGCCACCCTCCATGCAGCCCCTCTCAGGGACCGGCAACCATAAAGGGTTCAAGAGAGCAGCAGCTCCGGGCTTCACAGGCATGAACAGATTTTTCCAGGCAAGAAAAGTTCCCATACTTCCTATACAAGCACATACAGGGGTTCTTCAGCAAGAGGACGTCTTTCCCAGAAGCCCCTGCATTGAGTAAATACCTCCTACTGTTTCACAAATTGGAGCTGGCACATGCTTCTGCCTCAGCCAATCACTGCCGAGCATTCATTTATTGTAGTGAAACCTCAGAACCAATCATAGGCATGAAGTTGGGATCACAAAACCGGGCCTAACCACAATAAAGCCCTGGGCACAAGATACGGCTGGGAGCAGACCAAGGGTGGGAAGGAAGGTGGAAAGTGGAACTCAAGAGTCCTCGTTAATGCTCATGCGTGTGCGTGGGTGCGTGCGTGCGTGCGTGCGTGCGTGCGTGCGTGCGTGCGTGCGTGCGTGCGTGCGTGCGTGTGTGTGTGTGTGTGTAGAGGGAACCCCTTGCTTTTAGGGCAAGAGACCCTCAACCTTACTTTCTGAGGCCTGCTCTATTTGCTCAGAGAACTGGGCTCCTAAGTCTATTGTTTTGCCAAGTCCACACAATACTCCACCAGTGAGCTATGAGCCCAACTCCATCCACAATCTGAGGCCAGAAAAACAATGGCCCTCGGCCCTCTAAAAGTTAGCCACTTGGTGAAGAAACAAGAGAGGTGGTGTGGGGAAGTTTTGGACAGGGAATGGAGAGAGTGACACTGCCACAGGCAGCATAAAATGGCCTGGCCCATGGGACCATTTCATCTGACCAAGTACTAAGCATTATTAAGAAGTACAGGTTGTCCTTACAGCTACCTTACAAGTTTGACACTTCTACTACAGGTCACATTACTGTAGCAGTAAGTTCTGAAATCAAGCACTCTCTAAAAATAAAAAAAATAGTCATTTATTTGTGTGTATGTGTGTGTGTGTGTGTATGCTCAGGCATGTGCATGTACGTAGGTACCTGTGTGTGCGTGTATGTGATTGTGTGCACTTGCATGCCTATGAATGTATGCGGTGTGCTTACCGATGTGAATGTCCTCACCCATGCATGAGCATTTGGAGGCCAGAGGTTGACGAGTATGTATTCCTTAATTGCTCTTCATAGAGGTTCTCACTACAAACAGAGTCCATCTTTTTGGCTAGATTGGCTGGCCAGAAAAACCTGGGATCCCCTGTCTCTGCTCCCAGGACTGAGATAACTGTTGCTTGCTGCCACATCCCAGCTTCTTTGCATAGGTCCTAGGGGTTGGAACTCCGCCCCCATGCCCCTAAGAAGGCACTTTACCCACTGAGCTATCTCTTCAACCTCCCAAAGTTGGTTGTTACTGTTATTCATTTGAGTAACAAAACCAAGGTGAACTGACACCTGCTCTCTGTGTCTCTACCCTTTTGCATCACACACTTCAGTGCAATGTTCAGAAGGTATACCATATTCTGAAATAGCCTTCACTTAGAAAGCACCTGGCTTCGAGGGATTCGGAAGGACTTTGAGTGTGCCAGACCTTTAGCCCAGAGTTTCGAAAGGCCCTCTCACACGGGGAATTCAGCAGTTGAACTCTAGGGCTGGGGATCCAACACACTCTGCTTGCTTCTCCTGCCAGCTGCCCAGGGCTTTACAGAGGACTTCTCCAGGCTGCCTCCTCTGTAGCTTAAACTTGATTGGTGGATTTCAGTATTTTTGTTTTCTAAGCATACGAGCCCTTCCTTCAGAGGAAACCTTAGGGAAAAGTTCAATGGCTCCCACAAGTAAGGCCTACTCCATCCCCCAAGAGAGGTTCCCCAACAGCACTGTTTGAAAAATGACATCTGAAATGATGTCTGAGGTCTTACATGGTCCAGACTGTTCTGGCTGCCTTTTCTGTGAAGGAAGGGCAGCCAGGAGGAACTTGGACCAGACCCCGACAGATGGGTAGGCTCTGACCTTCATTGAAGATCTCAGAGCTGAATGCAATGAATAAAAGAGGAACCATAAGCCAGGAGCCAGGAATCCAAACTAGCCCAGAGATGAGGGGAAAGGACACTGCTCCAAGGTAACAGGAAGATGTGCTCCAAGAGTTGTTGGACCAAGCAGATGAAAATCAAGAATCCGACCCCTGCCCAGAGTCCCAAAGTCCCTCTAAGCATGAGGCCATAGGGAAAGCAGGGCAGTCCCAGCCCCAGTGTTTGTGCCCTTACAGCAGGGACCACAAGCCCTAAAGCCTAGTGTCAGCAATCCAAAAGGCCATATTCTGTACCACAGAGCATGAGCTGCAGTGGGCTACAAGACCATGTTTAAAAGCAGGATGTGGCCAGCAAGCATAGCTAGAGGATCATAGGAGTGCTTGCTGACCTGGGGCAGGTTGACTCCCAGAGGCATGTGGAGTAGCCCAGGAATGTCCTAAGATGTCATTCCTCAACAGCAAGGCCACTATTACAGCAGAGGTTCAGGTATTTCCCAAGATGCCCTCAGGCCACCAGTAACTGCATAGGCTTCTCAAGAGACTGCATACTAGGAGTCCAGACAGGGAAGCCATGATGTCACCCATGCCTTCAAACAGCAAGGGGTAAGCCATAGGCAAACCAAGAACCTCTCATAGCATGGGCCAAATAGATTCTAGAGCCAAACTTTGGCTCAAAAAAAGGCACCATTGCCCTACCAACCCCATCACCAAGAGGTGACTAAAATGTCTCACAGTGTCACCAAATCAGATGGGCTGAGATCCCTTATAAGAGAACTACCCCGCCCCAAGTGAGCTGAGGAGCAGAGCTGCCTAAGGAGATTAACTGGCTGGAGAGAGCAGCTCCACGAACTCACAGTGACTGCCCGGGACCCATGAACACCAGCTCCTGCCATAGTAATACATGAGGCCCTTGTCAAGCACCTGCCCAGACACACCCTTTCCAAGTCTCTGTCTCTCACTGTTTTTCCCCAGCCAGGGCCACAGGAAGCCATAAGGAACACCAGCTCATCATACACTGGGTTTTACAGCTGTCGATCCTCATGGCCACCTTAAGGGCCACTATCTACCCAATGGAAAAGCAGGCTCAGAGAGGTGACAGTTGGCTCTAGGTCACCCAGTCAGTTCCAGGGAGTCTGGATATTAGCCCAGGTGAACTGCACTTCACTGACAGTGAACCTTACAAGGCTGGAAGATGACACTCTGGGAAGTCAGAAAGACAGAAATGTTCTGTGGAATACCCAGTGGGCTGATGAATAACTGGTTCTCCACCTTTACTCCTAGGCTCCTGCTGTTCCTCAACCCTAAGTTCACTGTACCCACTGAGCCCCAACCCCTTGTCCTTGACATGATGCAGACGGTGGCTTTGTGCATGTGGGGTGGGCTAAGAATCCACACTACACTTCAGGTAGTAAGGGCCTAGGCTTCAGTAGAGATCTCTCCACTGCTCTCACTTATGAGATTATCCTCTTTCTAGAGCAGGCTGGCACAGAGCCAGCCACTACAACCAGGTTTTGATTTTCTTTTCTTTTTAAGACAGTGTGGAATGAGGAACTGGGGATATATGTAGCCCATGGAGCAGAGGTGATACAGCCTGTCTTACCAATGGAAAGGTAGACTCTGAGAAGTTGACCCGTGGGTTCAAGGTCTCTCAGCCAGCTCCCAGAAAGGGTCTGGATACTGGGAGAATGTTTGCCTAGCATGCACAAGGCCCAGAGTTCCATCCCTAGCACAGCATAAACCAGACACGTACAAATGCCCGTAATCTCAACACCCTTAGAAGTGAGGGCAAGGGATCATGAGTTGAAGGTCACCCTCAGCTACGTAGCGAGTTTAAGGCAAGGCTAGCTTGGGATACATGAAATGGTCAAACTGCTTTTTAAAACAACAGATGAAAAGGTGCAGACAGTGGGGTGTGAGGCAGAAGACAGACCACTGGTTTCCCTTTCAACTTGGCATTTGACCTTCTCTAATGCACCCATTTCTTGGTAAAATATCTAGCCTCATTTACCTCCAGGGTCAGGATGGAGCAGTGACTCCCAGTGGCCACAGCTAGTGGGGAGTGGCCAGCCCATCCTTCCCAGAAGGAGCTGTCCCTGTGTGTGTGCAGAGCAGAGAACCAGTAAAGGGGCTCTCACCCCTCCCCTGGCTCCTGTCTCATGCAAAGAAAACCCAGAGCCATAACTGTAACCCATCAGGGCCACAGGCTGTGTTTCCACCCAGACCCTGTCATGAAACCCCCTCTCTAGAACTCACTCCTTTGGCTCCTTCGGTCTTATCTCCCATGAGGCCTTCTCAGTAGGGCTTCCTAAGCCACTGTACCCACCTATTTACTACTTAAAATCACCAAGTTACTACTTAAAATCCCTCCCAACCTTTTCCCTTTATTCTTCGACATTCTGCTTTTGATGCGGTGAGCATCACCTGCCTCCCTGGCCCTTCCCCACCTAAAGGTGAGCTTCAGAGTACATTTTTGTCTCTGTTCACTAGTACAGCCTCCTGTAGCTCACAGTAGGTTACTTAATATTTATAGGATTAATGGAATGAATGAATAAATAAGAATGGCTGCTACCATGGCAGCGTCAGATTCTGTGGCTATCGGCAGGAGACTTCAGAAACTTCAGTCTTTTTTTTTCCTGACAGGGTCTCCTCTAGCCCAAGCCACCAACTGACTGTACAGCCAAGGTTGACCTTGTACTCTCACCCCACTTTCTGAGGGCTTGGGATTCTAGATATGCCACCCCATACCCAGTTCGCATACACTGCTAGGGATAAAACCCAGAACTTCTTTTATTTGTTCTCTCTCTCTCTCTCTCTCTCTCTCTCTCTCTCTCTCTCTCTCTCTCTCTTTTTGGTTTTTTGAGACAGTGTTTCTTTGTGGCTTTGGAGGCTGTCCTGGAACTAGCCCTTTTAGACCAGGCTGGTCTTCAACTCACAGAGATCTGCCTGCCTCTGCCTCCTGAGTGCTGGGATTAAAGGCGTGTGCCACCACCGCCTGGCTGTTATCTGTTTTTTTTTAGGCACTGTCTCACTTGGCCATTACTGCCCTGGAGCTCACAGAGATGAGTTTGTAAGAGGCAGGCAGAACTCACAGAGTTCTGCCTGCCTCTGCCTCTCCAGCGCTGAGATTGAGGGGTGTCCCATGCCCATCCTAAGCAAGTCTCCCACTCCACTTCATCTCCAGCCTGCTTTTAATCATCTTAAGTCCTGCAAGGAACTTCTTTTAAACCGAACAACTGGCCTGGAATTCAGAGATCTGCCTGTCTCTAGAGTGCCAGGATTAAAGGTGTGTCAACATGCTTAGTAAGGCAGAGAGGCTACGAATGTTAAGGAAACTCAGTAGTGAGGCAACAGGCTCCTGGCTGTTCAGTGGTTTCACCAAGGAAGGTCACAGAGGCAGGGAGTAGCAGCAGCAGGATCAGACCTCAGGCTACAAGGACTGCAGACCCTGGTTGGCCTGCAGCTGCCTTCAAAAGAGC
The DNA here is from genome assembly GCF_003668045.3 of Cricetulus griseus. Taxonomy (NCBI): domain Eukaryota; kingdom Metazoa; phylum Chordata; class Mammalia; order Rodentia; family Cricetidae; genus Cricetulus; species Cricetulus griseus. Next base: position 105,200,080 of record NC_048598.1, on the reverse strand, counting down.
TGTGTTAGTATGACAAACTTAGTTTGACATTCATTTGCTTTCCTTACTTCAAGAAGCAAAGCTTTAACTTAAGCAGTGTCCCTCCCTCCTGCACAAAACTTGTGCTAGCAAACCCATGGGGTCTATAGAGGAGCTGGGACCTCCCCAAACCAGGAAGAGATCCCACCAGCCGGCCCAGGAAGGCCCCATCGGTCTGAGGAAGACCACCCTCCAACATTTCTCTGCACCTACAGAAGATACACCATTCTGGGTTTGCTTCATCCCTTTCTCTACTTTATTTTTGTGTTTCTGAGAAGTTTCTTTGACCTTTTCAAGTCTCTGTGACCTTTCCCCACCCATGGCTGCTGCTCACCATGTGAGGTTCTGGGACAAAACTATCCTCCATGAATTTTCCAAATGAACTATCCTCCATGTATAACTTATACACAGCCCCATGGGCCACGGTGGTCTGCTAATCACCCTGTGTACCACACACCCTATTCACAGCCACAGCTGAGGGCACAGGAACCAGGTTCTGGAAAGAGAGTCAAGCTGGGAAGGGCCATGAAAGTAAGATGGGCCCATGAACAGAAATTCCACTCATCCTCTCATTCCAGGGATCACGGTAGCTTGAGTCAGTCCTTTCTCTCCTCCTGCCCATTGTTTTCAGTCACATAAGCTTGTCAGTTTTCTTCAAACCACTTCTCACCGGCTACTTCCATGTTTGATTCTCAGTGGTCCTCCCAGGGTTAGGAAGTGCATGAGAGCAGAGGCCTGGCCAGCACCTGGCACAGGTGGGCACTGCACATGCTGAAGAATGAGCAGGCAGATTTGGGAGGAAGCTCCAAATTCTAACACCAACCAGCACAGAAGGGATGGCTGTGACAGGGGAGGCTCAGGATTGGACTTCAGCAAGAAAAAAGGAAATGCAGGTAAGGAAAAGAGACAGAAGAGAGCAAGGTCAAGTTGCCTTCGGGGTCCTGAGGACTCAACACCTTTCCCTCAAAACACCTACCCAAAAGCAAGGAACTACAGTTGACAGTGGGCAAAAACACACTGTTGCCCTCTATGCATGGTGATACGTGCCTATGGTCCTAAACTGGGGAGAGGGGGGCAAGGATGGAGGCTAGAGACCTTAAGGCTAGCCTAAGCTATAAGGTGAGTGTGAGGGATACAAAGTGATACCCCATTAAAAAGAAAACTTTCATTTCCAGGCACCATTTCCGTAAAATCACAGGGACCAACCTTAAAGAGGGTTATGTGACTTCTCTGTCCATTTCTGGGTAGAGGAGGTGAGAAGGTTGAAAATAGTACACACATCCTTTCGCAAGCGAGCAGTGCCATTCCTTCATTCATTCACTCTGTGATTTTGACATTTGGTCCACACCAGCCCTGACAGCCTTGGGAAGCCAGAGGTGACAGAGGACAAAGTCCTCTGCCCTCTCACTGTGCTCGGAGTGCCTGTCTGTGGTTTTGGCGCGTATTAAAACACAAGCAAATATTAACCATACTTGCTTCCAAAACAAATAAGGCCACGTGGAGCCTGGCTCTGGAATGTGATTTTGGCTGTAATTTTGGTTTGATGGGTTGGAAGATCCAATTCAGCAAACGGGGTCGTTGGCCAAGTCCAGCCACCAGGTTCCCAACTCAGATTCCCGGCTCCCGGGCACACCAAGCCCCTCATCCAATCAGCTCCACTTCTCTTCAGTCTTCAACCACATCCTCACCTCTCTGCCCAGTAACCTTCTCCCTGACTTTGTTTCCCTTACACTCTCCACCCTGACCTCCCCGGGTCTGCAGATTTGACATCCAACTGCCTGACCTCAAGACACACACCCCAACCTGCCAATGCCACCCCTCCTGGGGCCCTTGAATATCATATGTTTACAGCAATCCCATTCGTAGGACCCCTGAGCACACCACACACACTCTGGTGACCCCCAGATGCCAACAGGCATGTCCTGGGGGCGACACACACACACACACACACAGACACACACACACACACACAAGCACACACACACACACAAGCACACACACACACACACAAGCACACACACACACACCAGCTCCAACTTCTTGGAAGCCAGGGGCTGGCCTCTGGCCTCTGGGGTCGGGGACAGCAGAGACTCGGCGAGCCTCTGCCCTGCACGTCTGGACTCTGGGGCGCCGCCACCTCCCGCCAGCCCAGCCGCACGCCGCGTGACCGGAGGACCCCGCGTTCCCCAAGGGCCTGGCCCGCGCACACCGCGCGGCCTGCGCCTCGCCGCCCGGCCGCGCCCCCTGCTCGCGCCCGCAGCCTCGGCCTAGCCCCGGAGGCCGCGGCGGCCCCGCAGCCCCGGTGTGCCCGCGCGTACCGTTGGCGATGAGCTTGGCCGACAGCTGCTTGACCAGCTCGGGGATCCGCTCCCACTGGCACTCGGTGCGGCAGCGCTCGATCTCCGTCTCCAGCCGCGAGCCCGCCTTCCTGGTCGCCATGGCCGCCCTGGCCGGCCCGGCGCGCCCCGCAGGCCCCGCCGCCGCCGGGCCCCGCGCCGCCTCCCGCTGCGCGGCCGCGGGCTCGGGCTCCGGCTCCCGGCTCGGCGGCGTAACGGGAACGCCGGCCGGGGAAGGGCGGGGGCGGGCGGCGGGCGGGCGGGGCCGGGCGCCGCGAGGAGCGGCCCCTGCCGGCCAGGGCCGGAGCCGCAGCGGGCCGGGGCGGAGGCCGCGAGGGCAGCGAGGAGAGCGGGACGCGAAGAGCGCGGGATCCGCTCAGGAGCCAGCCCCGGGCGGTGCGAGGTCAAGCCAGGGCAGCCACCCCGGGGATTCCGTGGGGCCCCGCAGGCCCGGGTGCCTGGTGTGAGGGGGCGTGAAGGGCGGGCCTGCCTCGGCTCGCCCTGCCATCGCAGGTTGCCTGTGCGAGCCCGCGCCCCTCCTCAGGCTCCCCTCTGCCCCAGAAGGGGAGGAGATTCATCCTTCTCCAGAACCTGCCTGAAGTTCCAGAAATCTATGCTGGAAGCAAGTGAGGCAGGGGGACAGCTGCAAGCCCCGAGTGCCAGCTCCCCTGTCTTCTGAAGAGAACGCCAAGTCATCCGTGGGGCTTTCTGGTCTTGACCCTGTAACTGAGAGCAGGGGCAGGTGTCTAAGCTGTGCATGTATTCCATACTCCATAACTACATAGTTAGACAGTGCCTACACTGAGCTAGGTAGTGCTTTAGGGCTGTGGGGAAGGAATGAAGTAGGCATCAAGCCTGTCTTGCTGGAGCTTACATTGCACTCATGGAAATGACTTAAACAAAATAGAGTAGCCAATTAGAAAAGATAATAATAATAATAATAATAATAATAATAACAATAACAATAATAATAATAATAATAATAAGGCTAAAGAAACAGGTGAGGAAGGTAAGAGTGGGGAGGATAGGATTTCAAATGGGATGGCTCGGGATGGTGTCGACGTGACATTTGACAGTCTTAAAGGTGAGGGGGTCGTGGACATAGGGAGAAGGGCAGAACATTACAGACAAGGGAATATTAAGAGCAAAGGCCTCAGGTTTACCATATTTGGTGAGTTCGGAAAAAGGCCAGAGTGGCTGGAGTGGAGTGAGGGAAGGGAACAGAGCATATGGGAGTTTTCGTTCATGCTGGGCCTTTCGGACAATTAAAAAGACTGGCTTTCTCCTTGGTGAGGTGAGCGTGCAGTCATGCCAGAGAAGGGGGCCTGCATGTTAGGAACGGCACTGGCTGCAAGGTGGACATCAGCAGTGTTCGGATAGTTGGTCAGGAAAAGTGACTTCAGGGGCAGTGTGGGTGTTGGATTCTGCAATACTGCATCTGCAAATTGAGCGGTCACTCTGGCAGTACCTTGTCTCGAGGCTCAAGGGAACACCCTCCTGGGTGTGTCTCCTCCATGACTGGAGGCTTTCCAGTCATGTCCTGGGACTAATGAAGAACAGTCCTGTTTACCTGAGCAGAAACTGACACTCAGTAAGGGCCTGGAGGAAAGAAGTGCTTGGAACATGACCAGCACAGCAACCAAGGCAGAGCAGATGGGGCTCAGACACTAAGGACAGCCAGACAGAATGCCAGAGGAAAGGAAGGTGAAGGAGCCTCCTCAGGAGCTGACACACACACACACACACACACACACACACACACACACACACACACTTCCAAATCCATCTAAGAGGTCTGTCTAGATGTGTTTGCTTGGGATATTCTCCCTCTTCAGGATCAAGGTCTCCTCAAGCCAAAGGTCACTGAGAAACCTTGTTCAACTGACAACTCCTGTGTGACCCTGGGAGTGGCAGTTTCCCTGCATAGTGGCATGCAAAATAACAATGTCATAACATAACTTGGCCTCTGTAGCCACAATGTAAGGCAAAGCACCAGTGTGTTTCCTGCCTGTTTCTCAGAGAAGCTGTTTTTCTGAGGGTGGGAGATGCCAGACAGTGACATTTAACCCAGCCCCATCCCCACCCCCAGTCTTCTCTTCCTATGTCTATTGTGGAACGCAGCAGTTAGAACTTAATGATAGAGTGGAGTAGAGGGAGGCCGCCATTCTAACAGTCCTGGGCCTTTTTTGTTTGTTTGTTTGACTTTTGTTTTTCGAGACAGGGTTTCTCTGTGGCTTTGGAGGCTGTCCTGGAACTAGCTCTTGTAGACCAGGCTGGTCTCAAACTCACAGAGATCCGCCTGCCTCTGCCTCCTGAGTGCTGGGACTAAAGGCATATGCCACCACCGCCCCACCCTGGGCTTCTCGAACACCACAGTCTAGAATCAGCTATTGCACAACAAATGCACGTGACTTGCTTTGGATTGGTTATGTTTTGAGTGTATGCTCCCAGGTTCATATGTGGGGAACTTGAACCCTAGGGTGGAGATACTGAGAGGTGAGGACTGATGGGAGGGTGTTGGGTCAAAATGGAAGCTGCCCTTGCAATAGGTTATCGGAGCTATGTGGGTGGGGCCCCAGCTCTTACAAAGGAGTTGTTTTAAGAGTGAACCCCCATCTCTAGCTTCCTGTTTGTAGATGTAATGTTTCCCTTTCCAACACTGTATTAGTTACTTTTCATTGCTGTGATGTAATGCCATAACCAAGGCCATGAATTTGACAGAGCAAGGGCGTGCAAAGGGTTAGGAGGAGGAAAGGGAAGAGGAAAAAAATGATGTAATCATATTATATTATATTATTATACTATGACAAAAACAACCATGACCAAGGTGGCTTCAGAAGGAAGAGTTTATTTGGGTTTCCTGCCGTGGAAGGGTAAGAGTCCACAGTGGCAGAGCAGAGGGAAGGAGGCTGAAGTAAGAGGCTGAGGGCTCATATCTTGAACCTCAAGCAGGAAGCAGAATGAATGAACTTGAAATGGCATGAGTCTTTAAACTCTCAAAGCTGGTCTCCAGTGACATTTTTCCTCCAACATGGCCATACCTCCTAAGTGTCCCCAAAGCATTCAATCCATCATATATAAACTCCTACCACACATCCTGAGGGGTTCACAAAAGCCGAGCTGATACCAACCCCACACTCTTCAGAACTGTGAGGTTAATAAACCTTTTTTGTTTTGTTTTCCTTTTTTTATAAAGTTAACCTGCCTCCAGTGTTTCATTATAGTAAAGAAAAGTGAACTAACACATGACTACATTCTGGGTGTCCAGATTCACTGGAGCTGACACAAATGAGAAAATTTCCAGATCATCTTCTTGAGTGCCAGAATTTGTGAGTACAGTGGTTGGGAGCAGAGAGTGATGATCATGATCAACTAAATCCAGCAGAGAAAGAAACTTCTGGTATTCACCTCGTGGAGCCTGAGAACTGGGCCTTGTAGCTTCCAAGGCCCTTCTCAACTAGGTAACAGCTTCCTCTTCGCCTGTCACTGGACCTGTGCTGGCCACTACCACATCAGCCCTAAAGAGGTATTAGTGACCCATGAGAGAAGGTTCCAGGTGAGATTACCTGCAGGTAGCACACAGGTAAATCCAGGAGGAGGAGTTTATCTACGATAGTGTAATAGCAATTAGGCCAAGGTCTTCTCTGAGCATTCATTCAGGAATTACAAGCTTGGCAAGCTTGTGAAGAATTATGGCCTGAGGCCTGGTAGTGTCAGAAAAGAAGCCACACAGAAAAGGCTGGGAAGGAAGTCAGACCTCAGGCAACATCCCTGTGAAATAGGTTGCCAGGAACAGATGGGTTTGGGTTCAGAAGTTCAGGGATACCAGGTAGCTATGATAACAACTCCAAGACCCTCAGAACCTGGAGTCCCCATATCACTAGAATCAGGAAGAGGCAAGCAGACGGGAGAGCTTTAGGATGAGATTGTGGGCTGGGCTAGTGTGGAGAGTGCCCCTAGGAAGGAGGAGGTGCTGCAGAGAGCAGGGGTAGGCGCCTCTGTCCTTGTCCTGCCCGGGCCTGGTAGTCCTGAAAGTTTTCACCAGATTCCCCATGTGGTCCCTCATCGTCCCTTGAGGACTTTGCCCCAGAATCATGTCCCTAGACAATGTCTCTAACCACCTTTCCCCTCACTCTGCTTGGCCTTTGTTCTTGCCACCAGCTGTTCAGAACTCACTAATGTGAGGTGGACTGTTGGCCTGCCTCAACTGGAGGGAAGCTGCAGGCAGGCTGGGAGTTTTGGGTTGCTTTGTTCACTGATGTTTCCCCACCCAGGAGACAAATGCCTGGCATGCAGCGAACATGCAATAAACACAAAGGTTAAGGATGTAGCTCAGTCGGTAGAGTGATTGCTGGGCAAGTACAAAGCCTTGGGTTCAATCCTGGCCCTGAGTAAAAGCCCAGTAACACACCCTTATGTGTGTTACCAGGTAACACTAGGGGGGTGAGGCAGGAGGATCATCTTCAGCTATTAATGCATAGTGAGTTTGAGGTCAGCCTAGGGTATGTCAAATTCTCTCCAAGAAAAAGAAGAAGAAGAAGAAAGAAAGAAAGAAAGAAAGAAAGAAAGAAAGAAAGAAGGAAAGGAAGAAAGAAAGAAGGAAGGAAGGAGGGAGGGAGCAGAAGGGAGAGAGGGAGGGACGGAGGGAAGGAGGAAGGGAGAGAGGGAACAGAGGGAAGGAGATGGACTGATCTCCTGGGGTGCTGCACAGGCACCCCAGGCTTGAATCTCCCTAAGGATATATCTAAAGGGATGTGGGTACCCAACAACTGAAGCAGACAGTTTGAGTTTAAATTGAAAAGGAAGTTACAAGACTTCAGCACGCTAACAGAGCAATCACTTCTAAACTTTGACCTTGCACTGCCAGGGCAGTGGCCTTGTTGTCTAGGCCAGGAGCTTCTCAGCTGCCCTGGGAGGGGTGATCCATCTGAAGTCGAGGCAGTGGGAAGCTATGGAAAGCTGGGGCTGAGAAGGTTCACGGAGGCCTGAAGGCTGCGGGTATGAGTAGCAAGGGCTGTATTGCCTTTGTCTGGCTTTGAATTGTGTCATATTTGATGTGTGTGATTACATATAATCAAAACTCACATCATGAAACAATAAGAGGCACACCAGCAAGGCGAGTCTGCTGATTATCCCAGGCCCAGCTGCCTCTAGATTTGGCATTTGCTTGACTGCACTTGTGTTGTTTGTAAGACAACTTTCTGCTCCTCCTTTGGGAGTGTGCAGTGTGCTCCTACACAAGGCATGGTTGGGTGGGTCATTTCTGAGCTCTGTAAAACTAGCATGCTGTACAATTCACTTTTCTACTCACCTGGAGTTCCTGAACTCATCTGAGTTTCACACACAGCAGCTCCCCGTTTGTGTGATACATAAATCCACAAGACATTGGCAACTTGATCAAACAAAGCCTCTAGTGCCCAGGGTGGCCTCTGTGAACAAGACTGTTGTTATAAAAGCCACACCCATGTTGATGTTTGGAGCAGGGTTTCTAAGGATAAATTTAACTCTGTGTCCCTTTCCCTTGAAGTAACTTGGGCCCCCCTGCCTTTACCCCTCAAGTGCCATCTGTAACTTCTGGAGCCCATCACAGGGACAATCTAGTTGGAAACCTGGTTGATGACAACACAGCAGGCGCCAGAGGTAACCCTCCTAAGTCACCATCCGCTGTCCCATGCCGTGGATAGTTAGATGAAGGAAGCTGGCTGGCTGCTCAAGGAAGACCCAGAATGAGGAAATATAGCTGAGGATGCTCTTAGCTTTGAAACTCTACAAACACATTGGATGCTCCAGGGTGCTATGCCTCTAGCAAAGCTCAGCAGAGACAACTGAACTCCCCGACTTCCATTTACAACGTAGGACACCCTCCAGTTTCCCACACCAAGAGACCCTACTGCCATTGTCAGGATGTGGGCAGAACTGTTAGCTGGAGTTATATACAGTTGACAGGCATGGATAATTGGAAGGGAAGCCCTGAGAAAGGCAAGACCCTGTTCCTGGAAAAGCCCCGTGAGCCACCGACCTCTCCAAGGACATGGCTTAGTCTGTGACCTCTGAGAAGGCCCAGGCTAGACCAGCTCTGAATTTCATCTCTCATCTTCATCCGTGCTAACTTCACACTGAGTTTGGACGCCATAGCTGTCTGTTCATAGCTAACACCATGGCTGTGTAATGGCACATGCCTGTGATGCCAACACAAAAGAGGCAAGGACTGCAGGATTGCAAATTCAAGGCCAGCCTGGGCTATTTAGTGAGGCCCTATCTTAGAAGGGGGAAAAATAAAGGAAGGGAAAGAGAGAGAACAGGACTTGCATGTTGGGAATCCCTTTGTAACACTGGGACACTTTTCTGTGGCTGTATCTGGCACCTGCCTTACCCTCTCTTAGAAAAGTGAAGAGTGGACATATAAGTTCACACCTACATGTGTAAATGAACCCAAGGACCAGAAACTACTCAAATACAAGGGAGAATACACTGCCAGGCTCCTAAGAGGGACACCTGGCTGTTTTGTGGGCCTCCTAGCCAGAGTGGCTGCTTCCACGGGTGGGCGGTTTCATTTACATGATGCAATTGAGGTAATTCAGGCAAACGATGCTGATGAGAACATAGCTCCGAGAAGGTGCATGCTTGGGTGCATAGAGCCCCAGCTTCGATCCCCAGTCCGGGCGTATCTGCAAATACGCACATACACAAATGCGGCTCATTTCTGCAAATACGCACATACACAAATGCGGCTCATTTCACAACCAGATTTTTAAAGAGGAACCAGGAACCAGGGAGACAGATCAGTTTTGAAATTTTCACCATACACATTTTACCACTAATAGAAGTTAACGACGAACAGCGAGGTTCACTCATTGTTAAACACATGGGTAGAATGAGAAGCTGAGGCACGATCTGTCAGGTATTATGAAAGATGGCAGCACCAGCTATCACCAGCATCCCGGCGGTCACAGGCTCAGAGCAGGAGACCTGCACCCTCTCTGGCTGCACGGAATTACTGGGCTCTGCATGATTTTCCCTTTATGGGACCCATTGTTGAAAGATGCTCAGGTTTGCAGACCTGCCTAGGAACTCCACGGTCGGCCGGTGGGAGGCGGGGCTAGCAGAGCTTTCTAGACGTCCAATTGATGGACAGGAGCGGCAGCAATAACCAATGAGAGGCCTCCTCGATGAGGTCATGGAGTCTCTCGGCATCTCATTGGAGGCTTTTGGAACGCATGTGCTGGAGGCGGGGTCAGCGCCAGAGCCTGGGTCAGAGTTTACTCCCAGCCTCATCATGAGCTAAGGGGAGATGAGTTGTCCAGAGGAGTCTAGTCATCCGGGGAAGAAAATGCCCCAGGAGGAGGAGGAGGAGGAGGAGGAGGAGGGGGGAGGAGGAGGAGGAGGAGAAGGAGGAGGAGGAGGAGGAGGAGGAGGAGGAGGAGGAGAGAAGAAGAAGAGGAAGAAGAAGAAAAAAAAAGCCCATTACCTACCCGAGACTGTGTTTCCTTATTTAATTTGGTGCAATCGGAGGATTCCTTTATTTTGCGTTTTAATCCAGCCACACACGCTTTAACTATTTGAAGACATTAGGCCACCCGTGTCTAGTCCTTTGCCCTCCCTATGGTGACCTCCTCCCCATCTTGAGAACACCCAACGCCAGCTTTGTTTTTGTTGTTGTTTGTAATCAGGGAAACAACCCAACTGATCTGGCTAGTCAGTGGTGCAGAGAGGACAACGGAAGTGAGCCTCAGGTCCCTGCCACCCCAGGGGACTCACTCATGACCTTGGGTCATTGTCCATGACTTTCCCTACAGCAGGACAGCAAAAAGCTGGGGCTTCATTGCTTTTAATAAATCATTTTCCTTTCAAAGTACTGCCCAGAATAGTCTGCGGTCACTAGAGGCTGACAGCGTTGTCTATTTTAGGACATTATTTCCTGATGACAGTGAAAGTGGATGGTGCATCTCTGTGGCTGAAGGGTCTGGGCAGGCATTACATTGGTTCTCCCCACCAAAATGTCCTTTAAAAACAAAAAAGTGTATCTAGAACCTTTGTGATGCCTTCATTTTATAGAGCAATGATTCCTGGTCCTAGGGATCCAGGAGGAGTCTGACGGTCAAGGGCAAACAGGGATGGGAAGAAGTCCAGACAGCTCTGTCTCTTTTGAACAAGAGGAAATGCAGTCCTAAGTACAGTGTGCTGAGAACCGGAGGCAGCCACAGCCACAGCTACCAGAGCACCTGTGCTGGCCAGGGAAGACAGTTGTTATAAGGCAGAAGCCTTTGTCATGCTTTGTAGCCCCCTGGGACCTTGCTCTCCAGTGTGGAGGACACTCCCAAGTGGTGAAGAAGACCCCCTCTTTAGAAGCTGAAAGTGAAAGGCTTGCTATCCACACACCCTTGTGGCAGCCTCAGGGCCCTCAGAGATCAGGTGTGGAGGCTCCTGGGCCAAAGCTGTTTTGTAAGTCCTGTGGGCAGGGATGGAGTTCAGCAGAGAGGCAGTGTTCTCATGGGCAGTGCAGTTCCAAGGGATGTCTAAACCTCTGTCCTGGAGGCACAGCTGCTTAGCCTGGGCTCTTCCAGAACTGGTGGGCCTCTCCCGTTTCACTCCTGCTTATCTAAATTGGCCTGTGCTTGTAGCAGAGTCTAGGCTGATGGAAGAGGCTTCCTCTTTGAGCAAAAGGCACTCACCAGGCAAGCAGAGGCTCAGGCAGGGGGCATGGCATCAGGTAAGAGGGGTTTGCAAGGGAATAGAACTGTGGAGGAAGAGGCTCCAAAGTTTTACTTCAGATGAAGTCCTGAGGCCGCAGGGGGAAGTGAGTCATAGCCAGGTCATATGGGGGCATCCGACAGCTCCTCTCAAGAGTCACACAGGGTCGTGGGAACAGTTGACAGCTGGGGTGAGATGTCTTCCTGCAAGTCGGATGTTTTCCCTTTCACTGCTTGCCTGGTGTTTTGAGATGCACGGGCTTGTCCGTCCCCACCTGCGGTGGAAGATGGTCAGGAACCAATCAGGCAGCTCCCATGGCTTAATCCAGATGATCCCAGCATTTGTCTTGCATCCTAGACAGTTGTCTAGCGCCTCAAGAACTACTTCATCTAGGGTAAAACTTTCTGTCTACACAGCCATGTAAGGCTTTAAAACACCCTTCCCTGGCCCAACACAGCTTCCCAGGCTGTACCTTGGATGGGTGCAGCTCCCAGCTCTGCTTCCAGAGATAGCTGAGAGTCTCAGAAGGACACTGGGACCTGAGCACATCCTTCCCATTTGGGAAGCTCTGGAGCCATATTGCAACCCCATGGGCATAAACAGGGTCTTCTTGGAAACAGGGTTTGAGAAATCAATGGTACCTAGAGATAGAGAAGGCCAAGAGAACCAAGAGAAGGCAAGGGAGGGACAGCCCCAGGCAGTCCTCCCTGCTCTCCTCTTGGGCCTCCTGTCTACAGTGCCAAGAGCGAAGAGCTGTCACTTTTCACTGTAGACAAGACAAAGTCCCACACTCAGCTTCCTCAGGTTTGCCTAACAGGTTTGACCCAACAGTACAATGTACATGGACAAGCTGGTGACATGTGCCCACAACCCAGGATTTAAGAAGCACAATCCAGGGGCTGGACAGATGGTTCAGAGGTTAAGAGCATTGACTGTTCTTCCAGGGGACCTGAGTTCAATTCCCAGCAACTACATGGTGGCTCACAACCATCTGTAATGAGATCTGGCACCCTCTTCTGGCCTGCGGGCATACAGACAGATGCTGTATACATAATAAATAAATAAATCTAAAAAATCTTTAAAAAAGAAACAATCCAGAAAGAAGGTGAAGCGGACCTAACTTCCTCGCCTCTTACCATCCTGGGTCCATGAGCCAGCACCCATCTCCTACTGTGTCCTACATATCTCTTCTCTGGATGGCACCTTCTTACCTGGGCAACACTGCCCCTTAGCCTCATCATACCCTCAGGAGGCCCAGCAGCCAGGGACTGAGTCTTAAGCCTGTCCCTGGGAGGCCAAATCAACTCACTCAAATGTTATGATAAACCTGGATCTTCTCGTAATACTCAAACATTCACTGGACTTGCCTATGGAGAGCCCCAAGGAGAGAGGAGAAGCCTACCCAACAGCCTGCTGTCTTTCTCTTTCCAGCTGCTCCTCTCCACGGGGAAGAAGTTAGCATTGCTAGCTTTTCCCTTTCATCCTTTCCTTAGGTTTTGTGCTTTTATTAAAGTAAGTACCCACAATCCTCCTGAAGGAGGTGTTTGGGTATGCATTTGCTTCTTCCAGCTACGGAGTCTCGACCACTTCTTATTTTCCACATCCCCTGACAAGTGTTCAGCACACCATCCAGGTTTTGAATGAAGGAGCACTCACTGTGGGGAACTGTCACAGGAGGCCACCTACCCCTCCACAACATTTGGGTGTGTGTCAGAATCCTGTGTTGGAACAGTCGTCACCACAATCAGTCTTAGAACACTTTGTCAACCTCCTATGTCAAGTCTATACTCGGCCACCTGCCATTACTTCCTGGCCCCTGGGCCTAGGATTTCCTGTCTCAATGGATTACTCATTGTAACCGTGTAATATAAATGGCATCATACAATACCCGGCCATTTTAAACTGCCTTCTTTCACTTAATGTTCTCAAGGTACCTCCATGTCGTGGAATTCATCCGAACTTCACCTAACTGAATGGATAACATTCCTTCGTGTGGATACCTCATCAGTTCAACCATTCATCAGTCGGTGTATTGGGCTGCTGTGAGTGAGGCTGCCATGTACGTTTGTGTACTGTCTGACTGTGTGTTCTCACTCCACTCTGGTACTCGCTCAAGAGTGGAATGGCATGGTGAATTAGTTGCTTGGATAAAGTACCATGTCCAGAAGCAAGCAACCTGAGGAAGAAAGGCTTTAATTTTGACTTATGGTCCCACAGGGACAGAGCCCATCACGGAGGGGAGGACAAAGCATGTTAACAGAAGCAGTGAGCTGGCATGACATGGCGTTTCATTGGTACACAGGAAGCAGAGAAAATGAAGAGGAAGTGGAGAAACACTATAAACCTTCAGAGCCCATGCCCAGTGACTACTTCCTTTTAGAAAGGTTGTACCTTCTAAAGGTTCCATAACCTCCCCCCAAAAGGGCTCCCAACTGAAGAGCACATGTTCAAATCCATAAGCTTGTAGGGATAGTCTCTCATTCAAACCACCACACTGGGTCACAAGGTAACTTGCTGTTTGAAGAATTACCAGCCTGCTTTCTCAAACAGATGCGCCATTTTATAGCCTCACCATCAAGGTATGAAAGCTTTAATGTCCTCCTCTGTAAAGAAAACATGAGCTCTTCCTCTCCTACTCTCACACCCTCAAAATCGACAGAACACTTTATGATCTAAAAATTGGGAACTCTATCAACCAGCAAACAGGCAACTAGTTCTGGTGCTCCTCGAGGCAATTCAGCTCCAACACCATCTACCTGATAAAAGGATCAGTTCCCACACGACTGCTCCCCTTCGCCCCCAGATCCTAACTTCAGATGTCAACTTCAGCCCCCAGGTTGTTTTGCCTGCACTTCTAGCCAACTGTCAGTCAGGTTCCCTCAACCCCTTTCTTGATTATTTATTAATTTTTAAGGCAGGCCACAGAATTCAAGGAGACGCTATTAGAAAGAACATTGCCAAGAATTCCGATGAGGAGACACACAGGGTGAGGTGTGTGGGAGGGGGTATGGAGCTTCCATGCCTTCTTGGGTGTGTCCTCCTTCAGGAACTTCATGTGTTCAGCTATCTCAAGGCTCTGGAAATAGCATCCCTTTGGGGGTTGCAGTTACCAGACCCATTAGTATACAAAAAGATATTTATCACTGGGAAGTGTCCAAGGATTTTAGTTCTTTGCTAGGAAGCTGGAATGAAGATCAAATTCTAGCATCACACTCTTATCTTCCAAGGCTGTGGTATTTATTCTAGCTATCCTGTGTGAAGTGGTATTCCACTGTGGCCTGGATTCTCATCATCTTGTTGATGAGTGCCTTGTTGGCCATTTGTCTTTGTATAGTTTTGACTTTGCTCATCTTTTTTTAAAAAATTTGAATTGTAAAAGTTCTTCATTCTAGGAGGAAATCTCTTTCAAGCTGATTGTACGCATCTTCCCTTCCAGTTTTACTTTCTCCATCATGCTCATTGAAGTGTAAATGTTAATTTTCATCAAATTTGCTGTATTTGAAAACTTGTCACTTATACTTTTGCATGCTACTGAAGAAACTAGTGCTTAATTCAAGGTCATAGAGGTTAACAATTCTGTCTCCTAAGAATTTGTTGTTTTTGTTCTAAGTGTCTGATCCACTTTCAAGTAGTGTTTTGTATATGGTATGAGAAGGGCAAATAATTCTAAGATATATATTTTAGATATATATATATATATATATATATATATATATATATATATATATATCTTTAGCCAGGGTTCCTGTGGCACATGGAACATTTGGTCCCTGCAAATGGGCTTCCCTGGTCCCCAGGAGGGCAGGGACCAGGAAGGTCTTGGCATGATTATCTATGTGACAAGAATTGCAGGGCCCCATTCTAGCTGAACCCCACACTATCCCCCAGGACTCTACTGAACATGTTCCAGTGCAGATTCAGAAACCCTCACCACATTAGCACAGCCACTCACAGGCCTTTTCTGTGGTGGTCTTACACTTTTTACTGCATAAATGATCAAGTTATTCTAGGGAAGCAATAACTCTTGAGGTATGTTAATAGACACCAAAAGCGGCTTTCACTCCAAAGCAGCATCCTTTCTCTCAGTATCTTTACCACTTAAGGATCAGGCAAGTGACTACTGATGTGCCAATGTGTCTGAAGGTAGTGGCCTCAGCCACTGAGTGTCACACTCAGGAAATGATTTCTAGATGTCACAGAGATTAGAGAGGAAGACTGGCATGCAAGCAGTCTGACAGAAGTGTCAATATGTAGCCCAGACAGAGAAATGTTGACCCCATGGTTATATGTACTGAGAATAGAAGAAAAACTGCTCTGAGTGTAGACAACTTAGGAATCATCTGTTTTCTTTGTAAGCGATCATTCTACAGACTAGACATTTACTGCAGGCAACAACAGGCCAGAGCTAGCCAGCCCTCAGTGGTCCCCAGCAGATGGTCTAAGGTTAGCTCCTTTGTTCCACACCTCTGTGTGGCAGCTTAGTTCATGGCCTGCAACCCTAGGTTTTTCCTTGGGAATTACCCCTTCTTGGTCTTCTTACTATAACTAGCCATGCAAATGTCTGAATTCATTGTTAGTCCATGGGGCTGGCTCTGAAGCTTTTAGAATGTTGTCTGTATCAGAAGTGCGCATATGGCTGAGCTGGCCAGAGTTAAAGACAATGTCGGAAGTTCAGGCTATTTGCAGTCTGTAGCCAGTTCTAAGACTAGACCAGAGAGGTGCCTGCTGAAGAATCCATGCGGTAAGATCCTGTATGTGACCCTGAACTGCCTCCAGGCTCCCATCCCTCAAGCTGTGTAAGAACCCACCATACTGTTGAAGAGTCCTATCACCTGGACATTCTTTGTAGTAAGTCAGTTTCTTTCATCAGGGAAGGAGAATTCAGGTCCCAGTGAGAGGGAAGAAAGCTTGAAAGGGGTCAAAAACAAGGACTCTGGAGACTGAAAGGTAGGCTGTGATTTTTTAAAATTTATTTTTATTTAAACACACACACACACACACACACACACACACACACACACACACACACACACACACACACGTTCATGAGTCCAGGAGAGAGTGTTGGGTCTCCTGGAGCTGGAGTTATAGAATTTAACTCAGGTCCATTTCAAGAGCCACCTCTTTAGCTCTGTAATTGCTAAAGAAACAAACACAGAAAAAGACAATGGCAGGAAGACATGACTGCAATACCGCTTCCTCAGCAAATAATAATAATAATAATAATAATAAATAATAATTAATTCATTGTTTATATATACAGTTTAAAATAAAGCATAAAAAACTTTGAGCCTTAATTGGAAGCATAAAGGACTGCTCTGACCATGCCAGAGTGGAGGGAAATTGACTTTTCTGGGCCGACATCTCTGACTTAACTGCAGCTTCAGAGACTCTGGGCCAATGCCAATCCAGCCAAGCAGCTTGTGGAGGAATTGAAAAACAATAAATGCTACTCACCAAGTTCGGGTGCTAATTGTGATACAGCAGTAGATCATTACTCTGGCCCATTCCATCAGCTTGTGCTGTCTCCCAAATTGTCTAGTTAATGTGTCTTGCTTCTGTGAGTGACTGAAAGGAGCTGGCCTTGAGGGATGAAGGCGGTGAGCTTCAGACGACAAAGGTGAAGGACAAGTGGCTGTTGCAGCAGTGGTAGAGGGTAGTTTAGGGAAGACTCAGTGGGGAGGAAGCTGGGGGGCAGGGAACCAGCTACTGAGAAGTACTGAAGAAGACCAGATAGATGCCCCTTAGCAGTCTGCTTGGGGCTTTTCCTCCCAAACCCGCTGGCTACATGATATGGACAGAAGGGAGGGAGGGAGGCAGGGATAGATGGATGGTTGGTTGGATAACGGATGGATGAATGATGGATGAATGATGAATGATGGATGGGTAGGTAGAGGTCCTGTGAAAGTACATTCAGAGCAGAGAGACAGTGTGGTTCCAAATGGTTACCCATTCTCTATAAACAATGCTAGTTCAAACACATAGTAACTGGAGCCTTATATGATATATAAGTACTGCTATGTACCTTGTATTTCTTTAAGAATCCTAATTAAAAAGAAACTAAAAGCCTTAAAGCCCTAAACCCCACTTCCTCAAAGAAAATCCTCAAAATCCAGACCAGATATCAGGTGATTAAACACTGGCAGGTTTATTATTTTCTTAAAGCTTGAACAAATGCATCTGTGTACACACAAAAGCTGGTAAAAAGGAAGCCCTTACTGTTCTGTTAAAAATGAAACCCATGCTCGAAGCTTTGCCACCAGCTTCCTAAACAAGTACACAGTACATGTCTACAATACATTTAGGTTTTGATTCATGTGTTTTTTTTTTTTAAACAAACCTTCTTGAACAAGGGAAAAACACACTACCAGACCCCAAAAGGATAATACACATGCCTGTTATAACAGCAGTTAGATGTTAGCAACAGAATTCTGAAAATTCTACATGAGTAATTTAGAGTGTAACATTTCTTGGCTCCAGATGGTCCACCTTTAATCAAAGGCAGTATCAATTCTCAATATAAGAAAACATTCAAACAACACTGAAACAACTCTGTATTTACAGCAACTAAAGGAACATACTCCATTCAGTCCTCCTCAATGATCCCAGAAAGCAAATGCTCACTATAAATTAATGCATGGAGATTCTAGAATCAATCAATTAAAATAAACGCCATAAAATATAAATACAAAATTCAGGAAAACATGTTAAGAAAAGCTGCCACTTATTAAATGCAGGCGGTGTTAAACAAAAAGAGGCCAGTAAAAATAATGGAGGAGGCACGGGTTTACAAAATAAAGCTGATCCCTCTGTGAGAATAACTCTTTTCGCGGTAAGGGTGTGTTTCTTCTTCCAAGGGAAAAGAAAACAAGCCACAGAAGAGGAAAGTGAGCTGTGTGCAGCAGATGACTGCTAAAGTTCAGCCCCTAGACCAGCTTTTGAGGGGTCAAAGACCTATTCTAATGACAGCCAGACTGATTCTGGGCTGAAATAAGAAAGTGTGTATTCCAAAAGCCATCCTCACTTACACCCTTCACAGAACCCGGTACACAGTGTCAGGCTGCCTTTGTTTCTTTGTAAAGCCCAGTGGGGGTAGAGTGAGAGAGGAGGAGAGAGAAAGATGGCAAAGAGCCTCATCATGCCAGGTAGAGAATGGCAAAAATCAGTGAAAGAAAAAATGCAAGCAAGTCTGTCCACTGGCAAGGTGTGAGGAAGAAAGGCTCAGGCTGCCCAGGGAGCCTGCTCCTGCTTTGGGAGTGATGAATTAGCTCCTGCTTATCAGGAGGCAACAGAGCCAGCAAACAAAAAGGCTACAGAGACACTCCCAGCATCCTCAACGCTAGCCCTTTGAGACCCAAGACAGTTTTGTCATGAGATAAACACAAACTTTAAAAAGGCCTACTGAAGAGTACGGGTCTGTGCTTCATAAATATACCCACTCCGGCTGTAAAAAATTCTGCCCAACAGACCTCCATGGACTGCTAGGAGACAGATGTGACTGCACAGAAAAATGTGAAATGGTTTATGGTGGAGACACATGGATAATTCCTGACAACGGCTTCATGTGGTACAATAAGTAACATGGCAATCTGATGAAGCACTGCTTCCCTTAGCTGGGAGAGGAAGGAATACCATGGTACATGTAGGCGTGGATGCGTGCGTGCGTGCGTGCGTGCGTGTGTGTGTGTGTGTGTGTGTGTGTGTGTGTGTGTGTGTGTGTGTGTGTGTAAAAGACCCAAAGAAAATACACAGTTAAAGTTATTTTATTTGTTGATGCTAATTTGGAGCCAGTAAGCAAAACCAAGATTCTCTAATTTCCCCCAAATGGAACAGAGTGGACTTAAACATCCATGCCACATGTGACAGTCCAAATCTGAGCAGCAAGAGGATCAACATACAGAATCACAGTACATTAGAAACTGAGTCTCCCCAACTACATGCCTTAGAAGGAAACAGGCTGAAAACATTGTAACACTATGGTCTGCCCTGGGAAGGGCACTGGTCCTCTGCGCCCTCTCCGGGCACTAACCAACTCAATTCAGTGCCCCCACCTTCAGGTCCCAGCCCTACTTCCAGAATCAACCTGCAACAACCTTTTAACCCTAGGAGGACATAAGTCAAGTATGAATGCAGATGATTTAAAAAAAGACACTCCCACTTCCTTGCTGCTATAAATGTTACACGGTAGGAAAAAACAAAACAAGAAATTATTTTTAAATTATTAAAAAAATTAAGGGGAAAAAACCTTAAGGAAGGGAAGAAATCATGGAAGAAGCCCAGAAAACACTGTACGGGGTAGGCCTTTTAAGGGAGAGGTGATGTTCATTGCTTGTATCTTTTAAAGATGAATGGGTCCACGTTTTAGGATGGCTCTGGAGCAACGGTATACATCAATGTGGGAGCAGCTCAACCTTCTCCAAAGGTTTTTAGGAAGAGGCCACAGGGGTACCTCTCTGTGAGGTCAGAAGGGAAGAACCCTGCTTTCAGCAGGAAACTACGAGTGCTCAGCCAACTGAAATGACAAGACATTCTACAAATTACCCAAGTGAGAAGATGTATTATAAACCCAGGCTTAGTCCTACAACACATACTACAACTTGTTACTAAAGTATTTGCTAGCAACAAATATTCAAAATCAATCTATTTTATACTGGGCACATCCTCGGATTCTACTTCATGCTAGTCACTATTCATTGCAATTCTAAATTTGACTGGCTATAGAACAAGTCTCCACTTTAAAATCCACCTCTTTGTTCTGCCCATTTTTTGGGATCAATGCACCTTAGTGAAGGTTTTTCTCCTGAACTGGTCGTAAGGAAGATGGTCAGGTACAAGTATCTCCATTTTGCAGGTGATTAAATAGAGGCACAAAATGGCTGGGTGATTGAGTCAGAGTCACCAAAATTGTCAGCCTGTACAGAATTATCTTCCTGCTTCCTTTCCACAAAACTACATTTTTCTTTAAAAGTGGAAAATTTATCTTAAAAGATTCCTCAAATCAAACCATTATTTTTCAAAATCAATACACACATATACATACCTACATCATACATACATACATACATACATACATACATACATATATATATATATATATATACACACACACACACACACACACATACCCATATAAACACTCACAGGTGCACTTCATAATACTGTTCTATTACTTAACTAGAAAATATTGTTTCTCTAAATAAATTATTAATGCAACTGAATTTTAAATAATCACAATGCAAGGAGCCTATTTAAAGCATGAATTTCACGTGTAATTTTAACAATTTCCACATAGGCCACCAGATTTAAAACACAACTTTCTATTACAGCCACAGTACTCTAACCCCCCAAAATACACACAAACTCAATACAGAAGCAGTATTTCAAAAGCTTACATAAGGAAGATTGCATATTGTCTGTATTTACCAATGTTTATATCTTTAGGTTTTGTAACATCTATACTGCTCAAATTAAAATTCTAATTAGGATTCTCAAAAATTCAAGTTTTTTCACTGCATGTATTCACCATTCGAAAAAAAATTGTGGATTTTTTGGAAGAGTTTGATTATCCTGACTTTAAAAAGTAACATCGGAGCTGACCCTGGTGGCAAACACCCAACAACTAGGGGGTGGAGGCAGGAGGATCAGAAGTTCAAGGTCATCTGTGGCTACATAGTGAGTCTGAGGCCAGCCTGGGCTACACAAGACCCTGTCTCAAAACCAAAACCAAAAATAAAAAACAAACATACAAAAAACAAGCAAGAGCCAACACCAGACTCAGAAGTAAGAACACTCCGTAGAGTGTTCTAGAGCATTCTGACAGGAGACTTTACTCCAACTGGATCAGAGGAAGCTGTCAACTGATTAACTAGAAATAAGTCTTTATCTCCCAGCCCAGTCTTGCTTTAAAAAAGATAAAGAACTAGACTGTGATGCAACATGATACTTATCCATATTCTTATATGTAGGCATATTTTATTATGAATCTATTAAGGGAAACATTTTAATAATTTCTATTACAAATCATTTCAAAACATTTGTCATTCCAAAAGATTAAAGTACTGATTTTATTGTATGGCAATATATATTCTTCACATTAAGATTTTTTTATTAAAAATAATCTGCAGTCTGAAAAAAAATCTATTCACGGTTGCTATAAAAAGCATTCTGAAATTTTCAAAGCCTAATTCATTTTCTCCAAAAGTCTTCGCCTCCTCCAGGAACCAATGCAATGTCATGTGGTGTCTCAATCAGTGGATAAAAAGATCTTTGGGTTCAGTTCTATACTGATAAAACTTTTAGGTTTTGTGAGTATAAATTACCCAAGAAAAAAGACATTTTAGGGCTGGAAGTATGGCTCAGAAGCAGGGTTTGTTTCATCCAAGACCTGAGTTTGGCCCCTCACCTCCAGCACTGTTTTTAAGAAATAAAAGATAAATGTTGGCATTATGAGCAACGAGATTACAAGTGGTTTTAATTTTGCAGTATTTAAAAAGTATTCTGGAGCCAAGTGGTGGCACACACCTTTAATCCCAGCACTCAGGAGGCAGAGGCAGGTGAATCTCTGTGAGTTCAAGGCCAGCCTGGTCTACTGAGCAAGTGCCAGGACAGGCTCCAAAGCTACAGAGAAATTCTGTCTTGGGAAGCACCCGCCCCTGAAAAAAGGTGAAAGTTAGACACCTCTAGTTTTCAATTATTTGGGAGGTCAAAGTGGGAGGCTCTCTGGGGCTCAGGCGTTAGAGGCCACCCTGGACAACACTGAGAGAAGCCCACTTCCCCCCAACAATCGTTTTAAATGTACTGTTCAGGAATCTTAGTGTACTCACAACTATTATAGCTACCTAGCTGCAGACTATCTCACCATCCCAAGCCTTGTAACACAACACACTAGTGGTCACCCAGACCCCTCACTCCCAGCATCCTGTGGAAAGCACCTATCTCCCAATCTTTATGGTTCTGCCTAGTCTATATCTTTAATATAAATGGAACTGTACAGTATGTGGACACTTGTGTTTGGCTTCTTTCATAAGTCATTTTAAGAGAGCCACTGTTCCAAGCACCAAACACAGGACACTCAGGGCTGTTGCTTGGCCCTTGGAATGCATCAGTGTAACCCAGTGATAGAATCCTTGCCTGGCATGTACAAAGACTCAGAACCACACACAAATTATTTTTTGACTCTGTGTTTGGAGTAAAGATAATTTACTTTTAGATGAAGTCGGTTTTTCTTCCCCCTTCCCCTTTCCTTCTCTGTCTTTTGCAACAGGGTCTCATCCCCCCCCCACCACTCCTCCTGCTCTATCTTTTGCAACAGGGTCTCATTTAACCCAGGCTGGCTTCAAACTCACTAGGTAGATGAGGGAACTATTATTTGAATTTTTTAAGATTTATGTGTATGAGTACTTTGCTCCATATATGTCTATGCATTGTGTGTGTGCCAGGTACCCTCAGAGGTCAGAGAGGATTGGATTCCCTGGAACCAGATTTATAGATGGTTGTGAGCGGCTATGTGGGCTCTAGGAATTGAACTGGGTCCTCGGCTAGAACCAGAGCTCTGACCTGCTTAGCTGGCTTTCTGGTTCCTACAGGAGGAAACTGACCTCATGATCTTCCTGCCTCCATCCCCAGGTACTAGGATTACACGTGCAAACACTCCAGAGTGGATGCAGTTTATGAGGGAGAAGGAATAACAAACACATTCAAACACTTCATTGACGGCAGTGTTTAGTAGTGACATGTGCCCAGAATGCATTTCCTCTTGATAACACTGACATTTAAGCTATTCTGGAAGACTAAGAACACAAAACACTTTTTAGTATCTCAATACATTTAATGAGTATTTAGTCACCTGTGAAATGTTTTTCAAAACTGAAGCTAAAATAGGAAACCTCGGTGTATTGATCAAATCTCATGTTAACACTTACAAAAAAGGAATTCCTCCCAGGGATTTATTTGTTCTCCATCTGTTCCTATGGGGTTTATTAATTTTTTCTTGTTTTTAAATAGTGTGTGTGCTTTATTACGTCATAAACAATATATCCTCACAATTTCTCTTTTTTGTCTAATACAAAAAAGAAGGCTATAATTAATAGAAGGACAACTATGTACAATAAGTACAAAAACTATAGAAAATATATACAGGCAATAAGTACATCAACAATGTAGAGTCCATTTGCATTTGATAAATTCAGAGAAAATAACTCCATTATCTATCCTATCTTTGTAAGTCCAAAGTCTTATACCTAATTTATTAAATTACCTTTTAGTGTCTCTCAAACTTTTATACTTACACCTCTTTAGCGAGTTTCTTTTCTGAACACACACTCTCACATACATGGAGACATGAGCTAACTGGGCATTTTCCTTTATTGCTCCTTCACCCTATTTTTGAGACAGGGTCTATAAATAAGCCCTCAGTCTCACCATTTTGCTAGACTGGCTGGTCAACCAGGTCCCAGTATCAGCCTGTCTCTGCCTCCCAATGCTGGGTTTACAGATGACATCTCTGGGTGCCAGGGATCCCAACTCTGGTCCTCATGCTTGTGTGGCAGGCACTCTGCTTGTGGAGCCACCTTTCCAGCCCCTGATTTGATGGCAGGGCTCACTATGCAGCCCAGGGAGGTCTAAACTCTCAATTGTGCTATTTCAGCCTCTATAGTGCTGATCACAGGTATGTGTCATGACATCACAGCTACTTTGCAGACTTTTAGCTCAAATTGTTCAATAATTACACTTCAAAGCAAGCTTTTCATGTGCTTATATTGTCTGTTGGAAGTCTCAACTTAAATACATATAATTAAGTGATTTTAGTCTTCAATGGTAGTTTACAAATCTGATGTACTGGGCTAGTCTTCATGTAATTTTTTTCCCCTGGCACTGGGGATTGAACCCAGGACCTGGCCCCACTAGGCAAATACTCTACACTGAGATAGAACTCCAGTCCATATAATTACAAAATTAGAATTTTTTTATATAAAATACAATGTGGTCATCCTAAATGTCCCAGTTTCTCTCTGTCACATGTTTCAGAATATCCAGTGATAAGTACTAAAGATCAGTCAGCAACAGATGACCAGATAAATAAGATATATATGTGTGTGTGTGTGTGTGCACGCTCACACGCATTATTGCTATAAAGAAGCATTATTTAGCCATATAGAAGAAATTAAATTGAGTCATTCACAGGAAAATGAGGAGAATTGGAGACGAGCATGCTGGTCAAAGAGGACAAAGGATTTCATGCTCTCTTTCATATGTGGGGGTACGATGACCTGAAAGTAGGGGAAGGATGATTGCTACTATTAGGGAAGGGATCCAGAGAAGGTGATAGTAGGGAGGGTGGATATAACCAAAGCACAAGATACTAGTGTATGAAACCATCAAGGAGAAGTCCATCAGTCTACATAATTAACATGCAGAAAAAAAAAAAAAGAGTCAGAAACCACTTAGGATCCTGTCTATAAAAAGACAAAAAAAGCGCCTTATCTTTATATCTAATTGTTGGTATCTAGAATAATAATATCTGGTCTGAAGCAGGGGTACAAAACCGTAATGAAGACCTGTAACATGAGAGGAATCTGGTGCCCTCTCACAACTCAGCAACCACCAAAAATGATTACCAGCAGATTTCTGCTCTTGGCCATAGGTGGAGCAGCTTAGCCGGAGGTAGAAAAGGCATTGAAACAACCATGAAAGCTAACAGAAATATACATACTTATATATGCATATATGTATCTGTGTATGTATATATTATATATATCAGCAATAACGGGTACCAGGGAGCAAATGGGCACAGGCTTAGCTCAGGAGCAGCAGCACGCCAAGGTGGGCACCACCGCCAACTCTGACTTTTTGGAAAGTGCTGCAAACAGCTTGACAGAAAGCAGCAGTGCACTAAGTTTAAGAAAGCAAAGTTGGAGCTTGGGTTAGAATTTGAGGACAAAGTCCCAGAGAGGAGACCACCACAAGAAAATAAACAAGGAAGTGCTAATTATAATATCTCCTGGAGGTGCCTGTCAATCCTAAACTCACATGCACAAGGCCATGCTTCAGGACTCTGGCAAAGGCAGCAAATGGGAACTAGAAGAGCTGGCCAGAGGTCTTAACAGCTCTTGGTGCTGAGGAGACAGGTGTGGGAATTCAGGATCATCATGGCAAAGTGGTCCCAATAAATACCCCAGATTTTCAATTGGAAACCCACAGTGGCTAATCGCTAGGAGTAACAGCAGAATTTAATATGTAAGTCCCAATTCAGCCTAGCATCAATCCTTGATGCAATCACACTGGTCTGTCTTCATGTCACATGATAGCCAAAAGGAAACATAACCCTCATGGGAGAAGACAACACAATCCAGAGCCCTATGATCTTTAAAAGACAATAAGGCATCTGATAAACTCACAAGGCAAGCCATAAACAAGACAAAAATGACTGAAACACAAGAGAAAATGCGAACAGAAACAACCAACATGTAATAATTCACTGTTTTATGTTTTTTAGAGTTCTGAAATAATTTTTTAATTAATATGTTCAAGAATATAAAAAGGAAGATTGGGAATTCACTAGGGATTTGGAGTATATGGAAGAGTCAATGAATATTTTAGAGCTTGATATAATATATGAAATTAAATTTCAAATTCAATAGACATAGGAAAAGAGGGATCAACTGAACTAGAGGGCAGGTTGGTAAAATTTATATAGGTTCAAGTACAGGAAGAAATAAAGATGGGAAATATAGGAAAGTTGGGGAGATAGTAAAGAACATGGTGCAGAGGCTTTGGAGAATCCCAACAAGGAAGACAGAGAGAATGGGTTTGGAACAGTGACTTGAGGAATAACCCATTAGGAACTTGTAGGAAGGAAAGTCACCAATCAACAGATTCCCTATGCTTGTTTATTTTCCCTTTAAAAGTAAGACCACACAGAAGCACTTCTACTCAAACTTTTGAAAACAAAGACAAAATCTTAAAGGTGGCCAAAGAGCAGTAGGTGATGGTAATACCTGTAATTCCATCACTAGATGGGGTTGAGTCTGAAAGACGTCCAGCTCGAGGCCAGACTAGGTGGTAGAGTGTGATCCTGTCTCAACTGTCCCCCTCCAGTGTGGCTAGAGCAAAGATATCTTACCTTCAAAACAAGACTTATGGCAGACTTTGCCACAGAATTTAAGGAATGGAATGGCATTTTTAAAGTGGCATGCCTAGGATTTCATACTCAGTGGAAGTATCCTTCAAAATTAAAGTCAACATTGAACTGTACATTTTAAGTGCTTGATTCATACTGACAGGCAAATCTTATCCCAACGAAGGTGTTAAAAAAAAGCAAAATAAATATTAAAAAAATAAAAAAGAGAGAGTTCACTGGTGGCAGATCTAGCATTAGAAGAAACAGTGTTTCAGAAAATGAAGTTTTAGTCAAGGACAGAACTCAGGTGACAGTGGTCCTGAAGATGATACAATGTAGTAATGTCACAGCTGCCTTGTCTGTCAAACATGCTGAATTTTTCCCTAATGGTGAACACATCTAGCTGTATTCCACAGATTAAAAACCCATTCATTTTTATTTATTTTCCTTTTCCATTATGTGTCTGTGTAAGTATGTGCGCTTAAGTGCAAGTCCCATGAGGCCAGAGGCCCTGGGTCCCCCTGGAGCTGCAGTAATGGTGGTTGTGAGCTGCCTGACAGGGGTGCTGAAAACTGAACTATAGTCCTCTGCAAGCACAGTATGTCCTCTTATCCACTGGGCTGTCTTTACAACCCCACATAACACCATTTTAAAAAGAACTCTCCAGACAGAAAAGATAATCTCAGGTGAAAATAAGGCAGGCTAAGATGGGATAGAAATCATCAGAAAGTATAAAATCAAAGGTCAATAAAATATACACTTTAAAACGCCTTATGCAAAATCTTGTTTTATTTTAAAAGAGGGCAAAGGTAAATATTAGTCAAGGGGGAAATAGGGAAAATGGAAAAGAAAACAAATGTTACCATGGCATACTTAAAAGCAGACATCAGCAATCAATTAAACAGTTTACACACACTTCTATTTGGGGCCACTCTTCCATCAAACAAACAAAACCCAAAACTCCAAAACACTTCACTGAGGTTCATGTAGGATGCATTACTGTACACAGACTTGTAACTGACAAATGGAAAAGTGATGCAAGAAAAAGCACACATATCAAGGGTGGGGACTCCAGTGCAGCTAAGCAAGCCAGCACAGATGGCCACGGAGAGAAATGGGATCCATCTGGCCTACGGCTTGACTGGACTTTTGACTCCTAATATCCACACAGAGCATAAGGAATGTTGCTCTTTCCCCATTAATCTTTTGCTGAGATGGATTCTTAGCTTTTCATAAAGCTGTGAGAGAACAGTTTTATCAATGATCACAGCTCAACTTATTCTCACCAAGTTTTGAGCCCTCCATCTACAGGTGTGTGCACCACCTCTGAGAGAACTATGCCAAGTGCACATGGAATGCCAACCTTATTCCTCTATGTGTGCATGTGGCTTCCTCTTCTTTAAAAACAACATGCTGGGAAGGCATGCTGAGATGTTTGCCAAAACCTTGGCACTTAAGGGTTCATGTTTTATGTGCCAAAGCATCTGTTTCCCTTCTCATCCACTGCTTTAGTTAGGGTTTCCATTGCTTCTAGGAGACACCATGACCTCGGCAACTCTTACAAAGGAAAACATTTCATTGGTGTGGCTTGCTTACAGTTTCAGAAGTTCAATCCATTATTGAAGCATGGCCGTGTGCAGGTAGACACGGTGCTGGAGAAGTAGCTGAGAGTCCTGTATCTTGCAGGCAACAGGAAATGGTCTCTCACACTGAGAGTAGCTTGAGCATAGACCTCAAAGCTCACTCCCACAGTGACACACTTCCTCGAACAAGGCCACACCTCCTAATAGTGTCACTCCCTATGAGCTTATGGGGGCCAATTACATTCAAACTACCACACTCACCTAGAGATGAGCATTATTATATACAGAATTAGTTCTTTTACTAGTGCTTATAGTCTTAGCCACCAGGACAGGAGCAGAGAACCTACAGGTCACCGTGAAGAATAACTAAATGCTCACCATAGTCATGGGTATTTATTTAATGAGGTTAACTGGCACTTGTTCATTCCAGGAAGCAGGGCTCATTTTATACAACCAACCTTTTGAAGAGAAAAATATCACCCAGGTAAAATGCCACTTGCCTTAACCTTACTGGATTCTAAAGTAAAGCAAACAAGATGACTGATAAATGACTGATAATTTCCAAATCTGTCTACAAGAAGAAATATCAGAAAAATAAACCCATGGTATTTTTTGAAAAATTGCTAATGTTTCTTTTTCTTTTCTTTCTTTTTTTTAAATATGGGACTTCAAAGATTTAAAAAACCTCCTAACATAAAAAGGGACAAGAATAAAATTGGATTTCCAAAATGGACAAACTTTTATAAATGCATAAACATGAAATGTGTTATACAATCAAAGAGGATGAAGTAAACAACATGATGCCAGGCACCATCCCTAGATTCCCATGATCCGATAGTCAGATGACATAAGAAATACCGATTTTGCGCATCTTTAGAATTCAAGGCCTTATACCCAGTCAAGTACCATTCTAGCTAAATGTTAGAATGTAAATTTTTTTTTTTGCTCCCTCCCACCTTAGAATGTAAAATGTCACATGTCCTTCCTCCTATCCCAGCTTAATTTCCCAACAAGGGAAATTAAGCCTGGTGAATCTAGTACCAAGAATTCTGTCTTTTAATCTAAGTTTCCTAATGTAAAATGCCAGCCTTTTTCTCATGGTTAGAAATGGTGATGGCACTCACCCTGAGTAAGAAGATACACACTTGGGGGTTGCTTTGGTCTCTCACTCGTTTTCAGGCCAGCCTTAGGGAGAACAAATGGCACCTGTTTACTTCACAAATTCACCAAATAGGATGAGCAGCAAGCCAGAGGTAGGGGAAGAATCACCCTGAATGGAAATGTGCTAGTTTCTATGATTAAACCGGGATATGGGACTGGATGCATATTGAAAGGGGCTCAGTGGAAAGTGATACTGACAATTAGGACAGAAGTGGGGTTCATCAAATGTTATGTTGCAGTCTCTTTGAAAACACACCCCTTCCCCTCACAGTAACAAGATCTCACTAAGCAGCCTGGGCAGACCTGGATCTCCTAACTCTGCCTCAGCCCCATGAGTGCTGCAGTCACAGGCATGGGATGCCATGTTTGTCAAATAAATAACTACTCCTAAGGAAAACATTCTTACCAAAGAATGTCACAATTGAGAGTGAAGTTACTTACTAAGATGTGAATAAAACTTGGGTTAATATAGCTGCTCTTTTCTTTGAGCAGGTCATACCTGTAACATTTGAGACATCCCCTGCTCTGAATCTTATGGGTTCCCCCATCCTTGAATTAAGAGTGACTTATGGGGGCCGGGAATAGTGTCTCTTGCCTTGTGGTGGATCTCTGTGACTTTGAGGCCAGCCTGGTCTACAGATTGAGTGCCAGGACAGCCAGGGCTTTTTAGAGAGACCCTGTTTCAAAACAAACCAAAAAAAAGTGACTTGTGTTTCATGAGAGCTTGTTATGTTCATTTTAGTAATGGATGATGACATCAAGTGGCAATGGGCATTCACATGGTATATTAGAGACCAGAAATTGGGGTGTCTGCATGTAAGACATTTGAGAGGCATAGCAGTGTTAATTGAAGGTATTTTATTCTAATAATTCATCTATGAGACAATTTTTCTGACAGAATTTAAGTAACAAGAATTTAATTTAGTAGACCAAGGAGTATTAGAAGTGTTACCACACAGGCACCCCAATTGTGCTGTTTTTATTGGCCTCTGGGAAACAACTCAAAGTTACCAGGAGCTCTAAGGCATAAGAGCGAATAATTAAAAATCTCCAACATTTTAAAGCAGCTTGTTCTTAGTAAATCTAACAAAAATACATGTTTGAAATAGAAGAAAAGTGGTCTGGTGGTGCACACCTTTAATCCCAGAACTCAGGAGGCAGAGACAGGCAGATCTCTGAGTCTGAGGCCAGCCTGGTCTATAGAGAGAGTTGAAGGACAGCCAGAGCTATACAGAGAAACCCTGCCTCCAAAAACCAAAAGGAAAAAAAAATAAATAGAAGAAAAGTGAACAAGTCGACAATAAATTATATGCTTTTATAAAATCCTTGAGTTTATATTTAAAGGATTTCCTTTATTAAAAAAGAACAAATCACTCACTGTTACCCTAGTAAGATTCTTTAAAACAATCACCTTACATTTAAAATATAGCCATTTGCATAATTATTTAATTAGAAGTAATCTCAAAAGAAAAAGGCAGTTTTCATGCACAATGAACCTGCAACTTTTCAAGACAAATAATTATGCAGAAATTCACTTCACTCCAATAATTTAATAGTTTCTATAGAGGTTTGGTAGAACTGATGGATTTCAAGATAGGTAAATTAGTTCATTCAGCAACAGGATCTAGCGTAACTACAAAAAACTGGTCTACTTTAGTTCTGTTCCCCTATCACATCCCTTTTCTTATTATCATTGCCTTTCAATATATTAGACATATGCAATTACAAAATGTGTGACTCCGGATATACAGTGGTATAAATTATAAACAACATAACCAATAAAGAAGATTGGCATGGTTTGGGTCTACCCCAAAACTATTGTCATAAAGGGAACCTAAAGCGGGTATTTATTTTTCTTTGATCTGCTTCTATTTTACTCCAAAAATCAAGTCACTTCATTAATATTTTGTGCACTGGAAGAGGACATGGAAAGCCCTGGAGCTGGAGGTTCAGGCTGTAGTAAGCTGTCTGACATGGATGCTAGGAATGGAATTTACATCCTTCTGAGAGCAGTGTCTGCTCTTAACGCTTAGTCACCTCTCCAGACCCTCACTTAATAGTTTTGCATGTAGCATTTGTATTGTGTAATTTTCATGTGACCAAATGAAACTTCTATGATTCTGAAAGGATGACTTGCTGTCCGCTAACACAGAATCAGCAAGGGATCATTAGGTGCTGTCTTTCAGGCTCTTAGAAACTGGGTGGTGGTGGAACATCTTACCGAAGGCCTGGGCTGTGAGTTTCCTGAGGTCTTTTCTATATGATTCAATGAGGCTCAACAGTTGCAGAGAGCCTTACTTTTTCTTCTTACTCTACCTGACTTTTGCCCATTTCAGTGACTATCAAATCCTCCAGAAGACACAAGGTGAAGAAATGAAAAGCCCATCAATTTCCAATGTTCACATGAACTAATCAATCATGAGGAGGGCTGAGCCTCTTTTCTGAATTACTTTTTGCTGACAGCACAGTCTCCTTAGTTTGGACTTTACCAGGACTCATATTTACAAATGACTTCAAGAACTGACTTATAAACATTTCCAAATACAACCCAAATACATCTGGTGTAAAAATAAGTGGACATATTCTTATTAAAAATCTGTGCCCAAGGACATCACATTTTGTGAAGCAGCTACAGCTTATAATTAACTCACAGTTTCCTATCATTACTAGAAATTACTGAAAGCTAGGAGTATAAAATTTTTATTGACTAGCCATTTGGCCAGACTACTGTGAACAAAAAGTGAACAGGATAATAATAATGTTTTGAAAATATTTTAATATTTGTCATTTTTGTTGGCTATCCTATTAATATATACAATGAATTAGTAATAAATATACTACCATTACACAGAATGCAGTATTTTTAGTACTTATCACTGGTTGAAATTAATGCTGTTATCACCTTAAGAAAGAAATAAATAGGTCCAAATTCCAAACTAATGCTGAAGAGTCATCACTAATAAAACTGTAAAATAAACATGTTGGGCAGTATCTTTTTAAACATGATTCTTGTAAACATAGCAAAGATAATTTTTCTCAGACCTGACATTCCATGTAATGGCTTTAAAGAAAAAAAAAACATAAAAATCCTGTAATTTCTTTTTTTGCATAGGGAATTAATCAGTTTGTATTAATTGTAAAATGCGGCAGTCTTTCAATGAAATGTCTTCATGGCATAGCACTTGTTGTCTGTATCAATTCAGAACTTTTGAGCAATAAAAGTGCTCTGCATAAGTTTATAAAATGCCTTATGGATTTAAAATTTAACAGAAACATTTCAAAACAAGTATAGGTATGGTTCTAAAATATTATGTACATAATATATGACTACAGGAGAAAATGCCTCACTGTAGTGCAACACAGTGTACAGATATGAAGCACAGTGTTGAGTATTATTTCCCTTTACTTTTCCTCATATTGGTGCATAAGTGGCTAATGAGTCATTATACAACATGTCCCCTTCTACTTGCTGAGAGAAAGCAGAAGAGGGATGTGAGGACAAATTAAAGTAGATAATGAAAAGAATGGCAAAAATACAGTACATATGCTTTAAACAGTGCACCTTATAAGACAGACTGCAATACTCATACTACTTTATAAAGTGCTGTGTTACATAAACCAAGAGACATGTACCTTAATTCCTGTAATAACCATTAAAACAAACTGCCAAGAAAGAGCAGTGCAAAATTAAAAACAAACATAGCTTAGCATGCAGCTCAGATGGCCCCAAGTGCAGAACATAGGACCTCAAGTTCTTAAATATTTTTTAACATTTTAGAAAAAGATGAATAATAGCAGGTTATCAGCATATATGACCATTAAAATAAAAACAATAAGTTAAAACTCTCTTTTAAGAAACAAGCCACACATAAAGTTCATTATAGCATCTTTTTAAAAATCAGACCTTTTTCTCTTGCAAATCACTCTCAAAGGGAGCAAGTCTCTTAAAAACCTTGTCCACCAGGCACAGCAGAAGTTGTCAAGTCTTCTTGGCAGACATGTGAATTCCGTGACTTATCTAACCAGTCACTAAAATGTCAGAAACCTTTGCTGTTTCGAGAAGAAACTTGAGCTGGCGTCATGCTAGTCCACTAACAAGTATAACATATCCTCTATTCACAGTAATGCTGTCTGTCCAGTGCTTTTGGACAAGAATAACCAAACAGGTTTCCCCGGAAAAAGAAAATTCATTAAGAGGCAGATTCCAATGAGAACAATGGGAGACATCTTTTTAAAGCACAGAACATACCTCAGGCACATGCTGAGGGAACTAAGGTGCAAGGGTCAGCCAAGACATCCTACCATTCCCACAGCACTCAGTCCGAGAACTGGAAGAGGGTGTCTGGGTTACTGCTGTCTGTAGGGTTGCCGGGCTGCAGCGTCTTGGTGGGTGTTGTTTTGCCATGGGAATGGGAAGAGGATGAGCGGGAGCTCTCGCTGGAGCTGCTGCGTGTCTCTGTGCTGGTGCTTGTCCTCTTCATCTTCCTTCTCTTAGCCAAAGGGGCCTTGTCCACATTCTGAAGGCAAAACCCTTCTCTCTTGTATTTGTTAAAGGCCTGGGGAGAAAGGGGTCATGAGGATAACAGCATGGAAGACTGCTTAACAGTTCTGATTTTAAGCAGAACACAGCTTTTCTGGCAACCACAGTTCCAAGTAGCTCTTGGAACAAAGCTGGGAAAACTTTCCATCCAGTCCTCAAGACCAGGACAAAGTTCTCTGGGTGTTAGGTGTGGAGCAAGGCCTCCACGCACATGGCAGGCAAGTGCTCTGACACCAGACAACTGTGTGAACTGTACCAGCCGAGCTGTCTCGGCACCATGATTAGTACAATTATTTTAAATGTATTAATGGGTATTATGTCTCCAAAGGTACCCAATAAGAACACATGACTAGGAGCCCTTTCTAAACATCCACGTGCACAGAATAGGGCCTTACATGAAAGGTTGCTTTCACACAGGTGTGCACAGCGGCTCCTGAAGATCCCAGAATGTCTGGAGTCATCAGAGGATTGGAGGACAGCTGACTGCCATCCTGAAGCCATTCATTGTATCTCAAGCCAGACATTTTCAGCCTTTTATTGGGATCAACTGTAAGAAGTCCTGTGGGAATAAGGCATTTTCATTTTATAATTTTCCCCTTTAGACACAGTTTAACAGCCAGTCTCCCATCTAAAGGGCAATTATGTTCTTGTGATGTGACAGTTTTAACAAGCCTTTACCTCCTACAAAGGTATACACCTAAACCTGCTGAAGGACACTGGAATTTAAGAAAAGGTCACAAGAGCCTATGCCTATGATGCTGTACATATGTTACCTGGCTCTTCAAGCAGGAGAAAAGCACCCTCAAAAGACTCCACTGTGACTTAGTAAGTCCCGGATAAACCAAACCCTCCGTAGCCATCTTCTAGGATAAGGGATGTGGTAAGGCACTGGAGACTTAGGGACAGACAAAAAGGAGAGAGCAGGAGACACAGAGACAAAGACAGCTATTGTAACCCGAGGGGACCAGTGCAGTAGCAAGGTGTGAGACACAAGCTAAATGCGAGCAATGTGCTTAGCCTACAAGGCTTCTAGGAAATAAGCCCCACACTATGAGAAGGAGGTGCTAGACTGAGAGGTGCTGCAGGGTTCAGAGGGCACGTGTAAGCTTGGCCCATTGGAGGAATTCAGGAATTCAACAACAGCAGAGACAGGGTGATGAGGAAGGAAAGGCAGGCCAGCCAGGACCTGATAGTTAGTTTTGAAGTTAGGAGTTAAGATGCTACTTGGAACTGTGGTTGCCAGAAAAGCTGTGTTCTGCTTAAAATCAGAACTGTTAAGCAGTCTTCCATGCTGTTATCCTCATGACCCCTTTCTCCCCAGGCCTTTAACAAATACAAGAGAGAAGGGTTTTGCCTTCAGAATGTGGACAAGGCCCCTTTGGCTAAGAGAATTAGATGCAAAGCTAACAGAGATGCTTCAAAGGATCCCCCATCCACCCAGCCCCAAGAAAAGGTATAATGACCTTGTTCCTTCTGTTGGTACAGGATTGGCAGGAAAGTTATGTAGGGTGGGTTTAAAGGGTGTTGTAGGCTACCGGCAGAGATATGATGGTAGCACCCTGTGGGTAGAAAGGACGGAACCAGGCAACTCATAGAGTTGTAGCACTAAGTGGCTGGAAGGCAGGCAGTCAGGGTGATGCAAGGCTTCTCTTTCTATGGTCTGGCTTCAGTGTGGTGCCATCATTTAAAAGAAAAGAGATGGAAGTAGAATGTGTTTGTGGGGGGAAGCATGGGAAAAGATGAGGCTCATTTTGGATCTGTTAGGCTGACATGCCAGGGGGAGCCATGTGGTAGTTCATGCTGGGAATGGGGATGAGCTCACAAAGGGAAAGTTCCAGAAAAGAGAAAACAAGCCACTTGGCAAAACTTTAAGAACACTTGTGTGTTTCTGGAATAATTAGCAGACATAGACTTGTGTACTGGGCATGATTTTACTTAGTCACTACATGTGATACAGAGTACCAGATCGCCTGAGTCTTACCTTGAATCAGATCTTTAGCCTCCTGGGATACATTCTTCCATGCTTCCCCTTCAAAAGAGAAATCTCCCTTTTTAATTTTCTTCATGATTTCTACTGCACTGGTGCACGTTAAGCTTCTGTCATGAGACTGGAATGGTACCTGCCCTGACAGCATTGTATACTGCCAAGGAAAAAGAAAGTAGAAAATCAGAATGACTGCAAAAACCACTGTCAAGCCATGCCAATAAGCTAGTAGTATGAGCTAACTCGATGAACATAATTTATCAAATAAGCATTATTGGATCAAAAAGACTGACTTCTATCATCAGAATAACCCACACATTTCAAAGACTTGTAAAGTGAAGAAACATGGCTTTTATGACATCAAAATAGAAAATTATGTTTATAACTTTACAGCAGCCCTCCCCCATCAATGGGGGATGGGGTCTCATGATTTTTAATATCTAGCCATCAAATTCTATCAAGAATGATAGTCTGTCTTCAGTTGCAAGCAGAACAGCAAAAAAATCCAATATAGATGATGGGAGATGTCCTTCTGTATATGTTTCTCTTATTGGTTGATGAATAAAACACTGATTGGCCAATAGCCAGACAGGAAGTATAGGTGAGGTTATGAGACAAGGAGAATTTCAGGGAGAGGAGGCAGGAAAGGCCAAGAGGAGACACCATGCTGCAAAAGAAGTAACATGCCGGATTACAGGTAAGCCACAGCATAGTTTAAACCCCGCCTTCATGTAACTATATGCATATGTGATTACACACACACACACACACACACACACACACAGTTTGTGTCAACATGTTTAACATGGGTATACACATATGGACAGAGAGCACGTACACAGGGAGATCACAAAAAGCAAATTCAGCAAAATCTTAGACATTCACAGTATTCTCTTATATTCTCTAGTTAAAAAAAATAAGAGTAAAAATCTGGGAACAAAGAAAAACAGAAGGCAAGAAGAAAATGTTTTAAATGGAATCATGTGCTACTTCACAGGCATGCTGTAGGTTCTGTCCATTGTTTTATAAATAATGTGTTGTGGATGGAAGGTTTGATCTCCCTTAAAAAACCATGAGTGGTTTTTAGAGAAAAAGCTTTTCTGGAGGCAATGAGGATGAAAGAAGTTGAGTACGAAAGTCCTGATCCAAGAGAATGGACACCAGAGAGTTCTGTCTATGTAAGCCTGTTCCATGGAAAGGCTAAGTGAGGAGAGAACAAGCAGGGAGCCAGGTGTAACCCACAAAAAGGGTCTGTACCAGATGCTAATCCTAACTCTCTGGACTCCAAAATGATGAGGAAGCAGGTTTCTGTAGTTTCACCTAGTTTGCAGTATTGTGAGATAGCAGCACAAGCAGACTGCCATGCTGTGCAATGTCTATTTTAATGACGGTCCTGTGCATTTCAAACAACAACTGTACAGCGTATACTAGACTATAATCAAACCACATAGGATGCTTTATTTGATTCAATAAAGGTAATACAATTTATTTTCATTTTAAAAATTTCTATTTATTAAATGAGAGATGAAAGAGGAGCATCTAATTCCAAGGTAAACCAGAACTCCAAATAAATTTGGTGTTTGTTATGCTTACTGCAAGATAAATTAGGAGCTAGATGTCTGAGACACACTCATTTATATGAGAAAATGAGAAAAACTTTTTGAATCATTTAATGCAGGTGCTGATTTTATTCATTTTCTTCTGTAATTGTTTTCTCCTGTTTCTACAAAAGCAAAGACTTTAACAAACCACAATCTGATACAATTTGTTACTCCTAAAAAAATCAGCAGTCATTCTTCATAGTATTTATTATCTAATCAATGTCCATGTTTTCCTCATTGTATTATATACACAAGGATATACTATAATTATAGCAATACAATTGTATTTAAAATGCTAATTTAGTAATTTAAATTAGATTCTTCTGGAATCAGGATTTGAGTAACACACAAATACTGTTCCTTAAGGGTCTCTAATGCATGGGTTGGCACTTCACCTTGCTTTGTTTGCTGAGACAGTATTTCACACTGCAGCTCAGGCTGACCAGGAACTTGAAAGTCCTGCTACCTCAGCCTCCTGAGTGCTGGGGTTATGGGCATAAACCACCAAGCCTGGTCTCATGACATTTTTTTTCCTTATAAATTCTTTACTGAAAAAAATTGTTAGTCTGCACAACAATAGTGCCCACAGTCTAGACACTGTGACTATGCTCTATGCCACCATTAACCTGATTTTTATTGTTTTCTTAAACATTTGACCATTAGATCTAACAGGCAGAGGGCTTCCACACTTGTCTTTCCAGGAGGGCAATAGTTATGAAATAATTAGGAGCTTGACTACATTTCTTTACATGGCTGAGGCTCTGAAAACCTTAAAAGAGCTTGATGGTCACACTAGGACTAAATCTAAAGTACTATTACTTTTATAATGAAAAAGAAAAGTATGAAAAGTGAAGGGCTCTTTTTATTTACATTTTTTAGGACATTGCTACTAATGAAAATGCCATCAATTTAAGTCCTTAAAACTCTCTGACCTACAAATGTTGCTTGTTCACTTTTATTAAAAATTCTTATCCCTGGGGGCTGGAGAAACGGCTCAGTGGTTAAGAGCACGTGGCTGTTCTTCCAGAGGACCAGGGTTCAATTCCCTGCACCCACATGGCAGCTCACAACTGTGTATTGAAGGGACCGGCTCCCCATTTCCGCAGCTATAACAGCTGAACACATGCTTGTTTGACCTTGTCCTACTCACTAGAAAGTCAGATCCCTGCCTCGTGGCAAGGAACCAATCAGAAGTTAGCTGGTGGCGCTATGCTTTACGACTCTGGGTGTAATTTACAGACAAGCGCACAGCTATGACATGCAGAGCATAGCAACCACCCTGGGAGGGCCTATGGGCCATAACAACCAGTTGACCAATCAACACAGGGCAAACCCTCCAAGGCTGGAGGGTTATGCTTGTTAAATCTACTTGAATTTGAATTTGAATTTGGTTTGGTGCCAATTTGGAATTTGGACTTCATGGGGAAATAGACGTGTTTCGAGAGCCTGAAGTCCCACCCTGGACGAAAGTCCGAGGGTCGTTTGATTTGAACCATAGGGTAAGCAGACTCGTGGGCCCAGAAAGTCCAAGGGTTGTTTGTAATTTTGGTTTGGGGCACCATTTCTTTGCCACGGTTTGTCCTGTCTAATGTCTGTCCACGTTTCATATTTGTGTTGTGTGTTTGTTAAGCATCTCTTTCTGTCCCTACTGCCCACGCACATGGCATACATGGGTCAGGGGTCTTTTATTGTTGCCCTGAGCTCATGGCCTGAGCCTGTGGGTACCCCTAGACACTCCCCTTACACTGCCCTATAAAGATCTGTACGCAGCGGCTTCAAACAGTCTTTTCTAGCCATCCACCATGGTGGGTGGGTGAAAGACCCGAGCTAACATGGGGTTAGCTCATTAAATTACAATAAAGCCCCGTGCAGTTTGCAGCAAGCTCTCGAATCTGCCTGGTGATTGGGGTGACGGAGAACGTGGCCTCGGACCCCGGATACTTGAGTTTTTCGGGGGTCTAACATTTGGGGGCTCATCCGGGATTTGCGACCACCCTTCACCTGAGTGGATTCGATCTTGGAGGTAAGATAATTCGAGCTCGCAACTTATATGTTCAATGTTATGTTTGCTTGTTATGTCTACTTGAATTTGAATTTGGTTTGGTGCCAATTTGGAATTTGGACTTCATGGGGAAATAGACGTGTTTTGAGAGCCTGAAGTCCCACCCTGGACGAAAGTCCGAGGGTCGTTTGATTTGAACCATAGGGTAAGCAGACTCATGGGCCCAGAAACAGACATGTTTCTGGAATCCTTGGTTCCGCCCTGGACGAAAGTCCAAGGGTTGTTTGTAATTTTGGTTTGGGGCACCATTTCTTTGCTGCGGTTTGTCCTGTCTAATGTCTGTCCATGTTTCATATTTGTGTTGTGTGTTTGTTAAGCATCTCTTTCTGTCCCTACTGCCCACGCACATGGCATGCATGGGTCAGGGGTCTTTTATTGTTGCCCTGAGCACGTGGCGCGGGACAGGAGTTCTGCCATGTGTCACAGGTTAGAATGTGTTATGTTGGAGTCCCCCCGAGGCTGCTTTTCTGAACTCGAACCACTGCTGCAGCCCTTACAGCTGATCCTGGTCGATGCAGGTGAGTCTTTCCCTATCCCCACCTGCCGGTCTGTGTGGCATGAGGAATGGGGGAGTCTCTGCCCCAACTGCTGTCCTGCCATGAGTCCTGGCTTGCGGCTCTGAGGG
Source organism: Cricetulus griseus (assembly GCF_003668045.3). Classification (NCBI taxonomy): domain Eukaryota; kingdom Metazoa; phylum Chordata; class Mammalia; order Rodentia; family Cricetidae; genus Cricetulus; species Cricetulus griseus. The sequence continues at coordinate 105,160,361 of NC_048598.1, read as the reverse complement.
AACATGGCTGCAAGGCTGCCATCTGCTTGCTGCCCGGCCTTCTTTGTGCTCCACACACATGGTATGCAGGGGGACTGCAGGGGTCTTTTTCCCACCCCTACATTGGCCGAGGGTCTGGGAATACCAGCAGCAACCCCTCCCCAGGTCTCTTCCCTGAGCACATGGAGCTAGCTCAGGCGGGTGAACCATCTGTCCTGATCCTGATGTTCTAAAAAAATGGCCTTAAAGTTATTAAAAAAAAAAAACCTTAAGAAGGACTTTGATAAGAATATATGTTGACCAAGAAATGAGAAAAAATGCAGGAGACTTAAGTAATAAAGAGGGAAAGGAAAAAAGGAAATTTGTCTAAGAATGTCTAAGAAAGTCAGAGAAATGAACTAAAAAGTTATAAAAGGTCAAAGCAAGTCATAGAAGGTCAGGGGCAGAGAAAAGATTGTTACAAAAAGTTATAGAGGGTTAAAGCAAGTCATAGAAGGTCAGAGGAAAGTTGTTAAAGGTCAGAAAAAAGGTTGTTACAAGTCAGAGAAAAATGTAAACTGTAAACTGTGCTATGGTTTCTCATGTCTACAAATAGTAAATTTTAAAAATGGTAATATAAATTAAAATTTTAACCATATTAAGCTAATTCTGTTTTAAAAAGTCCTGTTTATTTCTCAAGTAATTTATGTATACTTGTTTTAAAATGTTCTGTTTCCTGGTAGCGAGCCACATGACAAACTGGTCACATGACTGACTGGTAGCCATTTTGCTGAAGTTAAAAAAAGGATACTTAAACCGCCATCTTGATTAAGGTGACCACATGGAAATTAGAGGTACCATCTTAAAAAACAAGTTTTTCAGTTAAGATTTAAAATGTTAATGCTTCTATATATTACAGAAAGACCTTAAGGAAATTTAAATTTCTTTTTAAAACCAGTTTTTTTGAATGTTTGTTTTTATTAATGTTTGTACTTAAAGAGCTTCAATTTAGAATTATTTTTAAGCAAAGCCTGACAATGTAAAGTTCTTGTTTTATAAAAGATGCTAATCTATTATAAGATGTTACAGTTTATGTTTTCAAAAATTAAGTTTAGGGTGTTGGTAGCACACACCTTTAAGCTCAGGGTGTTGGTGGCACACGCCTTTAAGTTTAGAACATTGGTGGCACACGCCTTTAATCCCACCACTCGGGAGACAGAGGCGGATGGATCTTTATGAGTTCAAGGCCTGCCTGGTCTGGCAGATCGAATTCCAGGACAGGCTCCAAAGTCACAGAAAAACCCTGCCTCAGAAAGAAGTTAAGCTACTGTTTAAGAAATATAAGGTAGCTCTATGCAGTTTTAAGTTCAGCTGTGCTAAGTTTCAAACATTTTACTAAGTTAAAACCGGTTACAGTCAGACTAAAAATTAATTACAGAAATAAGACATTACCTAGCCACCTGTGTGCTTAGTATGTGCTTAAGGCAAGTAACTAAAACAGACAAACAGACCTCTAATGCTTCAGAGATCTTCAGAATATGGCATTTAAATTGTTATCTTTAAAGTTTATAATGTCAGACAGACTGCCAGATCCTGACAGAGACCCAAAGTCTCCAAAGAAGATTATGAGGCACCCCAGTTCCTGCACCTGGACCAGTGAGCGAGATGCTCAGATATGATACCTGCCCCTGCCAGGACCTAACCGAGACTGGACAAAGCTGCTGGACATTGGAAAATTGATTGTACCCCTTTGCCTAGACAAAACAAGGTCAGTTTTTTCTATGTCCCTCTTCCACAGAGAGGAAAAAACTCTCACAGCAAAGATTGCTGTTCTTTGAGACATCCGCCTCCAGCGGTAATGGAGAAACTTGGGTATGGCTAACTATATATGGACTGGCTTCTAACCGGCTTCTGTCACTTTTTAGTAGATTCGGATAAAATATACCCTTCTCAGATCTCTGAAATATTACTGGTTGTCAGCTTGACAGCATCAGCCTGTCAGATCCACTACAGACTAGTCAGTATGTTAGCTGATAAAATAGTGACTATCTACTGTTCAGGCACAAGCTCAAGGTTTTTAAGTTTATTTTGGTTGTCATCTAAGTACAAACTTAAAGGGCTTTTCATCAGGCCAAAGGCACCTCTGTCCAATCCATACCTGGCTCTCTGGACAGAAGAAAAATGTACATGCTTATAGCCCAAATCTGTAGTTTTTGCTAGGACTCAAAGTTATAAATATGTTCCTGCTGTTTGAACAGATATCCAGATATCTGCTTTTTCTGCACTGTGGGCTTTTGTAAATAAGTTTTAACCTCTGTTCCTAGTTTAAACATATCTTAAACAAGTTTCTGCTTCTGGCAGACATCTGAGTATCAGTTGCTGACTACAGGCTGTTCTAAGTAGACTGCGAGCCTTGAACTTGCTGTGGATGTGAACCAGTCCAGCTGATATGGACACCCCCTGTCTCTGCAACAGTGTCTGCTAACCAGAAGCCCCTGATGGATTCCCCATTGCCTAAATTCCTTTAACAGTGTCTGCTAACCAGAAGCCCCTGATGGATTCCCCATTGCCTAAATTCCTTTTTGCTTTTGACTAGCATTTCAACCTTCTGGGGTCCCTAACTTCGTCCCAAAGTCAGTAGGAAGCAGTTTGGAAAAGAATTTCGCCGTCCATTTTCCCTGGTTAAAATGCTAAGTCAAAAGGAACTCCCTTGCATGGGGATGCCAATATCTATCACTCCCTGATGGGGATGCTAGAGAGACAGCAATTCCATGATTGGAATTTCCAAAAAAGAAAATGGGGGAATGAAGGAACCAGCTTCCCTTTTGGCAGCCATAATGGCCGAACATGTGCTTCTATGACCTTGTCCCAGACACTAGAAAGTCAGATGCCTGTCTCGTGACAAGGAGCCAATCAGAAGTTAGCTGGTGGCGCTATACTTTACGACCCTGGGTGTGCTTTACGGACAAGCGCACAGCAATGACATAGAGAGCATAGCAACCACCATGGGAGGGCCTATGGGCCATAACAACCAATTGGCCAATCAACACAGGGCAAGCCCTTCAAGTCTGGAGGCACACCAATCCTGAGTCTGTGCGTACCCCTAGACATTCCCCTTATGCTGCCCTACAAGATCGCTAGGTAACCAGTTCGAGCTGTCTTTGCTAGCCATCAGCCATGGCGGGTGGGTGAAAGACCCGAGCTAACATGTGGTTAGCTCATTAAAAAACAATAAAGCCTCATGCAGTTTGCATCAAGCTCTCGAATCTGCCTGGTGATTGGGGTGACTGCGGTTGTGGCCTGGACCCTGGATACCTGAGTTTTTCCGGGGGTCTAACAGTATAACTCCAGTTCCTGGGAATCTGACACCAATGCACATAAAATAAAGTTAAGTGAATTATTAAAAAATTCTTATCCCTAAATATGTAAGTTTAGTTTGAAGTGATAAATGATAAATTGCTCAGATAAAAACCAGAAAAGGATTAAAAACAAAGAGCCATCATTCAGGACAAGTGGCTAGCCACTGGGGGAAAACAAACTGACACCAAAATAAACCCCAGATGGAGCACAGATTGAAGTACAAAAATAAGACAGAGTGATTCTAGAGGAAGTTTAGAGAATATTTTTGTAATCCTGAGTGAGGGCCGGGGTAGTGACAATGTGACACCAAAGCCACACACCATGAAGAAAAGACTGACATATCTTACCATACAGAAATTTAAATAAAGAGAACATGACTCTACTTAAACTTCTCTAAAAATAAAATCAAAATCCTATTTACTATAAAAAAAAGATAAGCCAGAGAAACATTTCCAATTATTGATGGCAGACAAGGGTTAAAAATTTTTATTATAGCTTTAATTCAAAAAGCTGCCTAGCAGAAAAACAGGCAAACTCATACATGGCAATCCATGACACAAAAACGTGAAAGTTCACTTGTATGGGAAGATGCTCAGACTGGATACTCATCAGAGAAATGCCTGCAAATCTTATGAACAGTGAGGTACACCTGAAGGTTAAAATCGATGACATCAGTGTGCTCACATGCAGTTCAGTACTGAGCCTGGTAAACCTGACAGAAGAAAATCTAGGCATCTATGTTAAAATAAAAATATGTGTACCCTTCTGGGAATTCTAAGGAAACTGTGAGACAAGTGCAGTTGTATATATGAAGATTCGTTCTTACTGCTTATAACTAATGAAAAAAGGGAGAAAATACTAATTGCTCATTATCAAAGAAATGGTTCAATAAATTTTGGAGATTAAAACTACAGATATAGCACATTGATTTGAAAAATTAAATAGCCACCCCACATACATGTATGCATGTGGAGACAAAGGCAGATTTAGAAATCCACATCCATGTAGCGAGGGAAGGTGGGAGATAGAAGTTTCTACAGCATCACCTTTGACTGACAAGATTTTCAGTTACATCTTTCTGAAGAGTCCGTAAGCTCCTCCCGAACATGCTCATATGAAGATCAAGTCAAGCTATTTTGAGGTGAACTAGGGGGAGGTTTCTCTAGTTTCTCATCATGCACACTTTGTGAAGAGCATGCTCCTCATATTACTGTAAGGTACTATAAATATTTCTGTTGTATGTATTAAATTTGTCAATTTATCCCAAACAATTTTGTTTACTTATGTTTTTAGTGTGGAGTTTTGGAGAGTATGTTTTTTTATTAAGGAGCCACTATTTTCACATCATATCTAACATAGCATATGCACAACACTTGCTTCTTTCAAAACAACAATGTATACTTTATATGATCCATAGCAACTTCAATCTTCCAATAACTAAATTCTACATTTGTTTCTGTTATGGGCTTGAAGAAGTAGAAATATCCATAGTGGGGCTTCCACTGGTTATACAGAAAAGAAGCCAGCACATTCAGCTTTCTCATGAACTTAAGAAAAACAGCACTGAGGGAGAGAGAGATAACCAAGCATAGAGACTGTTAGGACAAACTCACCAAGATGACACCCAAACTCCACAGGTCGCAGGACTCATCATAGCCATTGTGAGTCAAGAGCTCTGGTGCGGCATAGTGAAGGGTGAAGCATGGGGTCTTGAGCGGCTGGTTGTCAGGTGGCTTGAGGCGTGCAAACCCAAAGTCAATTACTTTAATTTCCAAGTTGTCGTTTTCATCAGTGAACAATAGATTCTGTAAGATGCCAATACTCAGGGTTAGATTCTCATTGCAATGGCAGAGACCTGCTAATCTACCCATGGAATACTATCTGTGTATTCTGGCATTCGACTCAAGCACACAGACTCATGGGACAATCTGGTGCATATCACTGACCTCTTTTTTATAGTTTTGTGTCACTTCAGTTTTTATAGTGTCATGGCAGATACTTTTCAATGACACCGCTGTTGCGGGATATTTGATTGTACTGTGAACCCAAGACCATGTTAATAAAATTAATCTTGGATGGGGCAGAGCCAGCAACTAGTTGATAAAAATTATCCAGGGAGAGTATGGAGAAGTCAGGAAGACAGAGAGATGCACATGAAGGAGTAGGGAGGGACTTGGGAGTTTTGCAGTCTTTTTTTTGGGGGGGGGAGGTTAGGATGGCTGGAGAGAAGCTGTCTTGTTGGGTCTCCAGCCAAAAAAGAAGGTCAACTGGTTGCTTTTGAGCTTCTCTGAGATAGCAGGTTTTCTCCCCAACATCTGACTCCCAAGTCTTTAGTGGTAAACAGAATGATAGACTTGATTAAGAAGTACTACATTAAGCAGGAGCAGTGTGGTGGGACCAGAAGTCTTGCCAGATTGCAGGCAGTGGGGCTACAGAAGGTAATTAAAATATCAGTAGATTTAGGTACAGCTTCTAAGCTGACTGAAAAACAACATACCATGCTTCTTCTCGAGTCAGACTCTGTGTCCATTTGTCCCTCCGTCTGGGTTTGTCTCCCACTCCTCTAGCATCCCACATTCAACTGCAGCCTGACTCCTGTACACTTACTTCTCATTTACAGAGGCTGCCCTAACAATTCCACCAAACTGAAGTTCCAGTTGCCCCTGTTTTCTCTCATCATGGTTTACTTTCCCTTTAGGGATCTCTATGTTTTTAGCAGAATGTTCTGGTCCCTCTCAGACCATAATTATGTAAGGGAGAGGTCTCTGTCCACTTCATTAATGATGCTGTCCCTAGGGTGTGACACAGGTAAACACAATTGTAACTCATTTTATTAGGCTGTCTTTTTAAAACAGCCTACAGGTCTGTGGTAGCCCTATGCTGAGGAAATCTTTCAATGCCATTCTCAACAGGCCATACTTACCTATGTCTGTCAGATCTGGGTACTTTTTCACAATACGCTTTCATGATTATTGCATTTATGTGATGATCTGTGACCAGTAATCTTTAATAACTAAAGATTAGATTATTTAGATCATTTTATTTATGTTTATGTATATGAATGTTGTGCTTGCATGAGTATCTGTGCCTGGGTTGATGGGGGAAGTTCTTCTGTGTATATGTTTGTCTTATTGGTTGGTAAATAAAGCATTGTTGGCCAATAAACAAGCAAGTTAGCAGGGACTAGGAGAGAAGGAGGATTCTGGGAAATGTAGTAGAGAGAAGGAGTCACCATGTGGTCGCCGGCAAGAGAGGACGCATGTCGCCAGCATCCTCAGTAAGATAAGTCTTTATAAAATATATAGATTAATGGTTATGGTTGATACTTAGGCAGAGCTAGTAAATGACTAGAAATCCTAGTCATTAGCCAGCAGCATTGTAACTAACATAAGACTCCATGTGTTGTTTGGGCCCTAACGTGGCAGCGGAACTCAGGTAGCTGGCAGAAAGAGTTATCATTACACCTGGTGCCTTCAGAAGCTAGAAGAAGGGGTTGGTTCCTCTGAAATTTTAGTTACAGAGGCTGTGAGTCACCATGTGGATGCTGGGAATTGAACCTGGGTCCTCTGGAAGAGCAGCCAGTGCTTTTAATCACTGTGCCATCTGTCCAGCCCCAGTGATCTTTGCTATTACTACTACTGTTGTCATTGTTTTGAGGACCATGAATTGCATGCATGATGGTGAATGTAATCAATAAGCATATGTGTTGACACTATCATGTGATAGATGTCTCCCATCTTTCTCCTTTCCTCAGGACGATCTATTCTCTGAGACACATGAATGAAATTAGGCCAATAACTAGCCCTATAAACTGGCAGGCAGCGGGGGCCAAAGGCAAGACATCTTGTACCTCTGCTGTCTGTCTTTTCTACCTGCCTTCCTCAATGAACTTCATCACTATCACTTCTTTTAAAGTGAGGGATATATGACTCTTCCTTTCACTTGGGCATTTTGCTCTGATCCATCAGAAGATTTATGATCTATAACAGCTATAACCTTAAGTGTATGTCTTAAATAGAAAGACTCAAATGCTAAATAACTATTTGATATAGGGGCTGCCAAATAGGTATTGTGTTGGCATACATTTGTTTGATGCACATCTTCAGCAGAACTCCTGGGTGACCAGTACACTGCTAATGAACATCAGGGTTTTGAAATGGGTCTTTTTCTGAGCAGTTGGTCTTAACAGTGAACCTAAAAATGATCAGTGAACCATGTTGTAAGCACAAAAGGCCGCCATTCAGGCTCTGCTGGTTCACTTAAGCACCCAGGCAGAGTACATTTACTTCTATAAACCTTAGGAGACAACTCTACTAACTTTAAACTTCTCTTCTACAGCTTTCTCACCTCTCTCAGTCTTTACAGAATTTATGAGTTAAGGTCTTGCTTCTGGGTTAGCTAAGGGAATGCCGTGGTGGGTTTGATCTATCCAGATTTTCTCCATGTGAACAAGAAGGCCTTTTTGCTTTTCATCATTTATGTATTCACTGGAGTTATACTAATTTACTTTAATAATTTTGACTTTTCATTCTGATTATTTTGTTTTTAAGACACGTTGTTTATGCTCCTATAGTGATTAAAGGATTCCAGTTCTGGAACAATCATTTACGTTCTTGCTCACCTAGTTGAAATAAAGAACATTTCCTAATGTTTTCCTTATAAAAAGAAGATGGTTAGGCAGGTTGGAAACCACTGCCTACACAAGACCTGCAGTGATACCACCAGTTGATATTTCAATGTAGATGAGGGAAATCTCACAGAGCCCCAGTCCTAGACGAAGAGCTACAGTCAATTGATGGCTGCTGAGAAAGGGAAAACAGAACCAGTCTTCTCCAGGGATGAGCCCTCTGACAGATTATTCAGTTTCAATCAAAGAGGGAGTGAAGGGGATATGGTGGCTGGAGTGAAGGTGAGTGGAGAAGGTGAGTGGAAATGATGTAAATAGTGCTCACTTACGAAATTATAAAAAGTAAGGAAAACCCTTAAAGTTAATGTAAAAAAAGCAAGAGGCAGAGAAGTGCGAGGAAGTTAAAAAAAAAAAAATTGAACAGTTTTCTTAAATTTTCTGTCATACAATGCCAAGACATCAATTTTTGACAACAGAAGTCATAGCTCACAGGGGTTTGCTTGGGAGGTATCTGTCCTTGAGCAGTCATACCTAAGGGTCTCTACAGTGCCAGCTACCCATCTTAGGAGAAGCACATCTGGCTCCATCTCCACAGGGCCTGCCTGCCAAGACGCTGGACACGGTAAGTTTATCCCACTAAAGCTAGCAAAGGACTTCCTTGGCCTGAATTCAATCGAGCACACTACTTACATCCCACCTCTTGCCCCCAGGTAGGAAGTGCAGTGTCAGGACAGCTCTATATGAGGTGTGAACATGGTCAGGAATGGTAGGGAGGAACCATCCATCTACTTCTAGCTTTGCTTCAATTTCTGCCTGGAAATACTATCATTTAGAGAACTTTTCTTAATCTCTTAAGAGGATCAATATGAAGACTACAAAGCAGCCTAAGAATGTCAGCCAGCTTCTAAATTTGTCTGATTCTCACCTAGAACTTAAGAGATATGTCTATGCAGGGAAGGAATGTCATTTAACCATCTACCAAAAATAGTCAAACCTAAATGCTGCATGGGAAAGAGATTAAACTTTTAGTTTGGAAATAATATACTCTGCCATTTAAAAGTCAAAGTGAGAGCTATGGTTAGGAAAATGTTAGTTCAAAGGTACATTTTTACTTTCCTAAAACCTAGTTTAAGAATAAAATGGTGGTGGAACATTCTGTATAATCCAACAATTTTGCTTCATTTCAAGCTACAGAAGTATCTTTTTTATCAGGAAAGTAGAAGACAAATTTAAATTCTGCTGCAGAGGACATGTGCCTCATTTGAGGCTCATGAGATGACAGATGGCCAGATATCAAAGAATAAAACATGTGAAAATGAGTTCTATACAGTCATGGAACAGATCTTTTCCATTAAAAAGTTACATGCTTGTTCCTTGTCTATCAAGCAAACATTTAAGTGGTGTGCTTTCACATTTAAAAATAGACAGCTAATCTCCGAGGCACAGAGCACCATGTTTTCAGTGGGTGTTACGTAGGAGAGTGAGAACTATGATGAAGGAAGCAGAAAGGGAGCTATCATAGTTGCAAGTTCATAAGACACAGTCACTTTTGATTAATTACTAGCAATGTGAATAACTGAAATAACAGAAATTTAACACCATTAAAGGAATAAGCCAACTGTAACCAGCCTTCTGTATTTCTGAGGACCATTAAGTGTGAGTTCAAGCAACTATGGATTAAAACCTTAAAAAACAAACAAACAGAGCTGGAGAGATGGCTCAGTGGTTAAGAGCACTGATTGCTCTTCCAGAGGTCCTGAGTTCAATTCCCAATTAGGGATGGCTCACAACCATCCCTAATAGGATCTGTTGACCTCTTCTGGCCTGCAGGCATATGTGCACACAGAACACTATACACAAAATAAAGAAAGAAATCTTTTTTTAAAAAAACAAACAAACAAACAAACACCCCAAACCCACAAAACAATTAAAAACTTTTTCTTGTCACTATTTCCTAAGATATACAATATATCTTAGGAAACTATTTATTATTTACATAGCATTTATATCAAATTAGATACTGTAAGTAATCTAAAGAGAGGATTTAAAGTTAAAAAAGGATACATGTAGGTTGTATGAAAATAACATACAATTTTATGTAAGATACTGAGTATTCCTAGATTTTTATATATGAAGGAAGTTTAGGGACCAATCCTCCACAGATACAGAGGAGTAACTGTGCATTTGAATGCACGTATTTCCATTTTAAAAATAACTTTTAATAATTTAAGTACAAGACAAAATTGCTTTTACAGAGTTATTCTTTTCTGGTATAATAAAAAGGAATATCAAACTCTTTAACATTTTAAATAGACTTGAAAATATATTACAATCACATGGGAACTAAAAATAATGTTCTATTTTAGATCAGAAATATGTGTAATTTCTCATACAGTAAAGAATGATTAATTGGTTTTTTAAAAGTCACTGTTTTTTGTTTTTAAAGTTTCATTATTACTTGTTTTTAAAAAGGGAGGAATTTTCATATTTTTGATACCAAAAATGGATCATTCTGAGTTAAAACTTCTTCATTAACCTTCTGAAAGAAGTATAAAAAGCCGTTGTTCTGCACTGCTCTTCAGGTCTATAAATACCACACTGTGCAAGCATACAGACGCACATGCAGAGGACAGTTTTATTAATTCTTCATGTGTAACTATGCAGAATAGAATTATGTACATTGCTGTTTAGGAGCTATCAATTTGATTTAAAAATGTGAAAAATAAGGTTTCAAAATACATCATCAAAAGAACAAACTTTCTAAGATGGAATACATATAGAAGGGCTATTATTTTTTGCCACAAAATTTTCCATTGCTATTTTTAGTATACAACTGTTGCATGAAGTATTTTTCCCATAAAAGGCTCTCACACTTACAAATATAATCTCAAGATGATCAGCTGGCAAGAGGAAAAAAAAAAGAGGACAAACTTATTTTAGACTGACACAGAAAAGAGAATGGGAAAAAAAATAAAAACAACCTAAGAAACATCTCCCAGTGTTTACTTCCTGGCACTAGAGAAAGAGAGCCTGACAACTACGTGAGGGCAGCTAAGAATGACAGCAGGTCGAGCTGCAGGGATGCCACTGTCCTACCTCAGGCTTCAGGTCTCTGTGCACTACTCCAACATCGTGCATGTGGCTCACGGCTGAAACGAGCTTCCTCATGATGTAGCTGGCTTCAGTCTCACTGAAGTGCTTCTTCTTCTTGATGCGCTCAAACAGCTCTCCCCCATTTAGAAGCTCCATCACGAGAAATGTATGGAGCTAGAAAAAGAATAATGCAGGGCCTTTCTGAAAGGTGTAGACACGTATTTCTGTACAGAGTATTTACTGATCAGTACATTTAAATAATCCCTGCTTAAACAACCAACAACAGTCATTTAGAACAAAGTCTGTATTTAGAACAAAGAGCTAAAGGATGATGGAGCTTTTCTGAACTCTATTTTAGCAATGAAAATCCTTCAAGTATTTCAGCAAAATCTTCAATCTTTTAATTCATTTCCTTTTATTTGAACTCTATTCTAACCTTCTCTCTTGAGTTTTTATATTTTCATTTTAAAAATACGAACTGAGCTGACAATAATCTGATAATCTATGGGAAATGATCCAGAGAATTACCAACTAGTGTTACATGCAACTGCTGACACTCATCTAACTGAAAGTTTACTTTGTTTGATAATTTCAGGGCTCAAAGATTAATTACAGGATTCCTGTATATATTCACTGCAATTATCCATAATTCAGTGTGTGTGTTTCATTTAAAACAACTGTGTTTGACTCTACTGGCATTATCTTGTTTCAAAATTTTGTTACATATTTACTATGCTTTGCATTATCTCTTTGAAGAAAATAGCACAGTAGCTACCAAAAAAATGATCTTCAGAATTAGTTTTACCTTTATAAACTCTAGGACCTTTCCTTATCAATAAAATGTAGGTAATAAGAAAAGCTACACCTTGAATAATGGCCTCTAGATAGCCATATCTTAATTTCTAAACCTGTGTTTTTTATCTTAGAGGGCAAAACGAACTTTGTAGATGTAATTAAGACTCTTTATTGCTGTTGTTTAATGTTTCTGAGACAGGGTCTCACTATGTAGACAGGGCAGGACTTGAAGTTAAGATATCTGCCTATCCTTGCCTTCTGAGTGCTGGGATTGTATGCCACCAAGTCCAGCCCATGATTAAGATGTGTGTGTGTGTGTGTGTGTGTGTGTGTGTGTGTGTGTGTGTGTGTGTGTGTGTGTGTGTGTGTGTGTGTGTGTGTGTGTTTTGTCTGTATATGTGTCTTCACACCAGCAGAGGGCACTGGATCCTATGGGACTGCATGAGTTCTCAGAATTCAACCCAGGGTCTCTGAAAGGGCAGCCAGTGCTCTTAGCCACTGGGTTATCTCTCCAGACCCTATGATCAAGATTCTTGAGATGGGATGATTACCCTGAATTATTCATCAGCATATGAGGTATGAGATTAAGCAAGAGACTGAAGAGTAGAATACTGCATTGAAGGACAGCAAGCCAAAGAAAATGAGTGGTCTCCAGAGGCTAGGAGTCAAGTACACAAGTTGTCCCTCAGTCTCCAGAAGGAGCCAGCCCTATCTTCGCCTTGACTGTAACTCAGTAAGACTAATTTGGGACTTGTTACCTCCATTCATTGTTTAAAGAGTGAGCATATTGAGTTTGTGGTTATAGCAGCAATTAGGAACACACAGGATGTAAAACAGATCATGGCACACACAATGAGCTGCATTCCTGTACTGCTGAAGACTGAAGACCCACCACTAGTTGAAAATAGGACTGTATAGATATGAGAATTAATCATGTCATTATCATGGGAAAAACTAAACATATTTCAGTAAGTGCATAACAGAATTATTATAATATTTATAACACTACATGTAGCATTATATCATAAGAAAATTTCTATTCTAGTGACTCTTGAATCCTTAAAAATTGCCAAAAATCAACTGGTAACATAAATTAAAAAACTAGGGATGTAATTCTTGAGATAAGACGTTAGTCAGAAGATCCAAGATCAAATGTCTGGGCTGAGAAACAGTGAGGGTCACAGATGCCAAACTACAGGTGGGGATGTCTGGGGTCAACCATCAGTTTCTTGATTGAGAGGTTAATTTTCTCTGTATTTGCACCAACAGGACACCATATTTTACTGTGTGCTGGGAATGGACAGGGGTCTCACTGTTCCCATGAGAATCTGAGCCGGCAGTGGAGTGGCAAGGGAAGCATTCTCAGCATCCATTTTCATGAGAGCAAGAGGAGGGAGACAATGATACCCATTTTAGACATTTATTACTTGACATAAAAAGGCTGGTTTTGCCTCCTCTAAGATAGCAGAGCAAAGTCATTAAAAGTTTGTTGGGTTCTGAAGTTGGAAAGATGGGGCTCAGATACCAGCTTCACCATCAACAAACTGTGAAACTGTTACTGACCTTCTGACTTTTGTTTTCTGGGTTTGCAGTGCCTGCACCACACGCTGCATAACAGGCAGCAAAAATTGTATTTACAATGTATTCCTGCTGCTACCTGATATCACCATGATGAGTCACTCTCAGCTGTGCTACTCAGAACCAGGTCCCAGCTATTCTAGTCAAGAATGTCATAGCAACACAATGGTGAGTGCCGTGCCTGGAACAGGTTCTCCCTACCAGGTTTTCCCCCACTGTGACCCTGGTACAAGTCTCATGACCTTTAGGATTCAGATCCTTTGTTGATAAAATTAGAGCAAAACATTCACCAGGACAAGTTTTGGCATTTGTGCCTTAATGCTGTCCTGAGAAGTCTGTGATGCTTGTCCAGTGTCAGGGAAAATAATACTGAAATGGAGCAATTTCAGGCATGGGAGGTGGCAATGGAGGAAACTGAGAAGTGCTATGGACCTGTCACAGTGATGCTCTCTCCCATGTCCAAGTGACAAGATTCCATGTGAGACTTTGTTGGAAAGCAGAACTAAGGGTAGAAGAGAACACAGAAGGACCTGTCCTGGAGGCTGAGCAGATGTTGCCACCTGGAGCAAGATGCAAGGGAGCATCTTTGTCTTCTGCTTCCCATTTGTGCTTTAGCTTGCAGCAATTGGGCTTAAGAGACTGTTTGATGCTAGACATGAAAAGAATGCTGAAGGCTTAAAATCACCAAGTGTTGAATATGCACTGATTACATGATGGTGGGTGGCAGCTGCACTCACAATAAGCACACTGCAATCTGCAACAGTGGCACACTGAGTGCTTGCCCCTCAGGCATCCACCATGTTAATATGGCAGCAATAGAGGCAAGTGGAAGTGGAACCTAACACAAAAAATGAAAGACCCAGAGACTGATACTGGGATTCAAGTTTCAGAGAAGCAAAGCAGCTGGCTACTAGCTCTTACCTCTATCTCAGCTCAGACCAAAGGGGCGATCCTCAGACTGCTCCAGACTTCACTGCTCCTCAGATTCACTCATCTGCTATGCTCTCCTCAATGTGGCTAAAGACTCAATGCCTTCCTATCCTCAGTGTGGCTGGAGAATGAATGCCACCTCTGAACCCCTGTTCCTGTCTTAAATCTCTCTCATGAGTCTTGAGATTAAAGGCGTGTGATCCCAAGTGCTGAGATCATCTTTGTGTGAGCTGTTTCTCTTTAGGACTGGCTATATTTCGTGTAGCTCAGTGTTGTCTTGAACTAACTGAGAACCATCTACCCCTTAATCCTGAGTCTTGGGATTAAAGGTGTGTACCACCACTGCCTGATCTCTATAGCTTGGGGCTGACTTTGCTTTCTGAATCTTCAGGCAAGCTTTACTAAACCATAAACAATCTACCACCACAGTGGAAGGATTACCTGAGGCAGAGGTGAGACAGTGTGTGCTGGCTTCTCTTTCCTTCTTAGTGACTGGGTGATATTACATGTTGCTGATTCTCACTCAGCTGTACCAATAAGAACCCTACATACGAACTAGTACATGTGCATGGATTGAGGAAGCCTGTGAAATACCTGATCATGAAACACTTCATGTAGCTTCACAATATTGGGGTGTCCTTCACAGAGTTTCAAAGCTGTTATTTCTTTCTGAGTATTGGCTTCCATCCTGCAAAACCAAACAGTTAACATCTAAGTGTCTCTACCAGTGGATTTGTACACCAGTACCCCATCCCTAATTGTTTTTATTTACAGGGTACATAGACTACCTTTGTCAAAGTCTCAAAATGAGATCTCCACAGAAGTAATGAATCATACCACCCACCAGGAAAGTCAAACTCTTTTTAAAAGAAAAATTTCCCTCTGAGTCAGAAAAGAACTAGTCATACAAAGAAATGGATGCTCTTCTTGCCTGACAATTTGGTAATGTTATGCAATCATGAAGGTAATAATCCATGGCCAGAACAGCTAGCTGGCTCGCTCCCTGTTCTCAAAGCTACCAGAGGCTAAATAGTTTTGGAGAACAATATTTCAAATATTCAACTAAAAGAAGTCTGTAAATCTGTTTAGATATATCATCACCACAAGAAAATTCTCCCACAAAACACAACAGATTATGATTTATATCCACAATTGATTGCATTCTTCAGAAAATCCTAATGCTATATGTTTTGGGGGCCAACTAATAAGGTAAATGGTTAATTAAGCCTGTGTATAAAGGCCTTACAATATACAGTTGATTTCTTCTCCATAATCTTAAATTACAAAACTCACTGAGTGGTTTAAGTACCTAAGAATCACTAGGACTGACCATACCTTTTGCTGATTATTTTGACGGCAAATGCTTGGTTACTTTTTTTGTGTACGCACTTTCGACAAATCGAAAAACTTCCTTCTCCCAATGGTTTGTCCTTCAGATCTAGGTCATAGTGTTGGTAGAAAGGTGAGTCCTGATAAGAAATCAACATCATTTAATTTAATAAAAGATTAATAGTAATACACAAAAGATATGCAAAGCTATCAATTAGCATGAAGTAAATCATCAGCAAATTTGAATGTAATACATTTAATCTTTAAAATTCAGTTAGTATATTTATATACTTATGTATATATTTGTTCAAGATACACTGTACTCTATCACTGTAAAAAGGAGCTCATTCGAGTTGATGTTAACAATCCTCTAGGGAAAACATGGCTATTTCTACCTACTTATTCATTTTCTAAAACTGCCCTTCAGTTCCATGATAATCAACTAACTTTACTGGACTTAAAAACATCAATTAGTATTTAAACGGTCATACAAACCATAAATGTATCACTGAGGCAACCCCACCTATATACCTTCATCATTGCACTCCTGGCAACATTTGTTACTCCAGGACGTTCAACTCCCATGTGGAATTGAAGAGGATCTATGACAGCTGCATTACGCTTGAAAAGGATAGAAGGAGCAACAAAGGAATAACCCTAAAAAAAAAGAAGAAATGGTAAAGAACAAAGATTTGTAGTTTCACAGTTAGACACAGTCTCGATTGTGATGATTTCTTCTCAGGAAAAATGGTCAGATGAGATCATTTTACTTTCATCTGAAATACAGCATTAACTAACAGAAAAATGCTTTTCAGAGGAGACAATGCCATCTTCTGGTAGAACTAGGTCAGTTCAAAAATAAAGATAGAAAGACTTCCTATTCTACCCCCCAAATCTGATGCAAACCTGCAATTTTTTTGCATTGATGATAATATTGATTTATAAATTCAACTGACTTCAAAAAAGACACATCACATTAAGTGGTCCAAGTAGTGTTTCATACTAGAAAAATAACAAGTTTCATTAAGGTTTATTTCTAATTTAGCAATTATTAGATTTGCATTCTGTGTTTTACAATAAATAATTTTAAAATTGAGTTTTGGAAAAATAATAAGCCCAGTGGGAGAATGATATGATAAGCCAGTGATAAATGATGGATGGTTACTCTGTGCAACGACATTTACTAGTTTGCCAACAAACATCTACACATGGTTGGCCAGGTACTCCAGTGACATAGGCAAGCAAGCAAGAGTCACCCTCTGGATGGCACAGTGGTCAGAGAAGTAGAACTATGACACAGTTCAATAGGCAGAGTATCTTATCTGATAAAGAAACTTCCCTGAGAAAAAATTCTTTATTTTTAACATTTTAAAGATACAAAACAATGTGTTTTATTATAAAATTTTCACACATATATTGCTGTGATAAAACACTCTGAAATAAATAAATAAATAAATACTCAGAGGGGGTGAAGAAATGAATCAGTAATTAAAAGTGCATACTACTTTTTCAGAGGACCTGAGCTCAGTTCCCAGCATCCATATCAGGCAGCTCACAACTTGTAACTTCAGCCCCAGGGGACCCAGCAATTTCCTATGGCCTCGATGGGCACTTGTGCCCACATGCGCCCACCCACACCCACACCACTAAAACTAAACCCTTGAACAATACTCTGGCGAGAACAACTTGGGGAGAAATGGCTCATTTTAGCTCAAAGTCCCAGGTTACAGTCCATCACTGCAGAAGTCACGGCAACAAGAGCTTCAGACAGCTGGCCACATTGTACTCAGAGTCAAGAAGCAGAGAATAATGAATACTTATGTTCAGCATCCCTTCTCCTTTTCATTCAGAACAGGACCTACCCTCTCTGTCCAAGTTCAAGGTGTGTCTTCCCACTTCAGTTTACCCAATGAAGAAAATCTCTCTGCTGGGTGGTGGTGGCTCATACCCTTAACCCCAGCACTTGGGAGGCAGAGGCAGGCGGATCTCTATGAGTTCAAGGCCAACCTGGATTACAAAGTGAGTGCCAGGACAGCCAAGTCTACACAGAGAAGCACTGTTTCAAAAAGCTACAAAATAAATAAAGATTAAAAAAGAAACAAAGAAAATCTCTCATAGCATGCTCAGACATCAACTTAATCTAGACAACCCCTTACTTAGACTCCTCAGTTGATTGCAGATTTTGTCAGCCTGACAATTAACACTAACCATTACACCTGCCATTGTGCTTTGCTCACATTTGCTCCATCACACCAGTTATTTCTCTCCCTGAGCCCTCCTCATCGTTCTCTGTTCCTCTATATAAATAAGCCTCCTACAAACCCAAAGTATTTAACATATTGTTTATTTATCTGAAACAGGGTTCCATTTAGTCTAGGGTGGCCTTCAATTTTCTGTGTAGCTGACAATGACTGTGAACTTTTGAAACTCTGGAATGCTGGGATTATGGTGTGTACCACTACACTCAGTTTTATGCCGTGCCAGAGATGAACCCAGAGAGCTTCCTGCAGGCTAGAGACTCTACATATCTGGCACCATCATGCTAAGACTTTAAAGATTAGAGAACATGCATGATTTATTATTCACTGAAGATATAGGTCCAGAGAACACGGAGAATTTTCTAAGACTAGAGTAAAAAAAAAATAAAATATCACCATAATTTTCAGATGAGCCTCAACAAAAATGAATTCTCAAATATAAAGTGACTATCTGCTCATAAAAAATAAACACAGGCTGGGATTTTGGGTGTACACCTCTGACGGCAGCAACAGGAAAGCAGAAGCAGATGGATTCCTGAAAGTACAAGACTAGCCTGGTTTACATAGTGACCTCCAGAACAGCCAGGGCTACATAATGGGACCGTGTCTCAAAGGAACAAACAAAATATCCCATTTAAACAAACAAAAACCAAAACAACCCCCAAACAAAAAACCCCAAAAGCAAACACATAAAAACTAACCAATCTTCTATTTAGCAAGTGGGAACTTCAGGACAGTACCTCAGCATAGCTGAGATTAAGAGATTGAAGAGATTACAGAACCCTGATTTTAAGATGCCAACAAAACCACTTTACTAGGGAAAGATGACTCTTCTGAAGCACAACTGGTACACTGGAGTATTACCTGAAACAGCCTCTCAGAGCTCTGGGGCAGGGCTGCAGGAGAATAGGTAGGGTCCATTTCTGTGAACTCTTCAGCAAAGTTACTCACATCTAACTCATCCCGGATTACTGGTTTAAATGGTGCAGGCACTTTTTTGGCAGCTAAGTCATCCCAATTTATTTTCTAAAGCAGAAAAAAAAGAAGATTGGGATAGAGCAGAAATCAAAAGTCAAAATACATTATGAGCAACAAACATGATTAAGTGTTTTTGTTTTTTTAAAGATAGGGTATCTAGCTCTGGCAGGCCTGAAACTGTGTGAAAGTGGTTCTCATCCTTCCTAATGCTGTGACCCTTTAATATAGTTCCTCATGCTGTGGTGACCCCCACCATACAATTACTTCATTGACACTTCATAACTGTGATTTTGCTATTATGAATCATAATATAAATATCTGTGTTTTCTGGTAGTCTTAGGTAATCCAGGTGAAAGGTTTAGGGGTCTTGTGACCCACAGGTTGAGAACCACTGCTCTATGTAGCCTATGTTGGCCTTGAACTCAGAGATCTGTTTGCCCTGTCTACAAAGTGCTTCAAAGGTGTGTGCCACCACATTTGGCTAAGACTTTAGTTACTAATAAGTGAGATTAAAAGTAAGAGTGCATATTTCAAACTGAGGATTAAAAATATTATTTTTCCAAGCAGGATCCCATTTTCAGACTGTAGCATCCTACCACAGGAATCTCAGTGTCCTCTAGGGGGCACCAAGACACTCTGGTTCTCCCTGGATCACCCTCAGAAATAACAGAAAAAATATATTTTTGTCCTGAGCTTTAGCAGAAAAGAATTGAGTCAAAATGAAAATAAACCAACAACTCCCCAAAGCCATAAAATACTACTATAAAGGGCTTCAAAGCATTTTGTAAATGTGATGCTAACTCCTTAGGGGCTCACTAAGTTCCGCTCTTCCACTGGCTTTCCTTTAGGTCACCTGGACAGATTATGAAATCAAGTGTTTGCTTATACTTGAGGTTTAAATAGCACTGCCACAGTAGTTCTTTTCTCATTCAACCCCAATCAATATTTAGATACTGCCTTTTGTCTCCCCCCATACACACTGTCTGAGTAACTGACATAGTTTGTATTATTCAAATTCAACCCTCTGTTGTTTATTTATGCTCCTTCTGTCAATTAAAATATCCTCAGACAGTACTCACTCCACTGAGTCTTAAAGAATCTTAACTCTCTAGTTAGTGTTCATTCCTCTACGTGGCTGTAATGACTTCTATTATAGGAATATGGTTTTTGCTTCATTTACTGAACAAACATTAAGGCAAATTCTAGGGCAGGTGAAATGGCTCAGTAAAGGTATTTGCTGCCAAACATGACAATCCGACTTTGATCCTCAGAGTCCTACATTGTTGAAGAAAAGAACTGACTCCCAGGAGTTGTCTTTTGGCGCACGCATACACACACATACACACACTAAAATTTTTAAAAAGAATCTTTAAAAACAACAAACTTCTAGAGTAAAGGGGTAATTTAAAGAAATGCTGTTACCAGAAGAATGTTCAATATGTAGAAAATTGAATGCTATTATGATTCTTCTCACCTCTATACCATGACAGAGAAAAGATCATTTAGATCTTTGTAAGCAGATTACTGGTCTACCCCTATCATTTAAAAATGAAAGCAATTACATAACTCAAAATTACTATTCCAAGCTATCAAGAAGACAAATACCTCCATATTCTAAAGACGTACGGCAATATTCACAAGCACAGGGAACAATAAAGAAAAGGGTTGTATAAAAAGACAATGGTGGCATTCTGTTTGAATTTTACTTACTTGTTAATTTTAAGTCAAAATATGAACAAGATATTTTTGTTCAAAAAGTGCTATTTCTCAGTCAATGCACAATACTTAAGTTCATTTTATTCTAAATGTGTTTGTCTCAGTGTTGCTGAACTTTTTAAGTTTTACAGTAATATTTTAAAAAATGGTTGGATAGACTAAAATAAATACCGTGTTCACAGAGAGAAGTAAAGAGATCTCATTTCCAATGAGGATAACACTCCCAGCCCTCATGCACAACAGGCAATAGATACACCCAGCCTTGATTTTTTATATTTAAAAAGCAATAAATAACACCATGAAAGCTCACTTGAAATAATTGTTTCTTCTTTGCTTGCTATACTTTTGTTCATTTGTTCTGGTGAGAATACAAAAGTTTATAGAATAAAAACATATAATGTGGATGAATCCTCTAGACCATTAAACATTAAGGGCATGCTTGTTGGTATGTGAAGTCATTTAGAAGGCATATGTTTAGAATTTTAGAAATGAGGCCTTGCCACTCCAGGTTACCATTTAGACTGAAATTACTAAGCAGTGGCCCCCCAATTATATTTATTAGTCTTTTTTTTGGAATAAACTGAGTAAATAAAATTGGCAGATGTGCTAGTGTTCTGTGCAATACTGTTATTTGGCTTTTTCAGAAGAAAACCACTGTTATAGAGCAAAGAAAGCAAATGGAAACGTACGACACAAACACTGGCTGAGAAACAGGCAGGTTCAGAATATTCTAAGATTTTTCCTGGAAACAGAAGAGGCACTGGAATTGGTGACCAAAAGGTGAAACCTGGTACAACAGCTCATGAACTTGTCAGTCCATGAGCAAACCCCAAAGTCACCTACAGAAACCACTACCTAGAACTTGACCAGCTATGTCCAACCAGCAGGTCACACACAACCCTTGCTGGCCATGAATGTGGCCTAACACAACTTTATAAGCCTGATAAAAACATGAGACTTCAAGGGGCATTATTTTAGCAACTCAATTTTTCCATTTTTTCAAGCCTGAGCTCTGTAGCTGACAGCATCCTGCCTTGATGTCAGAGGTTGGACTTCACTATGGAGAAGATGATCTTCTCCATACCATGATCTTCTTCACTCCTGCTGCTTCATGTCTATACAAGTAGAATTCTTGTCCTTCCTAAGTGGCATCTGTTATAATAATTGGGGGACTAAGGTATAGGTGAAAGGGTGAAGTGACCCCAAGGGGGCTAAGTACACTCATCTCCTAAATTTCACCTGAAAGAAGAGATGCTCTTTGATTTCCTCTGCATCCCGGGGGCCACATCCCAAACGCTTCTTGGGATCCTTCATCAGAAGGCGCTGAAGCAGGTCTTTAGCTAGAGTGCTCATTTCCTGGGGATATGGAGGCTCACTTTTTAAGATCCTCCTGTAGACAGATAAAACTTACTGTTAGAACAACCAGAGGATGAGGTTAGATATTTTAGTGAAAACATGTTGGTGAAACATTTTGAAACTGAACCATATATTAGAGATGAGCGGCCAGAGAAATGGCTCAGAGGACAAGAGCACCTGCTGCCAGGCGTGAACACTTGAGCTCAGTCTCTGGACCCACAAACTGTTCTTTAACCTCCACATATAGGCCAAGGCACATGTGTACTACCTCACTACCCACACACAAACAAACAAACCAATCAATCAAATAAATAAAGGGATGAGCAGAAATTGAAAGAAAATCACTGGATTATTCTTCAGTGTAAGTCAGTCTTGAAGAGACACTATTATCTCAAATATTTCACTGGTGAAAAGAGGGGTAACTGTGGGCTAGACTCCACCTCTTACGGACAATTTAGAATGATCCTCTGACTGTATCTTTAAACAACTCTTAACAACTGCAAGTGAATTAACCCCCTCCACCTCACTTCTTCCCAGCTGAGTAGCAACCATAAAGATCCAAACGAAACAAGGGAGATTTGCCAGGATCGGACAGCCAGAGCCATGTGACTGTGGTCTGTCTCGCTGTCTGAAACTAGTTCTTCGTTTCTCAAGAGTGCAAGCATCTGCTTCCCCACGTGCTATCACAACACTGACAAGCACGCCCATGAGGAGTGGGAGTCACAGACAGTGAGAAATGTATTCTGTGGTCATATTAAAAACAACAACAGCAACAATCAGTCCAAGTGTATGATTTACCTCAGTAATTTAATGAGAGAAACAATGAGATCAGTGAAATGGAGAAACTTAACATAGTACACACGGCGATAAGCTTCATTATTTCAGTTTACAACTAGATTTCTATGTTGTATGAGTTAATAACTATTACAGGGGTGGGGGTATATCTCAATGGGAAAGCCCTTGGCTACTATCAGTCCTTAGGCTTAATATCTGGTACCACAAATCTAAACCTAAATCAAACAAACAAAAACAAAACACCAAACAACAACAATAAAAACAGGTAGGAAAAAAACGCTAAAAAATAAATGTACAAAAGCATAGTATATGGTAAAACCAGAGACTTTAAGTCAGATAGAGGTTAAAAGATGGCTCTGTTCCTTAGGGGCTACTTGACCGGCAGGTAGCTAATGAATTCTTTTGTTCTGCGGTTTTCTCACTTATAAAATGGGAATAACAATAGTATCCACCTAAAATGAGTGTCATGAATTTAAAGACTTGGACAGTGACCAATGCAGCACATGGTATAGAGCAAATGCTTAGTAAATGTGAACTACTGCTACAGGCCCTCATTGTAATGTGACCATAAAGCAGACAGAGAACTTCTATCAGCTAGCCACTGGGAATCATGAAATGATACTGGAACTATAATTTTTGGCAGAAAATAATAGCCATGATCTTAGTATCAAAGATAATTCTATTTCTAAAATTCTATCCTGGGAAGAAAAGAGATGACAGGTTCAAGAAGAGAAATAAGCCATTTTGCTCTTGCTATCTAGTCATTTCTTACTGTTCAATGATCGCGGGCTTTTCAAGTCTGCCAGAAGCAGACCTGTTTGGGTGGGCCCAGACATACCTGAGAAACCAGAAACCCGTTCTCAGAGGAAACTAAACACAGCCTTTCCCATTTCTATCCATCTGCTGTACTACTGTTTAAAGGACTAGGGTATAGACTTGGTTGCATTGCCTATTGCAGCATCAGGGTAGAGAAATACGTACATGCTGATGCCATCCACTACTTAAGCGTTAGCAAGGCTGCAATGTCTGCTGGAGGTCTATCTCCCATGTACCTAGCACAGAGAAGGACAAAGCCATCTAAAACAGCACACAGAGTACAAGTACCCACCTTGGTGGGAATGTCAAGAGAAGGTACATCGAAAACAGAAGATGGCCCTGTTGTGACCACACTCAGCCTGGAAACAGGCTCACAGAGACAGTGGCCCAAGCTGGAAACTTGTCTCAAGCACACATGAGCCCACAAGGGTGAGCAGGAGAGCATGCTGACATGCAGAGAGAGAGAGAGAGAGCTGACAGGTGCTGTGATGTCAGGAACACAACAGGAAGAAACTGGGCTGAAGTCTGAGAGAATTTCTTCTGGAAACTGGTGATGAAGTGTGGAGATGCACAGAAGTCAATCCCAAGGCACAATGTGACCAAAACCAGGAGTCAACTCGGCAGATGGTGATACGTACTCTTCCTCAGCTTAGGAGCAGGAGGGAGAAGGCATGAAGGAGTCTATGGAATGAGGGTGATGCGGTACCACTTCATGAAGTGGAGAACAGCGGAAGCATATTCGTGGTAAAGGTGCAGGGCCAGGATGGGTCCTCAGTCAGTGAGGAGCTTATTTAGCCTTTGCTCTGTGGGAACATAACCTGGGGCTTACTATTCTCTTAGGGCATCCTTGAGCCTATTGGGTAAAGTAAAACAACTTACAATGAAGGATTTATTTTGTCTCAGTTTTAGTCCTTAGTTGGTTGGCTTTGTTACTGTGGACCTCAGGTAAGGCTTAGTATGTTGATGGTGACAGGGAAGATGCAGTGGAGCAAAGATGCCCATCTCACGGAAGGTGGCAGGCACAGACAGGAGGAGGAGGCCAGGACAAGATACAACGTTCAATGGCTACACATCTCACGGAAGCTGGCAAGTGGAGATAGGAAGAAGGTCCAGGGCAACACACAACATTCAATGGCCTACTTCCTTCAACCAGGCCCTGCCTCTTAGTATTTCCACAGGCTTCTAAAACAGCACCCACCACCAACAGAGGTCAAGCTTTCAGCACCTGAGACTGTGGAGAGAAACTTCCTATTGGAACCATGACACATAGGTTAAATCTTCATTCAAATTTACAATTTTTCTAATTCATGACAATGTGGTTGACTCTCATGGTCTGGTTTCTATTGTGTTGCCAGAATCACACAATTACTCAGAAACCACCCTGAGTCAGAAATACAGAATTTCTAGCTTGAATAAAATACCATACCAATGAAAAAGTCTAAAATTGTATCTATCAAAATATTCTGTTTAAGGAAGGGCTCCAAAGCCCCCACCCTTAGCTGAGGAACTACTGACAGTTGATGGCTTCTGGGGAGGGAATGTCAGTTTCTTGTAAGGTGTAGCTCTGGCAGGTCACTACATTCTAGTAGACAGTCCCACACCCAGGAGTATATGGACAGCACAAATTGGACTCCATGAGTTATTAAAAGTGAAAGAGTGGCTCTAGAAGAAATTAGGGGGAGGAATGAGAGGTGAATATGATCAAAATACTTTGAATGAAAGTATAATTAAAAAGCAAAAACAAATAAATGATAGATAGATAGATAGATAGATAGATAGATAGATAGATAGATAGATTCTGCTTGTCCCCAGGCAGTGGTGGCAAATACCTTTAATTCTAGCACTTGGGAGGCAGAGGCAGGCAGATCTCTTGAGTTCAAGGCCAGCCTGGTCTGCAGAGCAAGTTCCACGACAGCCAGGTTTACACATAGAAATCCTGTTTCAAAAAAAAAAAATCCTGCTTGTCTTTGGGGCATTATTTGTCTGTCTGTTTTGCAGACAGGTCTCATCCATGTAGCTCATGATAGCCATGAACTGGTTATGAAGCTAAGGATGTCCTTGAGCTCTTGATCTTCCTGTCTCCATGTCTACAGTATTGAGATTACAGCTGCATGCCATCATGCCTAACTTTGAGAGTTATTACTGACAGCTCCTCTTGTGCATGTTTTAACTATTGTAAACATTACTTTTAGAACAGGAATAAGATGAACTTCATTTCACAGACTCACTGAGAACACAGTGTGACAAGGGAATCTAGAACTTTCTATGCACAGGCCCTAGGGTGCCACTGTACACAGTTGTCACCATCTGCAAGGCATTCTCTTTCCCCCTCAGGCACAGCCCACGCTGTAGCTCTGTTATGAATGCCTCCCTGACAACCTGGTCCCTGAGGAACCACACCTCTTTTGTACTTTCAGCATGTCTTAAGACTCACACATTTCTCAAAACTCCTGTTATGAATTTTCATGTATTTTTCCATATCTTCCTACACACTACATAAGTTTACTTAGGACCAGAACTTTAGGCCTTTGTATTTTGCTTTCTTCTTAGGAGAAAATATTCTGCAAATACTTCACTAATTAAATTTATTTTCCTATTGTCTGTAGTTTACAATTAGACAGGCTTTTTTTTATTATTATCAGAAATGAGTATCTACCAGACCAGGAAAGGAAACAGCAGCATGGAGATAAGCATTCCCAGTGAGATGGTATGAAGTAACTTCCCAGTCGCCATGTACTTGATCCCAGCCCAACCTCACAGCAGCTGGGATGGTCCTTAGGACAAATGGACCTGCTGTTTTTCATCTGTACAACAGCGCAGCTGCTGCCTACTTGTCAGGGTTGAGAATTTACACAGTATCATGTGGGTAACTTCTCAGTTGAGATGCTACCATGCAGTGTCCTGGCTACTGGGGCTACGGGGACAATTCCACGAGGGCATCTTCCTCTAGACGTGGGACTGGCTGCAAAGTGGACAGAACATTCTGAGCTATCACTTTCCTGTGGGTGTTCTGGAGTCCTCATTTGGTCCCTATAGTTTGTCCTCCCTCAGCCGAATCAGATCACTCACTGTGAGCAAAGATTCTTTGGCAGCTTTGTCTTCTTCTGAAGAATTTTTGCCTACCCAGTCATCCAGTAGTTTCTGTGTGAGTTATAAATACAGTTATGTGTTTTAGTAATGTTTCATCTTCCCAGGAAGCCATTCAACCACATATATGATAATGGTTCCCAAAGACCACAGTGCCTAGTAACAACACAGACACCTTAGTCAAAGCTCTTCTAGAATGTTCACATGACACACTTTCAGATAATATCCCTGTCACTAAGTGGTGCCTTGTTGCATCCCTCTTCACTTTCATATAAGTTATCTTATCTTCCTCTTGAACCCATACACTTCCTATGTCTCTAATCCTACTCCTGAAAAGCCTCTGACACGTGCCTTCTGGTGGTCAAGGAGAGAGAAAATGAATCCTTGTTTCTCACAGGCAGGAGAAACAAGGACATAGGCATGTCTGGCTGAACTGCACTGAAAAGAGGTCCCTGCCTACCTCAATTTGGAGAACCTTGTCTAAAAGAGGCAAGCATTACCTAATATTTACTGCCCTTCCTCTGGTCAGGCCTTCAGTAGCACATCAAGATGCTGTGCCTCCTCTCAGGAAGTCAGATAGACTACTGTGGGTTTGGGTTATCAGATGTGCCTGAAAGTATCTTCAACTGTTGGGAAAGGTTTTGACCCTTCCTATGGTTTTTATTGGTGAAATACTTCCCAGACCTCTTCCTTCCTATACTTTTCTACAGCTCAGTGGAAGCTATGGAAGCTCCTCGCTCTTCTCTACTCTCTTGTTGTATTCAGAGTACCTTTCCCTAACAGGGGTAGAGGACAGTGATAGTGGAGGGTGCAGAACCCAGACTCTGGGGTTCTTTGGGGCCAAGTGGTATCATGTGGCAATAAAAACAAAGGCAATATTTGGAACCACAGAAGAATATAATGTAAAGGATTTTAAACGATTGCTAAATGGACAAGATCCAGAGTACAGATGCAAGACACTCATCTAAAAGGACAGTTTAGGAGGCTACAGAGAAGCATACAACCATAAGAAAGAGCAGGTCACACCCAAGATCTGGGGAACATGAATACAGAAGGCTACTTTTCCCCTCCATGGTCCTTTTCATAAGGTGGGAGGCTGGCCTTTTATACATCAGAATGAAGTATTGGCTTATGGTGGCAGTGGTGGGGTATGTGGGGGACTAACTGTTGCCATTGGGTTTACAAACTAAAAACGGAAAAAGGCTACATCTTAGGTGAACGAGAGTCTAAGGGACTAGATGGATGGTGTTTCTAGCGGACCTCTTCCAAAGCTAGTCAGATTATCCCGAGGTTTTATTCAGAGTTCAATTGCCCCACACCACACACACGGAGGGAGAACTCAGAGCAATTAATAATAGCATGATTCATCCGTATCCCTAGCCCTGTGTGTTGTACAGGTGAGGCAGCAGTGAGAACATAAAAGAGATGGCAGAGGAAGTAAGACAAAATGTGTGCCAGGAGAAGGGTCATTTACAGCATTCTGCTTCCCTCAATGTCATACCCTTTCTGCTCCCGGGATTTAGTATAAAGCAGCTACAATTGTGCCCTGCAGAACAATGTGCAGAAGAGCAATGGTGACAAATGTTAAAGTACTTTGGGTAATGAACAAAACACTCTGGGAAGCAAAGAAATAGACAATACTTACAATGACGAAAACAGCAAACTCAGAATCAAGGACCTTACACAATAAGCTAATAAAGATTTTTATCATAAAGACTTAAGAACATAGGAAAGCCAAGGAAAAAAAATAAATTATCTATTCCCCCCACCCCAGATGCTGTGTAGCCCTGGCTTACCTGGAACTCATTTTGTAGACTAGGCTCTCCTTGCTTGCACAGAGATTTGCTTGCCTTTGCCTTCCAAGTATTGAGACTAAAGGTGTATACCATCACACCCATCTGCATATTCTTAAACAACAACAAAACCCAGTATACCTGTAATTATTTTGTACCTAACCCTCCAAAACAAGTATTTGTAACTGGAGTAAACTTTCAAGACTCAAATGAATTCAAAATGGTAACTGACAAATCAATCTGGAGAAAATATAAAACACATCAGGAATTACTGGCCTGTTTTTTGGACAGAAAGATAGAGGAAGTCATACAAAAATCACTATATTAAAATGATTCTCTAAATATACATGTATTTTATGAAGGACAATAAATAAATCACCCTAACTAGGAATCGGTAAGTATAAATGGGAGACAGATTGTAAGTGTTGATAGTCCCTAGAGGTCACTGTTAGCTCTGTATTCACAGACTCCTCTTAAGTGTGCATTGGACTAAATGCCTTTCATGATGAGGTTGCATGTGTTTGCATGGATTCAGCTGCCATGTCGGGCTACCTACACACTAAGGGAATGAAGAGAATCCTTAGCTACCAGCAAGCAAGGTTTCACTCCTCCAGTCTACAAGGGACTGAATCTTGCCACAGCCATGTGAGTGTGGATACAGACCTTTTCCTAGCTAAGCCTTGAGATAATAACTACAGCCTAGCTAAGACTCTCGACCACAGCTTTCAAGTAGAAGACCAACTGCGCTGTGCCCTAAATTCCTGAACCACAGAAACTATAAAATGTATATTATTTTACTCCACTTAGTTTTGAGGCAATTCGTTACTTGTTAACAGACGGATAAGGGAATTCTAACAGAAACAGGCAGTATTTCAAGCTTTGTAATTTAGAGGGCCTCTGTGGTAACTATTCAACTTTGCTGCTGTTGTAAAAAGCTGTGAGAGAAAATACACCATAGAACAAGCATGACTATGTTTTAATAAGATTCTACTGATGGACACAATTTTAAATTTCACATCATAAAATTATTTTTAAGGAATGCCAAAAGCATTCTTAGTTCCTAACTCCCATCCTCTCCCCAATAAAAACAAGCTATAGGGACAAAACAAATAGGTAAGCAGAATAAACCTTGCCTGCAAACTAAAGTTAGTTGACCACTACTGAACAGTACTAACAGGAGCTCTTTTAATCCAGCTATCCCTCGGTATTAGTTCCAGAACCCCAGGGATACAAAAATCTAAGGATGCCAAGTTCTTTACATAAAATGAGGTGGACATAGTGTGTGCATACAACCCATGCACATTGTCCCACATATTTAAAACACCTCCAGGTAATTTCTAATCCCTGATACAATATAAATGTTGTATAAACAGTTATTACATTGTTTATGGGGTAACTATAAGAAAAAACTGAACTGGTTCACTAATGATGTATCAATTATAGATCTAACTCACATTAATGAGTGAGATCTGAAGTGGGTAATGCTTAAGCAATGAGAACTAGAGACTGAGGACCTGTAAAAGGCAAGAGCCTAAGGCAAGAACTATGTATCACTTATTCATGTAGGCTTAGCATAGTACCTTGTAATGCATTAAATTCAATTTTTTACTTTTTGGAACTTCCTGAAATGCATTTTATTCCAAAATTTTGATCTATTGTTGGTATAAGAATGTGGAACCTGTAGATATTGAGGGCTGCCTAGACTTTTGAAAGTACATAGGACTCAATAACACCTTAACAGTCTAATGAAACATAAATATAGCATATTTTCCTGAGGGAAAATAAAAATACAAATAAACATCTCATGGCAAATATATTCTCCATTTCAAAAGCAGAGAAAACTAGATAAAGTAAAGAAAATTGTCAAGAGATAACGGGATAGCAGGAGATAAAACATTTACATCTTGGTTCTCAGGTAAGAAGATACTCATTTATCATGGCTCTCAAAGCCTCAGTTCTATAAGAGCAGATAGAAGAACTGACTCCCTTGATGGGGCAGTATCTTCCTGTTCATCAGTAAGACATGATCTAAAAGACAAAGTTCTATAGACACAGAAAGCTAGTGGAAAGACACATAAAAAAGACAAGCCCATGATACATACATACATGGATAAACATAAGAAACAGCTATAGGGACAAAACAAATAGGTAAGCAGAATAAACCTTGCCTGCAAACTACAGTTAGTTGACCACTGTATAAAAGCTATAAAAGACCCTCATTTGTCTCATCACAAGATAGACAAACCTTTATCCAAACTTACCAAACAGCAAAGAGTGAACATGCAAATTAATAAAATCAGGAATGAAAAGGGGGTCATAACAACAGACACAGTGGAAATCCAGAGAATCATCAGGTCATACTTTGAAAACCTGTATTATTCAAAATTTGAAAATCTAAAGGAAATGGACAATTTTCTGGACAGATTTCACTTTCCAAAATTAAATCAAGAACAGATAAGCAACTTAAATAGACCTATAACCTCTAATGAAATTGAAGCAGTCATTAGAAGTCTCCCAACCAAAAAAAGCCCAGGGCCAGATGGCTTCAGTGCAGAATTCTACCAGAAATTCAAAGGACAGCTAATACCAATTCTCCTTAAAGTATTCCACACAATAGAAGCAGAAGGGTCATTACCAAACTCTTTATGCGGCCACAATAACCTTGATACCCAAGCCACACAAAGACACAATTAAGAAAGAGAACTACAGACCAATATCCCTCATGAACATTGACGCAAAAATTCTCAATAAAATATTGGCAAATCGAATCCAAGAATACATCAGAGAAATCATCCATCCCAATCAAGTAGGCTTCATCCCAGGGATGCAAGGATGGTTCAACATGCGAAAATCCATCAATGTAATCCACCATATAAACAGACTGAGGAAAAAAAATCACATGATCATCTCACTAGATGCTGAAAAAGCCTTTGACAAAATCCAACATCCCTTCATGATAAAGGTCCTGGAGAAATCAGGGATAACAGGAACATACCTCAACATAATAAAAGCAATATACAGCAAGCCAACAGCCAATATCAAATTAAATGGTGAGAAACTCAATGCAATTCCTCTAAAATCAGGGGCAAGACAAGGATGTCCACTCTCTCCATACCTCTTCAATATTGTCCTTGAAGTTCTAGCTAGAGCAATAAGACAACAAAAGGAGATCAAGGGAATACAAATCGGAAAGGAAGAAGTCAAACTCTCACTATTTGCAGATGATATGATAGTCTACATAAGTGACCCGAAAAACTCAACCAGGGAATTCCTACAGCTGATAAACACCTTCAGCAAAGTGGCAGGATACAAGATTAACTCAAAAAAAAATCTGTAGCCCTACTATATACAGATGATACATTGGTGGAGAAAGAAATCAGAGAAGCATCACCCTTTACAATTGCCACAAACAACATAAAATACCTTGGAGTAGCACTAACCAAAAAAGTGAAAGACCTGTACTGTAAGAATTTTGAGTCTCTAAAGAAAGAAATTAAAGAAGATACCAGAAAATGGAAAGATCTCCCATGCTCTTGGATAGGTAGGATCAACATAGTAAAAATGGCAATCTTGCCAAAAGCAATCTACAGATTCAATGCAATCCCCATCAAAATCCCAACACAATTCTTCACAGACCTTGAAAGAACAATTCTCAACTTTATATGGAAAAACAAAAGACCCAGGATAGCCAAATCATCCCTATACAATAAAGGAACTTCTGGAAGCATCACCATCCCTGACTTCAAGCTCTATTACAGAGCTATAGTCCTGAAAACAGCTTGGTATTGGCACAAAAATAGACTGGTAGACCAATGGAATAGAACTGAAAGCCCTGATATTATCCCACACACCTATGAACACCTGATTTTTGACAAACAATCCAAATTTATATGATGGAACAAAGAGAACATCTTCAACAAATGGTGCTGGCATAACTGGCTGCAGACATGTAGAAGACTCCAGTTAGACCCAAGCCTATCTTCTTGCACAAAACTTAAGTCAAAATGGATCAAAGATCTCAACATAAATCCAGCTACACTGAACCTATTAGAAGACAAAGTGGGAAATACCCTTGAATTAATAGGTACAGGAGACTGCTTCCTGAACATTACACCAGTAGCACAGACACTGAGGTCAACAATTGATAAATGGGACCTCCTGAAACTGAGAAGCTTCTGTAAGGCAAAGGAGACAGTCAGCAAGACATAACGGCAGACCACAGACTGGGAAAAGATATTCACCAACCCCACATCTGACAGAGGGCTGATCTCCAAAATATACAAAGAACTCAAGAAGCTAGTCCCCCAAACACCACACAACCCAATTAAAAAGTGGGGTACAGAATAAATAGACAATTCTCAATAGAGGAATCTAAAATGGCTAAAAGACACATGAGAAAGTGTTCAACATCCTTAGTTATCAGGGAAATGCAAATCAAAACAACTTTGAGACACCACCTTACTCCTGTCAGAATGGCTAAAATCAAAATACCAATGAAAGTTTATGTTGGAGAGGATGCGGAGAAAGAGGAACACTCCTCCACTGCTGGTGGGAGTGCCAACTTGTACAGCCACTGTGGCAATCAGTATGGCGGCTCCTCAAGAAAATGGGGATGAGTCTACCACAAGATCCAGCAATTCCACTCCTAGGCATATACCCAAAAGAAGCACATTCATATAACAAGGACATATGTTCAACCATGTTCATAGCAGCATTATTTGTAATAGCTAGAAACTGGAAGCAGCCTAGATGCCCCTCAACCGAAGAATGGATAGAGAAAATGTGTTACATTTACACAATGGAGTACTACTCAGCAGAAAAAAAGAATGGAATCTTGAAGTTTGCAGGAAAATGGATGGAACTCGGAAGAAACCATTCTGAGCGAGGTAACCCAATCACAAAAAGACAAACATGATATGTACTCACTCATATGTGGACCTGCTTTATGATATACAGTAGTGACCATGCTTTATCAGAGCTGTTTTTAATGATGTTGCTCAGAATGGATTCCTCCCAGATGATGACTGAGAAACTAATTAAAAAAAAAATGGTGCCAAATACCACAAGAGTAATAGAACTGTGCTGTCTTCTGGGATTTTGTTTTTTACTTTTTTGTTGTTGTTGTTTGTGTTTTTTGTTTTTGTTTGTTTTTTGTTTTTTTAAAATGGAGTGTGCTGGATGTGTCTACAATTTTGTTCAAAGGACTACAGAACCTGGAAAAGCTGTTGCTGCTATTGATGCATAACATATTGCCATTATTGCTCTTTTTATATAAACATAAATTATACATACACATATATATATATATGCAAAAAATAAAAAAGAAAGAAATTAATGAAGATACCAGAAAATGGAAAGATCTCCCATGCTCTTGGATAGGTAGAATTAAAAAAACAAAAACAAAAACAAAAAAAACAGGTATGCAGAAACCACTCAAGTTTAAATTAACAAGTTAACATCTGTCTAAAATGGTACCAAGATATGAGGAATCTGAAATAATTTCTGATGAATAGTCAACAGAACTGAAAAGGTTTAGTCTACACAAAACTGTCTTCAAATACCTGCAGCAATGTTGTTACCAGAGGTTGGAAGTCTGGCCCAGGTGATTCCAGATTTTTGGGCTCTAATTCAAAGACTTGAAATAACAGATTTCAAAGGTAGCAAGGAAACTGTACTCAAAGCCTAGCTACAGAACAGGTCAGAACACACTGCAGGGGAGCAACAGGCTGCAAGAGTGAAGATAGGCAAGGGCCTTGATTACTGTCTGGGGATTCCTTTGATAGTGTTCAAGAGAAGTATGGCTACTGAGGGGCATAGTGCCATTAATTATCTGCTTTGGTTGACAGAGTAGATTATATAAATAATTCTATTTTCCTATTAAGTTTTAATCACATGCATAATCAATTATGTAGGCATAAAATAGTAAATAGGGGATGCTCCCTAAAAGTTCACCTGAGGACACAGTTTTGCTTTATTGGGCATTTACCCAAACTAGCTGAGGCTGGATTGATCCTTGTATCCACTGGGAATACACCTGAAGAGAATTGGTCTGAGTTTTAACAGTCAAGTGGGGGAGAAACTTACTCAATTGTTCAGAGAGGACTATGTATCTCAGTACAGGTAAGGGTCTCAGGCTGTCAAGTGCATTACTAGAAGAGGGTGTGCGCATAGCCTAAACCAAGGAAAGTCCCAGCTTTCTAAACTATTCCCTATGCTTGTCTGTTTCAATGTTTAAAAAGAATCAGCAGAATTACTCTATATTCTTGAGACCATTGGGCCAGGATTAACAAGAAAGATAATTCTGGTGTGTTTTAAGGGGGAAAACAGATATAATTAAACCAGCTCAATATGGGATACAGCATCCATGCAAATGTCTACCTAACAGTCCTTTCAATGACAGCTTCTGACAAGTGAGGGATTTCATCCACATCCAAGAAGAGAGTCCAACTTCAGGAGGAAGGTTGGATTCTTAGGTTTTCTTCTCACTCGAAGCTTGTACTATGAAATTTGATATATTAACCAAATGTTTTTATTTAATCTTAGATATATGTAGACAGTAATAACAAGCAAATGACAAAAGTACAGGTACTAGGCCAAGTTCTTGAAGATCACAGAGGCAGGGCTTGGTGGCCTACACCTTTAATCCCAGCACACAATGAGCAGAGGCAGGTGGATCTCTATGAGTTGGGAGACCAGCACAGCATGGTCTACTTAGTAAATTCCAGGCTAGCCAAGGTTACACAGTGAGACCCTGTCTCAAAACAAAATTCTTACATTTGTAAGAATTCCATGAAAAAAGGCCTTCGCCAATTAAAACATACAGAGACAAGATAACGAATGACACTTATCTCAATGATACATTTAAAAGAACAAACTACGAGATTTATATCAGTAAAGATAATCAGAATGATTATCCTAAAAGGAATAACTGGAGTACCACAATTCAGTCATCAGAAGCCACCAAATGATCATGTTAACACCAAGTTTTAAACAAAATGAATTAACATGACAAAGTGATAACTGATAAAGGGAAGAAATTCTATTTTAATTATTGAACATCCATTTGTTCTAGTTTAAAGATTTCCAATAGATTTTGATTCATGTTCTTTCACTTGCTAAAACCAGTTTGCCAAATGGTTGAAGGGAAGGAAACAAAGTCAATTTAAATGTGAATGCCACTTGAAATTTTTCTGTTATCATGAGCAATAAACTTTTCTCTCTACAGGCAGACAGAACTGGAGTCGGAAGGAAACCATGACCCAAATTCTTATAATGATGGCCAAGATTTCCAATAATTTCCAATAATTTGAGGCATTTTTTCCAAAATTTAATTTTTCCAAAAATTAATCTTTATTAAATTAACCTTTATCTTTTAGATGGGGTATCACAATTTTGCCTAGGCTGGCTTCAAATCTGTAACTCTTTTTGACTCCATGATCAGCTTGATTATGGAAATGAATCACCACACCCCACCTGAGGCATTTCCAAACTGTCAAAAATCCACTTAGAATTAAAATTTAAAAACAGTATTTAGAATTTTTGTAACAGGTGTAATTTTAGCTGATTTAAAAAAAAAAACTCCTTGTATAACTTAGGTAATAAGTCAGCTGAAATATTGAAGTTATTTACTTCTGAGTCTGTCCTGCAAATGGTACATCTTACTATTTTACTTAATTGATGTACAATGGATGCACAATAAACTCATACAAAGGTAGCTGGATGAACCCTGCCTTGTGCATGTAACTGTGAAACTGGCACCACACTCAGGATAATGAAGAAGCCCACACCCTTCCAAATTTCCCATGTTCCTTTGTAAATCCTTTCTTCTCTTCTCCCTTGCCAGTCCCACACTACCCAACCTTCTGCTTGTTAACTAGATGAGTTCTCATTTTCCAGGAGTGGAATCACACTAAACATTCTATATTGCCTGGCTTCTTTCACTCAGTACAATTATTTTTAGATTTATCCAACTTCTTGTTTGTATTCATACAGTGTACACTTTTACTGCTAAGTAGTTCTTTATTTGAGTGGATACACCATAATTTGTTCAACTGCTTGTTGACAGATACTTGGGTTACTTCCAGTTTGGGATCACTTGCTGTACAAGTTTTTGTAAGGACATGTTTTGTTTTCCCTTGTAAACATCTAGGGCTAGAATGGATGGCTCATGTAGTAGATAATGTTTT
Source organism: Cricetulus griseus (assembly GCF_003668045.3). Classification (NCBI taxonomy): domain Eukaryota; kingdom Metazoa; phylum Chordata; class Mammalia; order Rodentia; family Cricetidae; genus Cricetulus; species Cricetulus griseus. The sequence goes on along the minus strand of NC_048598.1, from coordinate 105,123,706 downwards.
ACTTTTTAAAGAAACTGCCTATTTTCTAAGCTTGTACTATTGATACTATACTATTATGTCTCCCCCTGCTCACACCCCTTGCATTTCTTCCATCTTCTTACCAGTATCTGGAATGACCCCTGTCTTTATTCATAAGTAGCTGAGGGAATATGGGAGCATTATGCTGTGGTTTGAGTCTGTATTTCCCTAAAGACCAATGACACTGCTCAATTTTTAACTTTTATTTGCCATTCGCTGATCATCTTCACTGCAATGTCTTTTCAATATTTTTGCCTGTTTTATAATGAGGTTGCTTGTTTCTTAAGTTTTTAGAGTTCTTTATATATTTTCTATACCAGATCTTTATCATACATATATGATTTTAAATTTTTATCTCAGTGACTTATTGTTTTCATTTTCTTAATGCTTTGAAGAATAAAAGTATTCAACCTTGCAACAGTCTAATATATATATATATATATATATATATATATATATATATATTTGGTTTTTCTAGACAGAGTTTCTCTGTTTAGCCGTGGCTGTCTGGGAACTTACTCTGTAGACCAGGCTGGCCTTGAACTCACAGAGATCTGCCTGCCTTTGCCTCCCAACTGCTGGGATTAAAGACATGAGCCACCACTGACACAAAATGATTTCTCTATTGACAGTAATACTTAAGAAATTTTTAGCTTACCCTAGGCCACAGTGAATTTTAGAAAATTAATTATGTGGAGGGAGAAACACAATCTCCACAGCACACGTGGAGGTCAGAGACATCTTTATGGAGTATGCTTCCACCTTTACATGGGTTTGGGGGATTGAACGGAGGCCATTAGGCCTGAACAGCAAGCACCTTTATCTGTTGAGACATTTCCCAGTCCTACAGACTTTTAATGTTTTCTTCCAGAAGTTTTATAGTTATAGCTTTCACATTTAGACCTACTGTCTCTTTTGAATGATTTTTTTCCTATATAGTAGTAAGCATTTATTGAAGTTCATGCCTTTCCCATCTGAGCAGTCAGTGGTTCTAGCAATCATTTATTGAAAAGTGCCCGCCCCCTGCCTCCCATTCCCCCCCCCCCAAGTGACAGTTATCTTTGAACCTTTGTCAAAAGTCTGTTACCTGTGCACACAGTTTTATTTCTGGGTTCTATTCTGTTTCACTTATCTTCTTTTCTCATCTTTCCTTCCTTCCTCTCTCCCTTCTTTTTTCATGTTTTAGAGAACAGGTCTTGCTGTGTAGCTGGAGCTGCTCTAGCACTTGAGATGTTAACCAGCTAGCCTTGTTAAACTTGTAGCAATCCTCTTGTTTATATCTTCCGAGTACTGGGATTGCAGGCATGTAAATCAATCAGGATTCATCTGTTTGTCTTAACACCAAAACCAAAGAGTGCAATCATTACCACTTACAACAAGTCCTGAAATCAACTTTGTTCTTCTTCAAAGATAATCTGACTAGTCTAAATCCACTTCATTTCTACCTGGGTTTAGATCAGATTGCCAATTTCTATGTATTAAAAAACAAAACAAAACAAAAAAGCCAGTAGGAATTGCAGTTGTATTGAATCTATAGGTCAATCTGGAGGAATATAACTATAGTACAAATAAATAACTATAAATAATAAATGCTTTATTGTGTATATTTTCCATATAACAAACTTCTGCAAGTCTGTGGACTCCTCTCTCTCGTCTCAGACACTCCAGGCAGCAAACTAGCTGTCTAGGTCTCCCTAGATGGTCAGTTCCATTTCTGCAACGTTGAATGGGTTGTCCCTCCCCGAGCTGCATCCTGGGAATTCTTAAGGTAGTCATCTGGGGTGACCTTAGGGCACACCTTACTTACTTCCTGCCTCTCTGAAACCAGTGCTCTCTCCTTTGTCGGATGTCCAATGTCCTCAAAACTGCTATTTCCTTTATTTTGTTCATTGTTAAAATTGTTTCAGGTGAGAAGGCAAACTGATCCCTATTATTTCATCTTCATTTCTGTCAAATCTGTCCTCAATGTTAGAAAAGTCAAGTAAAAAATAGGACGAAAACATAACACTGCAATGGTGATACTTGCTATAAACAAACAGAAGAGAGTAATACCCAGTAAGCCTACAAGACAATAATTTTATGGTATTTGCTTAAGTCTTACCTAGATATCTCAGCCTGGGAATTTTTTTCTCCATCAACAGTGAAAGGAGATGCTCCTGTTAGTAGCTCATACATTAGAACACCTAAACTCCACCAGTCAACTGCCTATAAAACAATAATAATTTCATTTTGTAGAATTAGCAACTAAAATATATGTCACAAGAAAAAAGGATCAAAATAAAGTTATATACTTAAAAATATTTTACTAAAAACATTTTAATAGATTTCTGTCCCAGGAGGATTAAGTTAACACATATAAGAGACATTTAGAGAGAAAAAAAATGCCTATATACACCCAGAACAGAAAGTGCTTTAATGATTTCCTAAATCAGTTACTTTTAGCATTGTTAATTTAAAACAATTGAACTTAAAATTTATTTCTTAACAGTTTAAGTAGGTGGAATATTGAATTTATAATGTGGGGAGAAAAGTACCAACTAGCATTTTATAAAGTGTTCATATCCAACAAACAAGATAGAACTCTTTAAACTAAGTACCAACCAGCATTTTATAAAGTATTCATATCCAATGAACAAGATAGAATTCTTTAAACCCAAAGGCAAAGATGTAAAAATCTCATGTAAGGGTGTTATTTATTTATTTATTTATTTATTTATTTATTTATTTATTTTGGTTTTTCGAGACAGGGTTTCTCTGTGTAGCTTTGAAGCCTATCCTGGCACTCACTCTGGAGACCAGGCTGGCCTTGAACTCACAGAGATCCACCTGCCTCTGCCTCCTGAGTGCTGGGATTAAAGGTGTGTGCCACCAACACCCGGCTAAGGGTGTTATTTTTTAAACAGCCACCTAAAATTAAATTTCTCTTACAGAATGTGGTGACGTCTCCACACCAATGGGGAGATTTTAAAGTAACAGAAAATAAGATGTACTTTAAAATGGAAACCCATTTATAAACATAATCATCTGAACAATAAATATTCAAGAGAGAATATTTTTGGCTAGTTATATCATGGATCTTAGCCATGCAGAGATTCTAGGTGTAAAACAAGATTTTCTTATTTGAAAATTAAAGTTTTAGTAGTTAATTTTCCAAATCTAAGTTATAAATTCTTACAGAATTACACAATTGCTTTAAATTATACCATAAAGCACACTAAGCCAGCATTTCAGGCCCTGAATTCACATAAGCAGGTTCAATGCTATTGAATCTGCCCTCAGAATGCTATGCACTGGGCATGAAACCATGCTGTGTGGCTAACACAGATTCTAGCCATGGACCAGTAGCCACTGCCATTCAAACTTGGGAATGGGATTGATAGACATAAGATAGGTCATCAGAAAGGAGACCACGCAGTCAGCCCAGATACTGGAATCGTGTATGTGGTGTTTTGACAGGAGATGAGGGAGAGAACAGTAAGGACAGGCCAGCCAGAATACATGTGGAGAATGTTATTGTTAAATCAAAAGTGATAGGAAAGAATTATCCTTTGATACAGGACAGAAAAATAAATGACCTAGATTTTAGAACAAGCTAAAGCTGATAGGTTCTTTATTATCTTCATTGGCACTCACACAGTGAAGAGAGGAGGGGAAAAAAAGAAATGAAAGAAAAAGGAAAAAACCAAGCTCTTTAGAGGGTTAGGAAACAGACTGTATTTTGAGTGTAGAATTTTCCTTTCAAGGCTATAAAAAAGGCTATTTCTGTTGGAGAATAACCAACAAAGTCATCAATATCTCTGTGAAGTTAAAGGCAGAAACTGGGAATAAGACATGAGTGGTTTTCTTTTTCAATGGTCTCTAAATCTCTCAGAAGAAGGACTTATTCACCAAAGGTGGACACCACCACCACCACCACCACCACCATCCATTTCTGTCCATTTCCTGAAGAATTCAACCAAGCTAACAAAACTCTGTACAAAATCTTTCTCCATGATTCAGAGAGGAGCCACATATATAGCTGAGCTATCTAGTCACACCTCTGTATTAGACTTTGTTCAAATGTGTCTCATACAACACAAAAGGAATGTGTTTTTTTTTTTTTTGTTTTTTTTTTTTTAATGGAGTCCTAGTTGGTACTTTGTTTAAGCTCACAGGCTCTTCCAATGAAAATAAACTTTTAAACAATTTGAAGAATAATTTCAAGGTCTCAAATTTAACAAGAATGTCACTCTACAAAGCAAAAGATCTTCAATGAAACCTTAAAAGGAAAACCTATAATGTCTTAAATTTTTGTTTTTCAAAAAAAAAATGTGAAAACTCATTGTGTGTACACAAAACAGAGAAACAAATGAAGGCAAGAGGTACCAGAAAGATGCTCTGTTTAAGGTCTGGACTTGAAGTTATCAACTGGGATTCACTCTTACTGCATAATTTACAGAAATACACAAAATAGTATCAAAAGTAGAACATACCTTGTCATGTCCTGAATCACCCCCTCTGACAATATCTGGTGCCATGTATTCAATAGTTCCACAAAAAGAATATGCTCTTTCAGTCTTGAATAAACAAACAAAAAGGGGATTTGATTTCTAACTAGCATGACAAGTAACGCATGTCAGTGGTAGAGTTACAGCAGCAGCGGCAGTATAATTTTCTCGGTACCATCACTCAGGTACCGAGCATCCAACCCAGGTCCTCTACAAGAGCAGCAAGTGCTCTGAACCACAGACACATCTCTCCAACTTCATTTTATATTATTTTGAAAATGCCATTAAGACATCTCTAAAACACCAAATACCAAATCAAGTTTCGGAACACAGAAAAAAAAAACTCCACAATTTGATGAATTTAGAGGTATTGCATCTCTTGATTTTTGCTTAGAAAACTAGTCTTTTAGGCAAATCTAATAAAACTTCATCTCACATTTTATAGGTGGCTTTGCTTCACATATTTTGAAACTATGCTGATTTCCTTCCCAGTGTGAGGCAATAAAAAAATCAAATTTTCATTTGATAAAAAGTTCAGTTGGGGCTGGGAAGATGATGTAGTATAGTAGATAAGGGCAACTGCCAGCAAGCCTGATGACCTGAGTTTGATACACAGAATCCACACAGTGGAGAGAGCTGACTCTGGTAAGCTGTACTCTGATCTCCACATGTGCACCGTGGCATGTGTGTATTGAAATGCATACAGGTACAATAAATAAATGTAGAAGATTTCAAATTAAGTCTCAAAATCTGTATTTTCTTCTCTAAGACACTAGATAATTGTAACTTTGATTTTAAAAGTTTATGAAACATATGTATTCATTAGTACCAAATCATGTTTTATTTTAAAATCTTTGTTTTTTTACTATAAATAGAATCCTATCACTTTCTATTCTGTTTCTTCCTTTCAACCCCTCCCAGATACCCACCAGACCCCTCATATCTCCCCGCTTCTAAGTTGACAACTTCTTTTTCTTTATTATTATTACATATAATGTATGTATATGCACAAATATATATAAATACAACCTAGTGAACCCGTTTTTTGTTGTTTGTGTGTATATGGTTTCAGGGCTGACCACTCTGCATTGGATAAACAATAAGGGCAAGGAAGCTATACTACATTCTTTTTTTTTTTATTTGAATTAGAAACAAAATTGTTTTACATGTCAATCCCAGTTCCCTCTCCCTCTCCTCCTCCCCTACCAACCCCTCCCCAACTAAAACCCTACCTATCACATATCCTTTCTGCTCCCCCTGGATGGGGAGGCCTTCCATAGAGTATCATCAGTCTATCGTATCCTCTGGGATAGGGCCTAGGCCCACCCCCGTGTGTCTTGGTTCAGGGAGTATTCCTCTATGTGGAATGGGCTCCCAAAGTCCACACCTATGCTAGAGATAAGTACTGAACTACTACAGTAGGTCCCGTAGATTTCCGAGGTTTCCTCACTGAAACCCATGTTCCTGGGGTCTGCATCACTCCCATGCTGGTGGTATCTCAGCTATCGGTCTGGGGAACAAGAGCTCCCTGATGTTCAGGTTAGCTGTTTCTGTGGGTTTCACCAGTCTGGTCTGGACCCCTTTGCTCTTCACTCGTCCTTCTCTGCATCTGGATTCCAGTTCAGTTCGGTGATTAGTTGTGGGTGTCTGCTTTTACTTCCACCAGCTGCTGGATGAGGGCTATTGGGTGGCATATAAGTCAGTCATCAATCTCATTATCAGGGGAGGGCATTTAAGGTAGCCACTCCTCTGTTGCTTAGATTGTTAGCTGGTGTCATCTTTATAGATCTCCAGACATTTCCCTAGTGCCTGATTTCTCTGTAAACCTAAAATGTCTCCCTCTATTATGGTATCTCCATTCTTGTTATCTTCTGTTCTTCCCCTGACTCAACCTTTCTGCTCCCTCATGTACTCCGCACCCCTCCTCTTCTCCTCTTCTCATTCTCCTAGCTTCCTCCCCCTATACCACATTCTAAGCCATGTTTTATTTTACCTGAAAGCAACAACTATGTAACTCCTTTCTTTATTGTCTTAAAATTAACTTCTAAATAATACATGCATCACCCAAAGAAAAAAATGACTAGGAGTTTTAAAACAGTAAAAATAATAGAAGTCAGAGCTTAGGAGAGCTAGCTGAAGGCTGTTTCTAAAAATTCTTACTTGTTATTTTGAAAAACCAATTATCAGTAAAATTACTATAAAATTTGAAGCTTTGGAAAAAACACAGAAGAAACTTACAGAGAATAAAAGGAACAAAAGAACTAATGAAAGAAGTAGTAAAGCCAGGGACTGAGTAGAGCATGTCTTACAGAAGACTAAGAAAGGGAAAACACGTGAAAAGACAAATTGAAATATTGGTAATTTAAAAGGAAACATTATAGGAGTTATAACAGAAATTAAACATATATAAAAATTCTATGAACAAATAGAGGCCAAAGAATTTTAGACATAATGTAGTATTTTATATAAAATTACAATTTACTAAAACTAATTCAAAAGTAATTCAAGTATAAACACACTTATATGTTTATGTAAGTATTTGGGCTACACATCATGAAAATAGAAAACAACATGGGCCATGCTAGTTGTGCAAATGCATTCTTCCTTTAAGTAAAAAAAAAAAAGAAAAAGAAAATGCATTCATTCAACTTTACAGAAATTTGTAAACATTTATGTAAAAAAAAAGTCTGTAAAACTATTCCAAATGCAATTTATTGTATCAAAACCTTGATAGCAAACTCAGAAAAATGCAAGCACTTTGATCAATTTCATCTGAAACTCACCATTAACCTTAACTAGACCCCCCCCAACTGCTGAGCAACAAAACAGACATTTTTTCCAATCCATTTATTTTACATGTTCAGTATTTCAATTCCTTTCCCTATTCTCAGTGAGAAAATGAAAGCAATCAATCACAAAGACCTTCCATAGCCACCTCCAAGCCTCCAGACATTCTTATGCCCACTAATTCATCTTCACCCTGAAGACTGGCACTTTCATCTCTGGCTAAGATCTACACTGTCTTGTGCACTTGCTGATCTCAACCTCAAAGACTGTTCTAAGTCCTTTCCTTTTTTCCCCTCCCTGTATCATTAGAATAAAGAGATATTCTAACAGGCATGTGACATGTCTTATTTCTCCTCCCTATGTCTCTCACTCTGTAGCCAAAGCTGGCCTCAAACTCACTATATATTCCAGGCTGGCCAGGAACTCATGGTCCTTCTGGATTGTACTCACCACACCCAGATAATTTCTCGTATTTTTAGGTATAGAACTCAGCCTCTCTCAAGTCTACCTGATCCTCTGTGGTGCTCTCCACTCACCTCACTTTTCTTCATAGGTACCTGAGTTGTACACAGATGCTATTTTAAGTCAACTTCTGTTCTCTCTTAACTAAGATTTCAATTGCGCTAGTGTTCAACCTTCAGTACTCATTTTATTTAATCTAACTGACAGCTAATCATTTCTGGCTTGAGACAATTTCCCACTTGGCTTTAAAGGACTGTCTCTTTTCTTCCCAGTTTCTTTTTCATACTCTTTTGCTGTTCCCTTATATACAAAATTGGAAATTATCAAATGTATGTACCTAATCCAGATCTTTCTCTCAAGTCCCATACTGATAATAGTGAGCAGATACTTGCTTTCATGTCTCATGGGTCATTCTGATTTGGCTTACTGTACTGAACCGGTTCACCCACCCTTACAGTTGCTCTAGCAAAAAACCTTAGAGCTATCCTAGATTCTTCGGGTTCTCTCATATCCCACATCTAACTCATAAAATTTCCACTAGTCCTATTGTCAGAATAAGCTCCAAATCTACTTCTGAAACTCCACCCTACTACCCATGGCTCAAGGCAACAATATCTTTTGCTAAGACTACTGCAGAGCTTCTTTAACTCAACTCATTTCCTGCTCCACTGTGAGTTACCACTCAAGCCAAGCAGAATTACATTGCACAACAGCTCTGTTTAAGTCATGCTACTCAGACTCGCTAGTGACTACTGGTGTGTACAGAGAAGCCGTGCTACTTACTTGCCCTTTCCTTGTAATCCTTCCCAAGTTACATGTCCTTACCCTCCACTACTCTATTCGTCACTTGTTCCATGCGTCCCACATTGCCTCACTGTTCCACAAACGCTCGGGCCTTAATAATGCCCAACTCTCTCACCTAGAAACAAGTTCCCAAGACACCCACAGAGCCCACTCTCACTTCCTTCACACCTATTCTCCCATGCCAGCTTCTTGGTAGAGCACCTCCAGGACAACCTATACGCCCTGATCCTTCCATCGCCTTCCTGCTGAATTTGATTCCGTGCAACCTATTACTACTTGTGTTACTGTCTGCTGCCCAGTTTAAGGGGAAAGCTTTGTCTCCTTGGCTCACTATCAGGTCTCCACACCTTGGTTGAACAATGTTTGGATCATGGCAGACACTGATTCAATATGTCCTGAACATGCATAAAAAATGGAAATGTTCATAACTGAAACTGTGAATGCTGAGTTCATATACTATTATATTTATATTGCTCTCTGACTTTCATATGCATATCAAGTCCCAGACATGCACACATATATACACACAATGTAGAAAGAAACACACTATTATTTTGCTCAATGGACAAAGCAACAAAACAATTCCTAATGACTTGTTACTATACCCATCAATGAATGCCTCACTCAACCTTAATCATAGAAGCTTCTTGCAGTAGTTGGCAATTAACGCATAGACCCACAACTTGTCCACATGAAGAGAATAGGGGTCTTTGGAGTGCTTGGCCCTAAATGGGATGTCTATACCACACCCCTCCCCTCAAGGCTCTATGTGGAGGGTGGAGCAGAAAGAAGATAAGAAAGCCAAGAGCGTGGTGGTATACATCTTTAATTTTAGCACTCAGGACATAAAGGCAGGCAGTTCTCTTATGAATTCAAGGCCAGTCTGATGTGCACATCAAGTCCCAAGTCAGCCAACCTCCCCTCCCCACGCCCTGACCAAAAAAAAAAAAAAAAAGATTGCTGGAACCAGAGGGGGTGGGGGTGTATCATTTCAAAGAAATTGTATTTTTCTTCATATACAACACAGTGACGGTGACAGTATGCACAAGACCTGGAAAAGCTTAAGCCAGAAAGAATCCTAGCATGTAGGAGGGAGAAGCGCACAAGGGCTTTCTCCTGTCAAGGAGCTATTGCATTAACTGATGCTGAGAGAAGAAAAGCATTGCCTTTAATGGTGTGACAGCTGGTATGTTATCAGAGCAGGCCTCGTGCCCAGGAATAGACAGCCAATACAAATTGGACTCCATGGATTTAAGAGTTGGGGTGAGAAAGAAGAATAAAGAAAAGGAGCGAGACAGAACGTGAAATTAGATAAGTACGGAGATAAGGAAGGGCCTGGGAGTTGTGGGAGGGGGATGACTGACAAAAACAGTAAAACTGCCAAAAATTAAAAAAAACCAATGTTTTAAATAAAGAAAATTTATAAAATACCAACAGTAATCATATATTTCCAATCTTATTGTACCAGAGTAAATTCTCTTAAATATCCCCAGTGCAGAGGTTCTCAATCTGTGGGTCATGACCTCTTTGGCACTCCTCCATCTCAAAAAAAATTACATTATGATTCATAACAGTAGCAAAATTAGTTATAAAGTAGCAATAAAATAATTTTATGATTGGGGGTCACCACAGCATGAGGAACTATACTAGAATGTTGCAGTATTGGAAAGGTAGTGTCCTCAGAAAAGAAAGAAGATAATCCTATCCTGACAGATGTACTTCTTCCATTCCTGCTGTGACCAGTGGCTCTCTAGTGGACACATCATGGGGATGGTGGGCATGCTGGGAATGACTCCTGTCATCCCCAAGGCAGTAGCAAGCCTACTCTCAGGGACACCTGCTTGGCCTCCAATAGCTATCCATCAGAATAAAAGCCAAAAGAGAAAGGAAAATAGACAAGACTGACAGTTAAATATTTTTCAAGTAAATAAAAATATTTAACATTATCTGAACAAATGGAATATTCAACACTTGGAAGTTTCTAGGAAAATGATGTTAATTCAAAAGTGATCAGGATATCACCAACACAAGAGTTCTCCCTGCTTGCTGATGTATTGTTTACATTGAATTTGCCTTAAAGAAAGAAGGAGGGAGGGAGGGAGGGAAGCAAAGAAGCAAAGAAAAGAAATGAAACACTATCCTGAGTAAGCTTACCAGAACCAGTAATGTCTGCTACAAGAAAAAGTAAAAGGGAACTGTGAGGCCATCTTGTCTCTGCTCTCAGGAAGAGACCAAAGATCTGCTCCGATTTACAAATGTCTACTGTTAAATATGACAGCACTAAAACATTTTATAATATCTTTTGTCTGTTTTTGTTTGCTTATGTATGTGGAGGTCAGGGAACAATTCTGTAGAGTCAGTTTTCTCTTTCTACCATATGCATCCCACAAATCAAACTCAAGTGCCTTTACATACTGAGTCACCTCACTGGCCCAATTTTAATGATTGTTAAGTTAAGAACAAATTGAAGCCACTGATGAATACTTGGAATTCTAATACTCTTCTGTCCCCAGCACCCCCAGTCCAATGCTTACTAAGAGTAATTATCCACAGTCACTTGTTTTGGCAAATGAGTGACAGGAATAATTAAGAGAGTCCTAGTAGGCTTTCCAGCAGCATATGCAAGTGAAAACCAATCATGAATACATGTCACTACAAATCAATCAAGACAGGAGACAGATCAAGGTAATCACAAACTGCCATTGAGAGTTATTACATGATTCTGAATGCAAAAATACTTGTGTGGATCCTGACTCTTATCCAGTATGATGGTTGTGAATGAGAATGTCCCCCATAGGTTCTGGTATTTTAACATTTGGTCCCTAGTTGGTGATGCTGTTTGAGGAAGTTTAGAAGAAATGCCCTTGCTGGCAGAAGTATGTCACTGAGAGTGAGCTTTGAGAATTGAAAACCTCGCCCTACTTCCGTTTGCTTTCTCTGCTTCGCATTTTCAGTAAAGGGTGTGAACTCTTGGCTTCCTGCTCCAGCTGCCATGTCTGCTGCTACCATGCCTCCTTGCCATGATAGACTCACCCTTCAGGAATGATAAGCCAAAAATAAACTACTTATCTCGCAACTTGCTTTCATTTACGGTGCTTTATCAGAGCAACAGAAAAGTAACTAATGTGCCTAGCTATCTTGAAATATATACATTATAATAACCAAAAACCTGAAAGTACATTATTAAATAGTCATGTTTTAGAGAAAGATGTACTTATAAATAAAAATAAAGGAATAACAAGATTCTTGTGTATATTTTAACTTTGCTCATAATAATCTGAAATCTTAATAGTATACTTTTAAACAGAAATTGATATGTTTCAAAACACATTTGCATGAGAAAGCATATTATATTGGTATGATAATCCTATAAGTAGCTAACTATTATGTTACAGATGAAGAAATTAGGATTCAGTAGGATTAATAACTAAGTGGCTTTCCAAACATTATATTGCTAAAAAGATCCCATCTTCAACACAATATAATGACTCCCTGTACCTAGATTTACCAAAGGTTCAAATGTTCACTTTTTATAATTTTTTATTTAACTTTATTTTGTGTACACTGGTGTGAAGGTATCAGATCCCCTATTACTTGAGTTATAGACAGTTGCAAGCTTCTACGTGGGTGCTGGAAAGTGAACCCAGTTCCTCTGGAAGAGCAGTCAGTGATCTTAACCACTAAGTTATCTCTCCAGCCTCCACTAATTTTTAAAATCATGTTTTATGGGTCTTTTCCTTTTAAGTATAGATACAACAGCAGTGGGCTATAACTTAGCTATCACATGTTTAAGTGTTTAAGATTTATTTTCCTTGACTAAAACTTACAATTTTGTCTACCTGGGAATTCTTGATTGTTATGAAAAATTTTAAACACAATATTTATATAGAGAAGAGTAACACATGAACATATAATTTTCAACATTATTTCACTGTTTATGAATAAAAAGACAATTTTGTCGAAGTTATTCATTATCTTCACTTTATCCTATTTTAACTGTCTTATTCCACATTAGAATTACATATGCAATATATAGCAAACTGTTTAACTCAACAAACATTTCTTTTTTTAAAAGATTTATTGATTTTTCAATTTCATATGTATGGATGTTTTTCCTGTTTGTATGTGTATACCTTGTGTGTTCCTTTATGCCCACAGAAGCCAGAAGAGGCCATCAGATCCCCAGGATCTGGAGATATAGACAGTTGTGAGCTACTATGTGCTCCTGTAGATAGAACCTAGGTCCTCTGGAAGAGTACCAATACTCCTAACTACTGATCCATTTCAACAGCTCTCAACAAACATTTCTTTTGTTGTTGTTGTTGCCTGCCTCTGCCTCCTGAGTGCTGGGATTAAAGGCATGCATCACCACTGCTCAGCCCAACAAACATTTCTTAACTACCATAGCTACTCTTGTGGAAGACATATCCTCATCTGTAGGAACTTTCTTTTACTTTCAGAATCTCAATTTTTACCAATTTACAAATTTTACCAATTTTATAGTTCAGGAAAAGAACATGCCAGTAAAAGTATCAAACTGTACAAAGGATACATTATCATAAAATATATTTAGTTACCAAAATAAAATTGATTTTGTATATAATTCAGATCAGCAACATCTATCTAGAAATAATCATGTATGATATTTAACAAATACCTCTAAAACATATGTTCATGATTTGTTAAGGCCACCATCCTGTTTCTAGGGTCCATTTTAATTCTTAATATATAGGAGTTTCTTGATATCATTTGAAAATAAAGAGTTGACCAGAATACATCAAACATACATAAAAAGTATGTCGCTGAAAATTAAATGTAAGTACATTTTCCAGATTAAGTGAGACCAGAATTTACAGATATTGAAACAAAAGCAGACCTGGTTGAGAGACTGTCTGTTCAATTTTGGCCATGAGGAGTTTGAGATGCCATTAGGAGGAATCAAATAAACACAACACTACAGGAATATTGAAAAGTTTGAGCCCAGAGGAGAGATCAGGTTAGCAGTATATATTTAAACATGTATGACATATGAAGAGAGAGGACAAGCTAACAAGACCTGACACTGAACTATGAAGAAGCCTCAGATAGTGGAGGAAGAGCCTACAGAAGAAAGTGAGAGTAAGTCAGGCAACGGTGGTGTCCCAGCTCCAAGGTAAAAGGTAACTTATTGTTCAATACTATTGGGCATATAAGGAAGTGAACACACTAAAAACAGAGTGATACCAGCTAGACAGCGTCAGCCAATTGGTAGGAAGGTGTAAGACAAACTGGAACAGAATCAGGAGTGCTGATGTGTTTGTAAGTAGAGGCAATATACAGACATGGACAGAGAACAAGAGCAAAATAGCTAGAGAGAAGATGGGCCACCCCAGCATTTTTTTTTTAAGTCAGTCCATTTGTCCATTATCTCCCTTTTTAAAAATTTAAAACTGAAGCTACTAGGCATGCTTAAATGATGACAGTGAGACCAAAGTGTAAATGGGAGAGTGTAAGATGAGATAGACACTTACAGATAAGACACTCGGGCTAAAGGGATAGGGTAAACAATTCACTAGCTCCTACAAAGACTATGCTTTGGTATAGGTGACTTAGGCTGACACACACACCAAAAGGGAACCTGGAAAGAAACACTAACCCAAACAGTCTCAAGGGTATCTATTAAAGGGAAGGGTCTGGGTCAGGGCACTTACTTACTAAACAGGTGCTGGGTGGAACTGGGGACAAAAAGGCCATGAGATCAAGTTGTAGGAGACTTCAGAAAAAATTCTTATCTGACCCCTGAGAGTAAAAGCTGAAGTCTAGCCTGACAGTATAACCTTTAAAGCAAAGAGAAAGAATGAGCTAAAAGAACCCAACAGTGTGATGTTCTGTCAAAATACAGTTGGCTGTGGTCAGTGAAAAAAATTAACTTATCAATGACTTAGTTCTCTGCTTTTTCCCCGAATCAAACATTTTTGCGCCTAAATAACCAAGTGCTGGCATTCTCTTAGGGGGTGGTGTTTGACCTGTCCAGCAGAAAACACAGGGCCTTTCTTTGCTCATAAGAGAAGAGCTGGCTGCTTCTGTCACACAGGACATCTGCTGGTCTATCATTTATTCTATCCAAGATTCCCTAATTCTGACTAGCTTTGATTTTTGGTGTTTTTGCTTAGTTTTGTTATGGGTCCCAACATTTCACTATTCTCCAGGGAGGTGATATGTTTTCTCCTATTGCTAAATGATCAGCCACATGGGCCTGTAAGTATGCAGCAAGTGATTCTTTTCAGCTTTGTATTTACCCTAATATTTAGCATATAGAAAGGCCCTCAACAAACACAGAGTGAATGAGCAAATGGATGTGTGCATCCATGGAGAGAGAAGAAAGCAATCAATCATTAGGTCTGTCAGGTGACAGCTCACACACTACATGCCAAGGACCCTTTGACAGTCTAGTGAGGTACTTTGAATTCCTCTGGGAGCTGTATCATGGGCTGGGTGGACAGTGACTTTCGGGGCAATAATGTTAAAGGGTTATATTTCATCAGTATTACGAACTTGTTCAAGCATCAGATTTTCTCAGTAATGATCTTGGCAAATATGGGATGGAATTTTTCTACTGCTTAATTATCTATCTATCTACCTACCTACCTACCTACCTACCTACCTACCTACCTACCATCTACCTACTTACCTATCATCTACCATCCATATGTCTATCATACTATGGCTCAATTACAGGTCCTTGTACACACTAGACAGGCACTCTACCACAGAGCTCTATTTTCAACCCTGTTTACCTTTTACTTTGAAACAAGACTCAACAGTAAGTTGCCTGGTCTGCTCTTGAAGTCACTCTGTTGTCTAGGTAGGCTGGAACCTGAGATCCTCCTGCTTCAGCCTCCCAAGGAGACAGGATTATAAGCCTGAGCCACCAGACCTAGATATAACTATGAATCTTAAAATTTAAAACTGTCTTGCAACAAGCTTATTGAATATTTATAGTTACTTTCAATTTTAGTTCATCATGATACAACATTGTTTGCTCAATCATTACACTGTGAAGTGTCTTGAGTTCACTGTGACAGTAAAAGAGCTACTTGCTCAACATTCTTTTATGTTTTTATTTAGTGTGTGTGTGTGTGTGTGTGTGTGTGTGTGTGTGTGTGTGTGTGTGTGTGTGTGTGTCACCAAGTCAGAGGACAACTTGAGGGAATTGATTGCCTCCTTCCACTATGTAAGTCCTAGGAATCAAACTCAGGTTGTCAGGCTTGGTAGCTGGTCCTTTTATTCATAAGGCACCTTGCTATACCATTTTTCTATTTTTCATCAACTTCTACTTATTACTTTAAATCTTAACAGTTCCTCCTTCTGTTTCCTTAGGTTTGATACAACCGCCATTCCTACACAATGCTCTTCAATGAGCCATTCACACGAGCACTGTTGTGCAGCTTCTCCAGCAGCCTGTTTGTCTGTGTTAGACATAAACTTAAATGCTTCCTCTTTTTCTTAGCACTTACCATATGAGGATGAATAGCCCCTCTGCTTTTCCAACATATCTTTACACTACACAGTAGAGGCTAAGTCAAAATTAATAAAATGTACACAGGCCTTGGCTGCAGATGCAGGGGTTTATCAAGAACCTGTTCTTGTACATGAAGCTGCATGTATGGCCTTACTACCTTCTAGTCTGCACTGGGAACCTGGGCATTCATGCAAAAGATGTATCGCAATTGATAGAATTTCCCGATCCTCAGGGATACTAAATAAACTATGTTGTGTGTTTGTGTAATGTTTGGTACATTATAGGATGGCAGGTATGGCATTTTTCATTTGTGACATTATGTTGGCACTCAAAATTTTTGGGTTAGGGCTATTCAACCTATACTTAATTTGGAACATAATAATGATGATGCGTTTTATTCAGTCAAGTCCTGTATTACAAAACTCTTATCTGCTGTTGTTTTTGTTTTTCTAGACAGGGTTTCTCTGTGTAACAGCTCTAGTTGTCCTGGAACTTGCTTTGTAGATCAGGCTGGCCTCAAAGTCACAGAGATCCATCTGTCCCTGCCTCCTGAGTGCTGGGATTAAAGGCATGGGCCACCAACGCCCAGCTACAAAACTCTAAGATTCTATATTCTACACCAATAATTTCCTGGATAGAAACAAGACTGACCCCCCAAACATACAGTTCTTTTGAATAATTAGTACTTGAAAACACAAGTTTACTGTAACTCCTACATAAAAATAACACTTGATTACAATTAGTAGACATATAGCTTTAAATGCAATTGGAAGCATCTGTGATATTAAACAGTCCTTAACTAACACTGTGAATGTGGGACCATCGGTTTATATCTACAATGAGCATATCTGCTACTACGTTTTAGTTCACTTTGAGCACAGCCCAGCAAGATTATTAAAGCATTAGTTTGGTAGGTCTTGTCATCCTTCCCAGGGAACTCTAAGGGTCATTGCAGCAGGTCTTAGCTGGCAATTACAATGTAAACTAGATGAGTTTCACTTTGGATTCTTTTTGATCCCCACCCAATCCAGTCTCCTAAAGGGTAAAAAGAGTTATTTTAGATATTAGTTGTATCTGGCACATTTTATGGAGAAGTTATGTGTGCCATGTCAAAGTGGAGAAGTCCGATATATCCTTGAAAGGTTTACTGTGATTCTAATAGGATGGTTTCATGGTGATTTTAAACTAAAAATCTCAACAGTCCGTTTATATCAAAAAGTTCCTTTGAAAAATCTGAACAAAAATCTGTAACCCATATGGTACTACTGCCTTATTAAATATTTATTGCTAAATAAATTTTCATCCTTGTTTACATTCTATTACTAACTTTAAATTAAAATATAATACTCACTTCATCAGCCACAAACTCCTTACTCAGACCAAAATCTGTCAGCACCACATGTCCATTAGAATCAAGCAGAATATTTTCAAGCTTAATGTCACGGTATATTATCCCCAACTGTAAAAACAAAACAAAACAAAATGCATTTTAAGATAATTTCCAAATCAATTAAGGGAGCGTTTTTCTACCTTTGAGGAGGTTCCTCTTCAGGATTCTGAGGCTCTTAGCAACTCTGAGAGCAAATGCTCCATCTTGGGGCTCAAGTGCTGGCTTTCCCAAAGCTCTCCAAATGTGTGACAAGGGTCTCTCCCTGGAACCAGGTTCTTCAGGGTTTCCCTGTTGACTATTGCCTCTTTCTGTCTCCATTCTCCTTATTTCACACTCATTCCAAATTATCTTCATGGTCCTTGTTGACCAATTCTTGCCCACAACTCTGTAATGGCTTCAGCAAATCATCCTAAGGAACTATATCCAATGCTGATCATTTCTGTTTTTAAACTATGTACTTACCATTTACCATTTACCTTAATATATTTACACTCTGTGCTTTTTCAGAGTTTTTGCACTTATCTAGTATCCTGTATTATGCAATGTGTCAGACAGGTAATTAATAAAGACTCTTTAAATAATAAGCTCTTAAACATAAAGGTTAAAGAGCACAGGTAAATTTTGATGTTTAGTTCTAAATCAGCAAAGCAAATCATTAAATAACATTTATACAGTCATGTATTGTTTTACAACAAGGTTATGTTCTTGAAGTATATTGTTAGATGATTTCAATTGTACAAGCATCATGGAGAGAACTTACACAAACCTTGGGAGTGTAGTGAAAGAGTATATGTATCCTATTCCTCCTGAGGCCACAGTGAACAAAACAGCAAATGGGCAAATCAAGTAAAATTGACAACAGAGTAAACAAGCTGCTGCCTTTGAAACACAGTAAACTGTCTTATAGTAAACCTCCTAAAATGATGGTTAAAATATATATTAAATATATAAACCAGAAGTATGTTTGACTTTTGACCATTACCAGGTTTTACTCCGCTGTACATAATGATATGTGTTGGGTTATTACATGAGTGTAGCACAGCTGGTTTATTTACACCAGCAACAAATAAACAGGGATGAAGTCAAGTATAGCATTTTGACAGCTCCATAAACAAAAGTGACAGGAATTTTTCAGCTCTACTGCAATCTTATGGGATCCCTGTTGAATGTATGGCCCATCACTGAGTGAAATGTTACACAGTTCAAGACTGTATGCCTCTCTCATTTATTTTTCATGTAAGCAGTATAGTAAAGACATTTCAACTATATAACACAAATCTAAGAGGTGTCTGACACACCTCAATTTTCTACTTCATATTTTCAGTTATATCAGCATGGATTAAGTGATTTGATTCTTTGAAATATTGTTTTCCTCAATGTCAAATACAGGAAAAAGCAGATTGCTAATAATCTCTCAAAGCTGAAGTAAAAATTGTAACACCCTCAAACACACACACACACACACACACACACACACACACACACACACACACACACACACACACCAAAAACCAAAACAAAACAGTGGGCAGTTTTCCTATGAAAGCTTCAGTGGTTTACAAGAAAGATAGGAAGGAAACACTTAAGAGTGTGTACTGAACAGACATTTGACTTGAAGCATTGAATTTACTTAAAAACCAGAGGCACTTTGCACTTAAATAACCTCCTTGGGAAGGAGTTTTAGAGACAAATTATTTACTATCCAATGTACTTCAACACTTCCAAATAAATTTGTAATTTTATCTTCTCCTATAAGAATCAGTGCTAGTATCTCTATCAAATAATATTGCTTGCTTTGGGTATGTGTATTTTTAAGGTAAGACAGCTGAGAAATCATTTGCTATAGTGCTTTCATTGCATATCCATCACATTTATTCCCAGATTCATTGTGTTCTCATTATCCATGTTTCTTATTAGTTTAGTAATAATGAACATGGAATTTTCCTCTACTAGAACAAAATGAACTGAACTAAAGTATTATATAAATTATAGACTGTGTTTTCTAGCTTAACCATTTGGCTTTATGTTTTGTTTTTATTTTGGTGCTTATAGTGAATTTTACTGTCATTTTTATATTTTAAAACATTATATTTAATTGTAAGTTTCTAGGGCTTTGTAGCTTATTCTGAATAGTAGTATTTCTGATATAAAGATGTTTAAAGTAAGTCATATCACAAAAAGTAAGCACAGGCATGAAGCTTGTCACCACAGTGAGAATTCTATCAAAAGCATCACATATGGTCATTTACTGTTCCCGTGCTCTTCTCTCTTCTCTTCCTGCTTCTCAGACATCTTTATTCCCTCTTCATTTGTGGCAGGGTCTCTCTATGTAAAACCAGGCTGATCTCCAATCACAACCTGATCCCTACATCTCCCAGATGCTGGACTTTTTTCTAAAAATTTAACTGTCTTCCTCCACCTGTCAGGACAGGCATTTCTGTCAGGACTTGTCTCTGCTCTGGGCTAGACCTATAGTTTCTTGACTCTGCCTCATTTCCTTGTATCTTCCAGAATCTTTTCTCAATCTTTCTCATCTGTTGTCTCCACCTTTGACTCAATTTCTGATCAAAACTTCCTGCCCCTTTAAGATGTCTTCCTTGCCATTTTGCTTCAATTCTCACCTCTTTTTTTCTGTGTTGCATACTTATACTTTAATCTGTTTATCAAACTAAGCTAAGGGAGGGATGACAAAGAGTAGCTTCATATCTGAATTGTTGAAACTTAGGGACTCTAATGACTTTGATATAAATTAGCATTTTCTCCTTCTGACAAAAACCATACACACTGAGACAATACAGAAACTGCCTCTTCTTCAATAACTTAAATAAGTCAAAATTTCATGAATCAAGGTTAAGAATATCTGCAATAACACAAGTTTAAACTGATTTGTACAGAGTTCCAACAGGATCATAGATACAATGTCCAGGTAAATGTTTCCCTGTCTGAGCTCACACCACTTGGAGGCAATGAGGAGGAACAGAGCAGGGCGGGTACAGAAGCAAGTTAATGTAGGAGGGAGGGAAGTAACTCAGAACCAGTAGCAAAAGCAGGAAGTGCCCTCTGAGAACAGACAGATGGATTGTGCCATGGAGTGAGTCACAATTAAGAAAATACATTTTACAACTTGGGGTTTCATTAACAACCAACAGCTTTTATTTTGATGGTATTTTATAATAAACAAAATCCTGGGTGTTTTTTTTTTTTTCATGAAGACCAACAAAAAAGTAAAAAAAGCCTCAGGTTCTTTTGTTTGTTTGTTTGATGTTTCAAAACACAATAGACAAGACTTTATTTTCTGTTCATTTATTGAGGTGGGGTTCTCACTTTGTAACTCAGTTTGGCCTTTAGTTCATGATCTTCCTGCCTCAGCTTCCCAAGTGCTGGGATTATAGGAATGCTGCACCATGTCCAGCAAAAAGTAAACATTTTCAAAAGGAACTATGAAACTAAGAACACAGTAACATTCACAACCCCCAAGACAACCTGTGAAAACATCAACTTGTTAGGTCCATCAACACCGCAGTTAACAGACTGTTCAAAAGCAAACTCCAAAGATGAAGCACCTTACCTTGTGCAGGTGTTCCAGGGCAAGCACGATCTCTCCAACATAGATCTGCACTTCGTGCTCTGTGAAACGCTCTCTTTGAGAAAGATGAGTAAAAAGTTCTCCACCATTTATATAATCTAAAAATGAAATATATTTTTTCTTTCTTTGACTTGCATTCATAAATGAAAGGAAATAACTCCTTTTAATTACCTTGTGTTAACCGCTAATTTATGTTTATGAGACTTCAATATTATGACAGTCTCATAGCAAATATTATTGGTTTCATATTGTCATACAATTTCCCAACACAATGTTTATTCTAAACCAGTCAGATTAACATGCAAAGAGTACCACCATTAAAATTATGACCAAAATCCATCCAGATTTAAGAATACTCTTCCAAAGACAGCATATCAGAGACCTCTGTCACCAGTGTGTAACTCAGAGTATCAAACATCAGCCACATGATAACCAAACCAATCCCCCCACCAAATGCCACACAAATCCCAAACAAAACACAAGCAAAATCCTATCTTGCCACATGCAATCATTAGTTTTAAGATCTGTGAATAGATTCTCTATTTTCCAGAACTGTCTGGGCACACTTTAAAGGAATGTATTGTTAGGTAGCAGGCAACATTCTTATGGTTTCACACAGCATGGAGTGAAAAAAAAAAAAAAGACTATGGAATAAAAGCAGCACAACATGGCTGAATGAAGTATTCAAAACCCAAAGATTCCATTTTTCTTCAATTTGTTCTATTATCACAAGAGAAATAATGAAAGAGGAGACAAAATGAAGTAAAAAAGGGGAATCACCTAATTGGGGGAAAAAGAAATATTAATCATTAGTATTAAGATATTACTTGAAGACCTGAATATGGGTGAATTTAGGTAATAACAGATTAATATTATAAAATGTTTAAAACTGCATATGACAGTAACTTTTTTTAAAAAATTAAACTCTAATTTCATTAGAGACTAACCACAAAAAACATTTGTTTTCTAAGGCTTCTATATTTTGCCAAGCGTTTTTTAATTTATCTGAACACAAAGCTAATGATTTAAAAGGCATAAGGAACACAGCATTCCTATAAATGAACAATGGATTTTTCTATTTTAAGTAGTTATTTACTGCAGTCTAAATTTACGTAGTCACAGAACAGAAATAACACCTATATATAAATGGTCAAATTCCCACATAGTCTCAATGTGCAATTCAACCATTTCATCTTCTATGGCCAACTTCAACAGAGTCACCCTCTTCCTCAAGTTATCAACACAGTACTAAAGACTTTTTACCAATGTAATCATTGTTATATTCCTAGTGTTAGTTGTACTCTCCTCTCCGCAATTTTAAGCATCAGGACCAATACAGTCACCACATTTCAACCACCACAAATGCCTGCATGCAGCACTCAATAGATTTTTTTAAATTTAATAAAAATTAATTTTTATTGCTGATTCATAGATGTATCTTTGCCTTCTGTTATTTATAGTCAGCATACAAAATAATGGGTTTCATTCTGGCATCTTTCTATGTATCATGAAGTCTGCTCATACTCCTTTACCATATATTCTCTTGTCCCCTCAAGGACAGTTCCTCTCTCTGAAAATGATCATTAAATCCCAAAAAGTCAGTCCAGTGTAAAACAAAACCGAAACAAAAAAACCTCCAACATATTTCTGTCTCATAGACAGTGTGACACATTTAGAGGAAAGAGCTTTGTAACAGAGACCCAAACTAGACATGGGTTGTCTAGTTATAAGCAAATTAAGTCACTGGTCTCCAATTCTTTATCTATTAAAGAACCAGGATACAGGATATGCTTTCCCATTGCTGAGGAGACTCAAGAAAAAGAAACTATAAATCCAAGAACATAAGCTTAATACATCAAGTTATCTATTTTCCTACTTCTGGTATAGATTGTTCAGATATTCATAAAAATCAGTATTTTTATAGGCATATGTTACATACTTTACAGGCAATTCTATCCAATCATCTATCCAGGCTTCCAGTGGTAATGCAGAAAACTGAGGCAGCCAAGTAACTCTTAACACAGAAATTACAGTAAGAGCTGTTGTGAGATATTTTGATCACACTCTGATACCCCTGAGACTGCCCAATAAAGTTATACCTTGTTTCAGGGGACAGAGCCTGTGACTAGCTGACTGGAATTGGCCATACAGAAGCCAGCAATTTGGATAAAGAAGACACATAGGAAGGAAAGGGCAGGGACTAGAATTTGAGTTCTCTTGGTTTTGGGAAGAGGGAAGAGGAGATCTGTCTTTTTCACCAGCATCTCTAGTCAAAAGCAAGGTCAACTAGCTGCTATTCAGCCTCTTTGAGCTAGCAGATTTTCACCTCAGCCTTTGACTTCTGAGTCTTATTTATAAACAGAACCTACATATCACATCCGGCTCGAAGTCTGAGTGGTTGGGGGGCTGGGGGTGGCAGCCAATGAAAATATCAGTAGATTCATGTGCAGCCACTAAGCCGACAAAAAACACTAAGGTGCTGTAATCAAAAACAGACAAAATAGAAGCTAGTGAGACTCTAGAGGCCGACCAATTGCCATCCTCAGTCTTGGTTCTGTTTGGCATGTAGCATATCTCACAGTTACAATTGCCATTTTCTGAATATGTAGTGTTATTTACCATGATTAAAAGACCCACTGAACATTTCTACATCTTCTGCTGTGAAGTACATATTAGTTTTCACTCTCACTGTTTTGAGATACAGTTAATATACCATGAACTCACGCACTTCATGTACAAAATTCAGTGATTTTGTTTATTCAGACTTGTGAAGTTTCTACCCTAATCGATTTAATTGCCCCCCAAGTCCCAGAAATTCCAATGCCACATGTAAGAAATTATTACAGAAATCAATGCCACAAAAATTTACCAATGTTTTTGTCTAAGACTTTTATAGTTTTATGTCTGACCTTTAGTTTTTGATCCATTTAGTATAGAGTTAACTTGTGTTTATGTTGTGAGGTATGGCCCAACTTCATACTTAAGCACATAGCTATCCAGTTGTTCCAGACCATTAGTTGAAAAACTGTTCAGCGTTGTCATTATTGCTGAAAAGCCAGTTAACTGTACATGTGAGGATTTCTGGACTCTCTGTTCTATTCCACTGACCACATCAATTATATGTCTATCTGTAGCACAAGTTCTAATAGGTCTTAATAATAAAAACCCAGGGTCAGATATCAAGGTAAACACTGAAAGGTCAGAGAAGCAGAGCAACCAGCCACTAGATCTTACCTCTACTGAATCCTCAGACCAAAGCATCAATCCTGTCCCTAAGAATCCTTAGACTGAATGCCATGAGCTCCTGTCTCCCCCTGCCTTATATTCCTCTCTCCATCAAGCCATCTCTCTCCTATCACCATCTCCCTAGTGCTGGGGTTAAAAGCATATGACTCCAAAGTACTGGGATTAAAGATGTGAACTACTACTGCCTGGCTTTGTTTCTTCTTTTAGACTAGATCAATCTCATGTAGCCAAGGGTGGCCTTGAACTAACAGAGATCTGCCTGCCTCTGCCTCTGGAGTGCTGGGATTAAAGATGTGTGCCACCAGTCCCTATCATCTATGGCTAACTAGTGTGGCTATCTCCACACTCTGATTTTCAGACAAGCTTTATTTATTAGATCACAAACAAAATATCACCACATCTATCCTTACACTGAAGTCATATTTTTACAACCAGAATAGTATTACAGGTTTTTTTTTTTTTTTTTGAAGTCTTTGAACAGGCTGGCCTTCAATTCCTAGGCCCAAGCACCCCTCTTCCCTGTCTCTCAAGTAGCAGGTATACAGGTGTGGGCCTGGCTTACAATACATTTTGGAATCAAGAAGTGAATCTTCTATCTTTGTTCTTTTTTCAAACCTCCTGCAGTTCTCTTCAGCCCCTTAAATTTCTACCTGAACACTGAGAACACCTTGTTAATTCTAAAGACACGACTGAAGTTTTAAGAACAGATAGATGGATACTAAATCTGATCATCTAGAAATACTGCCACCCCTAACATTCCATGAAGATATTATATTTTTCCATTTACTGAGGTCACTTTCATCCTTTCAACAATGTGTTATTTTACACGTCTTTATTGCCAAATGTTTTATTCTTTTTAGTCTAAGTTAAATGGAATTATTCTCTTAATTTACTTTCTAAGCTGTTCACTGAAATAATATCAAAATTTAGTTGTATGCTGCTTTTATATCCTGCAACTTTATTTAACTTGTTTATTGATTCTAATATTTTTAAAGAATGCCTTAGGGTTTTATAAGATGATATCATCTTAAGAGGTTTTCTTCCTACTTTGCAATCTATAGGCCTTTTGTGAACTTTCCCATCCTACAGTGTAGAACAAAGTAGCAAACATGGATACTCATTTCATGTTCCTGATTTTAGGAGAGAAGCATTGGGCCTTTCATCACTAAATACTATGTACACTGTGGGGTTTCGCTTTTGTCTTTACTTTTCCTTCATATATGCAAAACTGGTTGAAAAGTTCACTTCTTTGCCTGTTTTAGTGAATGTTTTTCATCACAGATGAATGTTGAGTTTCGGCCAATGCTTTCTCTGTGTTTATTTAGAAGATCATGTAGTCTTTTATTCTACTGATACAGTATGTTGATTCTAGGTTTTAAAGACAAACTTGTACTCCCAGGATTAATCCTACTTGGTCATGCTATATAATCCTTCCTACATATTCCTGGATTCAGTTGGGCAGAATTTTGTTGAGGAATTTTGCGCTTTTTTCATAATAGATGTTAGCTTGGTTTTCTTGTAATGTTTTTACCTAGTTTGTACACAAAGATAATCCTGGCTTCAGAGGACATGTTGGGAAATGTTTTCTACTTTTTGAACAAGTTTGTGAAAATTTTGTTATTAATTCTTCTTTAACTGTTTAGTTACTTTTACCAGTGAAGACACTTGGGCCTTGACTTCTCTTCAGGCATGCCTCTAATTCCCTGAGATCATCACCAGCAGTAACAACAGAAATTTGTTTTTCTTGAGTCGATTCTAGGACTCCAAACCATTCTAGGAATTCTTTTCTTCTTTCCCATTGTTTTAAACACAAGGTGACATTAAGTAGTCTGGGCTAACCTCATACTGCCTTGGCTTGAGTGTTGGGATTATAGCCATGGACCATTATGCTTGACTAGGTATTTAGGTAACCTTAACATACAGTTAACTGTTTGTTGTTATTTAATTATTCACTGTATTCTCTTGTGACTCATTTTAATTCAAAAGTCATATTCTCTATATTATTCCAGGCTTTATAGATATAAACCTTGTTTTTTCAAAGCTTGGTCAGTTTAGCTAAAGGCTTATCAATTTGTTGTTCTTTTTGAAGACCACTTTTTGCTTTCACTGACTTTGTGTGCATGTTCTCTATTTGACTGTTTTCTGATATTTATTATTTCCCTCTCGTCTCTTTGTTTTGAGTTAGTTTGCTCTTCCTTCTGTAATGGCTATTGGGGAGAAAGTTTGCATATGAACTGAACTTGTAGACTTTTCTCTTTGTTATTATTCTATGAACAACTCAGTATAACACTATTTATATTGTGGAAGATATCATGAACAGTCTAGTGAAGACTTAATATATTCAGGAGAACATGCACAAGTTATATACAATACTACAAACCACTTTGTAAAGGAGACAAGAATTTGCCAGCTCTTGTAGTCCTTGAATTCTCTACTTCCATGGGGGTAACTATATGTTTCACATCTAAAATGTTGCTATGATTATTATATTTTTGTTTTTGAAAGTACATATTTATATTTGTTATATCAGTCTTCTAAGTTTTTTTTCTGATTTGTGGGAGATTCAAATTATGAACTGACTTGAACTCCCCCATGCCCACCCTGGCAAGATTTGTTTTGTTTTGTTTGAGACGGTCTCACATGGTAGCTGAGGCGGTCCTCAAACTCACTGTGATTCTCCTGCCTCAGACTTCTGTTGGAATTTCAGGTGTAAGCCAGCCTGGCTTGTTTTTATTGTTTTTTTTCCCCCTTATTTAATAGCTTGGCCTGGCTATTAGTCAAGTCTATCTGATCTGCAATATAAGACCTCCAATGTTGCTCCTCAGAGAACAGAGCCTTGGAATTTGCACAAATTTCCCTCATTGGCTAGGTTCTCTGTGTCTGCTAGTATTGTAAACAGCTGCTAGGCTCCACTAATTGCTATTTGATTGCCCAATTGTTTCCAATAATGTTCTAGGGCACAAATTGCTCCAGTCTGATACAATAAATTCAGACTTTTAAATGAGTAGTTTGAGGACAGTCTTTGAGATCTATTCTTAACCCGAGTCTTAGTTTGGGTTTCTTATTGCTATGAAAAGACCCCATGGCCCTGGTAACTCTTATAAAGGAAACATTTAATTGTGGTGGCTCGCTCACAGTTCAGAGGTTAGTCCATCATGGTGGGGAGCATAGCAGTGTGCAGGCAGAAGAGGAGCTGAGAGTCCTTACATCATGGTGGGGAGCACAGCAGTGTGCAGGCAGAAGAGGAGCTGAAAGTCCTTACATCTTGACTCAGAGGCAACAGGAAGTCAACTGACTGTCACATAAAGTTTAGCTTGAGAAAAAGACCTCAAAGCCCACCCCCACAGTGACACACTTCCAACAGAAGGTGTGACCCAGATTAAAGGCACCCTCCAGTCTCAAGGTCTGAATTAAACACTTGTATCATCCAGCCTCCTCCAACAAGATCACACTTCCTGCCCTGGAGCTGAGAGTGAGGACAGTGGTCAGATTCTCTTGAAGTGTCATCCCTGCTTAGCTGGCATGGTGCTGGGTAAGGGCAGTAGTCTCTGGCCTCTCAGCTTCCCTCTAACAGCATGGTACTCTCACCCCACAAGCAAAACAGAACTGGGTTGATCAGAGCTCTGCACTCAGCCTCCAAGCCAACATCCTAGCAATACAAGCTAGGCGGAGGAAAGGAATCCCCAACTTCTCAGATGCTTTAATCATTATTCTCTGTGTCTTCTTTTTATAGAACTGGATGCGGTTATTGTTGAGATCAGACTGTTCTAGGTTACTCCAAATTGGTAAAAGTCTTTAATGATTGCTTTGTCCATTTTACAAGCATCACTGAACTCCATTTTAAGTGAAAACACAACAGCAAGATGACTCTGCACCTCATTGGCCACCTAAACAAGGGAATGGCTCAGTCTGCAAAGTGTATGCACAAGCATGAGTTAGCACTCATGTAAAAAGACAGGCAAAGCAGTACAAGCCCTGTAACTCCCGCACTGGGTGTGGGGTGGGACTGTGGAGGCAGCCAGTGACCAGCCTAGGTGAAAAATAAGGCAGAGAAGCAATTGAAGAAAACACCCGAGGTTGGCCTCTGGCTTTCACATGCAGACACACTCGAACCTGCATGCACATGTACACTGAAGTATATACACACACACAGTCACGCACAATTTGTAAAAGAAGTACTATCTCTCTAGCATTACCTTCAAGACACAAAATTAAATTATTCCTAAAAGTAGAACAAGTAAGATGGGACTATATGAGCACATGGCATATTAAAAAAAAATCATACCAGGAAAACTAGGCCTGAGAACTTACTGAACATACCAGACAGTGGTTCCACAATGGTCACATCTGGACCACATAAAGAGGAGTCGTCAATAGCCCTCACATGATGTCATCTGACTAGTCACTGTATACATCAAGGAAATTTCCAAGTTTCCCTAGGGTGTCAAGTGGGGTCTGTCCCCATTGCTGACTGGGTCTACTCCAAGGCCTAGTCTAGATCTGGTTCTGTACTTCATCTCTAGAACTTCCAGGATCACATATTTTGCAGGGCAACTCCACTTTACCCTGATGCTCCTCAATAGCTAGACTTTGAAGTTAAGATGCCAGCAAACCTTCTGGTGGGTTCTTAATATCTTACATATCACCTATGGTGAATCTCTTTGTCATCTATATCTGCTTCCGTTTCTCAGAAAGCCATTCTTCAACTCTGCTGCAACTTCCTTAACCTTATCCCACATAGACAGTTAAATAGGCTGATGTACTGTGATATGTAATATGTGGTCTAATGTAAACTTAAGAGTATAATAAAAGAACATGGATTTGCTCAGCTAGCTACCAAGGGATATCAGAGCTACTAGGTAAATTGCAGCCAAGAAAGCCAACATAGCATGTGAATTTACAGTTAATCATCCAATAAATTCGGACACTGTGGAAAGGCATAAACAACTCCATCTATGTTTCTGACGTGTAGCATGCTCAGGATAGCTATTTTTCTAATTTGTTTTGTATTTGCATAGGAATTGTAAATTCTGTCCATCACTACAAACATGCAAAAGAAAAAAAAAGGCCTGTTGGGGGTTTATCCTGACAACTTTGCACACATAGTTCAATTTGATGAGAACCAGAATTTTAACAATATTGAGTTCCCAACCATAAACATGGTATAGTTCTGCTATAAATAGCAATGTGTTCTAATCTATAGACACAGAGTAAATTTATTGGCCAAATACATCATATTTTAAAAAATATACTCTAAAATTTTCACTTTATAGTTATTTGGTGCTGGTATATAGATATACATTTTTTTTTAACTTTGAATCAACCATTAACTTGCAGAAGACTTGTAAGTACAGCATACAGAACTCTTTTTACAAAGCAGCTAAGTCAAACAACCAAACCGAAGCTTCGTCATACACAGACTTTAGTACAACATAATCTCTTACAAATTAAAAAATTACATAAATTTATCATACCATCTAAGCCCCAATCCTGAATTTGTTACTTAAGTTGCTCCTCGAGTATCATCTATAGTTTCTAGATCCAAGTTGGAATATATTTTCTCAAATTACAATAAATGTTCAATGTTCCCTGGACTTTCTTAACCTTGGCACTTTAGGTTACATGTGTGTCAGTTTGTAGGCCATGTCACCATGTGGTCTGGCCTTACACCTCTCCATCATCATACTCAGAGGTGCATCTTTGGAGGATGCTTTGCATGTGGCACCTTCTCAGCTGGTAGGCTGTGTCAGCTCATCCTACTGTCAATGACTTTTACTTTCATCATTTCAGTAAAGTGATTTTCTTTGGGTTGTCTATCATAAGAGAAAGAGAACACACATTTCATCTTTACAATTAACTACCACTTTTGGAGAGTTAGTTTGAAAGTATGTAGCTATCGTGGCCCTCACTAAGCATTCAGTTTTGTTTTGTTTTGTTTTAGCTCTATCTCAATAAACTCACAGTTTCTTATTTTATTCAAATGGCAGGGATCTACCACAGTTAGTTACCAGGTTCTAGATGTAGAAACTGTTGTGGGATATTTGTTTACACTTCATGAAGATGTGTCTGTTTTGCCTCACCTGCCTAAGGTACCTGATTGGTTTAATAAAAGGCTAAAAGGCCAATAGCTAGATAGGAGAGAATAAGCGAGACTTCCAAGTAGAGGGAGGAACTCAGGGTTATGATCTGGTGTGGCAGCAGATGCCAGAAAGTCATGGTGGGAGTCACATATACAGAAATGGAAGAAAGGTCAAAAAGCCACATGGGAAAATGTGGATTAATAGAAGCAGATTAATTTAAATTATAAAAGCCAGTTGGAAACAAGCCTAAGCTAAAGAACAAGCTTTCAAGATTAACAGTAAGTCTCCAAGTCGTTATTTCGGTGTTGGTGGCCAAAAAGAAAGTTTGCTACAGAAACTCTAGGACAAGACTAGACCCAGAGGAATATAGGGGAAGGCTTTATAGGAATATCAGCTTGAGCCATATGGGAGGCACAGCACTGACCAAGAGCAAGTCCTCGAACACAAAAAAAGGGTGGTTAATATAGGACAAGTTCTTGAAAAATCCAGGTACTTCATGCAAACAGGGACTGTCCAATCCTGAATGGTTAATGTCTAAGCTTAGCTGGAGCATGTTTATTAGCTACCTTTAACGTGAGAGTCCAGTTTTCAGGAAGCGAGCCCTTGTTTGTAACTGTGTTAGTGGGGTAAGTTTCTAACTATTCTATTTTTAATTCTAGCAGTATTGTCTGAGTCCTGGGTTCCATGTATGTAACTGTTTGGCTTCACTGTGAAAACACAAAATAAGTATGAGAACTATGAAGTCCTTTCTCAACATCTAATCATTTTGCCCTTTTTTGGGTGGCCCTTGAATGCCTCACTGTCATCATTAACTCTGTTTTTTTTTAAGACAGGGTCTCACTATATAGCCCTAGCTGGCCTGGAACATAGTATGTAGATCAGGCTAGCTTTGAGCTTATAGAAATCTGCCTATCTCTGTATCCTTAGTGCTGGGATAAAAGGCATGAGATATAATGCTTGACTTGTGGTTAGTCTCTTTTCTCCCTCTATCTTCCTCCCTCCCCCACCCTGAGTGTGAGTGTGAGTGTGTGTGTGTGTGTGTGTGCGTGCGTGTGTGTGTGTGTGTGTGTGTGTGTGTGTGTGAGTGTGTGTGTGCAAATGCCTATAAGAGCTGGAAGCTGTTCTGGAACTGGAGTTGTGAGGTACATGGGTTTTGGAAGGGATTCAGGTTCTGCAATAGTACATGCTCTTAACTGCTGAGCAATCAATCTCTCCAGCCCTGGATGCGATTAGTATGGCTAAACAATGCTCCTTCTAGAATTTTGACTAAAATTTTGTTGTGTTTATGGGAGTAATTAACTCCAAACCCTTTGTCCCCCAAGTCAAGGAGCTACTGAAGTCTCCATTCAGAGTCTTAGCCTTCCAGGTATTAAGTAGCTAGGTAATTGACAACTCTCTTCTATACAATCATTTATTCCTTTGTTTGCAGAATCCTCCTCTTCTATAACCAAGAGCCACTCCATTGGCCTCAAACCCCCATTTCTACCTGTAACCCTATCATCTCTCAACTATATTTTGACCTCTTGGATGGTCTCTGGAGTGAAATACTTTATTTTTAGAAAGAAGGGATGAAATGAATGCAGTAGTGAAAAAAATGTACTTCTTTGATATTATATATATTAGCTGCAACTTTTTATCAATTGTAATCCAAATCCATTTTTAAAACTTTATTATTATTGCGTATGTGTTCAGTGTGTACATGCCACAGCACACATATGAAGGTCAGAGGACAACTCCAGATGCTATAACTAGCTCTAACACTCACACAGGACCATGTTTTCTTGAGCATCTGGTCACTCTGCCATATCTTCACCAAGTTTGGTACAGCTATTCCACAGTTTCACTGCAATTCCAATTGGACTGGTGGGCTTCAGAGCATAAGAACAGTAATAGGGAACACGGTATTTTTTTTAATCCAGTGAGCTGACTACCAAGGATGTACTGAAACTGAGGCTCTGGGGTCGTTACACCTCTTTGTTCATCAGGAGATCAAATGACTCCGGGTAAAACTGAAGCATGTCCACCAGGCAGTGAAACAACAAACCAGAGAGAAAAGGGCATTGCTGATATTGCTATACCAAGTTGAATTGTGAAGTTTTAATTCAAAGCAGAGCATTGAGCCAATTACAATGGCAAATATCTGTACTTCAGCACTCAGTAGGCAGGGGCAGAAGCATCTTGAGTTCAAAGCCAGCCTATATAACCTACCCAAGGTGAGTCTGAGGTATAAAGGTATAAAGTCTCATCCCAAGACAATGACAAACAGAAGAACATCAGAACCAGGCATTACAAGCAATTTCTGAGCCAGAGCCAAACCACTTGCTTCAAAATGGTCAGTGATATCATGAGGAGTCAAATCCTCATTGGCATCAAGACTGAGGGTTCTCAGCCCTTTAGTTCAGGAAAGCCTACCTTGACACTGGTCAGATCCCTATACTTCCTGAGCTAGGCATACACTACATTTCCCACTGAAGAGGCAATAACAAGCCTGAACTGAGTAAGTGCATCTGAGTGAAACTGCTATTAGAATTATACATGTCCATCTGCCTGGTGGACTTTTACCCAAGCCAGCTTATCTGCCCTGAGTAACTTTCCCCATAAAATTATGAATCCATCTGATTTTTAGGAATTTCCTCATAAGTCTCTACTGGCATTTGGCACAAGTTGCAAGCCTGAGTTGTTTCTTGTTTTGTCTGTTTGTTCTGGTTAAGCCAATGCTGGTTTTAGTTTCTTTATTATATGAACACTGTCAGGAATAGCATGTGATTTCTTAGATTTCATTCACAATTCTTCAGATTTTGCCTCTATGATTTTTATTAGTTTATACTGTAATCAACAACAAAATAAAATCACAACATGTATCGAGTAATATTGTCAGTACACACGATTGGCTACTGATGTTGGCACAGAAATAGCACCTTAATTCTCTAGAATCAGGGTCAGCACTCCTGAAAGGAACTAAGTCTAGTATCTGAGGCTTGCCTAAACACACAACTCACTGTTTCTGAGGCTAGCCTAAGAATATCAACTATAGACACTGGGCACTTATTTTATATAAGTTCTATTTAGGAAGAAAAAATCTGATCCACACAACACTATAAAGTAGGTACTATTAGAATAACATTACAGTATTAGAGAAAATTCAATGATTGTCAGAGATGAGTGGAACTTGGAGGTTAAATAAACTGCCCAGAGTTATATATCTGATCAGGTGGAGAATAAGGAGCAGCAGGCCTCCAGACTCCAGCACTGTTTTATATGCTCCCTGGCAGAATTCCCTTTCCCCTTCTCTGCTCTGCTATTTCTTCCCTTCTCAGAATGTTGGCCTTGCTAATTAATGTCAGAAAAGCTACCTGAAGATCAACTATTCTACCTTCCAATATTTAAATAATTCAGGCTATGTAATCCTACATATCTTGGCCATATAACTTCACTATCTTATATGCTTGTCCCAGTTAAATTTTTGAAGGCTCATCTGAAGTCAAAGAACTCTACAGCAGTAGGCATTCTATGGGGATTATATGCAGGATTTTTTTTCATTTCTTTTTCTTTTTTCTTTTTTTATTAGTTCAAATTAGGAACAAGCTTGTTTCACATGTCACTCCCTTCTCCCTCTCCCTCCTCCTCCCCCTTCCTCCCCCATCCTAACCTACCCCCACCCCATCCACCCTCTACTCCCCAGGCAGGGAAGGGCACCCAACGGGGGCTCTACAAAGTCCACCACATCATCCTGGGCTGGGCCTAAGCCCTTCTCCCTGTGTCCAGGGCAAGAGTGCATCCCTCCACGCGGGATGGGCTCTCAAAATATCTTCTTACACCAGGGAAAAATACTAATCCACTACCAGGGGCCTCCTAGAGTGCAGAGGACTCCTCATTGACATCCATGTTCAGGGGTCTGGATCAATCCTGTACTGGCCTCCCAGACAGCATCTGGGGTCGATGTGTTCCCTCTTGTTCAGGCCAGCTGTTTCTGTGGGTTTCTCCAACCTGGTACCGACCCCTTTGATCTTCATTCCTCCCTCTCTGCAACTAAGTTCCACAGTTCAGTTCAGTGTGTATATGTGGATGTCTGCCTCTGCTTCCATCAGCCACTGGATGAGGGCTCTGAGGCTAGGGCATCCGCAGCTGGACAGAGCAGATTTTTTTTTTAAGAGCTATGGTAAATACTGAGTTTTAAATCTTTATGGAGTCTTGGCTGGCCTGGTACTTGCTCAGGGTATCCTTGAATTCCTAACAATCATCCTAAAACTCAGCTTCCCAAGTGCTAAGATTACAGGTGTGTGGGCCACCATTCTCAGCTTCAATCTCTCTTTTTTCTTCCTAATGCTGTGCTAAGCCACAATAATCAGTGACAGATTTTAGGGCAGATTAATTCAAGGGCAGCAATTTGTGTCTTACAATGGTGACAACAGAGATATGTGTTCTTGGAAAAGAAACAAACAGATCTTGGCTTTTCCTGCAAGAATATTTGCAGCCTTGCAAACCTCTTTAACTTTAACTGAAATATTATCATTTTAATCCAACTACCTGTTCAAACAGATATGTGAATGTGCTACATTCACAGCTCTTACCAGGGATTAGAAGCTCACATTGTTTACAATCAAGCATCATCAAATGTTCAGTTGTGAGAAATATTATGTAACCCATTACAATAATACAATAGATACTATAATATACCCATCTTTCTTGTTATGCTATTATGGCTTTGGACAAAGTCAGAACAGTAGGAAGTTACAACCATGGGAAACATGGTTTTAGAAAATTGGTACCCTGTTTCCAGGTCCACAGTATGAGCCCTGGGGGATGCTCTCAAACTGTTCCTGTCTTTAGGAAGTTGAAAAACCAATCCATTACTCCATACAGTGATCCCAAATAAGGAACTTTTGAAGTTTCTCCTAGGATACAATGCCTCAACTATGGCGTGATAAAAACAAAATGAAGCAAACAATCAAAACAAAAGTTTAGCTTGCTACAACTTCAAACTTATCAAAACTCTAACAATACAAAGAATCTCCATGAATCCACTATGAAAACCCAACACACTTACATTTAGCTCATTTGCTGTGGAATTCTCCTCTGCTCTTACATATGTCTTTCCTGAACCAGCTAAAAACACTGCTCTCTACTCCTAAGGCTTCCCACAGGCATTCTCTCACATAACCACATGACAAAACATCCTTACCATATCTAGACTTGTTGACCAAATTGTGTCATTGCCCAATGTTCTGAAGTGACTTTATACCACTCTATAACCCAGCTCAAGATCACACAAGGCATTAGAACTTTTGTAACATATATGCAGAAGCTTCTGCCTTCCTTTTCTTGTTCCTGTCATGTCTGAAGAGGATACATTCCCAGTGTGGGCCAATCTTCAATGTGGGATGTTTTGTCATGATCAGAGGAAAGTAATAAACTCCTGGAACAAATACCAACAGACGATGGTATCTTCTTAGACCACATGGGAAGTACGGATTAGTTAGTTCTCCCAACACTAAAGTTAATTTTGATCATGTCATTAATTTAGAGTCATTAAAGTATTGATTGCCAAGTTGCTCCACTATAGTTACTATGTTTTTGCTTGTCATCAACTGGCAAACCATGAAGAAATGAACTGAGATTATGCAAAAATATCCTACTTCTCACTCAACTATCACCCACTCACTCTAGTGTGGAGTGGTGACTTTATAACTCCCTCTCTCCTCCTCTATGTCAGTATTATTCCACCAGGGAGAGCTTTGCTTCTGCCCCCATTACACTTTCTTCTTCACACCACAAGATGTTCCACTTCCATCTTGTACTTTTCCCAACTTCATTTTGATGCAGTTACACTGATGATCACTAGCTGCCAGGAATGGCACTAAGCATTTTACAGACATCATTTCATTTCAAAGTCAAACAGGAAAAGTGGGATAGCAAAGAGCTGGGGAGATTAGGTATTGCATCTGGCACTCTCAGCTAGGAAATGATCAAACAGTTTTCAAACAGCAACTTTTAAACAGGAAATGCATGTTTACAGAGGAGTAGAGAATAATTTCACTCAGTTACAGCACAGGTAGCAGAGCAGAACAGTAGGAGACTGAGTGGGAGAGGACACAGGCTGGACAGATTAGCCTGAAAGCCTGACTATGGAGTTCAGTATGTCATACCTAACCTTGACTGTCAATTCAATTGGATTGAGAGATGCCTAGATTACATTAACACCTCTAGGTCTTCCTATGCTGATATTTCCAACATGCACTAGATCATGAGGAATCTAATTATTAATCGTTAAATAATCCATTGATTAATTCAAAATCTAAATAAACTATTGGAAGGTAGTGCAAGGTGAGGCCTGGTTGGAGGAAATGTATCGCTGTGGTCATGCCTGTTACTGTTACCCTTCCTGTTACTGTTCTCTGCTTCCTGGATACTAGAGGTGAGGAGTATTTTTATACCACACCCTTCCACCATGATGTTAAGCCTCACTACAGGCTCAGATGAAATCGAGTTAGAAACAACAGACTGGAACTAGGAGCCAAAACAAACTTGTCCTCCTTTTAAATCCAGTTGTCAGAGAGACAAAAAACAAAATCTAATTAATATGCATAACACTCATTCCAAGTTAATGAAAATGGGTGGGCTACTTTAAGCAACAGAGTGACCCAAAGGTGACCATATGGTAAGAAGACTTATTAAGGAGTAAAGAAGGGTAAACTGGGAAAGATAAAGGAGAGTAACAAAATAGACAATGCAGTTGTTTTTCACAATCTGCTGCCATTCCTGATACACCAACATAACACAGGAGCTAGACACACAGATGCCACGTTATTTCTCCAGATGCCAGCCATTTAGCTCAAGACATCTTATCTCTATCACAACGATGATGACACACCAATTCTTGTAGGGCTGCTTGCAAAGACTTACAAGCTGATATGTGAAAAATACCCAGCATAAATACTAAAACATCTAAAAGTGACTATGAGAATATTTGCCACATTCCTATCAAACCTGTCTCCTTTGTGACTCTGGAAAAAGAAATCTAAGATTTTCTGGCCTACAGACAACCTAGATTTGTACTGACATTCTCATTCTTAGAATATTTAGAGTAAGAAATTATTGACATAAATGTCTTCAAGACACATTTTATGCAGTTGGGCAGGTATTATTTGGTAGGTCAGAGTCCTAAAACTGGATTGCTGAGTCATAATATATTTACATACTGAATTTGGTAAATACTGTCAGTTTTTATTAAGTTCTTTCTCAAAAAAAAAAAAAAAAAAAAAA
Source organism: Cricetulus griseus (assembly GCF_003668045.3). Lineage (NCBI taxonomy): Eukaryota > Metazoa > Chordata > Mammalia > Rodentia > Cricetidae > Cricetulus > Cricetulus griseus. The sequence goes on along the minus strand of NC_048598.1, from coordinate 105,086,082 downwards.
GCAGAAGCTGGGGTTGGTAAGATGGCCCAGTAGCTAAGAGGGCATACTGTTCTTGCAGAGGAGCCAAGTTCCATTTCCTGCTCCCACATGAGTCATCTGAGGGTTATCAGCCACCTAAAACTCCAGCTCTAGAGGGTCTGAATCCCTCACCTGTACTATTTGGGCACTACAGCCACATTCACAAACCCACAAACATATTCACATAATTAAAAATAAAATCATTAATTCTTAAAGGTTTAAGCCATTTATATTCAACATCAAAAGTGTGTCCTAAAAAAAAGTTATAACTCTTATTATTATCAATCTTAATTCCTTTTCCTATTGCTTTGATGAAATACTTTGACAAAGGCTACTTTAGGAAGACAGGGTTTAATCTGGTTCATAGTCCATAGTGGGAAAGTCAAGGTGTAGGAACTGGATGGTTACAACACATCCGGTCAGAAAGCAGAGAAGGAAAAATACATGCTGCTGCTCAGCTCACGTTTTACATTTATATAGTTTAGATTCCATTATGGAATGGTACCTTCAGTGGGTGTGTCTTCCCCTATCAACATAATCAATATAATTCCCCATAGGCACGTCTGGAGGCCCATCTTCCAATGAGATTCTGTCAAGTAGACAATTTACATCAACCATCACAATCAATATCCTTATTCACTGTCAACCTACAAGGCAGTCCCAAGATACAAATCATTTTAAAGTAAGGAGGAGAGTGGAAGAAAATCTGAATCTGTAGCAACTAGATCTGCCATTGCAGACAGAGAGAAGACAGTGATGAAGCTTTATGTGTAAGAGATTCTGTGCAGGCTCCTAGAAGAGAAGTCATCAAGAGTCTCACCCAAGGGTAAACTCTGTGAGCTACAATAACAGTCAGTCTAGCATGGCTGTTGCAATACTGGTACGAATGCTACAGTGACAACACATCACCTTCTGGTTGGATTTAAGGCCTGTTTCAGACAATGGAACTCTTGTTTAGTACTGTAAACCCAGCCATGAACCCATAGTTCCAAGGGGAGAACCTATTATTATTATTTTGCTAAAGAGACATAATACCCAACTGCCTCACTAATACCCATAGATTAGTGCAGCCCTCAGCAGAGGAGGGTCTTTTGTAGTGGACAGCAGTTAGATATTAAGACTCATAATTGGTTAAAGTACAGAGAAAGTGACTATGGAGTGCCCAGTTGTTAAAAGGACATGTATAGCACATACACCTCCCACTCCAAAACAAGGTCATCTGAACATGACATACCTTACAAACTCATGAACTCACTGCAACTGTGGCTACCCATGCAAGACTACAATCATCAAAACTTCATCACAAAATGGGTAAGAGCTTGAGACCACACCCCTCCCTAAAGGACTGAGTTAATGGTGCATGGGGAGAAAGGAGTGTCACTCTCTTTGGATGGCATAAAGCTCCCTAGTAAACAACCTTCTAACCAGGCTCATGCTAAAGCCCCATTTAAATTCAATGGGTCACATACATTAAAAGACATAAAAGTAAGAAGGAGGCTTACTGGGAAGAAGAAAAGTTTCAGTGAAAGAAGCTGGGGATAATAAGGAAGGTAATATGGGGAGGTGAGAATAATTAAATTCATTATATACATGTATGAAACTGTCACACAAAAAAACTCTTAAAAACAAGTAAGTAACCATACTCTACAGGGTTATTCTGAAGAACAGATAGCATATATCAGACTTTTCAAGTGTGTATTAAACAGATAATGGCCACTGCAAATAAAGTCACTATGAGTAAATAGTATTTTTATTAGGTTACAATGACACTTGTTCTCAACCAAAATTTTGTCTTTTAAGCATAGACTATTTATCCATTGGTACATGTCAAAACAAAAAAGTCAGGTTCAGCTATATTGTAACATCTTTTCCTTCTGGCACTCTTTTTTAAAAATATGGAATGCTTCACAAATTTGCATATCATCCTTGTGCAGGGGCCATGCTAATCTTCTCTGTATCGTTCCAATTTTAGCATATGTGCTGCCAAAGCAAGCACTCCCCTGGCACTCTTAACATCTCTAGCAAGAAGCCCTTGTATTAGAGCAAAGGAGCAAAGTGGATAACTCCCTCATTGAGAGGGAGCAGACATTTCCTTTTGGTAGAGCACACTTATAGGTTTTCACAGCCTTTGTACACACCACCTAATCTTGTATCCAGAAACCTCCCCACTATTCTCAAGTTCATTCGCTTTTATGAGCAAGTGGAGAAAGGCCATGGGTTTAAAGTACTGCAGAGAACTGCAGAACAGCCTCCGCTCTCCACTGCAGCTTCTCACTGCTGATGCAGCGGAAGAACCACAGGTGGAGCCAGAGAGCTGCTTCAGGGCGGCTCGCTCACAGCTCCATAAACCTACTGTGGGAGGGCGAGCAGCAGAGCTGACAGGCCAACTGCCACCTCCTGCTTTCAAGGAAAGCCTCTCTTCTGCTTTCACTCTCCAGTCACACACACTACCCTTTCTCTTTCAAGTTTCCTGTGCTCCCACTTCATACAATGACACCTTACATTATCACAGCTCTTCACAGCCACCACAGAAGGACTTCTTCTCAGACTTGAGAATTAGACAGGCAGCAGTTCCTGTCTGTTCTGCCACATTAGTGACTACAATGCACAATGAACCATTGTTACCATCTCATCAAGCATCAACACCTTTGCAATTTCTGAGATGAAACTAACCCTCAAGAGTGAACTTTAACGTCTTAAACATCCAACTCGCACTGAAATAACACATGAGGACAGAACTGTCTGCAAGACTGACAGAGCCTTCGTTAAAAATGTTCCTTGGCAGCAGCCTTATTGTGGGGGACCGAATATCGGGTCCCAGGTTCTGGCCATCATAAACAGCAGTGGTGCCAGGAAACTCCCGCCACTATTGTATTGTTAATGTCAGCAGGGATACTTTTGTTTACCATGGCCTCAGGATAATATGCCTCCTTATTTGCATATCTATGCACCTAAGCATCAGTATAGACCTGCACCTGGGCAGAGGTATGTGAGTAATGTATGAGGACAGAAGGTTAGGAGAGAAGTGGGCGAGAGGAGAGAGAACAAAGAGAGAAATGGTTGCCTCATAGTATTAGCAGGATGGTTAAGAGACACCAGAAAAGATGGCTAATAAAGAAATGGCTCTAGTTCTACAACATGGAACTGAGAGTTCTCTGAAGATGACAAGATGCCTGTGTTTGGTCTTTATCGCCATTGGGTTCCTCAAAGCTTCCAGGTCCACACATCCCCACTCAGGTAGAACCTCATGGTCTAAGGCTGAGACATGCTGGATCACGACACCTTATAAATACACCTGTAATTTGCTTCTTTAATGTCTGATGAATCCCACTGATTAACTTGACTGATTATTAAAGCCAAAGATCTGTTGGTGTTTGAAAAAAAGTCACCATTTTCAAGGACTACTAAAAAAGAAACTGATTTGTACAGACTATTTCCCACACAAAATTCCAACTTCTATTGAAATAATATGAGTTCAAAAAGAGAGAACAGATTAAAATGTTTTTATATTTCTTATATCAACACAGGTAGAAAGTTATAAAAGAGAAGGCTATCTTTGTGAAAGCTGCAAGAAATATAAAGGGGAAACTCCTCTCTCTCTCTCTCTCTCTCTCTCTCTCTCTCTCTCTCTCTCTGTGTGTGTGTGTGTGTGTGTGTGTGTGTGTGTGTGTGTGTGTGTGTGATGTTATACAGTTAAGATAAAACAAAGGGGCCTAAAGACCTATTAATGCTATAGAGCAAGATTTTAAACTCAAATGTGATTTAACAGGACTGGAGAGATGACTCAGTAAATGCCTTGCTATTAAGTTAAGACTTGAGTTTAATCCCCAGAACCCACATAAAAAACCAGATATGGAAGCACACACCTGTTATCCTAGAGCTGAGGAAGCCAAGACAAAAGAAACCCTATGGGGCCTTTTGAATCTCCAGTTCAGTCTAACTGATGAGATCCAGGTTCAGTGAAAGACCCTGTCTCAAATATAAAGTGGTGATAGATTATGGATGATACCTAATGTCAACAACCTCTGGCTTCCACGTGAGAGCACATGCATGCATGTGTAACATACATACTTATGCATACACTTTCAAGAGATGGGTTTAGAGCAAGAGTCATCAAATAATAATTCAGAGAGCAGATCTAGTCCACTACCAATTCTTTAAGTAAAATTCTACTGGAACTGTACTATGCCTTTTTTGTTTACTATAATCTATGGTCAAAGAGACTGAAAAGCCCACAAAGCTTAAAATAGTTACCATCTGGTCTTTTGCTGGTCAGAAAAAGTACTGCCTACTGATTTAGAGAATGGGAGATAGAATATAAACAAATGAGAGATAATTATAATTAAAGCTTATTGTGGGAAGCAATCATACATGCTCAGTTTCTGTTAGAAATGCTAGTCTATTCCATAACTGGCTACTAAAAACAAATGTCACAGATAGCATCTGGTGAGATACTACTATCATTATAATTATCTTATTTGGAGAAGCCTGTGCCAACCAAGCAAATTTTATCCCCTTGGAGTAAGCCCTGTCAAGCATTCTGCAGTGAGCCATGATTTGATGTTAGCCTAGATTTGAATATCTAAAACATCCTGAAAAGCAGCAGAGATGGCTATAAATCTCCTTGAGTTAAATGTGAAGGAAAATAAGAGATACAGAAGTCACAGAAACTGAACAATATGCCCTAGAGTAGGCTGACAAGGAACAAGGCAGTAAGGTCTCAAGGTGTAAAATTAGTTTAAAAAAAAAAAAGTAGAACCCTTCAGCTATATGATACAGTAGGTGAGGTTTACAATACCACAAGTAAAAAGAAAATGTTCAAACACTCTTGAAGATCTCAGATGCAGAGCCCTACAGGTAAAGACAGGCCATCTTCTTGAATATGACTAACCAGTGTCATCAAAATGTCAGTTTGCACAAAGTTAATTTTTTAATTTAAAGAAATCCCAGTAAAACCCATTAACAAGTTTTTCCTCCCTCTAGAACAAGGCATTTGATTATAAAGCTCATGTTGAAAAATAACAGGAAACAGCCTTCCATAAAGTTCTGGTATCAGCAATAAAAACCAAGGGTTGTTGGAGAACTGGCATTACTGAATACTAGAATATACTGGAATGCCCACATAAAGGCATTCCAGTAAGGTGCTCTGGCATTATTCATTAAGCCAAACAGAAGAGAATCCAAATACATATGAGACAATCATAGATGAAAAGAGCTGCCATCTCAAGTCAGGGTGAAGAATGAGCTTTTCTCTCAATAATGCGGGCAAACTGAGTAGCCATCTAAAAAGCTGAATCCTTATTTCTTGTCATATTCAAACAAAAACTCAACTTGGATGAAAGTTTTCCAAACAAAAGCAAGAAGCATGAAAATACTAATGAAAAAAGAAACCAGCTAATTCCTTTATAAACTTAATAGAACAGAAGGTCTTTCAATTATGACTCAAAATTGAGACCACAAATTTTAAAAATAAATTCTACTATATGTAAAATTCAATTTGTTTGATAAAAAGCATTGTAAACAAGGTTAAAAAGTGAAAAGTGGGGAAAAACTTATCACAAATGTCTAATCATCCTAGGAGATCCTAGAAACTGAGAAGAAATGAGCAAAGAGTACAAATAAGTAATTCTCAAAATACATAAACTCAGAACATATTATGGCTCTTAGGAATAAAAAAAGATGCCAGCCTCAGGAGAGAAAATAAAAAGTTGATCCTACAATGACACACTGTTCCTCGTTTAAAAGATGCACAAATATCTAGAAATTTGGAGATACACTCTGCATAGAACCACACACACACATGCAATGGAAGGGTATTTGACATAAACATAGATGGTTAAAATACAGATTCTGCCTAAATGATTGTTCTACAAAACTTGAAAATAATACATGTGTAAATTAAACCCTGAAGGATCAACATAAGACAAAACTACAAACAACTTAAGGATTCAGTCATAACTACACAAGAACACAATGGAGTGGAATGGAGTACTACACAGAAATTTAAAAGACCAAGGAAAATCTTTATGAATTGATATGAAGTTTACATAACTTGTTTTGTTATATTAACCATGTTTTAATATGCTAAAATCATAGTGTTTCAACACACCACACAGAACATATTTACTTTTAAGGGGAAAAAACAGATAATGATGAAGGACTCATATAGTCATCTACTAATCCAATTTTAGCATTCTGAATTAGTAACAACTAGGTAACACGTTTCTCCTAATGCTTTACAACATGAAATATTATTACTGTATAGTCCAGACCCAAATGTCTAACTTTAATATATCTAGCCTTTATATCTAACTTCCCAAATACTGAAATTCAGTAGAAGTAAAAACAATCCAAAAGACAGAGGCAAGGAAGATTTCCTGGGCTGGACAAACAGTTTGTAATTTGTTATGTCTGAATACAGACTCTTTGCAGTTCCCTCTCAGCAGGATATAAATCTAGGCTGATGATGTGTTGACAGAAAGACTGCTTGGTTCCTGGTGGAGCTGTGCAGCCTCCACCACTCCACTCTCAGCAGTCTTCCTGTGCTGCTTTCAAGAAGCAAGTGTGAAGCTAACTTGCTGAACTAAGGGATGGGAAGCCACACTGGAAAGAAACAAGGCAGCACAGCCAACAAGAGCACCAATTGTCAGATATGAAACTCTATCTACCATGGATCTTCTGAGCTGGATCTTCTGACCCAGCTAGCTCTTCTACTACATTGCATGTAAGTGACAACAGCCTAAAGCAGCAGAGAAATGCCCTTCCCAGCTCCCCAGAGACTTAAGAAAATAAATCATTGTTTAGCTACTCCATTCTAGGTGGTTTGTTTGATAGCGATAGATAAATCCAACAACTGAGTATAGAGTAAAATGAAAACATATTAGTTAGGAAATGTCTTACTCACTGTTCTATTGCTGTGAGAAGACATCATAACCAAGGCAACTCTTATAAAAGAAAGCATTTAATTGGGGGCTTGCTTACAGTCTCATAGGTTTAGTTCATTATCATCACAGCAGGGAGTATGGAAACCATACAAGCAGTAACTGAGAGTGCTACATCCTGATCCAGAGAGAGAAAGAGAGACAGAAAGACAGACAGAGACAGAGAATGGGCCTAGCTATTGGCTTCCATAGCTGTCCCCTGTCAGCCCAAACCTGCACACTCTTGAGAACTAAAGAACAAATTAGAGCCCTCGTGGCCATCAAGTTCCTTGCATTGCATGGATGCACACTGAATAATCGGGGAGTATTGAACAGAGGCATACAAATTTCTTCATGCTGCTGGTGGTGGTGGGGTCTCATTTCCAAAGCCAGATGATAACAGAAATACCACCAACAAAGAGAAGAATTTTCTAAGTCCAAACTATGTAGCCTACAGACCTAAAGGAAAATGTTCTCATAGAGAGTATGACGACAATGGACACTTACCTAAGATGAGATGAAGTTTGGTCTCTGTCTGGAAAGCATAATGCAATGTCACCAAAAATGGCGACTGTCTAATGTGCTCCAGAACTTGTCGTTCTGTCCTTGTATGCTCTGTAGTTTTAGCCTTTTGAACTATTGTTGCCTTTTTCAAGACTTTCATGGCATACAGCTTCCCAGCATCATGGCCGCTTATTTTACGAACTAGAAATACTTTCCCATACGCTGAAAAAGAAAAGAAAAAGTTTCCATAAGCTGAAGAAAAAAAAAAAGAATTAAAATGACACATTGGCAAAATAGTAGTTTATGGAAATAAAATGAATGCACCCAGCCAACACACATATAAATACTCTTTCAAGGGAAAAGCATGTTTAGTGCTATTTCAAATGGTTCTTTAATAATTTCTTCAGCCTTTCACCAAACATGTTTCTAGGTCTAACCCCGGTATTTACATATTTAGCCACTGCTGCTGAAGTTCTGCTTTCACTCTAAATGTTGTTCTCTTCTCAATATTTTTAGGTCTGAGAAACTATCTGTTACTATGGTCAGCTAACCACAGTCCAGTTTAGCAACAAGCAGGACATTTTTCGACGTCAGATAAAACCTTGAGCTACATATTTGCTATTGGATTTCCCTCTTTTTTTTCCTTCCTTCCTTTCCTTTTTTATTTATTAACTTCTTTTTATTTTAAGAAAGGGTTCAATATGTGCCCCAGCCTGGCCTTGGCCTCCTATCCTTCTAACTAAGGCTCCTGAGGTCTGAGAGTCCAGGTGAATGGCATTGTTTCCAGTCTCCAAATGTTTTCTCTTGCTCTTCCATCTGCACTGTGGTGTGTGTGTGTGTGTGTGTGTGTGTGTGTGTGTGTGTGTGTGCATGTGTGTGAGCACAACTGTTCACATGCATAAGGTGCTCACAAGTTCACATCACGGATCTCTACGACTGTTCTTCCACCTTATTCATTTAGCCAGTCTTTCAATCAAAACCAGAAGTCACCAATACAGCTAGATTTGCTAACCAGCTTTCTCTGGGAGTGCTATGTCCACCTTCCAATCCTGCTGGAACCAGGCATTTATGTGGGTTCTGGAGATCCAGACTCTGGCCCTCACACTTGCATGCTAAGCACTTTAACACTGAGCCATCTCCCCAGTCCTTCAAAGCAGTTCTTAGTAAGAGTCCTATTCAGACAAGTAAGTGAAGTACTTCAGGTATTCCTCTGTATTTCTTCTTTTAGAACCAAAGAAATATAAACATTGTATAAAACAAGAGATCTTTACAGTTAACAAACATTAAAATACCCAAAACTGGAGGCAGTATGGACAGAAACCCCTTTAAATCTCTAGTCAGAAATAATTTATGGCTCCCTGGGTCATTCTCATCATGTTTCATAAGTGAAGGCCGTGGGAGGCACAATCCTGTATGTGGTATTGCTCCTCCAAGTTGAGGAATTAGTGAACCTTGTGGGAAGAGCAGCTTCCTTGATTTCCCCAAGGAGAATAAGGAGGTGGGGGGGGGCAGGAAAAGAGAAGGAGGAAGAAGAGGAGGATGAGCAAGAGAGAGCAGGAAAGGAGGAAAAGCGGGAGGAGGAGGGTTTTGAAATTCAAATGTGTCTTGGAATGGTTACACTCAATTCTATTTCACGAACTAAAAGCTTTACTCAGACCACTTCAAGGTAGGCTCAGTTTTGAACCAGGTCATGGCTACTATTACCTTGCTCACAGCTCCCTGTATTGAGCCCATAATTCTATTATCATCCACCTATTGGAGTAAGAGAGCTTTATGGGAAGGGCTCTCCACTCTGTGATTCAGTTCTGTTCTTTAAGAGCTAGATCAGTGCTGACCCTTGATATGCCACAGATCAATGCTAGATTAGACCAATCTTTCGGAAAAGATTCCAACACTTGAGATGGAATAGCCCATGCCAGCCTCTCAGCTAAACACACCCTTCTACATACCAATTCACTTAATCCTCACCAGTGAAGTGTACTTTCGGTAGTTCTATTTCAGAGATAAGGAAAAGAGTTCAGAGCAATTAAGCAATTGGCCAAAAGACTTGATCTGGAGAAAGATAAACAAAGTAACAAGTGTGTGGAGAAGAGCTAGCCCCATTCCAGTCTACTGCCTGAGGTGGCAAAGGAGTATTCTATCCCCAGGATTCTGGCTCATGAGGCCAAGAAAAAAAAGGGGGAGCTCCACTGTATGGCTTCCTCCTTGCTCCACCACTCCCTTTCTCTCTCTTAGAAGTTCCCAGGATAATTATGAAGACATTTTCAAGAGAGGGTTAAAAAGTTTAAAAAGCAGCAGCAGCAGCAGCACAGTTCTAATTCAAATGCAAGTAGTAACTTCCAGGATCACCCTATCTGTATATGAATAAAAAAAACAAACTCCTCCTGAATGCTAGAAACCTGACTTTCTAGATTATCATAACCCAGTGTGATAAAATGTTTAGCATACACTGGAAGACAAGAAAGCTTCAGAAAAGTTTGTGTTACATTTCAGGATGTGTGATAATTACAGGTTGAGATCTCAGAGAGGCTGAAGTGAATCAAGAAAGAAAATTACAACTTTCAGGATCTAACAGATCAACCTAAAGAACGCAACTGGAACAGCATATTCTGTACAGCAGCAATGAAACCAAGATAGAAACCATTCTAATGAGATGTACTTTATCTTCCAACAGAGGAAGCCACTATACAAACTGAGGATGAAGTAAAGTCCTATACAGGCTGTCCTGGTGCTTCCATGTTCCTTACAAACATACATACACAGTACCTACCCCCTACTTACTTTCTCCCTGATGCCAGTCTCTAGAATGCTATGGTCCTAGAAGTTATGAAATCTATCTAGTCTCTGAAATGTAAGAATCATTTCTACATCACCAAAACACCCAGAACAGCCTCTTCCAGACACACTATATTTGTCTGTAGCAAAGAATGTGGATCCTATGACAGATACAGGGTTCTAGAAGCTCCTAAAATGAAGTACTTGCCAGGTACCTTAGACACATTAACCTTTTCAGTTCTTAAAACATCTTCCTAAGAGGGGTTGCATGATCATCTCGGTTAATAGAAGAGAAACTCAAGTACAGAACAACTGCTGACTCATTTATGATCACAGTTACCCAGATGGCCCAACTTCTAGGTGCACATGCTTAGCTCTACTTGTGCTGAGTCCCTTAAACTGAGTGATCTTATCAGTAAATAAGTAAGAAACCAGATGTTAAACAGAAACCATTCTAACAGTGCAACGAACCCAGTGTTACTGCTTTTGAGATAAGAAAACTTTGCAAGGCAGCCTATTATTTCACTGATGATCAGCTCTAAATGGTAGAAAATGTTATTCATACTGAGTAGACACTGCTTTGTTCTTAATATTCTTTGCTGGTGTTTCTGTACCATCTAGATATAGATAGATAGATAGATAGATAGATAGATAGATAGATAGATATACACACACACATAAGAATGCTATTCTTTTTTAAGGTAACTTTTCAAGTATTTAAAATCAATAGCATTCAATCTCTCTATTCTTTAAGCCAAGCTTAAAGTAATATGATCTTAAGACCTTACCATTATGTGTGTTCACTGATGTTTTCTGTTTGTTTGTGAACACTGTTTCATTCATTCCTTTCCTGTATCTTTTTTTCCAAAGCTGTATTTCACTTCAGACAAGCATAAAATAGCACAGGATGACAATGTACATTGGCAAATAACATGAAATCATCATTATTGTCATATGTATTTGTTTCTCTCCTTGCTGCTGTGAAAAAAAATGCCCAACAAGAGCAACAACTCCAATAGGAGTTTACTGTGGCTCACAGTCTGAGTGTACAGTTCCTCATGATGGTGAAGGCATGACAACAGTACACTGAGATAGCCTAGACTGAAGCTTATGGAATGGCACCATCACATCTTATAACCCACATTTTCGTTTAAACAAAAACAACCAAGTATACTAGTGACTTTTCTATTATTGTGATAAAACAAATTATTATAAGAGTTTATTTGGCTTATGGTGCCACAGGGCTAAGAGTCTGACATGGCGGGAGGTACAACAGCAGCACACAGAAGGTATGAGTTCAGCAGTTCATACAGAAACTGAGGGCTCACTTCTCCAGCTGGCAGCAGGAAGCAGAACGAACTAGAAATGGTACAGTCCTTAAGCTCTCAAAGCATCCAACAGTGACACACTTCCTCCAGCAAGGCCACACCTCCCAAACCTAGCCAAACAGTGCCACCAACTAGGGACCACATATTTAAATGCCTGAGACTATGGAGAAATTTTATCACTCAAATCACCACACCAAGAAAGAAAACACATTCAAAATGTTTTGCAGTGTTGGGAAATTTACAAAATTTTTGGATTCATTTACCATTTTATTTGTAAAATTTGAATTTATTAAAATGTTCAAATAGAGTCTGGGGAATTGGCTCATCAGGTAAAAGATTACTGCACAAGCATAAGGACCTGAGTTCAAATCCCCAGTACCTATGAAAAACATGGGTGTGGCCAGGCATTGTGGGGAGACTAGACAGGACCACCAGGGATTGCTGTCTTCTGCAATCCAGCTTCAGAGAAAGACTCTCTCTCAGAGGAATCAGGTACAGAGGGATAGAGCAAGATATCCAATAGTCTCCTGTGGCTTCTACAAGCACACAAGGGAAGGGAGGGGTACATGCACCAACACACATACTCACATATGCATGTATGTATATATTATGTATGTATATATATTTATGTATATATGCAAAATTGATAAATAAATATATGTTCAAGTAGTCTTTAACTTTAAATTTGAATTAAATTTGTTTAAAAATATTCTTATAGTCTACCTATAAATGTATCAATTCTCAAGGTAGTATGTTTAAATATAAAATGCCCTACCTAAGATTGTGTGCTGAATACTTAGTGGTCAACAGATGGTTGTACTCATGGTGGAAACTGCAGGAGGTAGGGACTAGCTGAAGAAGTTTGGAGGTATTATACTTGGTCCCCTGTCCGTTCCTCATTCCTTACTTCCTGTCTGCTATGAGGTGAATGGCCTCTATCATCTGCTCCCTCAACCATGATGTATTTACTGTCCCCACAGGCATAGGCCCCCCCCAAAAAAAGCAATGAAGCCAAGACTAGGGAATCAACAAAGCCAAAAAGACTCTGAAACTGTAAGTCAAATAAACAACTTCTCCCTTTGTATTGTTCTTTAATCATAGCTACAGAAACTTACATAACAATGAAGTAAGCAAGTGTGATTAAAGATACGTAAACGTTACATGTTTGTTCACATGCATTCTTTTGAGTGAAGAGCTTACAGGTCATAAAAGGGTAAGGGCCACTCTTTGAAAAGCCTCTGGCTTATGTCCTTTATAATGTTGTTGAACCTGGACATGCTATTCTCTCTGGGATTCCAATGCTACAACAACCTGGAGACCCCTGTTCCTGTCACTCAAAATCTGTCCAATGCTCTTTAGAACTACAAACGTCTTAATTAAGATCATATTAAACTATGTTTTTTAATAAGCAGCAGAAATTCTAAATGACTTCCACTTGGAATCCCCAAGATCGCATTCTTTCTCTAAGTGAACCTGCAGAATCAACACCTGCCTGAGCCTATTTCATTATATGCCACCTGTCACTGAAGTTTGCTTCCCTACAGGTTTACAATTTTTGTATATGCTGTTCTGTAGTACACTATCATTAAATATTACATAACCCACAGAAATTGAATATGAGAAAAATGGGGCTGATTGTTCTGAACCGATTAGAAAAAGGAACTTCTAAAATATTAGGTGTGGAAAAGACCAAGAAAAAAATCTAAATCCAAGATGCCTCTGCAGTCAGATTACTTCAAATATATCTAGTTCTGACTCCACTCCAAAGAATCTAAAACTGTGGCTTTTCGATGAAGCACTACATGTGTGACTTTTAGCAAATTAAACCATTATGAGCCAGTTCTCAAAATCATATTCCTACAGCTAAACTTTGGCAACGAGTGCATATGGGTACATTTTAAGTGAAAAAAAAAAAAAAAACAGTGTTCCAAGAAATATACAGAACTATCCTTCTTTTATGATTCCTGCTTTCTTTGACTAATCACAAGTCTCAATTACATCAAACAAGAGACCGTCTACTAACTAAAGAACACTCTACTGTTGAAATGTAATCCTCTCCTCCTCCTGGATTATTAAAGTCTTTTAAGGCTAGGCACATCAATTTTTCAAGTTATGCTTCTCAGCTTGCTTTCATCCATAACCTGATAAACACATCTTTTGTGCTGTCATCTAACTTAAAAAATACCCTGTGTGTCAAAACATTCCATTCTTCATTGTTCTTAAAATTCAGAGTATCTTTAACAGAACCTCAGAAGTTTTAAGGTAGCTGGCTTATCATCTCACTCCCTACCTTGACGAGTTTTATTTCTGCAGACCCTGGTTCACTCTTCCTTTTCTGACTTCTCAGACAAGCACAACACTTATTCTACAATCTCATAACCCAATGCATTCCTTTCATAAAAAATAACCATAATTGTGTTTTTACATTTAATTCTATGAGTACTTCATTGACTTTCCACAACTCAATGAATTAACAAAATCCCAGATGAGGTATGACTTTACTTACTTTTTCATTAGCAAATAGCTCTGGAACTCACATATCATAGAAATCCAATACTAAAATCTGTATCAAAATTTCAACAAAATTCTTTACAGACCTTGAAAGAACAATACACAGCTTCATATGGAAAAACAAAAAAGCCAGGAAGCTAAAAACAATCCTATACAATAACAGCACTTCTGGAGGTATCACCATCCCTGATGTCAAGCTGTACTACAGAGCTTTAGCAGTAAAAACTGCATGGTACTGGCATAAAAACAGACACATTGATTAATGGAATCAACTGGAAGACCTAGACGTAAATCCATACACCTATGGACAATTGACTTTTGATAAAGAAGTCAGAAATATAGCAAAAAAAGGAATCATCTTCAGCAAATGGTGTCAGGCTAACTGGATGTTGGCTGGTAGAAGAATGCAGATAGATCAATATCTATTACCTAGCACAAAATTCAAGTCCAAGTGAATCAAAGACTTCAACATAAAAACCAGATACACTGAATCTGATAGAAGAGCAATCGGGGAATACATATGAATACATTAGCACAGGAGACAACTTCTTGAACAGAACACCAAAAGCACAGGCACTGAGATCAACAATTAATAAATGGGATCTCATGAAACTGAGACGATTCTGTAAGACAAAGGACATTATCATTAGGACAAAACAACCACCCACAGAATGGGAAAAGATTTTCACCAACTCCACATCTGACAGAGGGCTAGTTTCCAAAACATATAAAGAACTCATGAAACTAACTATCAACAAATTAAATTAACCTCATTTAAAAATGGGATACAGATCTAAACAGAGAATTCTCAACAGAGGAATTGCAAATGGCCAAGAAACACTCAAAGAAATGCTCAACATTCTTAGTTATCAGGGAAACACAAATCAAAAAAAAACTTTGAGATTCCATCTTACACCTGTTAGACAGCCAAGATAAAAAATACAAGTGATATCTCAAGTTAGTGGAAGATGTGTAGCAAGGACTCTTTTACAGTTGGTGCCAGTGCAAATTTGTACAGCCACTTTGGAACTCAATATGGTGGTTTCTCAGAAAACTGGGAATCGATATACTTCAAGACCCAGCAATATCACCTCCAGACATATACCCTAAAGGAAGCCCCATCCTACCACAAGAGCCCTTGCTCAACTATGTTCATAGCAGTTTTATTCATAATAGCCAGAAAATGGAAACAACCTAGAAATGGAAAAACAAAATGTGGTACATTTTCACAATGTACAGCTGTTAAAAACAAAGACATCATGAAATCTGCAGGCAAATGGATGGAACCTGGAAGAACTCATCCTGAGGGTGAGATAACCCAGACCCAGAAAAGACAAACACAAGATGTACTCTTATAAGTGGACAGTAGCTATAAAGTAAAGGATAATCATGCTACGGTCCATGGACCCAGAGCAGCTCAATAACAAGGAGGACTTAAGGAGATGCAAGGTTCCCCCTGGGAAGGGAAAATAAAATAGATTTTGCTGGTGGAGTGGGGCTGGGTTGGGCTCGGAACAGGAGGGATCACCTAGGGCGATGGTTATTGGGAGAAATGACTGGAATTGGGGGGCAAGGTGGAAACCTAGTGCAATGGAAAACTCCAAGGAATCCATGACAGTAACCCTAGCAAAGACCCCTAGTAATGGGGGACATCAAGCCTGAAGCAGCCATCTTCTGTAGCCAGTCAAGGCCTCAAGTGGAGGGACTAGGACACAAATGCAGCCAACCTTCAACTTAGTTTGTCCTGCCTGCAGTGTTCTGGGACCAGAGCCTAGCAAAATCCTCATCAGAGACCAGAGAGACTTCATCCAGAAGCCAATGGGAGCAGAGGAAGAGTCCCACAGTCAAACATGAGACAAAGCTTGAGTAGTCCTGTGGAGGAGGGGGAGGAGGAAGGATCAGAGGAACCAGAGGGGTCAGGGACACCAAGAGAACATGGCCCACAGAATCAATTGACTGGGACTCATGGGGGCTTGCAGAGATCAGGGAGCCTGTCCCGGTCTGACCTAGGTCTTCTGCATATATGTTATGGCTGAACAGCTTGGTGTTCTTGTGGGACTTCTAATGGGGGCTGCTTCTGACTCTTTTGCCTACTTATAGGACCCCTTTCTTCCTACTTGTTTGCCTTATCTAGACTTGATGTGATGGTATATACCTGGTCTTATTGTAGCAGATCATGCTGTGTTTGTTTGATGTCCCTGGGAGGCCTACACTTTTCTGAGAGGAGATGGGGGAGCATGGATCTGGGGGAGAGGGGAGATGGAGGGGGAGAGACTGGGAGAGGGGAGGGAAGGGATACTGTTGTTGAGAAGTAAAATGAGAGGAAAAAATCCAATGTAAGTGTGTGAAAAGAAAAAAATGAATAAAAAAACAAACCAAAAACAAGCAGACAGGACAATAGCCAAGAAAGAGCTATCTAGAGTGTTTCCAAAGTGTCTGTTGATGACTTTGACTTAGTTGAAAGTGGGTCTTTATTTAATAGAAGATTTTGTGATCTAGATCTGTAGCACTGAGCAATAGCTGGACATTTTAGGAAGAAAAATGGATTGTCATGAAGTAATCCTCTTTAATTCTGGTGCTAAATCTGAGTTCCTGCTACATTCTATGGTGAAAGTGACCTCAGGAAACCTAGCTGCAGGCATTTTAGAACAGGAAAATCTTAACCCAGTGACATCTATATATAGCCTCTGCTTGTACTCTGCTACAACTATGTAAGAACTAATCACAAGGCCTGGCCATACACACACTTCTCACAAGCTATTCAAATTGGAAAAAGGGACGCTTCCAACATATAACATGGCTTGGCACAAGCTCCCAGCTTTAAAAATCAACCCACCTGTCCATACCCATCTGCACCCTGCTGTCTTGGTCACTCTTCTGCTGATGGGATAAAATACCCTGACACCAGAAGCTTAAGAGATGAAGGTTTCCTCTGGCTACCAGCTCATGGTACAGTCCATCTCGACAGGAAAGTCAAGGCAGGAGGTCTTGAGGCAGCTGATCACATTGCAATCACACTCAAGAAACTAAGTGCAAGGAATGAATGGATGCTGCCAATATCCTTCCTCCATTTATTTGATCCAGGATCCTAGACAGGCAATGGCGCCACCACTCACCCTGTGCAGGTCTTCCAATCAGTGCAGTCAAGACAATTCCCCACAGGCAGACCCAGAGGTCATCTCTCAGCTGAATCTAGATTATCAAGTGGAAAATTAGTGCTGATCACTACAACTGCTGAACCTCAATCCCTCAAGGTAGTTGCAGAACTGGGTGGGGCCAAAAAAGTACACTCCTTGAACTCCCAACTTTCAAATGTCATCCTTACTGCACAACTTCATCCCTGCTCACTGTACACAGTAACACAAGGGCAGTGACACATTAGAGCCCATGTAAAATGACTGCCACTGAAGAGGATTCTTAGACAAGTGGTTTCACTTCAGTATTACTGCAGTACAGTCTGTGCAAAAAAAAAAAAAAAAGCTGAATCTGACTAAAACAAATTAAAATTTGTACTCACAACTCACAAGAAAAATCCAGTAAGACCTTAGATCTACAAACACCCTTACTGTCCATCCTCGAAGTCTCTGAAATCTACTCAGTAGCTGAGTCCTATAAAGTTTTAGTAAATAGAAACCCACCAACATGTTTCAGTGGGTAAAGGTGTTTACATTAACCCTGATGACCTTGAGAACCACAAGGTAGAAGGAGAAAAGTAACTCTTTAAATCGTCTCTGACTTAGACAATGGGTGCCATCACCTGAACGCAAGCACACAAGCACAAGCGTCTACCCACCCCAACATACAAAAATAATTAAAAATTTAAAGTCCTTAGTAATTTGAGGTTTAATCTATCATTTTATGGTTTTCTTATTTACTAATATTCTTTATTACTTAAGGGCGAGGGGCATGTGCATGTCTTGATTTTGTGAGGGGGGGTCAGAGGATGATTTGCAGGAGTCGGTTCTCTCCTTCCAAGATGTGGGCCCTAAAGATTGAACTCAGGCTTGACAGCAACAGCCTTTTATCCACTAGCCATCTGTTCATCCCTTCCTGTCACGTTTTTATTATAATAATATTTTAGTTGTATGTGTATGGGTGTTTTGCCTGCAGGTGTGTCTGTGTATCATGTGTGTGTCTGATGCCCGTGGAGACCAGAAGAGCAGCCAGTGGTCTTAAAAGCGGAACCATCTCTCCAGCCCGTCACTTTTTAATATATACAGTATTTCCAATAATCTTTTTTTTTAACCAAGGATACCATTCTCATTATTTAATGCTCATGATATAGAAGCCATCTAGTAATGTCAGTCCTTGTTAAAAGTCTGTCCACCTAAACACTGGTCTGTGTATCAGCAGTGGACGATGATGCCAATGTTAATAGGCCTTGTAAGCATTGCGACATGAAATAAGGTCAAGCATACTAAAAGCACTTAATGAAACATGTCTCCTCTACATACACATATACATGCATATGTATCTGAAGGTAAATAAATCTGAGCAGAAGGGAGGAAGGAAGGAAGACAGTGCAGAGTGAGGAGCAGATCCCAGTGCCAGACTCCTTGGGTTTGAAGCCTACATTTGCAGTTTACTAACTGTGATGTTGGGAAAATATTTAACATATCTGTTTCAGTTTTCAATAGGGTTAGAAACAACTCCCTATTATGTAGTTTGAGGATTGAGTTAGCCAGAAGAGGATCTGGCAGATAAAAAACAGTGTTAAGTATTAGTGAAAAAAGTATGTGTATGTATCTTTGTGTTTATACACATATGCCAAAATAATATTGAGCAGTGTTGTGGGATAATCTTTTTGAACACTGTGAAAATGTGTCTGTTTTACCTCATCTGCCTAAGGTACCTTCTGGTTGGTTTAGTAAAAAGCTGAATGGCCAATAGTTAGACAGGAGAGGAATGGTGGGGCTTCTGGGTAGAATCAGAACCTCTGAGAAAAATCTGAGGTGAGGGATTCGCCAGCCAGACATGGAGGAAACAGGACATACAGTGCTGAGGAGAGGTAAGGAGTCATGTGACAGAACACTGATTAATATAAACTGGTTAATTTAAGTTTCAAGAGCTATTTGGGAACAAGCCTAAGCAAAGGCCAAGATTTCATACTTAGGAAGTCTGTGTCATTATTCGGGAGCTGGTAGTCCAAACAAAGTCTGGCTACAGAGCTGCAACACAAAAAACACACCTATTTCTTGCTATAGGTGACAATAAAAAACAAAATTGAAAGCCTGTCAACTCCCCAAGACAGCACAGAGTACTGTACTATTACTGGGTGTCCATCAGAACTAAATGTCAAGACCCTCGGCTGAAGACTGCCGCTTTAGTCATAAGACATAAAGAACTCAAGATGGAATTGTACCAGAAGCTTCCTCCCAGATATCTAGCCCTCCCAGTGACCCTTCATGCCAACAACACTGGCCTGCCAGGAAAGAACAGCAACAAGTCTGTCACAGGGAGAGCCAAACATTTTCTGACTGGATTTGAGACCTGCTCCATACATCTACTACTATAAACCTGGTCAGCCCATAGCTGGGGAGGTCATAGGCCATAATGTACAAGCTCCTGCCATTGTTTTGCTAAATGGACATCAAACTGCCTTCTAAATATTTATGTTTATGACCATGTGCTGTTTTGAGCAGAGAGGGATTTTTGTTTGTTTTTTCAGTGGATAGTAAACATTACACAGACCATTAATTAGTTGATTGCTGAAAATATGTGACTACTGAGTGCTCAGATATACATAAGCATTGATATTACCCCTCTAAGGCTCAGGGTACACCATGGAAGAGAAAGAACAGAAGAAGGGGAGTACTGTGGAATGCAGTTTCTGGTATCACATGATCTTCACACTCTTGAACTCATGGCAGAGGTGACCATCTGAACAGGACCTGTACAAGACTGGACCCATCAATATCCTGTCGTAAAGAAAGGAGGTGTTCATGAAGCCCCACACTCCCTCCCTGAGGATCTAGAGGCAGCTAATGGTTACTATGGGAGGTAACACATTTTCTTCAGTTGGTGAAGAATAACTAATAAGGTGCTACTTCTTGTGCCTGGTACCAAATAACTTGAAAATTCAGAGTATTGGTACAACTGAAAAAATAACAACAACAAAAAAAGAGAAACTAAAAAAAAAAAAAATCCAACATGTCTTACTCTGAGTTTTAATAAGATCCTCTGGGAATCAATTCCATGGGTAAGTTTTTCCAAATTTAGGTTAGAAAAAATTGATTCATGTATTTGATTCCCAGAGGATCTTATTAAAAGAAAAGGCTTCCAATGGGAAGCAAGAAATCAAGGATATTACATTCATAAATAATGTTCACATATTCTTAATAATCAAGATATCTTAATTGCTATAGTTGATGGGCACTTGCAAAGGATGCAGATGTGAATCATGAGCCTCACCCCATGCCTGGCCTGGTGCACCACACCCCAGCTGCCTTGATTCCTATGACCCATTCTAGACACAAGCCACCCCATTTTCTATTTCACCTCCATCCAAGCAACCTTCAGCCAGAAAATAACATGGGAAAAGGAAGCCTGCTTCCTCTTTCCTATCCAGAACTACCCATGAGTTCATGCTAAATCTGGATTCTACTACAATAAAGCTTGCTCAGGCTCATCCAGACCAATCACACTTTCCTCACTGTCGGTCTCCTGAAGCATCTCAGAATAAATCACATGTACCCAAATCTGGCCCTAGGGTGTTTCTATCTATGCTTCCATGACTTCATATGGCACCACTAACAAATAAAAATTATTGATACCACAAAGGCAAAGTCACTCAATACCTTTCATACAGCAGACAAAGTCATAAACATTTAGCCTCTAGGAATTATACACACTTTGAAGCTTACACTGAAATATAAGGCATAGTGGATATGCAAAAGACAAAAATATAAATTTCTGAATGACAATTTAATAAGTATATACTTTAAAACATGTTTTTCATAGGGATAGTTCCCAAACATTTAAAAGAGCATAAGATGACAAATGATGGACAGGCGGTGGTGGCGTACACCTTTAATCCCATCACTTGGGAGGCTGAGGCAGGCGGATCTCTGTGAGTTCAAGAACAGCCTGGTCTACAAGATCTAGTTCCAGGACAGCCTCCAAAGCCACAGAGACACCCTGCCTCAAAAAACAAAGATGACAAATGATGACTACATTATCAAACAATTTAAAACAATCTTTTATATGACTCAACTAAAGTTTTCCCCCTTTATCATGTCATTAAAAAGCAAGTGTCTTAGGGGCTAAGACATGTTATTCTTAAGGCAACATTCAAATCATTGTCTTATAACTGCTAATAAAATCTCAACTTACCACCATTCCATTTATACAATATTGTTCACAGTTGAATTTTTATTAGAAATATTACTTTAGTTAAAATTACTCCCCAAAATGCTAACAAAGTCAGCAATTACATGAAATAAGTAGTAATGTCTCCTTACATGGAAGTCCTAAAAACTTTTATTTTTCCAACTTAGGATACAATTTCACTATGGAATTTCCTACTCAATAAATAACCTATTAGAACTGATCAGCACTCTCCTACTCTAGTACATATCCCCAGACTAATGGTCATGTTTAAGACTTCATGAGAAACTAGAAGACAAGATTGAAGAATTTAATTTATTTCAGTTTCTGGATTATGAAAGTAGTTAACAGATTATTAACAGATTAAAGGAATCTCAAGAAGAAATAAAATACTCTCCAAATAAAAATTTATGAATATTACATGAACTTAAATGTAAGATAAATTTTTTTAATGACACAGGACAGAACTTGGGCTGGTCTTACATAGCAGGCCTTTAACACAGATACTCAGGAGGATCCCATGTTCAAGGTCCATTCTTGCTAAAGACTGAATTCAAGGCCAGCTTGTATGAGTTAGTGAGATCTTGTCTCAAACAGAAAGTTCACAGGGCTGATGGTGTAACTCAGGGCTGTAGCTACTGACTACCATGCATAAGGCCTGAGGTTCAACCTGTAGTAAAAGAACAAAACAGCAGATCTTCCATGTTCAAACATTCAGCAATGCTACATTTAAGCTATTTGATGAGCAGAATTTATCTAGTTCAAAATATATAAAAATTAATTTATCAGAAAAGAGTTTTCAGTTTTACTTGCCAAGAAAAACCTTACATGACACACAAAGACATATGATGAAGTTCTATTATTCTAAGTGGTGCCGAAAAAAAATATCTTTTTAAAAAGATAATAAAACTGAAAGATTAGTGGCAAAATTTTGAATAAAAATTGATTTTATTATATTCATAATAAAAGTGTCCACCTACTCCATTTAGTCATCAAAACTTTGATTTTGAATTCAGAAATGTCTACAATGACATTTCTTAGTTATCCCATCTTCTCTTAAGAGCTGCACTGTCACTGACAAGAAAGAAAGAGCAGCACCTGTGGCTAACAATAGAGCTGTTAAGGCAGAGTGAGGAGCATGAAATGGAGATGGATGGAGAAGTACAATATGACAGTGACACCACTTCCTCACTTGGAAAGCTGTCTTCAGAGTCTGGGAGGAGAACAGGCGAAGGCAAGGGAGATGGTGAGGAAGAGGATCAAATGTGTTGAAAGAAGCCCAAGGTTTGGTTTTACAAACACTATTCACAATTTTCACAGATGTGAAATGGCTTCTGATCTCCCTTCCTTATACTGCCCTCACATGCTCTGTGAATCAAAGTATTAGTGTCCTCAGTTGGAGGAAATAACCTTTCTCTAAGTTTCACAAACTTAGAATTACCTTCAAGACCTTAAGACTGTACCACACATTATATTTGTTGCTGCTGCTGCTATTTTTCGAGACAGGGTTTCTCTGTGTAGCCTTTGCTGTCTTGGAAATCACTCAGTAGACCAGGTTGGCCTTGAACTCACAGAGATCCACCTGTCTCAGCCTCCCGAGGGCTAGGATTAAAGGTGTGCGCCACCACTTGACTCAAGCATTTTCTTAATGGGATGATACTTACTTATTGACTACTTCAATGTTACAGAACTGTGTGTATTTTCTAGTCTCATTTTTTATTTAAGTTTGGTGATTTGTTTAAGATAGGTCTCCCTATGTAGCCCTGGCTGTCCTGGAACTGGCCATGTAGAGAAGTCTAGCCTCACACTCACAGAGATCCACCTGCCTCTGCCTCCAGAGTGCTAGGATTAAAGGCTTACACCACTACACCTAGCAATTTGGTAATTTATACACTGAAGATTGATATGCATTTTATGGTATATACCTCAGAACATCAGTTCCCTTCACCTCTGAAATCATATGTGATTTTTGTCCAATATTCTAGTTGTCTTAGTTTAATTACACAAATGAGACATTATAATTATGGTGTTAATGTAATTAATGCTGCTTGTATTTTGTTAACTCTCAATTCTTTTTTGTACCTCAGGAGCTCTCTTGGCATCATTTTTCTTCCTCTTAATAGCTCACCCTTAACAAAGTTTTCTGGTGAAGAACTATTGGTGGAAAACATGCTCAATGTTTGTATGTTTTAAATGTGTATTTTAGGCCGGGAAGATAGCTTAGTGTGTTAAGTGTTTGCCGCCACAAGCACAAGGATCTAAGTTGGATCTCCAGAACTTACATAAAAAAGCAAAGCATGGTTACACTCACTCATGTGCCAGTGCTGGGAAGGCAGACAGGAGGACCCCTGGGGCTTGCTAGCCAGCCAGCCTAGCTTCGTCCCAGGCCAGTGAGAGATCCTGTCCCAAAACACAATGTTCCTGCTGAGGAACTATTCCAGGGTTATGCCCTGGCTTCCTCAAGTAGAAACACACATATACATACATGCTCATGTACATGCACACACATACATATATGAATATACTTTGTCCTCACTTCTGGAAAACAGTTTTGCTAGAGATACAACTCTAGACTGACAGTCATTTCTCTGTACAATTTACAAACAGTATTGTCCATGGTTGCTGTTGAAGACAATTATGACAGAGTTAAAAAAATTGTTCCGTTATGTTAAAAAGTATCTCCCTAGTTGCTTTTGGGGTATATGTGTCCTTATGTTCAACCAGATTTTCTCTTTTATTTCCATAAGAACGTCTTCTTACTTGTCTGGTGATTTGCTGTGTTTCCTAATTCTCAGAATTCATGTTTTATCAACCTTCAAAATACTCAGCTGTCATCTCTCTGAAAAAGGTTTCTCCTCATTCTGTTATCTCCTTCTGTAACTTAGACAACTGTTACATCTTCTTTGTCACCCATACTTTAATCTCACTTTTTAAACATGTTAATTTCCCCTCTTGTGTACTGTATCAGGCCTTCTTTGGGGCCACCAACCAATTCCCAAATCATAACATGGAGATTTATTACTAGTTACAAATGCTCGGCCTTATCTTATGCTTGTCCCACTAGCTCTTGTAACTTAATTTAACCTGTTTCTCTCTATTCACATTTTGTCTCAGGGCTTTTTACCTTTCTTTCAATCTGTATGTCCTACTTTTCTTGCTTCTTCCATGTCCAGCTGGCTGGCGGGTACCTGGCTAGCTGAGCATATCTCTCTTTTTCTTCTTGAGCCTAGATTCTTCCTCCTACTTATTCTCTCTGCCCCCCAGCCCTGCCTATCCCTCTACTGCCTAGCTATTGGCTCTTCAGCTTTTTGTTAGACCAATCAGGTGCCTTAAGCAGACAAAGCAATACATCTTTACAACATTAAACAAATGCAGCATAGACAAATGTAACACACCTTTACATCAAGTTATAGTCCATAACAAATGTAACACAGATTTATACAGTTAAAGTAAAATTCCACAACAATGTATTCTTCATCTTCTCAAATCTATCTAATATATTTTCCTATTCACTAATATTCTTTATCTCGCCTACTAGTGAACAACCCATAGTTTTTATATTTTAAGTGATTATTTTCCTACTTATAATAGTAGTACTGGTTACTTAAGTAGTATTGTGCTGATCTATACCATAAGTAGTCCTTTAAATTTTTTCTTTTTAATTTGTACTTGTGTGTGTATACATGTGTATACAGAGTCCAGAAGAGGGTGTGAATCCCCAGGAGCTGGAAGTATAGACAGTTGAGAGATATCCAATGTGGGTGCTAGGAATCAAACTTAGGTCCAATGAAAGAGCAGCAAGCACTCTTGGGTCATCTCTCCACTGCCATGGCATTTTTCAGAAGAAAGGAGGGAGAGGGAGGGGGAGAAAGGAGGGAATCTGCATAGTAGTTTTTCTTAGCACGTCTTATTCATTCATTTACTCTCTTCTATTTTTTTCTTTTTTGAGATGGCCTAAGCTGACCCTAAAATCATAACCTTCCTCTCCTTACCTCTTAAGTGTAAGGATTATAGGCACATGCCAAACCCAGATAGCATGTTTCATGGGTTTTTTTAAAGATTATTTATGTATATGAGTGTTTTGCTTGCATGTACCTATGTATGTGTGCCACGTGTATGCCTTGTGCCCAAGAAAACCAGGAGAGGACATCTCTGGAACTACAGTTATGGGTAAGCCACCATGGGAACGCTGGGAACTGAGCCTGGGTGCTCTACAAGAGTAACAAGTGCTCTTAACTGCTGAGCCATCTCTCCAACCCTACATCTTGTTCTTAATAGTAAGAAAAAAAAATCTGAGATGTTGATCCAAAGATAGTTTCAGGTTAACTGAAGAATAAGTGTTGTTCTTGTTGACTTTTTGTCTGTTTGTCTTTTGAGACAAGGTCCTATCTATGTAGCACTGGCTGTCCTGGAATTCGTATGTAGAACAGGCTGGCCTCAAACTCAGAGATCTGCCTGACTCTACTTCCCAAGGCTGGAAGTAAAAGTATATACCACCATATCCTGCCTGGAGAAAATAGGCTTTAGTATATCGTTGTATTTCACAGTAACCACAGTTAAAAATAATAATAATATACTGTATATTTCAATATTAATAACAGTTCTTGTCACATCCTTACTACATAAAAGCGAGTAAAATGATAAATGTTAGACAATATCTTGAGTAAATCTCCGTACAACATATAAGTCAATAAGTCAAAACATTATATTCTACTCTATAAATATATACAATTATTTTCCAACTGAATTAAGTTATTAAAATAAACATTAAACATTTACATATTTCAAATCTAAAATAATCTGTGTCTGTGCTGCTTTGCTGTTTCCATTCTTCCAGACCTGCTGTCTTGCTCTTGGATGTTTGCAATGTTTATAATGCGGTCCTAACTTGTGTAACTTTAACACTCCCTTTAATATCTAGGTAAAGGCTTGGGAGATGGCTCTTTCTGTGATGGCTCTGTCTGTGAAGTGTCTGCAAGCAGGAAGCTTGAGTTCAAATCCTCAAATATGTGAAATCTGGGTGCAGTAGCACTCATCTGTAATCTCAGTGCTGGGCTGAGATGGGGCTCACTGGTCAGAGCTTAGTTGAATTGCTTAGTTGAATTCCAGGCTTAGTGAGACACAGACAGACAGACAGACAGACAGACAGACAGACAGACAGACAGACAGACAGGACAAGAAAGACAGAGACAGACAGACAGACAGACGAAAAAGAAAAGGTGAGAGAAAAGGATTGAGACATTTGGTGCCAACTTGTGGCCTCTGAACACAGGCACATATATACATATATACATGTGTTCACGTGCGCGCGCGTGCGCGCGCACACACACACACACACACACACACATGTACACTGTCCTTCACAGAGATGAGTTTATTCCTACTAAGAGAATTAATGCTTGTTCTACCCAGAAACCACTAAATTTCTGTTTGACTTTAATTATTACACAGTACATACTGTTGAAGCCGCAAACCTATATGATGCCCAGCTTATAGCTCAGCAAGCTCGGAAGACTTGCATTTCTTTTGTGCCCCCACACTCCAGCTAATGCTGAGCCTGAGAGTTTCTTCTCCATCCCTTTGCAGGCTGGCTGGATTTCTTCTTCTCTTCTTTTAATGAACAGTAGTTGTCTGTATCCCATGCAATCTCCCATACTAAGCATGCAAATTGCAAATTAAGACCAGCTCACTTTTACTGTACACTTCCTAGCAAAACTCGTGTCTTCGGGGAGCTTATTTAGTTCTCTAGATTCTTGCTCCCATTTACTCTTTGAATCTAAGGCTTTTCCTTATTCATGTCAGTTAACCTATGTAGTCAGCAGCAGACCTAGTTTTTAAAATATATTTTATCTAGCATTTTGGGAATTTAATAATGAAAGGGGTTTTCAGGACATCTCAGCTGTCAATCTAACCCAAAGGAGAAAATAAGGTATCTTTTTATTTCTACTTCTGTAACTGGAACATTCTACCACATAAATCTGCTAGACCAAGGAATGGAATTAGTTTTAAAATTCTTGTTACATGTTATGCAATGAGAACGAATTAATATTTCATCTTCAGAGGATGTTTAGGAAAGTTCAATAGATACAGAAGTCATCTATTACCACAGATTTAAGTATCATGTGGCTTTATGTATACATGGAATAAAAGCATGATCTCAGTATGAGGGTTTTCCTGTAATTTACTTTTTGGAGTAACTCATAGAGTTCTATGAAATGGTAAAATGAATGATAATTGAATTCCTGAAAGCAGAGGTGAAACTATGTAAATAGTTTTGGTCACTTATGTGGCTAACATCTGCTTTTAATAAAGGGCACAATAAGAGCTGACAGTTCTAAAACTTTAATAGGGAAAAATAGCTAAATTCTTTTCTAGGACATAATCTCCAAAATACAGAAAAGGCAAATGTTGCAAATTTAAAAAAGAAAAAAAAAAGCAGTCTGCTTTCAAATATTTAAGGATCACTACAGAAGTTCTGTAATTTGAAGTAAATCATCTCACTCATTCAGTCAGTCAGCATTTCCTGAGAAGCTACTATGTACAGGCATTACTCTTGATAAATTAACCAGAGAAAATTTCAGAGCTGGATGGGCTGCTGAGTGGCCCAAGAGTTCCTTACTGAGCCCAGCTACACCCCTGAGAAGCTGCCCAGCTGCCCACCTGGCACTCCTGCACCTTCATTGATCCTGATGTGATCAAGGTGAACTACAAATGGTCGCCTGCAACGGAGGCACAGGAAGGTTTACCATTCAATGAAGTAAGACGACTTGAAAACTTGCCTTTCTTAAAAACTTGACTCTCGATACCCTGCACAGACTCTGGGTGGATCAAGCATTGGAAGGAGCTGAAAGGTGGCTGTCAAACATTTTAGGGCATGTGTGTGTTGCACACATGAAGTTCGGAAGACAACCTGCAGGAGTCACTTCTACTTCTGCTGTGTGTGTTACATGTATCTAACTCATCTGTTCAGACATGGTAGCATGTGATTTATTCACTAAGCCATCTTGCTGGCTGGCCCCTGAGCATATTTGTAACTGCTGGGGTTGTTCCAGTTATTATAAAATACCAGACAATGAACTGTACTTAGGGAATTCCTACTTTTTTGAAAAGCTTTGTCTACCGAAAAAGGTTGAAAAGTCATGAAGGATGGTATGAAATTTCACCAAACAGTGATGTACACCCCATCATTATGATATCCATATGAGTGCTCAAAGAATAAGCACATTTTCCTTACTATTTACAGTAAGAATTTTTTTGTAGATGCTGTTTGCTTGTAAATTGGTCTGTCTGAAGTAGTGCTAATGAACTATGAGGTCAAGTAAATTTATCTGAAACCTAAGAATTCTGTGTCTGTTAAAGTTATAATGCAATATGTCCCATACCAAGTATGATGTGGAGTACTCTGGTCTATTCTTTAAATGATACAGTTTGCTATAAGTCTAAAAGTTATAAAGTATTAATTATCTTATAATTTAGGTAAGAAAAAAGGGTTCTCACTGTATTGTTCTAATAAGTTTCAAAGTTTACTAAAGACATTCTTCTGGCATTGTTCTAACTGTCCCATGTTATTTAGGGTGCTTTGGAGGCTGGTCCCTGAATCTCTTAGACATCTAAGGCTTAGGAATTAATTTTAAGGTGCCTGATTAGATGGTACTATGATTTGAATGTGCAGTGTTCCCTCACTTGGCTCCCAGATGATGACACTGTTTTGGGTTATGGGACCTTTAGAAGATGAGGCCTAGCTGAAAGAAGTGAGTCCCTGGGGGATGAAACCTGAGGATTACATTCTCACCAGTATCTGGCAGAACACTCCTCTGTATTTCCTGATCCACAGAAATGTGAGCAAGCTGCTTCATGCTTCTGTTCCCATGAACACCATTATGCTTTCTCACTATGAAACTATCAGGTAAAATAAATCTTCCTCCCCCAAGTAATGTCTGTCAGGTAAATGGTCAGAGCAAGGAGAAAAGTAGGACTACAGCTAGTGACTGGGGACTGAGACAGCTCTTGGAATAATGCCATTTTCTTGTGATGAGTTCATTCAGCTTGGTAATCAAAATGCAACACACAATTTAAAACCAAACAGCATTCACTTTCATGTTTCGCAAATGGTAACTACTTTAGGTATTATTTTTGAACATATGAAGCTATATAAAACTCATCAACCTTAGAGTACTTACAAGTAGTAGTTAATGAATGCAAAGAGGTTAGAGAACTAGCAATGTTAAATTAATGCGGTTTCAATATTTTAATAGGGGTATTTTTATTTTCATTAAAGATGAATAAATTTTTGTTGTTTAAAGATGGGAAATGAGCCAGGTGTGGTTGTGTACACCTTTAATCTCAATAAGGAGGTAAATGGATCTCTATTAGTTTGAAGCCAGCCTGGTCTACATGGCAAATTTTGGCCAGCAATGGCTACATACCAAGAAAAACAAATGATGGTGACAATGATGATGAAAAAGGAAACTATAGTTAAGAGAATATTTCTGCTGGGCATTGGTGGCGCACGCCTTTAATCCCAGGGTTAGGGTTAGGGAGCCAGAGGCAGGTGGATCTCTGTGAGTTCGAGACCAGCCTGGTCTACAGAGCAAGTTCCAGGACAGGCTCCAAAACAATACAGAGAAACCCTGTCTCGAAAAAATCCAAGAGAGAAAGAGAGAGAGAGAGAGAGAGAGAGAGAGAGAGAGAGAGAGAATTTCTACTTCAAGATCTTTGTATTATATTATATATTATATAGTGGATCTCATTTATAAAATATCTTAGGTCTTCTGCCAACAAAATAAAGACAATGATGATGGGGAAGGTATTTATTCAAAGGCTATTTTCCTGAAATAGCAATAAATTCAAATGGAAAAAAAAATTGCCAAGGGTATTGAATTCTTGTAACTCTATGTTGCCCCAGCATTGGTCTGTGCCTTCCACTTAAAGAAGACCACACTAGGTTTATCCTGGGATGCCAAGATCACAAAGCTGGTGTCAGCAAATGAGCAGGTAAACATAAACTATACATGAGCCAAAAGTTCAAACAAGCTTTTGTGTGAGGGTCTCTTGACTGTGAGTCAAACAAGCAGGCATTAGGCTATCTATGTACCAGGTGAAAAAAATATTATGTGGCAGCAATACTCAGCTTCCCTTCATGCCCGCTTGGGAGTGTTCCTGGATGCTCTGGTGATAGAACCATGGTTCACCTGAGAAGCTCTTCAAAACACCAAGATGCTACAAACTCTCCAAACAACACAAACCAAAGTAAGATCTATATTTGTAGTATTTTCTGTCTCAGATTTCTTACTTACACACAAATTGTTAAACACAACCTATAGTAAACAGACAAGACGATTGTCATATCAAAGACAGCTTAAAACAGGAGACAACTTAGGAGGGGATTTATATAACCTTTATACAAAATACTTAAAATTATGCATGACACTTTATAAAACATCTGAAAATAGAAAATAAATGCACTAATTTAATCACTTGGCCAGATAACAGAAATCATTAATGGATTTGTTCTTAAGGATTAACCTAAGTAATTTTAAATACAGTAGAATAATTATAAAAACTTAGATAACCGATGTTGACAAGGATGTGAGCAACTGGAACCCTTACATGCCATTCACGAAAATGGTGCACTTTTGGGGAAAACAGTCTAGCAGCTCCTCAAGAAGTTAAATAGAGTCGCTATTTACACTGGCAATTTGTTCCCAGGAATATACCTAAGAAATAAAGACTAAGTTGACATGAAACACCACATCTGACTGTTCACAGCATTAAAGTTTACACTTCACAGATTAAAAGTGGGAACAACTCCAATGGCCACTGTCCTAGTTTCACTTCAGTTGCTATGATAACATACCCTAACAAAAAGCAAAGGGGGGTCTATTTCACTTTACAGTTACAGCCATCATTGTGAAGAAGTCAAGGCTGGAATGACTAACAGCTAGTCCCACCACATCCACAGTCAAAAGCAGAGAGCAATGGACTCGTGCTTTTGCTTGCTTGTTTCAATTTCTCCACTTTTACAACAGTCCAGGAACCCCTGCTGCTAAAGAATGGTGCTACACACATAGGGCTTGGTCTTCCCACATGGATTAATTTAAGACAATCCCCAAACAGACATGCCCACCAGCCAATCTGATGCAAATAACGCATTGTTGGGACTATCCTTCTAGGAGATTATAGTTATCAAGTTGACAAGTAAAGCTGACCACCACAATCATCAACTAATGAACGGATGAACAAAATGTGATACAGATATCCTATGAACTACTTGGCCATAAAGAAAAGGAAGTGCTATTATCTGCTACAACATACTTTTTTTCTTAAGATTTTATTTATTTATTTATTTATTTATTTATTTATTTATTTATTATGTGTACAACATTCTGTTCCATGTATATCTGCACACCAGAAGAGGGCTCCAGATCTCATAACAGATGGTTGTGAGCCGCCATGTGGTTGCTGGGAATTGAACTCAGGACCTCTGGAAGAGCAGTCGGTGCTCTTAACCTCTGAGCCATCTCTCCAGGCCTGTTACAACATACTTTAACCAGAGAACATTATACTATATGAAGGAAGTCAGTCATCAAAATCCACATATTATATGAATCCACTTACAAGAAATGTCCAGAATAACACAAACAGTAGTTGTTTAGGGGCAGAGAGGAAGGTAAGCATGCGAAGGAACACCTAAAAGATTCAAAGTTTCTTCTTGAGGTTAAAACAAAAAGATCTAAAATGGATTGTGGTTATGGTTGTACAATACTAAAAACACTCAAAGTGTTGACTATGCACTTTAAATGGGGAAACTATACAGTACATGCACTATATCTCAAGATGTCACCAAAAAGAAAGAAACAATGCAAATGTAACACATAATGTGAGGATCTGGCCTGAAAAGCTTTTGACAATATGTTGGAAACACCATATTTCAGGGAACCATAGGTCTGGACTTGTTTTCCCTTTGAGTAGATAGATACTACCTTTGAAACAGGAAACAAAGGTAGAAATAACCAACATTATTTTGAAAGCATTCTTTCTTGTGGATTAGGTGAGGTGGGGCTAGTTTTGTTCCTTAAAAATATACTTCTATAAATGACCTAAAGGTGAGCAAGCACTGGAAACTGTTCCAAGTTGACAACTCACTAAGAACCTTTCTGGCATCACAGCCTTAGCTGGTAGGAACACACCGTTAGGCTTGTTCACTGGTACTTCAATGTTGGCTCTGTGCTGTGTACTAAGTAACGCAGGGTGGCTATAAAACAAGCTCTTGCATGACAGGACCCAGAGCACAGACACTCCTAAATGACCTAAAGACAACTTGTACATGTGAATGTACACATGTGTGAGGCTAGGGCAAGGGGAACAGTTATAGAAACCCAGATTTCTCTACTGCTGGGAAGCTGGCACTTGCCACTTCTGACCATGGCTGGAAATCTAAAAAGGCAGATGCTCCTTAAACTGTGACGTTGAACTTGAATGAGAAAGAAAAATGCTCTGTTCTTTGAGGTCCTGCTTCTCCTTCCACTGAAGGCCCAGGGCCTGCTAAGGACAGAAATGAGTTCAGAGCTTCTTCATTAGGATTTGAGATAGGAGAATGAGAATAGCCAGTTCTCACAGCTGTTGTAACTGCAGAGCAGGACATTCCTGGGCCGGGCCGGGTATAAAATGACAAGACCGGCTACAAAAATTGGCAGAGCCCAGTGCAAACACATGTGGCTTTGTTTGTGAATGAACTTGTGAGGGGTGACAGCAGAGCATTACACTGTACACAGGCTCTTGCGAGTATGGAGATCTCCAGAACTGCACAGATGCCAGGCCTGCCTGACCAGCCTGACTTCTGAACAACAGGAGTTGATGTAGAAAATTTTCAAAGATACAGGAATGAATAAAGAAAAAAAAAACTCTTATATTTTTGGTTGTGAGCCTAGCCTTTAACGACTGAGGCATCTCTCCAGCCCAGGGAGCATGGGGGAGGAGAGAGGGAGCTAGGAGAATGAGAAGGGGAGAAGAGAAGGGTTTGAGGAGGACATAAGGGAGCAGGAAGGTTGTATACGGGGAATAGAGGAGAGCAAAAGAAGAGATACCATCAAAGAGGGAGCCAGTATAGGTTTAAAGAGAAATCAGGCACTAGGGAAATGTCCAGAGATCTACAAGGATGACACCAACTAACCAACTAACCATCTAAGCAACAATGGAGAGGCTACCTTAAATGCCCTCCCCTGATAACGGGATTGACGACTAACTTAAATATCATCCTAGAGCCTTCATCCTGCAGCTGATGGAAGTAGAAGCAGATACCCACAGCTAAAAACTGAACTGAACTGGAATCCAGTTGCAGAGAAGAAGGACTGATGAGCAAAGGGGTCAAGACCACGCTGTGAAACCTAAAACAGCTGACCTGAACAAGAAGGAGCTCTTGGCCTGCAGACTGATCACTGGGAAACCAGCATGGAACTGATCCAGACCCCTTAAATTTGGGTGTCAGTGAGGAGGCCTTGTAAATATATGGGGCCTCTTGTAGTAGATCAGTACTTATCCCTAGCATAGGAATAGACTTTGGGAGCCCATTTCACATAGAGGGATACTCCCTCAGCCTAGACACACAGGGGAGGGCCTAGGCCCTATCACAAAGGATATGACAGACTCTGAAGACTCCACCCCCCACCCCATGGAAGGCCTCACTCTCCCTGGGGAGCAGAAATGGTATTGGATAGGTAGAATGTTAGTGGGGGGCAGGGGAGGAGGGGAGGGAGAGGGAATGGGGATTGACATGTAAAATAATCTTGTTTCTAATTCAAATTTAAAAATTAAAAAAAAAAAAACATCACCCAGAGAATATTATGTTACCATTTGGGGGATACATCCCAGATATTTTTCTCCATGCTAGTACATGTAGATATTTATTAATACAGTTGTTTCTATTGATACCTGTACAGTGTATATTGTCCTCTATGGCTGCTTTTCTTAATTTATGACTTGGAAAGGCTTTCTAAAATGTTAATGAGTACAGATCATTTCAATCTTACATAGATGATAGGACATAAATAGATCCATGCGTCAATTAGCTAGACTCTTAAGTGTTGGGTTAATGACAGATCCTGACTAGTTCATTATTACAATGATGTACCCTGAATTACAGCAACCTTAAGAGAAAACTAAATTAACCAATATAAACCACTTCATAAGGTGCTTGGTGTATAATAAGCTCTCTATAGGCTAGTGATTTCTAAAAACGGACACTGTGTCTAAGTAAAGACATACTAATTCCCAACATTAGATTTAAAAAGGGCTTTTGTAGCTAGCTTGTTTGTTTGATAAGGTCTTGCTTTAAAGCTCAAGCTAGCCTTGAACTCTGAAGTACTGAGATAGAGCCAGGCAAAACAGATTCTTTAGTTTTCTTATTAGATTCCTCATACTCTTAAAATTGTCAATGACTTCTGCAGGAAGGTTATCAACCCTATGTCACAAAATAGCAAGTACTTTTTGTTCTTAAAGGGGGGGTATAAACCTGAGATTTACCTCCAGTTCCTAGGACCTTCAGCAGCTCAAAATTTTCAATTCCCACCTTCTCTGCATGTCCTGTTAAGTTGGCTAAAAAGAAAGGAAAAAGAAAGAAAAAATTAAAGGGATTGGCAACAGGAGAGCTCTGTGGGGGCTCTTGGAAGTATCAGCAAAGTTTTATTTCTTAACCTGGGGTATTGCTATATAATTACTTGTATAGTTATATTTTATATAATATAGTTATATTAATTATAATATATTATATTTACATAACATAGTTATATTAATTATAATAAAACTTTTCTTAAAAATTTAGTGACTAGATACTATTTGTACCATAGATTAAAACAACATAAAGTCTAATAATAAACAAAAGTTATAATACACAGGTAGAT
The DNA here is from genome assembly GCF_003668045.3 of Cricetulus griseus. Taxonomy (NCBI): domain Eukaryota; kingdom Metazoa; phylum Chordata; class Mammalia; order Rodentia; family Cricetidae; genus Cricetulus; species Cricetulus griseus. The sequence continues at coordinate 105,050,802 of NC_048598.1, read as the reverse complement.
TTGTAATGGAAAATAGATAGGTTTACAAATATTTATTTATGAAACAAATATAACAAACCTAACTATCATCCTAGATTCTGGGCTATGTTCTAGTTCCATCTGTGCCACTAAGAATGTAGCATGAGTTAGTGTACACTAGCTGTGTGCAGACACTGCCTCAGCTCCCCCATCTGAAGTGAGAGCACTGGGTTAGAAAACTAAGATCCCTGTCAGCTCTAAAATTCTAGGGGTGTGTTTAAATATACACACTCTTCATAACATATTCTGTCCTAAATAAGCAAAAGAACAGTATGTTGTATGTGAACATTTTCCACAGTATTCTCCATTGGGTTCTGGTCCTACCCGATTACATGTGGAAAGGTTGTTGGGAGAAAAGTGAGCAACAGGGTACTCTGGTGGAAAGACATTGAAAATGGTTGGCTTTAGCCAAGTTAAATGGCTTCTTTATCCCAGGACCTCACAGATTCTGTACTATAAATCTTCAAGGCTGAGATACTGCAGTCTTAAAATTTATTTAACAAACTGTCTGAATAATAATGCCTATGAATATTAGGTGAACTGGCTTTCTGCAGACGTCATCAAAATTGCCTGATCCAACTCCTACTTCTACCACTTAAATGCTGTGTACCCTTGAACAAATTGCATCTGTGTGTGTCAGTTCCCACTGGTGTAAGATACATATAATTAACAACTCTACCCCTACAATATACTGGTGTCTACAATCTACTTTGGAAGCATTAGAAAAGATGGAATGATAGTTGAATATAAATAGCTATGTCATAAACCAAATATAACAAATACAGTTTAGATGGTATGAGTGTTCAACATACAAATCTTTCAAGATGTCTGTAAAATAACAGAAAATAGAATTAGACCTACCTCATGAAGTTGTAATGAAGATTGAAAGAGTCAAATTTTATACAGTAATTTTATACAGTACTCAGTGTGTGCAAGTGTTTACAAATAAAACTTTTGAGACAGTAACTTTAAGAAAACTAAGCTCAATAAGAATTTTGAAAGCTAGAAGTTTGATGCAGTAAATAATTTTAGTATTTTGTCCAAGTTTAACTAAATTCACATTTTAAATTAAGTTTTTAATTATTTTAGTTTTAAAAAATTTAAGGTACCAGTAAGTCTTAAGGAGGTCAATGGGTCCAACTAGCTCATCATGACTAAGGTCTTTGTTTGGGGTACATGATAATTTGAATTAAAATGGCCCCCATAGAGTCACATACTTGTATTGACGCACACTTGTATTGCCCCCCCAACACACACACACACACAATGAACTGCTTGGAAAGGCTTAGGAGGCGTGAGTTTGCTGGAGGAATTTGCAGTTAGGGGGTGGGCTCTGAGGTTTCAAAAGTCCACACCAGACCTAGTCAGTCTCTCTCTCTCTCTCTCTCTCTCTCTCTCTCTCTCTCTCTCTCTCTCTCTCTCTCTCTCTCTCTCTCTCTCTCTCTCCTCTCTATAAAGCTCTCTCATCCGGATATAAAGCTCTCTCATCTACTGCTCCAACAATCATACCTACTTGCTTCCTGCCATGATGATAATGGACTAATCCTCTCAAACTATAAGTCCCTATTTAAATGCTTTCTTTTATGAGTTGCCTTGGTCATGGTGTCTCTTCACAACAACAGAACATTGACTAAGACAGAGAACAAGATTTAAAACAAACAATATTGTATAACATAGATTCTGAAGCAAACACATACTCAAATGTGAGTCTAAATGTTTCTCACGAATGTGCTATTGTTTTGTCAGTACAATTTAGAGCCTTTGAACATAAACATTTAAAAATAAACTGTTATTTTTTTTCTTAATTAAATTGTTAGCCTCAAGAAGAGCTCAAACTTTCAAATAAAAATACTAACATTATTGGAAAAAGACTTAAAATATTCACAGACTTTATTTCACCTTAAAGGTGAAATAAACATTACCAACTTTGTAACTGTCTTCTACATTTGTGAGACAGTCACAAGACTTAGTAAAGTCCAAATCATGTTGCTCAGAAGATACAAGCTTCATGCCTGGGACCAAGGTACCAGAGCCAATACTGCTGGAGCAGTTAGAACTGCCCACTGTTTTTTCGCCCCACAAAGCAGCTGGTACTTTACTGTGGTTGTGAGAGGCAGCAGCCTTTGTTCCTTCTCCAATTCCAACTATGCCTCCACTAGACTCCCTTTCTAGTTCTCTCCACAGATAAGAGGACTTAGAAACCCATGCATGAATCCAAAATTCTGAAAGAAAACTCAAAATTACAGTTTTTTTCAATACATGAATGGGGAGGGGGCACATCAGTAGGAGCAGGTAGAGTTCCTGTGTTCAAAAGATCAGCTCCTACACAAGTCTTTTCTTTAAAAAAATATATTTATTAGTTATTTATTGTTGTGGGGGGGTGTGGGTGTGGGTGTCGTGCATGTGACAATCAGAGCACATCTCTGGTAGTCAGGTCTCTCCTATCCTATCCTGTGGGTCCCCATGTAAACTCAGGTGTCAGTCTTTGCAGAAAGCATCTTCAATTCTTCAATTCTCGATCTATCTTGCCTGCCCCTTTGAGTTTTTGACTCAAATTTCCAGATGGTCTGGCTTCTTAGGGAAGACAGACTACTCTTGTGCTCTTCTCTTTTAGTGTATATAGCAGTTGACAAAGTAGATATAGTTGTCGTGATACTGTGTTTTAACCATTTTTGTTTGCTTGTCTGACAAGTGAGAGTAACAGGAGGAATACATTCACAATACACTATGTACAGGTATAAAATGATCAAAAATTAAATAAAAAGTAATTTCTACAAAGAGAAAGAAAAGAAAAAGCTTCCTTTCTTTCTCTGCTTTCTGCCATACAAGAGTGCTCATTAAGGACTGAAGCTGACCATGTCTGATCCTGGGCATTTCAACCTCCAAAACGGAGCCATGACTGTCCAGTGAGTTTTGTTTGTTTGAGTATTCACTCCATAGCTCAGGCTGGCCTGAAACTATGTAAGCCAGGCTAGTTTCAAATTGCAGCAATTCTGCTTGGGTCTCTTAGTTGCTGTGAGTGTTAAGTGTGAACCACCATTCTCAACTTGTATGTTAGTTTCACCACTCAGTTAATGCTATTTTAATTATGGCAGTCTGAATGAGACAACTGGAATCCACTAACTAATTTGCTCTCTCTTCTAACATTCTAAGTCACATGCCTAAACATGCTATTCCCGAGATTGTGATTAGATGGAGCTGGTCGAGAAGGAGAAAGCCTCACCTGGGCCGTAAGCCTAAACTTCCTACAGAGATTATATAACAGTTCTGTACTGACATGCTGGAAGTACACACCGCTATTGCTAAGGTAGCACTCCGATTCCCAGGAGCTACTGTTGTTCTGCGCAGACAGGTCCTTTGTGGCTCCTGAGGGTTAAAAGAGTAGACTGGAAGATCAGAGTTTGGGCATTTCTGGTTCTAACAGCAAAATGACACCAAACCACAGCATGAGCCTAAACCCTAAGAGTGTTAACCCCTTCCCCCACAAACAACACCTTATGAGAACTCTTCACGAATTAAAACAAAACAGCAGTCTGAGCTTATCAGATGTCCACAACTGACATCTATTCTGGTGCCCACATGAGGCGAGCAGTTAAATACCAGTAACACGAGATTAAAATAATATTTCAGATCTTTCTAAGGTCTCCTACAAGCCTGCCTCTATTGCTAATTAGCTGAATCAAAGGCAGAAGGATCTCTGGGAGTTCAAATCCAGCCTGGTCCACAAAAATGAATTCCAGTCCAGCTGGGGCTACTCAATAAGACCCTGCCTAAAAATAAATAATAAATAGAATTTGACTGAAACTTCCTATAATATATTCTGATCACAGTTTCCCCTCCTCTATCTCTCCCCAGATCTCACCTCATCAATGTGTGGCTTGAACCTGTGTTGGCCTATTGCCTGCTGACACAGTCTCTGCCAGTTCCTATGCATGTCAGTTCTACTGGCTCTGTTTCCTTGGTGTCTTCCATTTCCTCTGGCTTTTACGACCTTTCTGTCTCCTCTTCCACACAGCTCTCTGCATTTATAGATTCTTTCTGCAGCAATATATTACTGAGTTTAATCAAAATGATTATTTAGGAAAAGAGAGGTGTAAACAATTTTAATACTTTCACAAAAAAGTCTAACCAAATACTTTTCTCATTAAAATATGTTGAAAATCCTTCACTTCTTGATTAGTGTTATCTTCTTTAAATCCATGTTCTTTGGTTTAATAATCACTTTTGAAATGGAGTTTAACTAAAATCTCTTTGTAAGCACATCAAATTATGTTTTTTAAATGTCAAAACTCAAATGAACACTAAAATGATTCACTTTAAAAAGTTTGGTTTATTAACAATTCTTAAAGAAAAAAATTTCACATTACATAACAGACTTTTAGAATTAGTTCCTGAGCCGGGTGTAGTATGTGTCAATAATACCAAGCACTAGGGAAATGAGGCAGGAGGATTACAACTGGCCTGGCCTACTAACTGAAATCCTGTTTCCAATTCTAATACAGGCACATGCAGTTTGGGGACTATGACTGGATTATCTTTTCAATCTTTATTGTGGTAAAATCCATGCAACACAAAATTGACAATCTTAGTCATTTTAAGTATACCAGTCACTGTTATTAAATGCATTATATTGTTGTACAGACATCACCACTGTGTAACTTACATCTTGTGAATCTGAACCTATGATCAATTAGTAGCTACTCCTCAAACCTTCTTGCCCTTGACAACCAATACAGTACTTTCTGTGTCTATGACCCCAGGTGTCTTTATATAAATGGAATCATATCTTACTGCAGCCAGATCATTTCACTAAGCATAAAGTCCCTAAATTTCATCCACGTTAAAGCATGTGTCAAATTTGTCTTCCTTTTAAAAACTAAATAGCACGTCACTGTATGCATGTACTACATTTGCTTATACATTCATCTGTCAATGAACATGTGGGTTGCTTTCACATTTTTAGCTATATACATGGAGACTGCCTTCAATTCTTAAATGGACTAAAATCTAGGGGAAGTGGAAGTGCTACTGGTAATTCTGTTTTTAATTTTTTTGAGGAATCTCTACATTACTTTTCATCAAGGCTATTATGTACCTTTCAAATTCCTACCAACTGCACAACGTCAGTTCCCCATGACTGACCAACACTTGCTATCTCCTTTTTTATAATAGCCATCTTGATAGTTATAAGATCAGAACAGATATAATTTAAAAAATGCTAGTTCTTAAAATTTATCTTCCCATACTTAGATAATATTATAAAATTGTTCAGGGTCACTGTTTAACAAAAGGATAATATTAGGTAGGTCTAAAGTAGTCCTTGAATTTGGAGAGATGGCTCAGCAGTTAAGAACATGCACAGCTCTCAGAGAGGACCAGAGTTTGGTTCCCAACACAGACACTCAGTGGTTGGGAGCTGACAGTCACCTATTAACTCCAGCTCCAGAAGATCTCACACCCTGCTCTGGTCTCCTCAGGTATTGGCACCTACATGGCATACACACACACCCACAAACACCAATACATAAAAATAAATCTAAAAGTTAAAAAATTAAGTAGATCTTTAAAATGTGTCATAACTCTACACCCCCAAAATAACTATCTTTTTTTTTTTTTACCTTTTTTTTTTAAGAATTTTTAATATTCTTAGCCACATATTTCAGCCACAAATTTATGACTGGTAAATACTTTCTTTTTTTATTTTTATTTATTTATTTATTTATTTATTGGTTTTTTGAGACCGGGTTTCTCTGTGGCTTTGGAGGCTGTCCTGGAACTAGCTCTTGTAGACCAGGCTGGTCTCCAACTCACAGAGATCCGCCTGCCTCTGCCTCCCAAGTGCTGGGATTAAAGGCATGCACCACCAACACCCGGCTTAGTAAATACTTTCTTAATCCAACTTTCTAAACAATTCAATTATCAAACACAATTTGTAATACATATCACCTATAATCTGTTTCTTAAGTTGTAAATGCTTCACTCAGAACTTCCCACTCTCATGAAGAAAAAACAATCAGTAAAAACACATTTTTCATTCTGTTACCATAGTTTCTGCTAAGCACATGTAATCAAATGTGCTAAAAATCATTTGGTTATATCCATTTGATTACATTCATTTATGTTGAAGCTAAGAAGCGGCTTAATTTTTTAATGTGCTTTTACAATTCCAATTAAAGTAGAAATAACAATAATGTTTCTGAAGTCATTTCAAATGTTTCATGCTATTATGACTGAGGTACTCAATTTAATAAGTTAATTCTTATTAAATTTGCATGACTATATGAGAAATATAAATTAACAGGCTAATGGTGTCTATGACATGTAGAGTTAATTATTATCACATGGAACTGGTCAGAAAGTTGACATATTTTTCAACACCAACAATATATAGCCCTCACCCACTCATTTTAGGAAAGTTCACAGATTCCTAGTGGATAGGGATGGGTCTGAAGGGATACAGTTCAGTGGGAGATTATTTGTTTAGCATGCACCAAAGCCCTGGATTCAACCCTCTGTACCACAGAAGAGGTTGGGAAGGGTTAAGGAATTATAGGTAACAAAGATGCCAGAATAATGTGCCTAGGTAGAAGTAATTTTCTTCTAATAGATGATTATGAGGGGTGTTTTAATTAGCTGTATTATATGGAAAACTTCTATAATATTAAAAAGGCACATGAGACTAGCTGACTCAATACCTGAAATGTCCAACTAATTGGTTTTAATTAAATGTGTAAGTAACAATAGCTTTTAACATGATTAAAATGATGCTTCAGAAAAAATTACTCTGGCAATAGTGTACTGCAGAGTTGGAAGCAAAGAAAAACTCAATGCTAAAAGAAGGTGAGGTTACTGAAATAAGCTGTAGTCAAGCAAGAGTCTGGCCTGAATACCAAACTAGAAAGAGGAAAGACTGAATCTAAAAATCACTGTAGTGTTCAGTTCCAACACAACACCACTGAATACCTGCCTTGTGCTGTGACTACAAAAAGCAAACATCTGATCACCACTTCCAAAGATTCACTGAAATCCTGTGGTGGGGTTGTAAATAGGTAAGGCCACAATGGAAATAAGTGTGCAGAGGTCTCAAAAAAACCAAAAGAGCCTCTAATATAACCCAGCTATACCACTCCTGGGCATACACCTTGATATCCTTCTACAGAGATACTTGCTCAGCCATTTTTCTCTACTGCCTTCTGCTATGGGCTGAATATATGTGGCCCTTTGAAAAATTAATGCAAAAATCTAATCCCAAATGCAATGACATTAAGTGACCGGGCTCTCAAGAAGTGATTAGGGCTCTACCCTTATAAGTGAGATAATTACCCTCATACAAGAGCTTGAAAGAACCTATATGAGGACATAGCAGGAGGGGCTACCTATAATGTAGATCTCTTACTACAAACCTATTCTGCCAGTGCTTTGATCTTGGACTTTTTGAACTGTGAGAAACAAATTTATATTGTTTACAAATGCCCAATCAAGCTATTTGTTACAGCCCAAACAGACTAACATGGTCCCACAGCTCAGTACAAGAAAAATAAGTCTGGTATTCGAATGGCAGTGTTACTGGCAGAACAAGAAATAAAAAAGGAAGTTCTGGAGTTTCAATACTGATTCTAAAACGATGACAGAACATCTCAAAGGGCTGCTGTGTTTGCTCTAGACGAGGAACTAAAGTTCTATGCAAACGTCTGAACAAAGTTGTAAAGACAGGGCTATGGCTAAAACTTAAATAAGAAAAACCTTGAAGAGTCCTTCCCCACCCACCCACACAAACAACATGATCATTACCTGGACAAAAACAAAACAAACAAAAACTAGTTACAAAATTAGCTGCCACTTGGACCTAAGCAAATATAGAGAACATCAATAAAAGTACTGAGGGAGTCAAAGGCAGCAGGATGGTACAAATGAGTGAAGACGGAGACATCCTAACTCAGGGTAATTTTTTTTTCCTTCCTTTCTTCCTTCCTTCCTTCCTTCCTTCCTTCCTTCCTTCCTTCCTTCCTTCCTTTCTTCCTTCCTTTCTTTTTTAGGATTCTTAATAGAAGGATGGTTGAGCATTCCCTAGGCAGGGGTCTTGAACTGTTTACAAATGGAGAAATCTAAGTGAAACAGAAGAAAGCCAGTGAGTTGTGCATGCATTCACTTCCCTCTGCTCTAGAGATTGTGGTAGGATTAGCTGTTTGAAGTTCCTAACTTGACTTCCCCACACTCATAGATGGTAACTCTGAACAGAAATAAACTCCTTTCTCCCTTATGTGGCTTTCTGTCAACACAATGAAAATGAAACTAGAATACAGTAAGAACAAATGTGGCCTCTTCCATGACACAAGCAGTTCCATGTTGTCAAACTGCCACTAGATAGTTCCTTATCACTCTGAGCAGTGTTGCTATATTAGGTTTCAGTGTTAGTCTGTGCTGTAAGCAGATTGCGTACTTGGCATCAGCTGTAGCCAGATTGGCCTCCATGAGTAAAACTCCGTGTTACTGAGTCTGTGTATGATCCCCATCCATTTTGTTCATTAGTCCCTTGAACCATTACAGAGAGACAAGACAGAGAACCAACTAGTGTCTACAGAACATATTATTGTATTCCTATTATTATATCCTTTACTGTTGAGATGAAATTTTTGATGGGCACTGATACATGACACACTTTCAGAGTTCTAACCACAAACCTCTTCACTGGGCTTCCTAGCCTCCACTTTCTAATGATGTTCCATTTAGCCCAACTAACTACCCAAACAAATGGCTATATAGTCCACAAGTTAGTATAAAATCACCCATCTCATCATTACTCGTTCCAAGCAAATAAACATCCATCTACATTGCTCAAGAGTCCCCCACTTCTAAGAGTTCCCTTCACTACTGCTCCCCAGGGATGTCTTGGTGTAGTGCCTGTGTATCATGCAGAAACATTATAACCCATGACTAAGTTTTCTATTCCTCTGCCAACTAACCATAAAGGACTCTCCGTAAGACCACAGGCACAGGCAGGGAGCAGGCAACAGTGCAGTAGTAATGAGAACTTGGAGTTCACGGCCAACATTAGCTGTAAGGACAGTCTGGACTATTTGAGACATTGTCTCAAAACACCAACAAGCAAATAAATAAAGGTAAATAAATACATGATTCTTTTATATTATAAATTAATCAAAGCTTATAAATGTACAAGTACTTTTTCATCTTCAGAATTTAGTTCTTTTAAGATCATTTTTTCATTGACCAGTGTATATTGTACCTGTTTTTAGAAACACAAAGACCTGTAACTTTCTGCAGGGCAGCACTGTGCTAACTCCTTGAAGAAAATTACAAGCATTGCTTAAGTGGTTTTAGGGTTCATGCTAAGTCTGAAATGGGAAAGGTGAGGTGTCTATACCTATAGCTCTTTACCAATTCTACGTTCCTCTGTAGCACTGCTTGACTTTTTTCTTTTAAGTTAGAACATGGATTTGGTTGACAGTAAAACTGAGGTTTAAAAAAAAAGGAGGGTACACATTATACATCTAGTTTCTTTGGTCCCTGGTTTTCACAGCATTGAGTTATATAATTTGCCATGAATTAAAATTAACATTTTAAAATAGGATTATTGTTAATAAATGAGCTGTCTGTAGCCCTTTCAAAGTTTTAGAGCTGTAAGCACAAATTATTCCAAACGAAGACGTGATTTAAAGTTGCGACATTTAGTGCCAATAGAAATCAAATTGGCACTATTACCAGCAAATAGTCTGAAAAATAGCAAAGAGGAAGGTGTTGGTAAAGTATTTTCTCACAATAGAGTTGAGTGCAGAGGTGCCAAGAGAATTGGAATGGAAACATGAGGTTATAACTCAGAAGGAACAAAGAGCTGCTACACTTTCATATATCAAACTGAAATCTCATCCTTGGAAACATTACTTGGGACTGTTAAAAACTTACATCTTGCATGAAAGAATTCAAAACAAAAAAAAACACAGAAATAATTTTGGTAGCACTTCAGAAGCTGGAATATATGCCTTATTTTAATGAGTCTATCATTTGTAAAAAAGCTAATTTTGACTTGCCAAAATACTGAAGTATAACTTCTATTGTAAATGAAAATCTGAGTTTAAAAAGAAATGCTGTGTTGAGTGTAAATAGGGCAGATCTGTTCTGTATCTATTCTAGATTAAGATTTGAGGCATGACTGCCTATAATCCTCATATCAAATGGTTACTAATTTATGTGCTAACAACAGGAAAATGCAATTTTAAAAATAAGGCTCTGAAAATCTCTACACACTCCTTTGGATTTGCTGTATTGTTCCCTAAATTATTTTTTAAAAAATAATTTTATAAGTATTAAATTTCAGTCACATTACATGGCCAGGAAATGCAGGAACTAAATGTACAGTTCTCTTAAATAAGCTTATGTCTTAAAATAGGCACAACATATCAAATACTTCATTACAGTAAATGATTTGATACTGATGGGCCATCTTACTTTTAAAACAGTATATACATTTCTTATCTTTCTAAGCTCATAAAGTTCATGTTCACTGAATCTAAATGTATGCATAAAGTTGCAAATAAGTGATGTGCTATTAAATCTCGCTACTAAAACAGTCGCAAAACTTGCAACATATAAAAATAATGCTTTAATAGATGGAGTGTTTTGAATCCCTAGTACTTTATAGGGTCTCAGGCTCAGTTAAGGATTATCACTGACAGCCTTATGAACTGAATGTAGTGCCCACACTGTCAATACTTAAAATATGAAGAGGGAAGACAGTAAAATATGCAAAATAGAGATATGTATAGATTTGATAATGTGTGATTACATCATTTCTAAAAAGAGAAAGACATGCAAAACATTATTTTGTACTACAGTTGATGAACACATACCAATGTGTCCAAAAGTAAAGATGTAAATTGGAATAACAAAAACTAAACTCAAGATAGTAATTACTTCTAGAAAAGAAGAGAAAGAGAAATGAGATCAAGGACGGTGTTGTAGAATCTTAAAGGTCCCCAAAAGCTCATGTGTTCAAAGCTTGGTCAGGAGCCTGTGGTGCCTGTCATTAGTAGGTGGTGGAGAGAAGGTGGAGTAGTAGGAGGGAGTTAAGTTATTAATAGGAGGCATGCTCTTGAAGGGACACAAAGACTCCAGCCCTTTTTTACAACTCTAAGTTACATAATGGCTTTCTTTGCATGTGCTCTTATCATGGTATATTACACTGCTACAGTCTCAAAGCAACAAGGCCAACAAATATCATAAAGATCCTAAAATTGTAAGCCAAAATAAGCCTTTCCACCTGCGCTAGCTAGCTTTTTGTTAACTTGACAAAAACTGGAATCATTTGGGAAGAGAAACCAAATTGAGATGGTGCCTCCATTAAGACTGGCTTATAGGCAAGTGATTGATGAGGAAGGGCCCAGCCTACTGTGGGGCATGCTAACCCTGGGCAGGTGATCCTGAGCTGTATAAGAAAGCAGGCTGAGCAAGCCAATAAGGAGGACTCCTCTGTGGCTTCTGCTTCAGTTCCTGCCTCTTGGTTCCAGCCCTGATTTCTCTTCATGATGACTGTGATCTGGCCATGTAACCTGAATAGACCCTTTCCTCCCCAAGTTGCTTTGGTCATAGTATTTTATCATAAAAACCCTCACTCTACAGACATTAGTACCAGAGAATAGACTATTGGCTGTGACAGACCTGAGCATGTTGTTTTGGGGAGGAATGTAGAGCATTATGGAACTTTGGGCTGGAAAAGCCAGTCAGAGGCAGTGCTTAATGAGTGTTCTGTGGAAGCTTGGAAGAGAATGTTGAGGACCATGTAGACAATGCTGTCTGGCTTGTTCAACTTCAGAGGAAAGTCTGAGACTTCTTCAAAGGCTCTGCCAGGACTGTCCATGTGATATTTAGAATGGAGACTGTGTGGCTGTAGTCAGCTGGGGCTGAGAAATCAGCTGTGAATAAGAAGAAGCCAGCAGATAGGTGGTGATGGAGCACACCTTTAATCCCAGCACTTGGGAGGCAGGGGCAGGTAGAACTCTGTGTGTTCGAGGCCAGTCTGATCTACAGAGTGAGTTCCAGAACAGGTTCCACAGTTACAAAGAAACCCTGTCTATAAATAAATAGCAGTATTGAGGTCAATCTTCTGGGAGTATTTCATTTGGATAGAAGGACTCTCAACTGAGAAAATGCCTCCATAAGACTGGCTTAGGGCAACCCTGTGGCAGGGTTTGTTTAGGGCCAACCCTGGGCAGGTGGTCCAGAGCTGTATGAAGAAAGCAGGCTGAGCAAGACATAAAGAGCAAGCCAGTAAGCAGTAGTACTCTGTGGTCTCTATGTCAGTTCCTGCCTGGAATTCCTACGCTGACTTCCCTTTAGGATGGACTGTGGAACATGTAAACTGAAAACACCTCCCCGCCATGCTTGAGTGCCCCAAGTTGATCTGCGCACAGTGTTTTATTACAGCAGTAGAAACCCTATAACACCACCTTACATGATTGTATCACTGCAACACAAAGCTGATGAACAGAGGGATACACATGTAACCTTCAACTAAACTGGCAATGCTAAGAAGGTAATGTATACTTTTATTAATATATATATATATATATATATATATATATATATATATATATTGTAGTCACCAGAAAAGATCCACACTTTTTAAATGATCTCATAAAACAAAAACAAAAAAATTAAAAACAGAGACCATGAGTAGAGGGATAGCCCAACAGAGTTAAAAGCATTTACTGCTCTTACAGAGGACCTAGGGTTCAAGTGCCTAGCACCCATGTGGCAGCTACTAACTGCCTGTAATTCTAGTAACAAGGAATCTGAGGCTCTCTTCCAACATCAGCAGGTATTTGCATACATGTAGTATACATACATATACTCAGACATGCATACAGACACACACATTCACATGCATACAAATTTTTAAAAAATTAGAGAACAGCAATTTAAACCAATGTCCCCAGATGCCACCATTTCTCAATTCTGCTCCTGCAGCCTCCACAGATGCACAGTTTACCTGGAACTCTGTCTCACCTTTCTTCTGAGACCATGATGCAAGAGTTTCTACAAGGAATATAGCGTTTATTCTACTGTCAAAAGTTTGTCTCAATGAATCCTTCACTAGTATCTTATCCCCATGATCACCTCTAAGAGACTTCTTTGATTACTAACAAAATAGCCTCTGTTGAACCTCTACCCCAGACCTATAGTATCCTGGACTAGTTCTATTCTCACTATGGCAAAGGACAACACATGTACAACATACCATCTCCTTTGGTGTCTCAACTGAAAAGGGGTTAGGGAAAGAGAGACAGACTGACTGACCAACTGGGCATGGTGACACACATCCTAGCACTGAAAGTTCAAGGCCAGCCTAGGTTACATGACAAGACTCTATCTCAAAAATAAATTGATTTGAATTTGAATTGAAAAGATAAAGTAGCTATCCCTAAAAATAAATGTCTTCCTTGGCTTTCCTCTCTTATTCCCAACACCACTGTCTACATACTACTACCATCTGAAAATGAATAAGTTGAGAAACAGGCATTTAATAAACAAATAAAATTATGTTCTTCTCAGACAGGACAAAAAAAAAAAAAAGAATCAGTCATGGAAAAACACCAGAACATGATTTTGAAGTCCAGAGTTCTGGATGCACCCCCCACTTTAGCCACTTACAAGATGTGAACAAGCCCTTATGCTTTGTTTCATCTTCTGAGTATTTACCATGATTTCCATGAGACTACACAGGCAAAGCACTTGCCTGAATAACACTACTACCAACAGAAATTATAGCCCAGTGATAATAAAGACTCACAATTTAAACTGACTTACAGATGACAGTGCTAAACACAGCAGGGTCAATCAGAGATAATGTCCAACTAGAACTAAAATTGCTCCATGAGTATAATTTCATATGGGTTACTTTTTCTGAAGAGGGTAAATGCAGAAATTCAGATATAATGGTACAATAAAAATTATATGAGCAGAAATAAAGAAAACTATCTTTCAGTGAAAAGAAAAAAGTGAATGAATGTATCTTAGGACAAATATCCATCCTACTTCCTATCCTTTTACTTAATTTCAGAATACAGAAAACTAAGAAATCTATTCGTGAATCAGTTCACGTTAGAGCCATTCTCCTTCTGATTTATAAATCAGTAGATCAGTGAGGTCCAACACTAATGCCTGCTATTTGTAACAGTATTTTTCTGTAGGGATTTCTAAAGAAGTCAGTTCTTTTGAGCACTCTGAGAGTGATCATAGAGTTATACACAGACCTTTACTTAAGTTCCCAAAACCTTACCTGATTTTTGTGTTCATACTCATGGCAACAAAATAAAATACAATGTTATAATAACATATGGATTAAGTGGATCTGTTGATCTGAGAAAAAAGAGTCAAGTTTTTTAAATGCCATGAAAATTTGAATTAAAAAAACAAATTTCTATCACTAGAAACATTAACATGCAAAGAATCTAAATTTTTATATACTCAGTTTTCTAAAGATACATAAATGTATCATTGAACCTTTCATTTCAAAACCAGTTACCAAGAAAAAACAAATAAACAAAAAAAAAAATCATAGACCATATTTTTCTAGGCCCTAAAAGGCACATTTACTAAGCATGTAATGGTATTCAGCCATACCCACATCCAAAGCCAATTTGGAAAACCAATTACTGTACATTTAAGAACCAAGTTTGGTGCAGGGGAAGTAACTCAGTAATAGGGAGCTTTTCTAGCTTGTTTAAGGCCCCAAATTCAAAGATAAAGAAGGAGAAAAAGAACTCAAATTAGTTCTTTTTTCACAAGGTTATGAGTTTTTTTTAGCCATTTGACATGATATATTTCATATAACAAAAAGATATTAGATCATTTATATATTGAAATTATTTATTTAAAAAAACAGTATTTTGCAGAAGCCTTTTCACAGATACTGTTTAAGAAAAGAAAATTATTTCAGATTCCAGACTATTTAACAATATTAAAGAAAGAAAGGATGAAAGACACATTAAATTTTAAGAATTAACATTATAAACTATGTAGAAGGAAGTGAGGAAGTGGTGATCTTCGTACCTTCGTGAGACTAATGGTTTTCAACCTGTGGGTCATGATCTCTCTGGGACTGAATGGCCCTTTCACAGGGGTCACATAAGACCACTGGAAAACACAGATATTCATGTTATAATTCATAACAATAGCAAAATTACAGTTATGAAGCAGCAATGAAAATAATTTTATGGTAGGGTCACCACAACAAGAACTATATCAAGGGCCACAGCATTAGGAAAGTTGAGAACCACTGCCTTAGACCTTAGTGTTATGATAATAAAACCTGATCATTCTTCAACTTTTCTACCCATAATACTTCTTTTAAAACTGAAGATCCATCTGATCCAAAATATTCATATTATTTATGTCTGGTGAAGGTGGCATTCATCAGTTAGTTGTCTCTATCCTGTTCTAAGTCATTTAGCAGGTAAGGTTTCAAAGAAGACAAGATAGAACTTTAACCAGAGCCTTAAAAGTACAAAGTAATTTCTAGGTTCCAGGGTCAACTAATACAGGCTGAACCCAAATTCCCTTATCTATACTTAAAAAAAAAGTGTGTGTGTGTGTGTGTGTGTGTGTGTGTGTGTGTGTGTACACATGTATATGTGTGTGTGCAACAAAGAAAGCAAATGAAATTATGCATGACCCATGCCTTCAACAGTACAGAAAATACCACAACAACCAAACTGTCATGGAAAAATCAGCCAAGTTCCAGCAGAGTTCCCTTCCACAGGAAGTCTGGTTTGGGGATAGGAAGAAAAAGGCTTATGCAACACTGAGAATGAATAGAGGACGCACAAAAAACCTAGACAAATCAAGAAAATATCACGCCCAGAAAAGTACAAAAGTATATCAACATACTGAAAACAGGTCAGTTAGTGATTTAAACACCAGCTTGGAAAAGCACAGTTTCTGACCGTTAATCAGATAGAGGAGTACATATCCTTGACTACACTATAGTGAATGAAAAGTACAGGAAAAAAAAAAAATCAAGGATCCAACAGAAATCATAGGGAAATAAGACATAACAACCCCACTAGTATGCCAGGAATCCCTCCATTCTCAACAACAAAGAAACACACAAAGCTGAAGAAAACGGGAATGTAACATTCCAAACTGAATTTAAAGTCTTCAACCAACCAGTTAGGATATGAAAAAAAAAAATCCTAAGGACGAAATATAAAAACCAAGAATAGAACAAGGCAAACAACCAAAAAGGAACAAATAAAACAAGGGGTGACTGAACTCGGAAAAGAAACAGAAGTACACAGACATGTTCCAGATATACGGTGGGGGTACACCCCACAGTGAAGTACAGGGAAAGGAGGAAAGTGATTAGTTAGCAAAGCCATGAGCATGTGACTAGCACAATTTAGACTGGTGAACTATAAACAACTCGTCCAACCCACAAGCAACAGGACAAGGCTGTGGAGAACTTTGAACAAGCTAAGGCCTATCAATTTCATCTTCAAAGGTGAGGAAGAGATTTAATCAAGGAGAACCTGTTTTGGTTCAAATGAATTCAGTTCAGAACTCAAGCTCTACCACTTATTCAAGCTATGAATGATAATTATTTTCACCATTCTAAGCTCTTTATTTCTAATCTCTGATGGATGGATGGATGGATGGAGGGATGGATGGAGGGATGGAGGGATGGCAGGCAGATAAAACATATATATATATATATATATATATATATATATATATATATGACAACTGTAACTTTCTAAATGCAGTCCCCCCAAAAAAAGAACATCACAACACTGTATTGCAAATAATTTAATTGGAAGAAATAAAAGACCAGGAAGGAGGTGAAACCAGTGTCCCATAAGCCAATTCAAGGGTCCTTGCTGGTATAGTCACTACTGTGGATACTGGAGATTAATCTTGGTGACACTCTCTGGAGAATGGCTGGAATGCAAAGGTGGACAGAAACATTTCTCCAATGGATTCTGCCCTACTGGATAAAAGTTGTTAATGGAGTTACATTAACTCCCCACACTACCAGCACTTTATGCTTACAGACCACCCCATCTGTATCTCTTGCCAGTGGGCACTGAAGAAACCCTGGAGCAGAAAATAAAAGATACTCAAGGAGCAAACTTGAGACCAGACACTGCTAGGGAAGACAAAATTAAAGCCTGCAATAGAGGAATGTGAAGATAATGTAAGGGGCAGTGCTTAAGAGGAAAACAGGAAATCTTTTCTCACCTTTTGTTCCTGAGTTTACCACGGGTTATAACTGGTAGTACATAATGGTGACAAGGAAGTTACCTAGATCTTGAGGGGGTAGACTGGGATGTTTCTACTTACTTCCATGATGGCTGCATACTGATAACAAGGCCTGAGGCAACCCTAACCCAACAAGTGAAAGCTAACTGAAGGTTCCTACTCCTCAGATGAAAGTTATATTCACACTAGTCAAACGATATCCATCTTCCTATGACTTAGCCATTCCCCTACATTATCTGTAAGGGTATCTTACAAGTGGCATTAGCCACTGCAACCTGTTAGCAATTCACCAGAAACTTCTTTATTGACTGGGTAAAATTTCTTCTTTGAGTCCACCTATGAACCGTCATATAGTGTGTTCTCCTATCTCATATACTAAGTCCACTCCAATTTTCTTTCTTGAGACTTCTGACTACCAAAAAAAAAAAAAAAAAAAAAAAAAAAAAAAAAAAAAAAAAAAAAAAGTCCACACACTTACCTAGCCTACTGTAGGTCAAACTTACATTCAAGCTTCAAGTGATCATCCAGCAATGTATTAGGACCATGTGACTAGGCTATTTAATCCTGAGTTTTGCTAATAAAACAGACTTAAGGTTCATGCATTCTTCCTTATCCAGTCTATTTCCCTTCTACCTTGTTAGTCCTAATCCATTCACTACCTCCCAGATCCACTTCCCCCACATAACCTTTCTACTCTATTGGCATATATAAGACCAGTGCTGTAATGGAATTACCTATTTTCTCTCAGAAAAAGAACACTACCATCCTGCTTAAATTATATTGAGACTATGTCTAGTTACTGTCCTAGCAGAAGTGAAGGAAGATATAGGGCAAATTTTATGAACAAAAATATGTGGAGCATTCCATTCAATGAAATCTTTGCAAGGCTGCCAAAGAACCATGGTGTGTTCTTGTCTAGCAATGTGTTAAACTTGAGCCAAATGACATCTAAAAGTTCTACTCTTTTTTTTTTCTAGATTTTTTTTAATTTAAATTAGAAACAATCTTATTTCACATATCAATTCCAGTTCCCTCTCCCTCCCATCCTCCCATGCCTCCCACCAACCCCCCATCCCATCCCCCTTCTGCTCCCCAGTGAGGGTGAGGTCTTCCACGGGGGATCATTAAAGTCTGTCACATCATTTGGGGCAGGGCCTAGGCCCTCTCCCGTGTGTCTAGGCTGAGAGAGTATCCCTCTATGTAAAATGGCCTCCCAAAGTCCATTTTTTACACTAGGGATAAATACTGTTCCACTACCAGAGGCCCCATAGACTGCCCAGGCCTCCTAACTGACACTCACGTTCAGGGGGCCTGGTTCAGTCCTATGCTGGTTTCCCAGTGATCAGTCTGGGGGCCAAGAGCTCACCCTTGTTCAGGTAAGCTGTTTCTGTGGGTTTCCTCAGCCTTGTCTTGACCCCTTTGCTCATCACTCCTCCCTTTCTGCAACTGGATTCAGCTCAGTGTTTAGTTGTGGACCTCTGCTTCCACTTCCATCAGCTACTGGATGAAGGCTCTAGGTTGGCCTATAAGGTAGTCATCAATCTCATTATAGGGGAAGGTAGCCTCTCCACTATTGATTAGATTCTTAGTTGGGGTCATCCTTGTAGATCTCTGGACATTTCCCTAGTGCTGGATTTCTTTTTAAACTTATAATGGCTCCCTCTATTAAGGTATCTCTTTTCTTGCTCTCCTCTATTCTTCCCCTGACTCAATCTTCTTACTCCCTCATGTCCTCCTCCCCACTCCTCTTCTCCCCTTCTCTATCTCCTAACTCCCTCTCTCCCACCCTGTGCTCCCAATTTGCTCAGGAGATCTTGTCTCTTTCCTGCTCTCCAGGGGACCTTGTATGTCTCTCTTACATTGGGTCCTCATTGTTTCCTAGCTTCTAAGAGTCCTACTCTTTCCATATTAGGGCCCTGTCTTTGGCCTTGTACATCTGCCAAGGGGACATTTTTTTAGGATATAACTATTGTAGATGATAGTTAATAAGAGACTTAAATAGGGTTTGGGCCTCACAGAGTGTGGCAGTTGGTCTCTGTGGAAATTGTTTGCTCCACATCTGAAGGTAAAGTTAAGGACAGCAGGACATGTAGTTAGAAAAGAAAGGCAGATAAGAAGATATGAAGAGCAAGGTTAAGCTAGAACCCTGAGAACAAGCTGGAACCCACAAGGACAAACAAAAGTGTGTATCTGTAGGTATCTTCAGCTCTAACTTCAATGATGTCAGTGACCTGCAAAGAAGCTACACAGACTAGCCCTAGATTCCCAGAAGCAGATGGAGGTAATCCAACAGAGCTGTGGAAACTGCAGGGCTGGCCGATGCTCTATGCCAACAATATGACACAGCAGATCAGCAACAGCATGTGGGGGCTAGAACATCACTTTAAACCATCAGTGTTTCTGCCCCTCTATCTATTCACCCCAAATGTTTATTATTACATCAGTGTTAGCCCAAAATCCAGAAGGAAGTTCTGAGAAACAATTCCAGGTAAGCCCAGCTGACAATACAAACTTACCACAAAAGGTACAAAGCTCTTCCACCCTTATGATTAAATCCTGGGTCCAATATTTTACCATAATTTGTCTACAGCCATGGGCTTTAAGGGTCTTTCCAAAGGCTTCCAGAGAATTCTCTTTTTTTTGTTTCCAAGATTTCAATAGCTGAGATAGCCAATTCAGAGGTCTTAACAGTACCACTGTTAAGTACCACCAAACAATCAACTCCTAGAGCTATCATGTATGTGCAACTCTTCCCCCTTTTATTTCAAGCATTGATCCTGTCACCACCCACTGCTAGGAACAATAGGATCTTTATTATCGTTTCACTATTGAGTAACCCTCTGCAACACCCCATCCAAGGGTATGCTTTTTAAGTCACTTTACAAACACTAACAGTCTTATCCTGGACTGCTGTGCAAGTGGTTTATTTGGAAGGTAATCCCAATGAGATGAATTAAGGAGACACTGGCAAGAGTAAAACAGAGAAATAAGGGTACATTGTCAACTCAATCTAAACTAGCTCTTTTGAAGAACAGACGGAATGCCTCTGAGAATTTTCCACTCTAGAATCAATACAAAGAAGTGCATATATTATCAGCTCCCACACCCTACTAGTTAAAGGTTGCCCCAGTGGAGTATTAATGCCTTTTCACTTTAACAAACATTTATGATTGCTAAGCCAGCTTTTGCCAGGATCCTAAATCCTTAGAGAAAGAATCAATGCTCTTAAACTAAAAGTGCAAAATGTGTAGCCTGTGTGCATCAAGGAAAATGCCATCAACCTGAGGCTGAAATGTTTACCACAGCTACCAAAGTGAGACAAAAAGGTTGGGAGACTGTGCACCAAGGGGTATGAGATACAATATCCAGGTGTGACACAGCCACCCCCAAGTGTCTCCAGTGCAAAAAGGGTGTCTATGACCAGACACACACAGTTCAATAAATGTTAGCTGTGATCATTAACTTAAAACATTGAACTAAGACTTTTTCTATTTCAATAATGAGCAAGAAATAAATAAAGGAGACAATTCAGTTATAATTGACACAACAGAGAGAGTAAATTGCTGAGCCAGGAGCATATGAGACAGAAATCCAATATTTGTAGCTAGAGAGTTGGCAGGATGAGGGTGTTAATGTCACATAATAAAACATGGAAAGCTGGAAGAAGAAACACCGTTTAGCTTGACAGACTAAGGTGTCTGTGGACAATCTGAATGTTTCATGTGCAGTGGGATGATGGAAATGAATGATGAGGAATACAAGAGATCTATCAAAAAACACAGCCTTGTTGGCTAATAGTTCAAGCAATGATAATATCTTGGTCTCCATGTAAGAGTAGGTACACGTAAAGAGGGCTGAACTCAAGAGAGAACTGTAGAAAGAATCAGAGACGAAGTGGAAGGAGATGGGGCAAGTCCGTGGGAGAAAGGGCCAGGCAGAAGAGTATTCTGTTGTTAAGCAAGGAAACTAGTATCCACACTCAAGCATCAGGTGCTCCAAGGAAGTGAAGCTATATTCAAACTGGGACCTCCCATCAGACCAGCAAAAGAGGGGCAGGTTAAAGAACTTACAGTTTCCATGGAGCTGTTGAGACGGAGGCTTGCTACTCAAGCACATCAGAGTGAAGGGAGATAAAAACATAGAAACTAAAGGAATAAACAGCCCATCCAAAATCCTGTGCAAGGAGGAATAAGAGTAACTAGAGGACTTCGGAAGGCTGACTGGTTGGCTGGCTGGCTGGCTCATATCAGAAAAAGATACAAATATGTGTGTGGAAAGGAGAACATGGGGAGGGCAAAATCTGAAGTAGTCAACTTCTTAGTAGGTGTAGAACACAAGCTGACTTGATCCTCTCTACTTAATATGCTTAAAATTTACTTTTAATATACCAGCTAGAAAAATGCATATTTTACAATATCATTTTCTAGGACCAACCAAGTAAGATATATAAAATAGATCTCCCCATAAAGTTGTATCTTTTCTTATTCAGTATTACAAAGCACAATATTCTTGGATTAATTTAATTTCAGTCCAAAGGTGACAATTGTATGCAGTGAGGAAAAAAAAGTCTGCATCTGCTGCTATTTGAAGGGTTTATTTTCCCCCTTTCTGTCATGGGAGAAAATATTTATAAAGCAACTTCTCAGATAAGCTAAGTAGTGTCCAGCATAGTCCGAACAGAACATACCTAAACTGAATGCTAAAGCCTTGACTCCTGACTACAAAGTCCAGATAACCCAATTCTAGCAAAAGCATTGAAAAATCAGCTTGAAAAATCAGCAAAATCACTAGCACATTAGGTTCCTTTTAACTGCCAGGTGGTAAGCTGTTCTGAAGCTGTTTAGATTTGTGGTTGGGCCTCAAACCATGTCTCTGGAGAGCACTCCACTGGCATCCGAACAATGCTATATTTAATAACTGTGCACTTTAAAACAATGCTGCCTACTTTTCCCTTATTGCTGTGATCACTTACCTTGAAGACTTACTGTACTCTGTGTGTATTAAATAACAACGTTTTATCACTTATCCAAGTGATTCTGGAATTAAGTGACAGAACCCATATAAAAACTGAATAAAAAACATGTATAAAGCAGTAACTAACTGCCTTTCCCCCCAATACATGTACCAAGTAAGAATAATTTAGAACTAAGATAAACACAGAACACTTTTTAAAAAAGAAAAATCAGAAAATTAAGCTAAGAATCTTGCATAAGCCATAGAAGGCACAGAAACTGGTTGACTGGGCCTGAAAACCTCTGTAGAGTTGTTCTGCAACTCTACAAGTTTCACTGTGTAGCCTGCAAGGAAAAATACTCTTAGAATGTTTTTCTGTATCTAGGATTTTCCCCAAAGATCAGAATAACATTTTTTTAAACAATGAAGTTGTTTTTTTTGAATAAAGAATTGCCTTTTCTTCACAATTCACAGAGGAACAAAACAATCATGCCCTCAAAACTATCTTCCTGTCACCAAATCTACAAATGCACCTGTATCCTTTCCCCACTCCTTTATAACAGAAACAGTTTTCTTTTCACCAACCTGCCCTCCAGTCCCAGATAAACTAAATTCCACCCCCTTCTCAGGGTTCTTGACAGCATCACTACCATCTAGTACAGTTTAGGTCTCTGTGACACATACTAATGGTGTTTTAGCATGATACAGCATCTCAGTCATCTTGAAACAAAGAAACAGAAAATAACCCTCCCTGATACCCTACTCCAATCCCCTCCAGAACAAAGTCCCTCAAAAGTTACCTCACTTGCAGCTCATTCTCAACCCATTCCAATCTGACTTTCCCCTAATCAACTTCCACCAGAATGCCCTTAACAAAGCTACCTTGTGGTCAGCAGAATCGACAACCCCACATACACACCCCCATCCTCTTCAGCAGGCATCCACGACACCACAGACCTGGAAAGGTTCTCCAGCTCTTCCTGTGAATTCATTTTTTGATGACTTTCTTTTAGTTTTTCAGGACTCAGTTCTAAGTCCTCTAAAGAGATCTCCCCTAATTTGGCTTTAGGGGTATTTACATTTTTTTTTTTTTTTGGTAACACCAGAATTCTTATTTGAGCCCAAACATGCTTGGGTTTCAAAACAAATTCTTGTACTTACTTCCTGGGTAACACTGGGCAAGTCACCTCTCTAAGACTCAGTTTCCCCATTTGTAAAATAACAGGACTAGCAATAGTAGAATAACAATTATAGAATAACAATTAACAGGACTAGCTTCACAACATTACTGCCTGACTTGAATGAGTTAAAGTACATACTGTAACATATCTGGTTTCACCACCCATAATTACTATCACCATATATCTATCCATCAGTGCATGTCAAAGGTCCATAAAAGGTGCTCTCATCTGTCCAACAGGTCCTGTGTCTTCTGCAGACCTTATCCATCTCTCCTAGTCCACCATCTCGAGCCCTAAAATGGCCCCAGTTACTTTACTCTTCACACACTCTCCTCCCAGAGTGAGTAAATTAATCACTTTACAATACTGGGAGTCCACAAATGTGAGGTCCCAAACAAGTTGATCTTATAAATGGGAAAATAACCCAGGTAGGCTCCAATCTAATTATATGAGTCTCTTTAAATCTGGGCCTATAGGTCAGAGAAGACCCAAAGGCCAAAGTCAAAACACCTGAAGGAACTGGCATGCTTTTGCTGGCTTCACATAGGAGAGCTACTGGAAAAGCAATGCACACCATCTAGAAGAGAGGTTCTCAACCTGTGGGTTATAACCCCACACACTATCAGGAAACACGAATGTACACATTATGATTTATAACAGTAGCAAAATTAATTATGAAACAGCAACAAAAATAATTTTATGGTTGAAGGTCACCACAACATGAGGAGCTACATTAGGAAAGTTGAGAACCACTGTGATCTAGAAGCTTACAGTGGTCCCTTACTGACAGTCAACAAAGAAACTGGAACTTCAGGCTGACAATTACAGGCCCTGGATTCTAGCAACAAGCAGCTAGAACTTGAAAGGATGTTTTTACCCAGAAACTCCAAACTACCATGCTTGGTTAACCCCTAGGCCTCCATTTTGTGATACCCTAAACAGAGAACCCATGTTCAGGTCATGAAGACCAAGAGCAACCCAAGTGTGAGTTATGACAGCCTACTAAAGCAAATTGAAATTAACACACTACCTCAATGAACTACCTCTTGCCAAAGAGTTCACATCAATATAATGCCATGTCCTACCTCCTAAATACTTCTCAAATATCTCAGAATTCTCAGTATCAAATATACTTAAATTTCTCAATACCAATTACCACCTAATCATAACCTTTATAATCCATCTGAATTTCTGTAATAGAGTCCTAACTGGCCTTCTTCACACATCCTCCTTAAAGCAATGGGAATCATTTTGTATAACATGATTAATTTGATCGGCTCCCAAATGGCTTTATGTTTATGCACAATGCCATACCAGTTCATCATAACCTATTAAATCCTGCTGCCACTTTAGTCATATTCCCTGTACCTTTCTTGGATAATCTAGTCAGAAGCCTTTCCTCCAGAAACCTCAGTGTACTATGCCATTTCTGACTTCTGAACCATCTGCATTGCTCCTTTGACAGAAATGCTTTGTTCTGTCACCCTTCACCCCATCCATGATAGTCAAGGCCCTCAGTTTAGGCATTCACAGACTTCCCTCATCCACTGCACAGCGTTAAGTTACCATTAGACAAAACCGTGTATGACAACTGCAATCTTAAAGTTAGCTACATGATCACATATAAAAGGTCTCTGTCAAGTATTAGTGATGGTAGAAGCCATTTCTAATTGTTCTCTACTAAAAATTCAATAATCCTCAAATGGATGAATTGAAACTGTCACTGCTTTGCCCAATTTACAATGAAAAAAGTAGGTCAAATTTTGAGTGTTTTGTTTTTGTAAAGATAAAATACAATAGTCAGGCAGTGGTCGTACACAACTGTAATCCCAGCACTCTGTAAGTTCATAGCCAGTCTGGTCTGGTCTACAAAGCAAGTTCCAGGACAGCCAGAGCTGTTACACAGAGAAACCCTCTCTCAAAAAACAAAGAAACAAAAAGAATAAAATACAGTAAGAAATGCAGTAAGATGAAAGAAAAAACTATCATATAGAATTTGGACATGGCAGACCAACAGGCGGGAAAGTGTCCAAGAGCCGGCACAAGAGTCAGAGACCCACTGTTCCCACAGTCAGGAGGCTCAAAATATACGCTAACTGCTATAACATGTACGCTGTTAACGACTCCAGCAGGCCCTGCGCTCACTGCTGCAGTCTCTGAGAGCTCGTATGAGCCTGGCTTAGTTGACTCAGAGGGCCTTGTTCTCCTGGAGTCCTCTGTCTCTTCTAGCTCTTACAATCTTTCTGTGTCCTCTTCCACTGGATTCCCAAAGCTCAGAGGAAGAGGAATTTGATAGAAACCTCCAATTTAGACACTCTCTCTGCACAATGTCTTGCTGTGGGTCTCTGAATCTGCTCCTGGAGTAAAACTTTGAGGTTTTATATGTAGGTGGCCAATTAGATTTGTTCCATCCTAATCCTAATTCTGATGTTTGATTACAAAACAAATAGAGTGAATATAAAGGAAAACAAGCTAAGGTCTTGGGAGTTGTGAGAGCAAGTATACTGCTAAAACAGTGTATTTGGACAGCAGTGACATTTACTTTACAATGTACTTTAAATAATTCTTCCTTTAAGAAAAACACATAATCCTACATCAGATTACTTACAGAGTTAGAGGACAGAGTGCTTTAACTAATTGAATATTTCAGTTAATGATGGGATTTCCCATTTATGCAGAAAAGTGCCTGATAAAAGAAGAGTTCTATGTATAGTCTCAGAATTTTTGCCTAGAGAATTCCTTTAAGTATGCCTCTATTTTACTGATTTATCATTTTATATCTGATCAAAAAATAAAAAGGTCTACTAATAAGAGAATTCACTTTCTTTTCTTTAGGATAAAGTAAAAAATGAAAAACAGAATAACCAAGATTTTAGTAAAGCAGAACACTAGAAAGTCAACTGTCTTCCCACATTTTCCATATTGTCTGTGCTATGAATATACATATTTAAATGTAAAGACACTTATCTTTATCTTTTAATCCATGCTTTGGTACGGAAAATATAAAAGGACTTTTACTATGATTACATAAAGAGATGAAAGAAGAATAAGAACAGCACAACTGACACGAGGAGAAAACTAAGGCTACACTCACAGTCAGGTGCTGTGTGCCACCCACCTAGTTAGTACAAGTCTCCTAGAGTCAGGAGTACTGGTGCATTCCTGTAGTCCCAGCTTTGGGAACTAAAGCAGGAAGCTCACTGTAAATTTGAGGCTAGCCTGAGTTATAACAAGAACCTTTAAGAAAAAAGAAAAATCTACTCAGGTACCCACTCAGAGCATTCCTATGAAAAAAAGAACAGCTGGCTCAAAGCAACACAGCTATCTTTAGGTAAGATAAGAAATGAGTGTCACATCTGGAGGCCTCAGAAAGGAAAAGATTCTACCTCTACAAAATGACACTATTTTCAACTTAGATGGTTTAATTTATTGCTATCTGTGATAATTTCTGTTATCACAACACTTGGGCAAAATTGTCTCTTGGAGCAAAATGAGCTGCTGGTTCAATACATCTTAAAGAAATAGTAAGCTGCTGGCTTACTATTGCTGCTGGGAAGGTTAGCATAAACTTGATGGTTTATTACCAACATGAGTTTCTTTTCTTACAGTTCTAAATCAAAAGTCTGAAACTGAGGTAAAAATCAAAGTGATTACAGAGCTGTGTTTCTCTGAGACATTCTAGAGAAATATCAGTTACCCAACATCTAGAGGCTATAGGTCTTGACCCTTTGCAGCAATGGCATCATGCTGACCTGCCTCAACTCTCAGGTCACCTCTGACTTTGGCTCTCCAAACTTCCAACCAGTATGACTAGATAAACCAGCATCATCTCCCAACCCCAGGATGCTTAATTACTCATATAAAGTTTCTCTTGCCATGTAATATGTAGCATACCCCCAGGATTCCTGGGGTTAGATCTGGGTATATTTAGGAAGAAAAGAGGTCATTATTCAGCCAAACACATAAGACTTCATTATGAGCTAATGAGCTGCTTCAATTAGTATTATGCTTGTGACCTGTTTGATCACCAGAACCCATATAAGAAAAAAATATCTGGGCCTCATAACTGGAATACACATTCCTCTATATTCCAACTAATTTGGTATTAAAATATTATTTACACAATTTTCAGGTTAGGAACACACAGATTACAAGTGGTCCATATTCATTAGGCGGAAATAGGCAGACCCCTGGGGCTCACTAGCCAGCTAGCATAAGCCTACTTGGCAAGTCAAAAAAAAAAAAAAAAAAAGACAGATGGTGCCTGAGTGTATTCACTAGCCTCTACAGGCACCAACACACATGTACATGTACACCTATACATTTGTAAACACACACATTTGCACATGTACCTACAAAAACTCATTAACATTACCTAAATGATAAAGATGGCATGTTAGAAAAGTCTACACAACAGTATGAGTCAGAAATAGAAACCCAATCAGAAAAAAAAAATTTAAATAAAAGAGCTAAGATAAAATTATTTTAAGTACCAAGTCTACTTTCTCTATTCCAAATAATCTGATATTAAAAATACCATTTACATGATTTTTCAGAGGTCAAGAACATGTAGATTACTTAAAAAGAGGCCCACTTAGACAAAACATGAAAGTGATAAAATAACTACAATACCCAGCACTATACTAAAACCTGGGAACTTGAGGGCTGGAGAGAGGGCTTTGTGGGTAAAATGCTTGCAATGTGAACCTGTGTTTAGATACTTAGCACTACAGACAAGCTGGGCACGGTGGTGCTTTAATCCCAGCACTTCAGAGGCACAGGTAAATGGATCTCTGTGAATTCAAGGCCAGTTTGGTTTACACAGCAAGTTCCAGGACAACCAAGGTTATGGTTGTGTCTCCAAAAACAAACAAGGAAACAAAAGGAAAGGAAGAAAAGAAAAGCTGGGCATGGTGGCATTCGACTGTAACCCCCTTACTGGGAGGCAAAAACAGATCCTACAGGCTTTCTGGCCAGCCAGTCTAGAAAAAGTGAGCTACACACACACACACACACACACACACACACACACACACACACACACACACACACACACACACACACACACAAAACCTCATCTCCCTATTCCCCTGCAGTCACAAGGGACAATGTCTAATATGATTGAGGACAGAGGAAAAAGTAGAGTTCACTTACAATTTTAGGAATATATGAAGTCCATTTGATTTGGGGAGGAATAGATAAATTTGAGCAAGAGGGACACTGCCAAAAACAAACACAGTGAGGTTAAGATTGTATTTTAGAACCTATTCCCTGACCAAAAAAAAAAAAAAAAAAGAAAAGGAAAAGGAAAAGGAAAAGGAAAAGGAAAAAGCAGGAATTATTACACCTTTGAGGTGAATACAAAGATCTGCAAATCATTCAGAGAATTCAAAGGTGATTCCTGTGGCAGCCTCTTCCCTCCCCTCCTACTGCATTTGAGGACTGACATCTCTCAACCTGAAATTAACTGTGAAATGCAACCAACACAAAAAGTGTCAGATTTTCCCTAGAGGAGCTCTCACAACCTCTTGTTCACATGAAAGAGTTCAACCCTGCCCATCAAAACACATCTGCCTGTAGTTTCAAGATGTCTCCTCACTGTAAAGTAGAGGTTAATGTTGGGTTAATACATTAGGTCACCTGAGGCTTCTCCCTAGACTGAAAATATAAAATACATTTGAATCCCCTTTGACACAGGGTTGAGATGCCACTCTCTTTGTTTAAATAGATTATTTTTTCAATCTCTGACATTCACAATAAAAATTTTAAAAGTGATTTTCTTTTATACTCTCAAGAATTTAGTTGCTGGGAAGGGGGAGCAGCAAGACAGCATGGCAGGTAAAACTGAAGCCTAGTGGCCTGGATTCAATCCCTGGAACCTACATAAAGGTGCAAGGAAAGAACCAACTCCATACATCAGGGGACTGTTCTTTTTCAGTGGGATTCTACATGATTCATCTGGTAAAACAGTAATTTTAAAAAGCAAATAATACCAGCACAAGGGAGACAAAGACAGGCGGATCTCTGTGAGTTCGAGGCTAGCCTGGTCTACAGAGCGAGTTCCAGGACAGCCTCCAAAGCAATACAGAGAAACCCTGTCTCAAACAAAACAAAACAAAACAAAACAAAACAAAAAAGCAAATAATTCTTGACCTGTGTCTACTACACAGAAATACCTTAAAACACCAGCTGAATAAGAATATTTAGGCTCAGAAAGGCAAATAATTTACTCCAGGTCACACAACAAATTAGGAGCAAATTCAAAACTACAGCCTATATTCTGACCTTTGTTATATCTTTACTTACAAGACTTTAAATGTGAATTTCAGTACTCAAACTCTATAGGGAAACTCTACAGTTGTTGGCAAAAAAAGTCAAGAGTTTTTGAGAAACATCACAAAATAAGAAAACAAATACCTCTAATAATACCTCAACAAAATAATAGTAAATTGACTTCAGCAGCATGTAAAAAGGATCATGATCACATAAGTTTATCCCAGAATGTGAGGCCATCTTAACACCAAATAATCATCAATTTAATAAACCTCATCAATAAAACAAAACTACATCATTATCTCAATAGTTGAAGAAAAAGCATCTTAAAATTAAACACCAGGAACAGAAGGAAACTTTCTCAGTTTGTATAAGGCATCCACAGAAAGCCCACAGCTGGCCCTGTAATTAGTGATGGATAATTAATACTTTCCTGCTAGATAAGGCACTAGACAAGGATGTCTACTCTTGCAGATTCTACTTAAATAGTGAACATCTCTAGCCAGGGAAATTAAACAAGCAAATGACACAAAAAGCACTCATGTTAGAAAGAAGGAAGTAAAACTCTCTCTCTCTCTCTCTCTCTCTCTCTCTCTCTCTCTCTCTCCACACACACACACACACACACACAATGTATTTTGTGTACAAAGATAATCACAATATAACCTAGTGAATAAAAATACTAAGTCATATACTAAAGTATTATTAGAACTAATAAACTAGTTAAGCAAGGTTGCAAGACACAATAGATCTCTACACCTAGAATTAACATTCCAAAAACAGAATAATTTCATCACTATTATATTAGTATACATCAAAAAATGAAATATTTAGGAATAAATTTAACAAAAGAAGGACAAACTTATACTCTGTAAACAAAAAAACACTGTCCAAAAAAATGGACAAATAGAGCTACACAAATAGAAAGACATCCCATGTTTATGGACCAGATTGAACTCTGCTAAGATGTCAACATTCTCAAACTAATCTATGAATTCAGTGCAATCCATATCAGAACATCACCCAAACAGCTTCTTTGAAGAAACAGACAAGCTGATGCTAAACTCATATGTAAAAATCAAGGGACCAAGGATAACCAAGATAATCTTGGAAAAGCAAAAGTTACAAAATTTGTACTTTTCAACTTGAAAACTAAGTTCGTATCTTGCAGTTTTATGGTGTTCTCTAAAAGAGAAACAATGGAATAGAACTGAGAATCTAAAATCAACCCATATCTCTATGGTTAGTTGATTTTTCAAAGAAGGTACCAAAACAAATAGGAAAAGAGCAGTTTTTTCAAAAATGGCACAAGGACAACTTAATATCTACATACACAAAAAAAATGAATCTGGATCACTACCCCACATAATATATAACAATTCAAATTCAAAAATCTTGTTCCAACAGCTAAAAATCCTAAAACTCTCAGAGGAAAACAAAGGCATGTCTATGACAGAACAAGAGAAAACGGGGGTGGGAAACAAATTAGTTTTTACCAAAATTAAAGCCTTTCATGCTTCTCAGAATACCACCCTCCCCACAAAAAAATGAAAAGATGATTTTATGAAAAAAAATGTTAATCATGTATCTAATAAGAAATGTGTATCTAAAATAAAGAATTTTCAGTAATAAAAAAGGAATTAGGATCTTTGTGAGTTCCAGGCCAGCCAGGTTTACATAGTGAGATTCTGTCTCAAAACAGAGAGAGGAGAAAGAGGGAGAGAGGAGAAATAGCCAACTTCGAAATAGGCCAAAGAAAAGTAAACAGTTTTCCAAAGATATACAAGGTCTACTTGTATATCTTAAGTACTTAAAAGCATATGCAACATCATTAGAGAAATACAAGTCAAAGCATAATGAAAGATACTGCTTCACCCATTCTAGGATGGCTAAAAGTGTAAAACAGATAATAACAAACACTGACTATGCTATGGTAAAACGTAATCCCTCATAAACTGCAAAAAGTTCAGTTTGAAAATGTTTGGGTCCATAAGATCTGAAAATTTTACTATTAGTTAATACCCAAAAGAAGTGAAAACAGATGAAAATTTTTGTCTACAAACATGCATGGCACAAAAAGTAGAAACAACCCAAATGTCAATCAACTGTATGAATAATCAAAATATGATTTATCTAATAAAAGGAAATACAGTTTGTCAACAAAAATTAACTGTTGATGCATGTTACAATGTGGATAGATCTTAGTAACACCATGTTTGCTGAAAAAAAAATAAGAGTTATAAAAGTGTGCAATTATATTAAAATAAAATAACGGCCAAATGTATAGACAGAAAATATTGGTTGGCTAGCCCTGGATAGTGGGAATGTAGGATGACTAGTGTAATTGAGTGTGAAGTTTCTTCAAAGGGTGATAAGAATGTTTTAAAATTGTATTTCAGTGATGGTTATATATCTCGGTAACTATACTACAATTTGTTGGATACCTAAAAGAGGATTGTATGGTACCTTACTCTATGTACATTGTATGGATACCTTAGACAAAGTTATTAAACTAAAGCAATATGTAGCTTCCACTTTGCTCTCTTGGACCACTTGTCTGAGGAGAAGCCAGCTTCTGTGTCCTTCCAATACTAAGCATCCTTATGGAAAGGTGCACACAGAAAAGAACGGATACAGCCTCCTCAGTATGTATGAATGAGAGACTTTGAAGGGGAGCCACTAGCACCAGACAAGTTCAGCTGACTGTAGTTCTGGCTAACATCTTAATTATTTCAGGGTTTAAATTTATTTTTTAAATTCCCATATGTATACTGTACTCACATCCCTTTTCTCCTTCCAACCTTTCCCATACCTCTTCCCTCATCCTCTCTCAAATCTGGACCCCTTTTTCTTTCATTACTATTGTTACATATATGCAAATAAATTACAAATGCAACCTGTTGGGTCCATTTTAATGTTACTCATAAGTATATAATTTTAGGGTTAACCACTTGTATTGCATTAGGGGTCTCTCATCCCTGGGGAAGACTGATTCTCTCTCTCTCTTAACAATCATTAATTTCCTAGCTCTTCATCTGGGGATATGGCCTAGTGAGACTTTTCCTACTGATGGTCGGAGAAGAACCATCAAATCCCTAACAAACACAAATCATGTTCTATAAGCCACTGGAGTTTCCACTGTTCCTACATAGCAGATAACCTTCTGCAACACTCTCATTAATGTTAGGCACTCTCCCAAGGACAGGAGTCAAAGGAATTATATCCGCCCAGGAACCCCTCCTCCTCTAAGAATTTAGTTTATCCTTATCCACAGGTTTGCTGTAGCTGCTGGCATATTAGGACATGATCCTATCACATAGTCTTAATTGAATGAGCCAAAAGCAGACACCTGATCAAAACTAAGCCAATAAAGTCCTTCTCTCAGAATTTAATTGAAACTGGAAAATAGACAGTATCCTTCAATAGCTGAAGCCATAAAATGTAGAACTTCAATGCTGTCCATTTTCTACCTCCTGGGGGGAAAACAGAGTACAGTGAAGAAGAATTAAGACTTGATGCGTGGACTACAAGATATTTAAGACACAGCAGAGGCAATGTAAGTCTCTGGTTCTAGCGATTCCTCAAACCTCTCTTTCCAGTGGAGAAGCCACTGTATTAACCTCACCATGTAAAACAGCACTCAGTACACAAAAGGTGACAAAATATTTGTTGAGTAAGTGAGTAAAATAATCTCCATTTTTCACTGGTTTTAACCAAGCTACATTTAACTATTTAGAGGCTAAAGGTTTAATCTGTCTTTTGTTGCAGTTATATATTTTGTGTCTTTCTATTATTATACTTAAGTAATACATCCTGATTACTGGTTTATATGGGCTCTTCTACAAATAGACAGCAGAGTATTTTCTTAATCATTTTTAGTATCATCGACACCATGTAAGCCAGAAATCAAAATGCTCCAGAATTTATACTGGTTTCCTTAATCTTGAATTCTGTTTTCTCCAGCTTTTATAGTTACTGTCATCAATATCAAGACTTAATATCTGCAAACCTTGCCTTTATTATTCATCCAACTGAATTCACCCAACAAAATACTTGAACACCTACAACACACCACAGGCTACAAATAGACCCAAGAAACAAACATGATTTCTGCCCTCAAGGACCTTACTATGTGACAGACAGCTCACACTCTGTGTGTGTGTGTGTGTGTGTGTGTGTGTGTGTGTGTGTGTGTGTAGGAGTGTATGCACGCGCACATATGTGTGTATGGGCACACTCACACCTTGTTTGTGGATGGATACACATGTGACACTGTATCCATCCTTACCTTCTACCTTGTTTAAGACAGGGCTCTTTTGTTCATCACCACTGTGTATATCAAGCTAGATGGCCTACAAGCCTCCAGAGACTCTTCTGTCTCCAGCTCGCACGGTGCTATACAAACACTAGGATTACGATACACACTATGTCTCAGTTAGGGTTTCTATTGCTGTGAAGAGACACCATGACCACAGCAACTCTTACAAAGAAAAACTGGCTTACAGTTTCAGAGGTTTAGTCCATTATCATCATGGTGGGTAGCATAGCAGTGTTCGAGCAGACATAATGCTGGAAAAGGAGCTAAAGAGTTCTCACATCTTGACATACAGGCAATAGGAAGAGGTCTACCTCACGGGGAGTAGCTTGAGGATAGGAGACCTCAAAGCCCACCTCCACAGTGACACACTTTCTCCAACAAGGCCATACCTACTCCAACAAGGCCATGCCTCCTAATAGTGCCACTCCCTCTGAGGGCCATTTTCTTTCAAACCACCATACACTATCATAGCCAGCTTCATTGTGGGTCATAAGGATTCAAACTCAGACCCTCACATTTGTATGGCAAGTCCTCTACCCTACAGAGCCATCTCCTCAACCCCAGATAAATGAATTATTATAGTACTATGTGTTGTGATGGGCAAGATATGCACAACCTGCTCAACAGAAGAAAAATTGGAAGGAGTTTACACTTTGCTTGGGAAGGCAAAACAACTATGGGAAAAGATAACAAGCCAAGCCATGTGGTAATGACTAACTACCCAGTGACTTAGTTTGTTTTTCAAGTACACTAGATCAATTCATACATTTTACAGTAAGATCCCATTCTAAAGTAACTTTAGATTTTCATTCAACCAACATTTCCTACTGCCTACTATGTGCCAGGTAACCTGACTAACATTTTTCCAAGAGTGTCTCATTCAACTGTCACATCTTACAAATGAAAGAAGTAAACCTGACAGAGTGCAGTGACTATACAGACAGCAAAGTCTAATAGCTTTCATCACTATATCTTCCAACTCTACATCCAAGTATGCCATGCTATTCAGTCTACATATCAGAGCCATTTCCATGCCCTTAGAATAAGTTTCTAACTGCATTTTCATTCATCCTATGGCAAACAATACAATCACCAACTATCTACCTGATATGCTAGAGTCTAGCACCTATTATAGCACCAAGTGCTAAGAGGAACATGGATGAGTGACTCTTTCAAGTTATATTAAACAGTGTTTTTGATCATTACATGTGACCAGCTGTTCAAGTATTTAGCAATACAATAAACTGATTGTTCTTTCCTTTCACATTAGTAGTGAGTTCAGTACAATCTCATCGCCCATCAGAAAAACCTCTAAATGCAAACTTAAAGCTGATGATTCACACAGTTGAGAAGGGGAAATAAAACTGTGCTTTTTTGTTTTCTACAGAACAAGCAATGTTTTCAAAAATCAGAAACTGAGCAGCTGGATGACTACTAAAAAGTAGGGTTGCCCCTCGATCCTTGAGCAAAAGACTGTTTCACCATGATCAAAGGCTGAGGGGTGCAAGACTTCAAGTCGTATTTGCTGTACAATATGATTACACACATACACACACACACACACACACACACACACACACACACACACACACAGAGCAAGGAATCATTATGTAAGATGGGGGGGACGACAAAAATCCTCACTTCTAGAAATCACGAGACACGGCACCTGATGTAAACTAGGTAAATGTAAACTGAGAAAATGACTTAAAAGCCTATTGAAATCATCAGCTGTTGGTTAAATTTGGAGGGAAAAGTTCAACCAGGGGAATCTACACAGGTTAGGAACTCAAAAATACTCAAGATATGTTATAGAGTCAGATCAATCAAAAATGGCAATGCTTAAAATTGTTGAATTAAGAAAGCATAAATTTGACATCTTAATATAAGTCATAAGACTGGCACCCAAAGGAATGCAAATGAGCAATCTCATTAGAAATAAGAAAACTAATTAACTCTGGAGCAGAGCTAACTTTACAATGTGTCCCAAATAAAGGCAAGGTGGACACAGCTTACACCTGAAACCTACCACTTACCCTCTGTATCTATTTCCCTTGGGCTGCAGAGAGGGCTTGCCATTACTAGGCACACAACCAAAAATGTAAGAGTGCTTCAGTATGCCAAAGACTTAGTGTCAAAAATCTTAAACCACTGATGCTAATAGCAAACAAGGCATCAAAATGCATTCTCCGTTCAGAAAAAAAAAAAGAAAGAAAGAATAAAGTGTGAGGGGAGGCCCTAACTGTACCATTGGTACAGGTAAGGATTTTCTAAAATAAACCCTGGACTTACACAATGAAAAAGCAATTTAAAAAGTAAAAAGCCTAGCACACACAGCTGATCTCCAGCATCGGGGATATGAGCTAGAAGACCTGAACTTTACATTTATATACAGGCTGCTTCCCAAAAGACACTGGCAAGAAATCCAAGGCGAGTATAGACACTTCGTGATAACTCTAGGAGAAAGGACTACTCCAAGACTCTTCACCCCACCAGAGACTAACCTGGGACCAACTAACCCTCGTGTGTGGTGGCAGGATCGCTGTCCCTTAGGGATGGTAAACACACACACACACACACACACAAACACACACACACACTCTCTCTCTCTCTCTCTCCCACACCTCCGCACCTGGACCACCCGAGGCAGAGGTGCTGGGTAAAGTGAACTCACGCTCCAGGTCAATGAGCGGCTCACCCAGGCAAAGAGCACCTTTCGCTCGCTTGCTCGCGACGACAGCGTGTAGTGACAGATGTGTCACCTGTGCAGGAAGGGGGGGCGCGAAGGCATCTTCCCGGGCCAGTACCCGAGACGGGGGGCCCGGTGCGGGCAAACTTTCAGCTGCCTGCCCAGAGCCTCCCGGGACCCCCGACTTGCCTCTGCCCACGAAGCCCCGCCCTCAGCCGCCCCCCCCAGCCCGCGCCCCCCTTGGGCTGCGCGCGCGCCCCAGCGGGCTCTCGGGCGCGCCTCCGCGACTGGCCCGGCCGGCAGAGGGCGGGGTCGCTCACCGGTCCGCAGCTCGTGCTTGACAGTGAGGAGCTGCTCGCCGCCGTCCCCGCTGTCCCCGCTGGTGCCCGCGCCGCCGCCGCCGCCGCCGCCCTCCCCCTCCATCTTCACCCTCTTTCCGACCGCGCGGGTCGCTCCGAGGGGACCCCGATGGGACAGCAGACGCCCCGTCTCTTCACAGCCCCAGGAGCCGAGCTGCGGCCGCGCCACAACTCCGTCGTCGCCGAGGCGAGTCTCTTTCCCGCTCTGGCCGCGCAGCTCCTCCGCCTCCTCCCCTCAGCGGGCACCGCTAGTACGCCGCAACCCCGCGCCCTGCGCCTCCACCTCCTCCGCCAGGCCGCTCCGCCCACAGCCAGCCAGGGAGACAGCCCGAGCCCCCGGCGCTATTGGACGCCGTGCGCGCGCGTCTGCCAGCGCCCCTTCCCATTGGGCGGCCGGCCATGACGTTTCACGAGCCGCCCCGCCCCGCCGCTCGAATTGTTGTTGCTTGGCGGGGAGGCCAGAGAGGGAGGAGCGCGGACGCTGCGATTGGCAAGACCCGAGGTTCGGCCCCACCCACTGGCTTTGGTGCGCACGCGCACGAAGGCCTTCCCTCTCCTGACCTCCCCAGAATGGTCACACCCCTTATTCCCCAGCTTCGATCTGTTAGTAAACAGAGTCTAGTAGTCAGGAGGCGCTTCGGACCTCTGATTGGCTACTGCAGAAAGAGGCGGGGAAAGGTGATTGGGCCGTCGGGTCCGCCAATCACCGTGGACAAAGGAGGGTCCTGCGGAGAAGCACTTGTCACCCACGTGTGTGCGCGCGGGCGCGGGCGCGCGCGCCCGAGGGTCCTCGGCCACATCTGGGGATGTGTGACCCACCGCCAGGAATATGCCGCGTCCTCGTAAGATGTTATTCGCTGTAGTCAGCACTAAAATAATTTAAGTGGATTTTGTGTTTAAATACAGGGTAAAAGTGCTTGCGGACAGCCAGAGTGCAATTCCCCTATAGTGAAAGAAGAGAACCAACAACTTGCCCTCTGACCTCTACACAGTTCTGTGACACCCATCATACACACACACAAAACAAAAACACGTTTAAAAAAATTAAGTAAATACGGGTAGTTCCTACATACAAAAGCCAAGGTTCCGGCTCACGATGAGAAATTGTTTTTTGTTGTTTTCATTTTTGTAGTTCAGTACAACCTTGACCTCCCGGTCCTTCTGGCACCACCTCTCAAGTGCTGGAATTAGCAGCATGTGGTGCTGGGGACTGAACCTGGGCTTTATGAATGCTAGGCAAGCATTCTCCCAATTAAGCTACATCCGCATCCCATATTTTTTCATGCTTACCAGACTCTTCCCAGGCTCCAAAGGGTGTGGAGTACCATAAAATAGGATACAATTCCTGCTCTTGAACAGCTCTTGATGGAACTTAGAAATGGATAACTTGTATAATATACACCAGAAAACTATTAATAATTTAAACAATTCTGGAGCAATATAAACCATTAGAGAATCGCACAGATGGCAGCAATCATTCTCAAGGTTTTTAGGGCAAGGAGGAAATCTGGATAGCCAATTTAAAGGACGTGTAAGACAAAAATACCACTGCCGACATTTCACACAGGTAACTATGAGCCTAGATCTATAGGAGACCAAATACTGCTAGGTGGAGTGATTGATAGTCTAGATGGAAATGTAAGAGAAACAACGGAATAGGCAAAGTGAGTGTATCTTTATTCTTCTTCTTGCTGTAAATAATAATTAATACCTGCCAAAAGCAACTTAAAGAAAGAAGGAGGGTTTTGGGGGACTCACATTTGAGGATAGATTGGGTCATGGAGTGGGGAGGCGTAGTGGTAGGAACAGGAGACCACCGGCCTGATTGTGTCTGTAGTCGGAAGCAGGCAGAGATGAGTCCTGGGAGTCAGCTTTCTGCTTTCTCTTGAGTCCAGGACCCCACCACCTGGGATGGTGCTGCCCACAGCTAGAGCTGATCTTCCCTGTTAAACCTCCCAGGAGACACCCTTAAAAGAGACACCCCCAGGTTTGTCGTCTAGGTGATTCTAAATCCAGTCAAATTGAGAATGAAGATGAGCCTTGTCAGTAAGACAATGGAGAATCTTAAATGCTATACTGAATTGCAGATTGTATTAAGTGCATGAGAAATCCCATATACTAGTTAGAATAGCAAAGCCATTCTCTTGTAACTCATCATTTGATATGCAACTTAAAAGAAGGGAGAACTCATCAGGAAGGAATCTACTGCACGTTTGGCACTCACAGCTTAATTTCTGGTAGCAGAAATAAATGATAATGAGAAAAGACTTGAACATAAATAATATAAAAATGATCTTCTAAATTAAGCATGGATTAAATGAGAGACTGGCAAACAACTTTCCTGTTAGAGGCCAGATAGCAAAGTCAAGGCTTTGTGAGCCGTATGCTCTCATTTATAACTACTCAACTCCACTGGAAAGCAGTCAGAAAAAGTAACGAATGGCTGTGCCCATAAGTCATTTTAGTGGATTTGAAATTTGAATTTCACATGTCATAACACAGTATTGTCTTAATATCTTTTCAATTGTTTAAAAGTACAAAACCCATCCTGAGCTCATGGGCCTTTAAGAAATAGACAGTGGTCGCTATTTGGTCTTTATAGCTGGCAGATTGCTGCATCAGGTAACCATGACAGAGAAAGCAAGAACATCCTGGAGCCCCCATTAGATCATGGCCATAGCTCCCTGCATTAATGTGCCTGGATTGCCAGTTCCTTTACATTGTGACTACCTATTTAGCTGTGCTATTTGGAGCCAAGCAATGGCTGTAAGCAATTGTTCATTTGTTCATTCAACTTTTACACCCATTATGTACCAATTACCCTGGTAGGTGTCAAGGACACAGTGTACACAAAACAGATGCCATCCTTGCTCTTTATAGCGCTTACAGTTAAAGAATGGAAATAAATTCTAGGTAATCACATAAAGAAATTGCAGGCTTTCCATTAGAATCACACCATAAGGGAAAGTGGGACGCATCAAGAGTACCTAGTTTAGGTTAGAGTTGCTGGAAGGCCTTGGTTTGAAAGTATTTTGTAATTCTGAATCTTTAAAAATAAATAAAATTTTAACCAGGACTTTGAAGAAACTGGCCTAATGCTCACCAATCTCGTTTCCTCTTTTTGGGCAAACAGGAAGAAATTTGGGGGTTGTTTTTGTTTTTGTTTTTTCTAGGCAGGGTTTCTCTGTGTAGCCCTGGTTGTCCTGGAACGCTCTCTCTCTCTGTCTCTCTGTCTCTGTCTCTCTCTCTCTCTCTCTCTCTCTCTCTCTCTCTCTCTCTCTCTCTCTCTCTCTAGACCAGGCTGGCCTCAAACTCTCAGAGATCCATCTGCCTCTGCCTCCCAAGTGCTGAAATTAATGGTGTGCACCATCACCATCCAAGAATTTTTTTTTCTTTCTTCTGTCCTTTTGCAGCTAAGTTCTTATGACAGTTACCCGGCCAGTGGGCAGGCACAGCATGTGAACATTTTCAAAACTAGCCAAATAACCCCATGCAAAACTACAGTCACTCACACCAGCTTTGTTTCTACAGCAACCACATAAGCCATCTTTTTTTGGGGGGTGAGTTTGGATTTGGTTTTTTGTTATTGTTGTTGAGACAGGGTTTCTCTGTGTAGCTCTAGCCATCCTGAAACTCACTTTGTAGACCAGGCTGACTTCCAATTCACAGAAATTCTCCCACCTCTGCCTTCCAAGTGCTGGGATCAAAGGTATACACCACCACACCCAACAAGCCACATTTTAAATATGGTATGTCACATTTTAGAAGATTCCTGAACTGGGCTCTAACTGGAAAAATAACTGCCTGAGCTGCAATAAGTCTTTTAAGTATAAGCTACAGATGGTGGGATGGCTTTATGTGAAAGCATAACATGCCATACGCTATTTCACAGGGTCATCATTTGGGGGACAGTGGACATCTGTCTTTCAAACCATCAAAAACAGTCATGTGTGGTGTGCACACCTTTAATCTCTGCACTTAAGAGACAGAGGCAAGTGTATTTCTATGAGTTGGAGGCTAGCTTCATCTACATAATGCTAGGGCTACATCATGAGACCCTGAAAAAAATAAAATAAAAAACTACATTATCAGGTCTTGATGCTTTTTTGACCCTGTCTGAATCTTTATTGTGTGGCATAGTTCCAGTCAGTTTAGGGAACTAACTACAGGATACAGACAGCATCCCAGTTAGTAGGTATCAAATTCATACTGAAGATCCCCCATTCGCTGCTGAAGTTCCCATGCTACCTCTGTTCTGAAGTTGGAGCACTGGGAGATAGGTTCACAGATGTGAAGGAATCTCAGTCACTCTACGATCTGGTACCCAAGAGAGAACCCCTCTGAGAGCTAGCACCCAGCTGTAAGAAGCCACATAGGATGCACACCACATCTGCAGTTATTGGTGAAAGGTTGGGAAGATGCTTCTCTCTCTTCTCTTCCCCTCTCCCCATTCCAAAAACAGCAGAGGAACAAAGCAAACAGAAATGTAGTGGGGGAGAGCCACCCTATTTTTAATGAAACAGGGAAATCCAGAGAACCTCAAACCATACACCATGAAGTTTGCCTGCCAGAAACTGCAAAGTTAATAAAATGCTGAGCACTGATATAAACTGCCTCCAGCCTTGAGCTGAAAATAAGGCTCCTTAGATGTTAGTGTCACAGGCCTAAGGGACAAAATCATTGGTCCTTGATTTAGAGTGGTGTGTCTCAACGGAAGAGGGACTTATGTTGCTGATGAAGTGATTAGAACAGTCATCTAGCTATGTTAGCTAACGGTTTTTTGAAAGTAGTTCAATTTTGTTTAGTTATCTTTCAGTTTGATTATATCAAGAACATCTTAATATGATGCCAGTAGCCTTCAGTGTTGCTGTAATTCATGCTAATCTCCCTTCCTGACAAAGAAAAGACTTAGATCCCAGCAGGAAATATATCTAGCCAGAATCTTTTTGTCGTCCTTGCATGTTTTAAAAGGCAGGCAGATCTCTGAGTTCAAGGCCAACTTGGTCTGCACAGTGAGCTCCAGTACAGCCAGTGATACAGAGTGAGACCCAGAGAAAGAAAGACCGGGGGGGGGGGGGAGGGAGGGAGGAGAGAGGAAGAGGGAGGAAGGGAGAGAGGAGGGAGGGGGGAGGGAGGAAGGGAGGGAGGGAGGGAGGGAGAGAGGAATTACTTCCTATTTAAGGAACATGATACAAGTTTTCCATTTATGATAGTGATATGACTCTAGCAGAAATCGACCTAGAAAAAGGATATTGGTTTAATAGGGGTGACAATAGATGTGGGACTGAAATTGAGATTTGACATCCTCCATGACTGCTCCGGAGAATAGTAGCTTTTCTGTACAGCAACAGCATGACAAGGAAAGTCTGTCAGAGCACACCGTAAAAAAACACGTTTGTATCTTTCCACATGTCAGAGTATCTTTCCATATGTCAGAGTTTATTGGTTAACAATAAATCCACAAACTATGTAGGTTTCATTACCTGCAAATTTACCAAGTAATTTTGATTTCCCTTGAGAGCATGGCCTTTGGCAATCACAGGCTCTTTTAATTTTCAGGTTTAGTTTTTACTGTTTAATTGCATATATGAATATGAACTTGTACATGAGTGCAAGTACTGAAAGAGGCCAACGGTGGCATTGGATCCCCTGGAGCTGGAGTGACAGGAAGTTGTAAGATGCCAGATGTGGTGCTGGGAACTGAATTCTGATCCTCTGTGAGAGAAGTATGCCCTGAACTGCTGAGCCATCTGTCTAGCCCAATTACATTTTATTCCAATCTCAATTCTTAATATTAACTCTCAGATCACACATTATATTTCACACACACACACACACACACACACACACACACACACACACACAAATACAGAATGTTTACAAAACTGTTGAAGTGCCCTTTCTGAAGACTGTCTGATACAAATTCCAAAAGAATCATTACAGGTGGTTAGATGATATAATTAGCCCAGTTGGAGAGCTGCTGAGAGTCTCCAGGGGCATTGGCAATGCAGAGGGAAGGCCCAAGACTGGGTCAAGATGGATGGATCGATGGGTAGGTGGATGGGTGGGTGGATGGATGGATGGATGGGTGAGTGGGTGGGTGGATGGGTGAGTGGGTGGGTGGGTGATTAGATGGATGACAAGCAATTTGTGTGACTCACCTGAGGCAACAGGACTGTGCTAAGCTGAAGCCCTGAAGACAGTCAGTTCTCTGTCTGTTGGTCCCTTGATGTATGCATCGGGTGGTCAGGTAACAGAAATTGTCACTGCAGTGTTAGGTATTTCTCATTTCATGGGGTCTAGGTGATTTTGCTGCATCCTTCATTGACCTAGTATGTTCCATAACTTCACAGACTTAGATATTTTTATGTTACCATTTTACTTTTTAAAAAAAATCATAGATGAACTTTTTTACTTGTATGAATAATTATTATTTTGTGCCTTGTGATTCATGCTGGACAGGTGGTGGTGTCTATGTATACAAACAAGAAGCTGAGCCATTCTGCTTCTGTACTTATACTCAGAACGGAGTCAGTTGCTGCTTATTAAAATGGAGTGTCTTAGTTAGGGCTTCTATTGCTGTGGAAAGACACCATGACCACAGCAACTCTTAAAAGGAGAACATTTAATTGGGGTGGCTCACTTGCAGTTCAGATGTTCTGTCTATTATCATAATGGTTGGAAGCAAGGCAGTGTGCAGGCAGACATGGTAGTGGAGAAGCAGTTGAGAGTTCTTACATTTTGACTCACAGACAACAGGAGGTAGTCTGTCTCGCTGGGTGTAGCTTGAGCAAAGGAGACCTCAAAGCCTACACGCAGTGACACACTTCCTCC
The DNA here is from genome assembly GCF_003668045.3 of Cricetulus griseus. Classification (NCBI taxonomy): domain Eukaryota; kingdom Metazoa; phylum Chordata; class Mammalia; order Rodentia; family Cricetidae; genus Cricetulus; species Cricetulus griseus. Next base: position 105,006,906 of record NC_048598.1, on the reverse strand, counting down.
AACAAGGCCATGCCTCCTAATAGTGCCACTCCCTTTGGGAACCATTTTCTTTCAAACCACCTCGTGGAGCCACTAGAAAGTTCTTCATGGTGGCATGTACCTTTAATCTCAGGGATCTTGGGAATCAGAGAAGGACAGAGCTAACCTGATCTACATACAGAGTTCCAGGCAACCAGGGCTACATCATGAGTTTATCTTACAAGCAAACCAACAAAGGGGGGAAAAATGGAATCATCCAGGGCAAGGCATAAGAGAAAAGTCACTGTTTCACACAATATGGAGTAACTTAAAGCAGGGCACAGTTCATCTCCACAGTCAAAATCAAGGAGACCACAAGGCTGCAATGACCTATTTCTGTGGCCTGTGACCTCCAAGTCAAGCATCTCCTGGAAATGGAAGGATGAAAGGGAGGGGAAGCAATGGATGAGGAGTAACCAGAGGGCCCAGGGCTGTTAGGGACTTCATTGGCCTCCCACAAAACAACATCTGAGAATCTCAGAGACATGTCTCAAGGAGAAGAGCATTTTAGAATCACACCAAAGGGAAGCTGTCAACTGGCTTGAAATCCTTCCTCCTTCTTTGGCCATGCTATTTAACAAATAACTTTCCACTGCGTTGGAGAAAATTACAAAGCTTCTTCTCTCTGAAATTAGGAAAAATAGAAATGACTCAAACAGTAGTTTCAGGACTACAAATAAGGAATTCTAGAACAACAAAAGTAGGGGGTAAATTGAGCTACAAAAGTCAAAAAAAAAAAAAAAAGAGGAAGCTCTTTGAACTCAATTAAAACCAGAGTAAACACAAGTGAAAACACAATGGAACTGTATGAGAAAAATACAAAGAAATAAAAATGCATAGTTAAGGAAAACGGACAATAGAGTTCTAACATATGCATAACTGGCATTCCTGAAGCACTGAGAATAAGTGGAACAATAGAACAAGAGAAGAAACTTTACCTAAACGAAGACTTAAGTCCATAGGCAAAAAGCACACACTGTGTGTATCTTAGTTACGGTTTCTATTGCTGTGGAGAGACACCATGACCACAGCAACTCTTATAAAGAAAAACAGTTAATTGGGGTTGCTTACAGTTCAGAGGTTCAATCCATTATCATGGTGAGACATGGAGGCGTGCAGGCAGACATGATGCTGGAGAGGTAGGTGAGAGTTCTACATCTTGTGCAGGAAACAGGAAGTGTCCTGTCTTACTGGGTATGGCTTGAGTATATATGAGATCTCAAATCCCATCTCCATGGTGATCTACTTTCCCTCAACAAGACCACATCTACTCCAACAAGACCACACCTCTTAATAGTGTCACTCCATTTGGGGGGCATTTTCTCTCAAACCATCCCACAGTATGTCAAGGTAAAATGGTTGCAGAGTAATCAGAAATAAAATGCACAAGATAAAAGTAGTCAAGAGTAAGAGCTTGGGTGGAGCTTATTGGTTTCCATCAATAATAACAATAATGATAATTTAACATTAATACTTAATGTTAAATGACAGTAAAGCCCTACAAAATTTAATAAGATAAAGATATGATTAGTGATTTATATTCTGCCAACTTATCTCTTGGTTATAAAAGCCACCAACAGTTGTTCATGAGAATCCACAAATTCAGGGTTCCCATATCATTAGAAAAAGAGTTCATTATGAGGAAATTCACTCAACCAAGAAATGAACCAAAAGAAAGGATGTAGCTAAGATTTCTTTGTATTGTTAGCTTCCGGGTAATGACACAGAGACTTTTTATTAGTTATGAAAACTTGGCGTTAGCTTAGGCTTGTTGCCAGCAAGCTCTTAAAGCTTAAATTAACCCATGCTGGCTTCATGGATTCCATGGCTCAATTCCAGGTCTGCCAGGATCACCTCTCCCTACTTCTTACATTATACTTTTGTTCTACCTGGACAAGTTTTCAAGTAACTTCCTAAGAACTGGTATGTCACAGGTCAATTTCCAAGCCCTGTTTGTCCCAGAAGATCTTTATCTTATGTTCACCCTTGACTGATATTTTGGCTAACTATGATATTCTAGATCAAAGGTTATTTTCCCTTGGAATACTAAAGGCATCGCACTATTACCTCTATAAGAGTTTGAAGTTGTCAGTGAGAAGTCTGATGTGTACTTTGCTTCCATTCCTTTATAGCCAGCCTTCTCTCTCTCTCTCTCTCTCTCTCTCTCTCTCTCTCTCTCTCTCTCTCTGTCTCTGTCTCTCTCCCTCTCTCTCTCTCTTTCTTTCTCCCTCTCCCCCCCCTATTTATTTTTTCCAAAACAGGGTTTCTCTGCATAGCCCTGGCTGCCCTGGAACTTGATCTGTAGACGAGGCTAGCCTCATACTCACAGAGATCTGCCTTCCTCTTTCTCCAGAGTGCTGGAATTAAAGGTGTGCGCCACCCACCCATCCCCACCCACACCCCTCCCCAGCCTCAATTGTTTTCTATCTTTGATGGTCTAAAAAAATCAGATTATGTGACAAATTAGTTTTTTCCCAACTCTGTAGCCTTTTAGTGGAGATATACAGCCATCAATGTTGAGGGAGTCTCTTCTTCCTCTTCTCCTCCCTTCCTCATCCAGTTTGCTTTTCTATACAATTAAACTTAATTTTACTCAATATCAATCTTCACAGGAATCCATTCAGATGATAAATTCCAAATACTGATGGTTTATTCCCAGGAAGTGAAATTGGGTTCACTGAAAACAAACAAGCCCCACATTGTGTCGTTCACATACTCACACCTTTAGTTCTTGTTCCATCAACTGAGGGCAGGCTCTGTCTCTCTGACCGCCTTCTCCTGCCCTTCTCCTCTTCCTCTTCTTTATTTCCTCCTCTCCCTTGGTCATTTTGTTGTTGTTATTCTTAGTTTGTTAGTGTGGATGTGGTGTTTGGGCTTTGTTGAGATAGAGGCTTGCTGTGAAGCCCAGACCATCTCCCTGCGTCAGCATCTCAAATAATGGGTTTCGAGTGTGAGCCACCACACCTCATTCTGCCTTGCTTTTATATGACTTCTCTTTCTGAATCTCCTATGGACTGTTGGACCTCCTGTATTTTTTTTTCTGATTCTGTTTTGTTTTGTTACCTTAAAAAGAAAAAATCTTAGCTTTTCATTCTACTTTCTGGAAGAGCCGTGCAGTTTAAATATTCCAAAGTCCCCGGGGGTTCTTCTGTAATTTAATGGTCATGTTTTTAATCAATACAAACTCTTCTGTGTGGCCTCTGTCATGCATCCTATTTCTTCTTTTGTGGAGAAAACATCTTCATCACAAGCCATTCTGAAAACATTAATGATTCTGTTGGCTTGCACTTAGGTTTTCTTTCTCAACATAACCGTGTCCCCTGCACTTGTTGATTTGGGTTGGGTTTTTTTTTTTTTAATTCCCTCTTCATTGTAGTCTTTCTATTTCATAATGAAGTCTTTTCTGATTATGCCTTGACATTCTTTATTGTTCATTTGTATTTGAAAATGAAACCTCTTACCCTTAAAAGAAAAGCTGACTATGGCGGGGCTTGTTTCTCTTCTTTTATTGAAAATAGATATTTTTTCATACAGTATATTCTGATTATGGTTTTGCCTCCCCCAGCCCCTCCCAGTTCCTCCCCACCTCCCCTGCCATCCAGAGCCACACCCTTTCTGTCCCTTGTTAGAAAACAAAACATCTAAGGAATAATAATCAAATAAAATAAGATAAATCAAAACAAACAAATCAGAATAGCACAAAACAAACAAGAAAAAGAGTCAAAGAAAAATCACAAGAAACTCCTATAGATGCAAAGACACACACGTTCACACACTCAGGAATCTCATAAAACCCAAAACTAAAAGCCATAATATATATGTAAACGACCTGTAAGATGAAAAAAATGCCCTGACTTAATATTATAAAACAAAGAACCTTCAAAGATGCCATTGGGTGAGCTTTGTGTTGGTCATCTACCGCTACGCATGGGGCCTACCCTTAAGAGCGGTTAGTCCATTGAGACTCCCTTGGAGAAAACTAATTTTTCATTTGCAAGTGGCTTTCAATTGGAGATTGCTTCTGTGTTAGGAATGGGAACATGTGTTCACTTCTCCTTTCGGTTCTATGGACCCCATCTGGTAAAGACCTGTGCATGCTGCCAGAGTCTCTGTGAGTTCATATGTGTGCCTGCCCTGTAGTGGATAGAAGGCCTTGATTCCTTGGTGTCTTCCGTCCCCTCTAGCTCTTGCTCTTCTGCTTCCTCTTCTGAAGAGTTCCTTGAGTTGATGACAAGTATTGGATGGAGACATTCCTTTTAGGGCTGAGTATCTCAAGGTCTCTCACTCTGCATATTCTCTGACTGTGGGTCTCTGTATTTGTTCCCATCTGCTGCAGGAGGAAGCTTCTCTGATGATGGCTGAGCAAGGCACAGGTTTATGAGTATAGTCAAATGTCATTAGGAGTCATTTTATTGCTACATTCCTTTAGCAGAACAGTGGTATTGGGTTTTCCCCCTCGGTCCCTGGACTATCTAGTCTCAGGTTCTTGGTCATTCAAGCAGCATTGCCTATGGGTTCCATCTTGTGGAGTGAGTTTTAAGTCAAATCAGGTATTGCTTGGTTCATCCTACAAGCTTCATGTCACTATTACACTAGCGTATCTTGCATGCAGGTCACTTTTGAGCATCAGAGGGTTTGTAGCTAGGTTGATGTTTACCTTTCCCCTTTGGTATCATGCAGTGTACCTTCCAATTATGGTAAGGCTTGGTAACGGAAGACTTGGTAAAGGAAGTATTGAATATTAGAATATGCGGATTTCCTCCCTCTGGGGGTAGTAACAGAAATTAACACTGAAATCTTATAGTGTCTCTAACTCAATTAAAAGAGCAGGAAGCCCCTCTTCTTTTCAACTCTTGAGTCACTTTGCTCAAAGAAAGAACCCCGACCCGGGAACTCTCGCTTTAGAGCTGACAGAGCCATTAGCACATGTCATGAGTTCCACACAGCGTGGCAGAAAGTGAGGAAGTAGGCCAAGATCAGAGTCGCTGAGAGGTGGTCCAGTGCCTGTGGATGCTGTTTGCCCGCTCTGTGGACAGGGGGCTGCCCCTTGCTGGGAGGAACTGGGGGAGACCGAAAGGAGGACAGAGGCTTTATCAGCACTATCTGAGAGCTGCATCTCCATCATTAACCACAGCCTGCCTGGAAACTGGGAAACAGACCAGAAATCATTTTATATCATCGAGCCCAAGCTTCTGCAGCCATAAAACTGGGACAATAAAAATAGCTGTTTGTACTTGGGAGGATTGTTCCAAGAATCAAGTACAATAATGTGCAAGGTGGAGGGACTGTTGATGTGAATAGACCATTGCCTCTGCTGGAGAAATTTAAGAATGCATTTGGATTGCACAAGGTTGGGAGAAAAAAACAGAAACTGAAAAACACCCCAAGGTTGTTCCCGTGACGAAGTTTCCAGTCATTTCAGGGTTGATGTCATTTCAACTGATGCCATAGACTATAGTTTATTTTATATAATCAAGCCTATTTCAATAACACGATGCTTAAAATAACAAGACACATCGGAAAAGCTGGAGACTCATCATCCAAAGTCCTTGGAGTATCTTGATCCCTGTATCTAAATAATGAAGTGGGAGGAACCATTCTGAAAACACCAGCTCTTAGTTTTCAGGGACTTTGTGTGTGTGTGTGTGTGTGTGTGTGTGTGTGTGTGTGTGTGTGTGTGTACTGATCTGCTCCAGAGAATCCCCTTTGCATTTCATGATCTTTTAGGAAATTGACAGAACTATAGTGTCAAGGCTTCAATTCAACTTGGTGATCAAGAGCAGGCCCTTGTGAAATTCTTTTGGTCTGACCTACTCCTATATTGATAGTGTCTGCTTTCTCATAAGACAGAATGCGTGCATTTCATATTGAATGGCAGAGATTCACATACAAACATTCACAGAAGCAATTTTTATAACAACAGACAACTTGAAGGTGATATATGCTGAAAATAGAGGAATGACTAAATAACTCACATTTATACAGTGAAGGGTTTTGCACTTTAGAAATGTTCACCACACAGAAGCGTGGCTTTAAATAATGCCCCCCAGCTGTGTCAATATGGTGAGCCTCTGGGAACCATGGGCAGGTGAGGCTTGCAGCTGTCAGGGGTGAGGCTCTTCACATCAGAAGGACACATCTACTGATCTACAAGGTGACATAAAGGCACACTTGCACCTGGGAAAATCCTCAGCAGTGAGCATTTCCTGAAAGGGCTATGTATAAGCCCCATCAGCAGTGTCATCCTAACAAGAGCCAGGGCAGAACTGGAGATCCAGGAGAGACATGTATGTGCCATGCAAAAGAAGCTCTGTGTGTTTACCCTAGAGCTATAACTAGCACAAAAGAAAGTTAAAGCTCATTTATATCATGCATTGGTTATCCGTGTGTGTGTGTGTGTGTGTGTGTGTGTGTGTGTGTGTGTGTGTGTGTGTGTGATGTCTCAGGGGATGGGGCCGGTGTCAGGAAAGACTGTGTTTCAAGGGGTTTTGGAGTCTTCTAAAATGAACAATCCAGAAGCAACAACATCTCAGTAAAACATAGACTTTTCCTAACCACAAACAAAAGTCATGCTCATAAAAGTTATAACTCAGTTCTGATAATTGTCTCCTGACTGAGCCTTGGAGTGTTCTAGTGGCTCAAGCCCCAGTGATTGCCAGGACAGGGCTGCCATAAGGATTGTGTTGTGAGAGACTCTTAATATGTGGGACCTTAGATAATATTGCTCCAGTGTCCTTCTCCTAGTGAACCATGGATGGGACAGCTGGCCACTTTGATCCATCTAAGATCACCACCCACACTACTGTGGGTCATTGGCAGGATCTGGGCACAGGACATCAATGATGACACCTGATGAAGCCACAGCAGCAGCAGTAGAGTCTATGGTCCCTGGTTGAACAATGGGAGTACTCAGCAGGTGTAGGTTGGGATAGATATATAGATAGAGTGCCCTAGAAATCACCAGAAAAGGTACTGGTAGAGACTAAGGGTCCTATATGAGAAAGCAGAACTGAGTAGTAGTGAAACTGGTGGCTGGCTGCATTTTTGTGCACACAAAGTGGAGGATTAAAAACAAGGTTATACATGAATGGGGGAAACTGAGGCAAGGAGAACAATTTTTAATAATAATGTACCCAAAGTTGGAGATCCAAGATTCTGACAAGTTCTTCTTGACTTCTGCTTAATCTACTGTACCATGAAGCTTTTTGGAAGTGTCCAGGGAGAACCAGCAATCCTCCAGGTAGAAAATAAGAACACACTGGGGAAAACAGTAAGAGCATGAGAAGAGAAAATTCAAACCCACCCTGCATAGTGGAACCCTGTCTCAAAAAAATGGAGGCATGCATAATATATATGTATATATTTCACATAACTTGGATGCGATAGTACTAATGTCCATAAGCAACACAGTTAGGACTATAAATATGTAAATGAGGCCGTGCAGTTAGACGTCCAAGTTCAAATCCTCCAACAGCCACTTATTAGCTTTCTTACATCAGGCAGACTTCCTAAGTCTCATGTTTACCTCATCTGAAAAATTTTAAAGTGGAAATAGTAATAGTATGTATTTTATTGGTATTGTATCAGAGTTCATTGATCAGTACATGCAAAGTGATTGGCACATAGTTAAGTACCAGATAAAAACAAGTCATAGTGGGCCATCAAATGACTCAGCAGGTAAAGACAGTTGCACCTAAGCCTGATGAAGTGAGTTTGGAACCCTCAGTGCAAGGTGAGAACCAACTCACAACAGTTGTCACGTGACTCCCACATTCACACTCCTTGCCACATGCAAGCATTGCCAAAATTTTTAAAAAGAGCTAACCATGGCATGCACCTCCAAACACACACAAAACACAAAGGCATTTAAAACAGAGTTGATAACAAACACCCTGAGTGTTTCTTGTAGCACCCTCCTGTGTCATCTCTCATCACCAGTAGGTTTTGCATAGAAGAGAGGACTTGTGATCCACATGACTTTGTGAGAGGACAGCGGCAGAGAGAATCATTCACGGATTCTTGGAGCATGACTTACGGCTGACTAAAAAAAAAAAAAAAAAAAAAATGGCTAAGCAGAAATGGAACGAGGGCCATCCCTTTCTCCTTACCCAGTGAGATGATAATGCCTTCTTGTAAGTCACTTCTGGTTACCATCACAGACACAGTGTTAGCCCAGGTAGTTAGTTTGCTTATTCATTCAGTCTTTCTTGAACCCCTCTGAGAGACAGGGCTTCAGAAGTTAGAATGATGAACCACAGACAGCACTTGACCTTGAGAAGCTCAAGACTAGGCAACAGGAGGCATGAAAACAAGTGTATACACAGTCCCTTGGGTATTCTAGAAGAACATGCTTAGGACTTAGGGAAGGTAGAAAGGGGTAAGTTCTTAAGCCCAGGGAATGGAGCCCTCATGGCCATGATGATACCTGGGTGAAAGACTGAAGGCTGAGTACAGGCAATGCATAGTCAGCATTTCACAAAGAGGAGCAGTCAAAACAAAAGCCACCAAACACCCAGATGCCAAAGCTCGGAGCTCCAAAGCAATGAGGCTGGGGGTGCAGGGTGGACCAAGAGCCCTACCACTGAGTCTATAAGCCACATCTCCGTGACAGGTGACCTTCAGGATCTAAGAACTCCTGAAGGCTTTGAAACAGAGTGGTTCCATGGGGAGATTTTTGCTTCAGAAAGATTACATTCTAAAATAACTTTGTTTTTTTTAACAATACAAGCCAGATCCCCCACATAGACCCTGATTACAGTCTTTCTGGTGCAATGAATATTGGCAGGCTTTTAAGAAACTAAATTCTTTTTGTCTTAATGATTTTTAAAATTTTTATTTTTAAAATTTTGAGTCAGCGTCAATAAATCCACTCTGAATAGCTAATGATTGATTCAATTGAATTCCCCTCAAAGCCAAATTTAATAACCTTGAACCGTATTTGTTGGTAACTGACTTGGAGGTCTGCTTTTGTCCAAAATAATGAAAGCTGGTGGTTTGGGAACTTAAGTTTTTATGTTGAGGTGAAGGAAAATGATCGGGTTTTTCCTCATAGTGGGGCTCAGCCTTGGAGTTCCATTCTTCCTGAACCCTCTCGTGTGTTCTTCTACTGAACTGGACAGTCTGTCTTTCTGTGACAAATATGCTTTACTTTGAAGACATTAGCTTGAGCTCTACAAGTTAAAGAAAAACAGTTGAGAAGAAAAAGAAGAAGAAGAAGAAGAAGAAGAAGAAGAAGAAGAAGAAGAAGAAGAAGAAGAAGAGACGAAGAAGAGGAGGAAGAGGAGGAGGAGGAGGAGGAGAAGGAGGAAGAAGCTAGCAGGCTGGAAACATAGCTCAGTAGGCAGCATGCTTTCTTAGCATGCACAAAGCCCCAGGCTCCATCCCCGGCATCACATATAATTAGGTGTGGTGGCTTGAGGGAGGTGGAGGTAGAAGGATCAAGAATTTAAGGTCATTTTTAGCTATGTAGTGAGCTAGAAGCCAGTCTAGACTGTGTGAGACCCATCTCAATCCATCAATGAACTCCTAACCTAAATAAGCAAGAGCTATGCCACACTGAACTTTTGGGCATGCTATGAATACTACAGTGAATGCCAATGTACAAGTTTCTGCTTGAGTCCTTGCTTTCAATGCTTGTGGCTATCTATCTAAAGTAGAATTACTGGATCGTGTCATATTCTATGTTCAAGTTTTTGAGGAAACACACAACATTACCTAGGGACCAGAATGTGAAATTACAAATGAAATTTGGATGTTATATATACAAAGATCTAAGAAGGATTCCTGTCTGTAGACATATAATAAGAAACTGTAAACTACAACCATAAGTCCTTGGCTGCCCACCAAAAGATTAATAAATGACAGCCTAGGGGATTGGTTCCAGTCACTTGGGATCTGATGCCCTTTTCTTATCTCTGTGGGTGCTAGGCATGTGCTTGGTCCTGGGATTCCTTGGAACTGGAGTTACAGATGAATGTGAGCCACCATCTCTCCAGCCCTTGATCACATGTTTTTCTGTTTTAAGTTAAAATTAATGCTTAGAGAATATAGCTTTTAACAATATATCCATTTTAACTAACATCTTGTTAAAGGCCCATTCCCTAAAGAGCTTCAAGTATCAACATGGGACCAGTATGCAAAAGAGGAATCCTAGAGAAAACAGTTTAGATTTGAGGAAAATGTCCAGCAAACATAAGCATGTCTTTGCATACATTGTATTCAGTTCTTCTGTGATGCACAAGAAATATAGGAAAGTAGTTCAATTTTAACCCCTCTATTCAAAAGAATTTATTAAAGAAGTACTAGCTAGGCATGGTGGAAATGTCTACAACCCCAGCACTTAAGAAGTGGAGGCAAGCCGGGCATTGGTGGTGCACGCCTTTAATCTCAGCACTGGGGAGGCAGAGGCAGGGGGATCTCTGTGAGTTCGAGGCCAGCCTGGTCTCCAGAGCGAGTGCCAGGATAGGCTCCAAAGCTACAGAGAAACCCTGTCTCAACAAAACAAAACAAAACAAAACAAAACAAAACAAAACGTGGAGGCAAGATGATTAGGAGTTCAAGGCCATCTTTAGCACATAGTGAGTTTGAGGCACAGTCTATGCTACATGAGATCCTGCCTCAAAAAATGGGGGAAGGGACTATTCTTGTTCTGTGTAATTGGGTGAATGTCATGTTACAAAGCAAAGGAAGTAATTAGAAGAAATCAGGAGACCCATCCCTTGTGCGCTGGGTAGTTTTCCACCAACATGACTCAAGCTAGAGTCATCAGAGAGGAGGGAACCTTCACTGAGCTAATGCCTCCATAAGAGCAGCCTATAGTCAAGCTTGTAGGGAATTTTCTTAATTAGTGATTTATTCGTGAGGGCTCAGCCCAAGGTGGGTGAGGACATTCCTGGGATGGTGGTCCTGGGTTGTATAAGAAAGCAGGCTGAGGGAGCCATGGAGAGCAAGCCAGTAAGCAGTACCCTCCATGGCCTCTGCCTCAGCTCCTGCCTCCAGCTTCCTGCCCTGCTTGAGTTCCTGCCATCACTGCTTGTGACAATGAGCTGGAAGTGTAAGTCAAATAAAAGCTTTCCTCCCCAGGTTGCCTTTGGTCATGGTGTTTCATCACAGCAATAGTAACACTAAGACACCTTGGCAGCCCAGTACTAACTTTCTAATGGCTCCATACTAGTTAATAGGTAATCATAAGCTATTCATGGGCTAAAGTCTATACATACTTTCTGAAGGCCAGAGGACTTCAGCTGGTGGATTGACTTCCTTATGCTATAGTAAGAAACCATCACATGTTATCAGTGGCTTTACATAGTGGCTTAAAACGGCACAGTGTAATGGTTAGTAATGGAGTCCACAAAAGCCTGAATAAAAGAATATCAAACATCACACAATAAAGATAGAGAGCTACCACAATCTTCTGCTCTGGGAGCACAGGAAACTGAGATCAGATCTACTACCACCACCCAAGAGAGAGATCCTGCAACTTCTCTCCCCTATCAGTTCACATGTAGCACCTGAGACCCAAAGGCTATTGGATGAATGAGTTCCCACAACAGCAGGGCTTCCTTATGTTTCTGGGAAATGGACATCTACACTGGGTCTTTCTGATTAAAATCAGCTTTTCATCAGGGCTGTGATCTGTGTGGAGGCTGTAGGGGAGAAACTGTCTTTGTCCTTTGGATTTTAAAGACCACTTGCATCTCTTGGCTCATGGCCCTTTCTCCATCTTTAAAGGCCATTTTTCTAGTCTCCATATCTTGTCACATCTCCCTCCCCTCTTGGCCCTCCTTGGAGTGACATTAGGCACACCCAGAAAATTCCCCATCACTTCCCATCTTCAGACCCTCAACCACCTCTCCACAGTGCCTTTCACCACATCAGGAGACATAATGACAGGTGACAGGGACTGGGGTATGGACACCTTGGGAAAGGAGGAATTACTTGGTCAACCACTGCTGGGTAAGATTTGAGAAAATGGAGAAAAACTGTGGTAGAACATGGAGAGGATGTTTGTCTATTTGACCACAAATATGCAAACATCCTTTCTTTCTTGGGAGTAATTCCAAGAAAACATCAAGCCTGCCCCCTCTTTTCCTTTGAGAGGGGTACAGGGCCCAAGGGTGGTAATGTGTTGTCCCCAGTCTTCATCTTGACTGGATTGCTTGTCTTTTATTCTATTCCTCTTGGGCTTGCACTACAGAACCTTAGAAATGGCCAGGTGAGGGGCTGGAGAGATGGCTCAGAAGTTAAGAGCACTGACTGCTCTTTCAGAGGTCCTGAGTTCAATTCCCAGCAACCACGTGGTGGTTCACAACCATCTCTAATGAGATCTGGTGCCTGCTTCTGGCCTGCAGGCATACATGCAGGTAGAACACTGTATACATAATAAATAAATCTTTAAAAAAAAAAAAAGAAATGGCTAGATGAAGCTTGTTGCGATGGTTATATCAAGAACATTGTTGAGAAGAAACATCTCCTACCTTCTCTTACCCTTCAGGAGAGGACATTTCTCTTGGGTCACAATACTAGGAATACCATCTGGTCTTTGGAACATGTGACTTGCTTTTCACAGGAAGTGGTGATCCTGTGACCAGATGTTTCCCAGTCTTTGCTGTGCTCCATAACATTGAGGGCCAGTGTTCCGAGGTTTGCTGGCACCAGTCAATCATACCCTCCTACCATTTAAGGCTGGAAACTGACCAACAACAGACCCAAGAGTCCCAGTGGCATTCGTGTTCAGGATTGGCTGTATCATTCCAAACACATGCTCTGTGAACTTTGATGGACAGGTAGGTTGTACATCTTTAGCTCAGGAAGATCTGCAGGCATTGTAAGCCTCATGCACACTTGAGGATATGCTTGAGGGCCTTCAGATCTCCTCCATATCAGAGAGTGTGCTTTATCTCACAGATAAAACACAGAAATACCAAAAAGAGTGCATCTCTGGGTGCTGACCGGATGTCTTATTGTCAGCAAGGAGCAAAAGAATACATGTCTTGGAGTTCCTTCCTGAGGAATGGAGCCCTCCATCACTTTTATGCCAACTTTGACAGCAGAGATGTTGCCAATGCTTCTTGCTTTAAGTAACCTGGGGCTGAAGACATGAATCACTCACTAAAGTACTTGCCATACAAGCACGAGGAACCAAGTTTGGATCCCCACCACCCATGTTAAAAACTGGACAAAGACAGGCTGATCCTGGGAGCTCACTGGCTGGCCAGCTGCCACAAAAATAGTTAGCTTCATTCAGCTTCATCCATCTCCCTGTCTCAAGGCGATAAGGCAGAAAGTGATAGAGCAGGACACACCCCATGGCCCCTTCTGGATTCTGCAGGTGTATCCATGGGTGCATGTACACACACATGGCAGAAAAATTATAAATAAAACATCTACATTTTTTCTTTAATTAAGAAAATGTGTGTTGGCCTTAGAGCCTTAAACACTCTGTCACCAAACCTTCTCATGGCACACTGTTAGTGTCATTCAGAATTCAACTCCATTGCCACCTCACAGGGTCATTTCCAGGGTCCCTCCTACTGTAATAGAACCTCTTTCCACTCATCTCTATCCATCTTGCCACTCTGTTGTCTTCATAGCATGGATTACCTTCTGAAATCATCTTGTTCATGCATTTGCTTGTTTCCCACCCATTCTCTTTCCCCTTCTAGAATGTGGAAACATCCTGGTTCCACGGAGAACAGAGGTTTCTCTTATTGTCCTTTATTATCTCCCCAGCACTCGGTGTAATGTGTGGCACACAGGAGAGCCAACAATTCTTACTGGTGAATGAATGAGGTCCCTGAGCTCCCAGGTACCCCACATCTATTAAATTCCAAGCGTTCACAGGGCTCCTCTCTGCTATCCACCCCGTACTATCTCTTTTAAAAGGTCTCTCTCTCTCCTCTCTCTCTCTCTCTCTCTCTCTCTCTCTCTCTCTCTCTCTCTGTGTGTGTGTGTGTGTGTGTGTGTGTGTGTGTGTGTGTGTGTGTACTGTGTACTGTGTACTGTGTACTGTGATTCTGTGTACCACAGTCATTTTTGCAGGTACCCTCAGAAATGAGAGAGCATCAGATCCCAGGGAACTGAGATTCTAGGCAGTTGTGAAGCTCCTGACATAGGTGATGGGAACCAAACCCAGGTCCTCAGAATGAACACTGAGTGCTCTGTTCTACCGAACAATCCCTCCAGCCCCCCTTCCATCTCTTTTTCTATATCCTCTTCGCCTTCAGTAGAGCCCCTCAGTGCTGTGTCCGAGCCGCTGATGGGCCAATATTTTGTACTTATCCAAACCATCACATTATGTAGACTTGTGGAAATGACAATCAACAAATACATTTTAATAAATATTTTGTTGTTGTTGTTTTTTCAAGACAGGGTTTCTCTATGGCTTTGGGGGATGTCCTGGAACTAGCTCTTGTAGACCAGGCTGGCCTCGAACTCACAGAGATCGGCCTGCCTCTGCCTCTCAAGTGCTGGGATTAAAGGCGTATGCCACCACTGCCGGGCCCAATAAATAATTTTTAAGACCTCAATTGCCCTGGATAAGACAGAACTGATCTCAGAGTCTAAACTGGGGCAGCAGATTGTGAGACTCACCTGAGAAAGTTAGGGGTTCACAAGGACTCTCAAAATTTGCATCAATGTTCAGGAGCTACAGCAAATTTTGATGCTCTTAACTGTGCTTTCTGTCCCACTCTGTCCCACCCTACTAATGGGTGTCCCTCCTGGAACTTGCATGCTGCTTCCCCCTCAGTAAGCTCTATGTTCAGTTCAACCCATGGATGATTGCCAGGATGATGGAGGGAAGGAACCTGCTGGAACTGGGGCAGAGCAGAGATACAGGCAGAAAGGGCAATGCTTCCTCTCCCACTCCTTAGCTTGTTCTGGACTCATAGTATTTAATTCTCTGTGTGCCAAAGGCTGTTAAGGGAAATTTGAGGTTTTGTGTTTATCAGGGGGACTAGGGTGTGGCTAGTTTGAAAGTTAGGAGAGTTGCCAGTTGTTCTCTCTCCTAAATAGGTGCTAAAGGTCCACCCCTTGGCGCCTTCAGCCATAGGGTCCTCAAGGACCACTCGAAGGCCACCCCTGGGCAGCCCTACTCTGTTTTCCTCTTCCAAGCAGAGTTACCTCCCAACTCCATAGACACAGCTCTCATGGGTCACTATTTTGCAACTATTCAGATGCTTTGTCAGACTGAGTAGCCTCAAGGACAAGACGCTCTGCAGATATACATTTTAATGAATAAAGAAGCTTGACTTCTCAAATTCCCCCTGAACAGCACAGGGTACAAATCAGGGTAGTACCTACAAGTGGCTGCAGATCGTAGGTCACACTTAGGAATTTCAGAGGCTCAAAGAGAACCTAAAAGTTTGCTACAATATTGGTGGAAGCTGGTCTTGTCACCTGGTCTCATCTTTATAGACTGAAGAAGTTAAGCCTCAAAAAAGGTTCCAGTAACTTGACCACTATCTCTCTCATCTTATCTCTGCCTAGAATCAGACATTACTTACAAAACCACCTTTACCCATTCAGCAGATATTTACTGACAATCTACTGGGTGCCAGGACCTGTGTTGCCCCCCCTCCAGCCCCTTCATTTAGTGGGAGATACAGCCCTGTAACCAGACATGCTGAGACATCCACCAAAGGAACATCTAACCCAGCGGGATTGGGAGAGGGGGCTTAGGTCAGAGGAAGAGTCTTAGAGAGGTGACAGATGAGTGGACCCTCTACAAAGGAGTTAGGCAGGCAAAGGGCCAAAGGAAGATGTTCCAGGCAGAGAAGGCAAGCTAGGAGAGAAAAGAACAGGGCCCTGTTGGGAATTGCAAGTAATTACTGAGAATTCAGCATGTGTGCCAAATACTCTTGCCAGCTCCGGGGTTACACAAAGTGAAAAACAGGGACCCGCCTTCAAGGAATTTACAGTAAATGATAAATGAAAAGATAATCATTTAGAACATTGTGTCCCACTTCACTTTACTGGGAATATGGTTTGGGCACCCACCTTCAAGAGACACCGTGATCCTCTGGGGTAAGTCCCACATCTCAGTGTCCTGGAACAGGGTTAGTAATTACCTCTGGGAGAGAAAATTTAAAAAATGGATGGATGAGTGGCCCAGAGGGTATGTCCTCTCTCCTGTTATTGCCATTGTCATTGCCAGCAGGACCTGTGCTGAAACCTGGAACTTGAGGCAGAGACTGTCCAAGGGAGAAAATGCTTCTAGGTAAAGATGGCAGCTATGGCCAAGAAGTGGGAACAAGTGACACTGTCCCATAGGGTCCCCTCAGTAGGTAGGAGTTGCTGTCAACTGCATTGATCTTTGCTCTCAGAGTCTTAGCATACTGACCTCTCAGGTATTATAAATGCAGATATATACACAACTGTGTACAGAGAGATAAACAGAGTCACCCTCCGAGAGCAAAGTAGGACTTACCTGAAGCCACATACATTCTGGGGAGCTGCATCTTCCCTCAGGAGAGAAAATCCTTGACCTTCCTGTTCCAAAGTCAACCCTGTCTGTCATGGTTAGTTTTTCTTGTCAACCCAACATGACACACCTGGGAAGAAGGGTCCTCAACTGGGAAGCTGTTCCAATTAGACTGGCCTGTGACCGTGTCTGTGAGGCATTGTCTTAATGTAGGAGGGACCAGCCCACTGTGGGCAGCACCATCCCTACATGGGCACAGTAAGAAAGAAGACCAGGAGGTGGGGAATGGGAGAAGTGGGGGAGGGGGAACTGGGGTTGGTATGTAAAATGAAAAAAAATTAAATAAAAAAAGAAAGAAAACTGAGCAGAAGTCAGAGAAGAAGAAAAATAACACCAGTGTTTCTGCTTCGGTTCCAGTTTGGGCTCCTGCCCTGGCTTCCCTCAAAGATAGACTGTGACCGGAAATGAAAGTCAAACCCTTTCCTTTACAAGTTGCTTTTGGTCATGGTATTTTTCACAGCAAGAAAAAAGCGAAGCAAAGGAAAGCAAGCTTCCACAGCAGGATGGATTGCATCTCTCCGTGTGGAGTGAGAGGGAAACAGGACTCTTGTTTGGATCATAAAACAGTAACCAGGCTGTTAGATGTAGGTAAATGCCAGGAAATGTACTCAATAGACATGGGGGAGTTATTGTACTGAACCCTGAAGGAACTGCACCCCTCTACCTCTTCTAAAAACTGTACTTTCCTCCAATCTTCCCAGGGTCTCTTAGCTACAAAGCTGGGATGCCACCTTATACTTGTCCCTCAGGTTCCTTCTGTTATCGCCTAGGGACTAACAACTAAGAAACTCCTGGGCTCTAAACAACTAAGAAACTGTCAAATGCTCCACCCAGTGCTAGAGGAAACTCTGTGGTGAAAAAAAGAGTTATCAGGCAGAGATGAAAAAAAAAGCAACAATTAAAGCCACATAGGGAAAAGAAAAAGGAGGCCCAGTGCAAGTATTTATGGGCTGAGTCTGTGGTTCCCATCCTGTCGGGCTTGCCTGTGGTTAGGGCAGAAAATCCTCCTTTGCTTAAGCTGCTTTTATACCTTATGTAAGTCTGTCTCTATAACTAGGCTTACATGACAGGTACAACCTGGGATGGTCCCAGATAAAGCAAGCTTCTTCTGTCCCTACCTCCTTTGAACCCACTAATTAAGAAGATAGAGACAATCAATCCATCCAGTGTCAAGGTGCAGTAATAATTTCCTGATAATTCAGGAAATATCTGATTGTATAAGTGTTAGCAGGAAGATGTAGAAATGTGTTTAAATAACCCATCCCCTCCTCCTTCAGCCTAATCGTGTTTTTCTATGTAACCATAATGAAGAACATGCCTTGTTCCAAACTGCTCCCAAAATTGCCTCGAAAATAATTCAAAACTAAACAACAAAAAATTGCATCAGGTTCTTATGGAGTGCTATAGTTTACATCTGGAGTATTTTCTTTTCATTTTTGTTTTCTTTTTGTTGTTATTGTTTAGTTTTATTGTTTTTAGAGACAGGGTTTCTCTGTGTAAGCATGGCTATCCTGGGACTTGCTCTGCAGACCAGGCTGGCCTTGAACCAGAGATCCAACAACTGGGATTAAAGGGGTGCACCACTACTGCCCAGCTAATCTGGAGTATTTCCTAAAGGTCTGTGGATTAAAGATTTAGCA
This sequence comes from Cricetulus griseus, assembly GCF_003668045.3. Classification (NCBI taxonomy): domain Eukaryota; kingdom Metazoa; phylum Chordata; class Mammalia; order Rodentia; family Cricetidae; genus Cricetulus; species Cricetulus griseus. The sequence continues at coordinate 104,988,765 of NC_048598.1, read as the reverse complement.
GGAGTGTGCCACTATCGGAAGGTAATTGGTCATTGAGGAGGTGGTGCCTAGTGAAAGGCTTATTGATACCTGTCCTGAGAGGGAATTTTGGGACTCTGTCCTTTCCTCTTGCTTTGACTTCCTAACCCTGAGGTAAGTAGTTTTGTCCATCATTTATTCCTGTCATTCCTGCCATCCAGTAACCGTAGCAGAAGCCAAAGCCATGAAGTCACCCAATTTTGAATTGGATCCTCTAGACCCATCAGCTAAGTAAGGCTTTTCCCATATAAATTATCTCTAGAATTTGATATTATTGTTGTTTTATATTGATGGGAAGCTAACAGAAAACTGGTACCAAGAGTAGGGTTGCTGGTTGTAGCTACTTTATGGTGCGGTGATGGTGCAAGAGAGAAATCTTAAAATGTTTTTCAGTGATAGGAGCATGTTATAGCTCAGTGGTAAAGCACTAGGCTACCATATCAAAGAAGAAAGGTCTTTTTAAAATTCTGGAATTTTAACAGGCAATTTTGGTGAATTTTCAGAAGACTAGACTATTGATGGGAACATAGGCAGTAAGAGTCAGGCTAATGAGGTTTCAAATGTAAATAAGGACTCTGTTGGGAACTGGACTAGAGGCCATTCTTGTTACACATTGGAATCTTTTGTCTGTATTTTGTCCTTGTCTTGATGCTTTGTAGAAGGTGACACTTAAAGATTATGGACTAGTTAATGTGATGGGAGAAATTCAACGCAATGAAATATTCAGACTGAAGCATGGGTTTTACTAGCTGTTTTCAGCCAAGTTTAGTGAGAATGAGGAGCAGCAAAAGGGAGAAAAACAAAAAGGGTATGCTTGGCAGAAAAAGGAGCCCTTGTGAGGACTGCCAAAGGGATTGGCACCCATAAAGAGCAGCCAAGTGCTTTGCATGGGGAACAATAGGAAAGATGCCTTGAGGCCATCTCAGAAATCTGCAGAGGTGCCCCACCCATCACAGTCTCAGAGATGTAGAAATACAAATTAGCTTTTCAGGACAGAATAATTTAAAAAGAATCATGCCGTGTCCTGCATGCCCAGCATGGCCCCATGATCCACCCACCCCCACCTCTCACTCCACACGTGAACAGACACACACACACACACACACACACTTCACAAACTCAGCTGGCAAAATGTTCTGTGCCTGCAAAAGTCATAGCTTAAGCAGGTTCAAGTGTAGCTTGCACTGGCAGCAGACTTTGGCACTATCCATACGATTCTGGCTTTCCTGGCCTGCAGACTATAAGAGTTACAAGGTCATGGCAGCTTCCACTAGCTTTCCATGGAGAGTGTAGGGCAGGTAGCTTGGGGTAGTGTCCAAAGCCCTACAAGCAAGCAACCCCTAAAAGAGTAACGTGTAGAGTAAACAACGGGAATCTAAATTGCAATGGAGACTCCCAGGAAGGCAGAGGTACCAGCAATGTGCAGCATCCGCTAAGGGAAGCTGTAGGCAATAAGAAGAGCCAGGCTTTAAGACTGAGTCATTTAGGGCCAGCGAGACATCTCAGCAAGTAAAAGCACCTGCCACGGAGCCTGAAGAGTTGAATTCATTCTCTAGGATCCACATGATGGAAGGAGAAGATCGACTCCCTAAAGCTGTCCCCCGACCTCTACAAGTATGCTGTGGTACATATATGTCTGCATGCACACCGAAAATAAGTAAATATACTTAATAAAAATTAAAAAAATCAAACAGTGGCCATTTAGACTGTAACTAGCCAATCCATAGAAGCAGGGTGGTGACCACATTCCACTTCAATATTCCCCAGAGGCTACACATGAAGTTTGGAGGGTAATTCGGTCTTGCTTTGAGCAAATCTCTCTCACTATTTCCTGTTCCTCCCTTCTGAAATAGGAATATTTACCCTGTGGCTGGCCTACCAGTTGCATCTTGGAAGTATGCAACTTTTTCATCTTTACAGGGGCTCAGTTATTAAGTTGGGAGACTCAGAGGAGACTTTTGATTTAGGCTTCTGAGCAATGCTGAAACACCACTGAGACTCTTGGTGATAGATGGAAAGCCTTTTGCATTCTGAGATGGAAATGAGCCTTTGGGTCCTAGGGGCGGGATGCTGTAGCTTAGATCTGGGATGTGACTGGAGGGTGGTATTGGTGAGTGGAGGTGGAGCCTAGAGGAAAGGTCTTAAGTTACTAGGGGAATGTTTTTGAGTGGGACCTGGGCCTCTTCTTGTTTTTGCTCCCTGGCCATGAGGCAAGTGCTTTGTTCTGCCATGCATTCCTCTGTTGCCATCTGACACCCATGAGAGGACCCCATAGCAATAGACCATCAAGGGTCCACCTAATTTTAGACCTCGACCTCCAGAAGTATGAACTAAATAAATCTTTTCTCACATAAAAAAATTCTTGGTTATTTCATCATAGTAACGGATAATTAACACATGGAGCAAAGCCCCAGGTTAGGAACTCAAGTGGTTCCGAGCCTAGCTATGGATCTTGGCAAGGACCACTTTGTCGTGAGTGTGCTTTTAGAAACATAGATGTGAATTTCCACAATGTCAGAATTTATTGGCTGCCAATAAATTCACAAGTGACACTGGTTTCTTTGGCTGCAGTTTGCTAAGTCATCTCAACCTTGATAGCTGACCATTAGCAAACTCAGGTTCTTTTATCCCAATCCCAATCAATAACAGTAATTATCAGATTACTTATTACACATTACATAGTAATTATACTTAGAGAGAAAGAGAGAGAGAGAGAGAGAGAGAGAGAGAGAGAGAGAGAGAGAGAGAGGATTAACACAGCCACAACAGAGTTCAGGAATTCAAAGAGGAGAGGCAGAGAGCAGATTTAGGTGCAAAGAGAGAGTTTAGATAAGACATTAATAGGCACAACTGGAGAATGTCCAGTGGTCCTGAGCTGAGCTGCAGAGGTGAGATGCAGGATGATAGAGGCCATTATAGACAAGTGCCAGACTGTAGGATCATGGAGGTGAGGTGCAGGACCAGGTCCAGACTGATGCACTGTGGCAATTCGAGTAGGTCATGTTAGTTGTAAGAACTGAGCTGCTCCTGAGGCAGTTGGACATTGTCTTCGTGTGGATGCCTTGGCACACACAGGAGGGGGAGTCACCATCGCCACATTAGAGGTCCTTCTCTTTACAGAGTCCAGATTGTGGTGGTGTATCCTTCCTTTGGCATGTTCAATACATTCTCAGGTCTGTTTCTCCTGATAAAATTTTGTTATTCTCATGTGCTCACACTGTCTCCATCTACTTCGGTAGTTCGTAGGGCTGTGCCCATCTACAGTTGTGAATCAGTTTGGGCCTCTTGGGTGGTGCTGGGCAGGTAGTAGTTGCTACATGCACACAAGACTCACAAACCCCCTGCCTCTGCATCTCTGCTCAAACTAAAGTCAAGTACTGCTTATAAATTGGAATCACCCAGTGCGAGGGAGATCCTGAAAACCCACTGTTTGCTGCAGAATGGAGTAGCTTAGGGCAGGGAACAGCCTGTTCTAAGTGTATGTCTTTAGTTTCTGAAGCCTAAGAAGGCGGGGAAGAGCAATGGTGATGCTCCCCATAACCTTCCCTCACAGTAGGTGCCACTGCATCCTGGGCCACATTTTCCAGTGGCTTTTTTGTTGGTTTGTTGCTTGCTTTGTTTTATTCAAGACAGAGTCTCACTATGTTTCCCTGGCTGTCCTGGAACTCACTGTATAGACCAGGCTGGCTTCGAACTCACAGGCATCTTTCTGCCTCTGCCTTCTAAGTGCTGGAGTTAAAGGTGGGTGCCTCTACACCTGGCATCTCCCAATGCTTTTTTTTTTAAGACATTTATTTATTATGTATACAACATTCTGCTTCCATGTATATCTGCACACCAGAAGAGGGCACCAGATCTCATCAAGGATGGTTGTGAGCTACCATGTGGTTGCTGGGAATTGAACTCAGGACCTCTGGAAGAGCAGTCGGTGATCTTAACCTCTGAGCCATCTCTCCAGCCCCCTCCCAATGCTTTTAAAAAATACTTTGCTACTTTTTACTTTGTGAAAATATTGTCCTGCGCTAAGGGGACAAGGACTCCCTGCAGGTTGCATAGTGTTTGGTTGTGAGGGCCAAGGAGGATGCTCTAGCTCCTGCCAGGGCTCTGGGGAAGTCTTGCTATTTAGAAAATGAAGAGCCACACGTACAGGTTTATAGATGCTAAGGAAGTATCTAGCAGTGTCTTCAGGCCACCTTTCTGACCCCACGTGGTCCTGTTGGAGGAATCACACAGATGAGCTTCTGGCAAGGTTAGAAGACTTTGAGGGGATGTCCATGCCTTCTTATATAGCCAGTGTCTCCTTAACACTGTCCCTTTCAGGAGCCCAGAAATGTGAAGACTAGAACAAGTGCGTTTCTCCTCCGAAACAAGTCAGGGTGACTTCTCAGAGTGTCACCAAGAGGCTGCATCTGCGGGTGTAAATGAACGGATGATGTGAGTCTTTCCACAACTGACGATGTGGGCCTCTCCAAACAGACCAGCCTCTCAATACTCTGCCCTTTGCTCTCTACAAAACAGGGAGGAACACAGACAGGGTGGACTTCAGCACATGAAAGCCATTGCCTTAAAGAATATTGAGAAGACATCTATAAAGCTGACCTGGCAAGCTTTTGATCCATTCGTCTACTCCCAGAAGGCAGATGCCCTTTCCAGAACCTGGAGATAATGCAAGAGGTTCTGGCAATGGGGCCAAGGTCCATTGCCTGTCTGAGCAATGCAAATTTGCATGTCTGTGTCAGAAGACAGCTAGTATGGAGTGCAAAGACACCATGCCATAAGAGGCAGTGCTGCAGGCAGAGCCTGATCCCTGGTGGAGTTCTGGTAATGACCACAATATGAAATGGAAACATCTTTGAGCTCCCCTATACCCATTGCTGGTGCTAGTCTCTGGCTTCAACTAGACTGAGTTTCCTGTTTGGTGCTTCATTCAACCTCTTCTACTGATCCTCCCAGCAGCTTTTGTCTTCCTGTTGAGCCCCCTTCCAGCATTGGTGCTCTGTCTTTTGACCTACTTACTGGCTGTGGAAATTCCATCCCACATAGGACACTGTACTTCAGGCAAAACAACTTTATAGCCCTACACTCCTTCCTCATTTCAGTCTCTGCCTTACCTGGAGCCCCAGGCCCTTTTTCAACCTAGTTTATCCTTCCAGATTCTTCCCTGAAGCCTTTCCTGATGACTCTGGCTCGGGTCAATTTCATTTATTCTCTACAGGATGGAGTTAGTAGTGGGTCCTATGCTGACGCATTGTTCACCATCACACTGAGCCATGCCTAGTCTTCCTGGCTACAAAGTAGGTGGGGTAAAAGTCACCTGCTGCTTATTCATAATCTCATTGTCTCACCCAGAACTTGGGTTGTACCAAGCTCGAAATAGATTCACTTAACTCATACTGATGGTCTCATTTCCGTCTTGGCTGACTGGCTTGGGTTTCTTATCTTGTTACTATAAGCTGGTGGCTGCTCACCTTCTCCAATATGAAGTTCTGCAAATGAGAGAAATGGCATTCAGAGAATTATTAGATTGAGAAGTCATACAATGCTAAGAGGCTTTTTCACCAGCTATCTGTTTTTCTTTTTTAAAAAATATTTATTTCTGCATATGAGTGCTCTATGTGCATGTATGCCAGCATTACAGAAGAGGGCATCAGATCCCATCATAGATGGTTGTGAGATACCATGTGGTTGCTGGGAATTGAACCCAGGACCTCTGGAGGAGTAAGACAGTGCTCTTAACCACTGAGCCATCCCTCCAGCCCACACCAGCTATCGTTTATTTGTCTTTCTCAGCAGCACACATCTGAGAAACAGTAACATCTACATATGAGGTGAAGGAGAGCCACTGGGCACCAGATTGCTTCTCAGGGATGTAGATCAGGAACTCCTTTCCCTAGAAGTATATTGGGAACCATGGCTTTAGGGCCTTGGAACCAAAGGAGGGGATGCAATTCAACATTGTTCTGAAAGGTCCCTCATCTAGTCATCTCTCTGGGGCTGTCAAGCCCTGGCTACACTGAAGGTATATTGTAAAGCAAATGAGATATAACGGGAGAGGTCATAAGGAGATCATATGATCATAAGGAGATCATGTGATCATAAGGAGATCATATGATCATAAGGAGATCATGTGTTCATAAGGAGTTCATATGATCATAATGTGATCATAAGGTGTTCATATGGTTATAAGGAGTTCATATGATCATAATGTGATCATAAGGTGTTCATATGATCATAAGGAGTTCATATGATCATAATGTGATTATAAGGTGTTCATATGATCATAAGGAGTTCATATGATCATAATGTGATCATAAGGTGTTCATATGATCATAAGGTTAGTAGTAACATTGTTGGGCACTAATTGCTGAGTGCTTTGGGTGACAGAAGATAACTGAAATGTGATGGATCCATGCAATGGAACTATTCAGACACAAAAGAGAATAAAAGACCAAGGTATACTACAACATGATGGCTCAGTAGGTAAAAGTACCTGCTGCACAGGCCTGACAACCTAGGTTTGACCCCCCAGATCCTACGTTTGATCTCCCAGAAGGAGAAAACTGATTCCCAAAAGTTGTCCTCTGATCTTCACACATGCTGCAGCACATGGTCATCAGTGTGTACACACACACACACACACACACACACACACACACACACACACACACCAGCTTGACACTTAGGAAAAGAAATCGGTTGTGAGAGATCACATACTGTATTATGATTCCACTTACATACTGTGTCCAGAATAGGTAAACCCATAGGATAGAAAGCAAATGAGCAGGGGGGTCCAAGGACTGGAAGAGAAAGGAACCAGGGGTGCTGCTTAGCAGATACAGGGTTTCCATCAGGAGTGATGAAAATTCCTGAACTAGATAGTGGTGATGGCCACATGGCATTGTACATATATTTAATGCCCCAGAACTCAATACTTTGAAAGTGGGAAAAACAAAAACAAAATTAGCAACAAGAGCCCAAACAGAAACAGTATCCTAGAGGCAGAGGTAGCCATGGGGGCTGGGAACCCTCTGGGAGCTTATGACTCGGGTTGGAGCACTTTAGCATCTCCTCAGGCCTATAGTAACAAGTCACACCATGACTGCACTAGAGAAGGTCAGGCTGTCTTTTGGCCATCTGGGTGTCACCATGAAGGACAAGTCATTCATTTTGGTGTTTTCTGTGTTCTAATGAGTGGTACCTGCTCCTGTAGACAGTCGTGGGTGGTCTGAAGCACCATCAGCTGACTCTAGTGGCCAGCTGAGAGAAGCTCCAGCCATTTTCCCCCTCATGAGCCAACATCCACGAGAAATCCGCCTCCAGCTCCTTTGGCCCCGATAGGAGACCATATGTACTGCTTGCTTTTCTCCTCAGCATCTTCTCAGAGCAGATGTCACTCCTCGGCAGTTCTGCCTTCTAGAACTGCTTCCCATAATGCCATGAAAACAGCGATTATTGCTAAGAAACTAGTCCACCCATGCCTGAACCTCTTCCAAGGGATGTGGCTAGGAAATGTTGCTTCCTGGGGGCCTGAGGAGGGAGGAAGAGGGAGAGAGCTGGTCCATGGAGGGTCTGAGGCTATACTCTTGCTTGAGCCTATGCTTTCTCCTCTCACTCTGCCACAGCACAGTCAGTGACAGGGAAGAGCCACCCTAACCATGTGCCCATCAGCGCATCTGCACATAAGGGGACAAAAGGCACTCCATATTATTTATTTTGCAATTGAGGTCCCCACCACCACCACTGCAACGGAGTTGAGCCACTTTAAAAACACACACAGTTCAATCAGTTTCTTTTGTAGATTTTAAGAGCAGCTTTATTCAGTTCAGGAACACAGCAACAGCTGGGGAAGCTATTCCCAAGGCAAAGAACAAAGCCTTGTAATTATTTATAGTATAGGAGAAAGAGAAAGAGAAATGGAGAGGGGTAAGATAATGCAAATAGGGGAGGGGGAAAACCATGGCTGGAATAGCCAGATTAGCACTAACAGTCTTTTGTTTGTTTGTTTGTTTGTTTGGTCCCTTCAGTATGGACGATTCTTTGTACTTTGCTTCAGTGGTCTGCTCCGATGGCTTATCCCTTCTGGAAGCTCATCACGGTCCCACCTTTCCCCCAAGCATCTAGAGATCCCACTACTACTCATGACCCCAACCCCACACTCACGTCTCCATGTCCACTCTACATGTAAGAGCTTCACCCTGCTTTGCAAGGAAGCCGCTTATGGACCTGAGGCAGGGGCTGGCATCTTTTACCCCCACCCAAGCCCCATCCCAAGAATCTCACTATGTGGCCTCTAGGGATAATGACATAGCTCACAGAAATAATGGTGGCCTCAGATGCCATTACAGGCAGGTGATGGGATGGCCTGACAGGTGGGCTTTTCAGTCCTCTCTTGTGACAGTGCTGGAGTGGCCAGTTGGACCATGAGCAAAATGCTTTGTTGAAAACTGGGGACTAGGAGTTCTGCCACAATAGGAGATGCTCAGTGGGTAAAGTGCTCACCCTGTCAGCATGAGAAAGACTGGAGTTTGTATCCCCAGCAGCAATGTAAATGTTGGGTAAATGTGGTACCCTGCCTGTAGTCCTCCCTGCAACCTCGGGAGGCAGAGACAGGAGATCCATGTGGCAAACTGTCTAACCAGGCTAGCCAAATGAGTGAGCTCTGGAAGAGATCTTATCTCAACAAGAAAAAAATGAAGAGACCCTCTGGCCCCCCAACACATACACACATTTACCCACACACATTTGAACATGCAAACACACACACACACACACACACACACACACACACACACACACACACACACAAATAAGAAAATAATTAGAAAAATTGTGTCTATAACCACTGTTTTTAATATCGTTTATTTTATGTAACTTAATTTCTAATACTGGGCCTATTAATCACCAGTTTGAAAAGAACCCCCTTCCCCTGAGCTTCAAATGAGTGATTGACTTCTGCAGGCTTGTGTGAGCCAGCTCCTCCACCAGCTGCCATATCCTGACCCTTGAGGCAGGTGCTTGGACTCTACCCAGAAACCAGTCATTTCTCAGAACCCAGCCTGGACAGCCCCCAAGGGCAGGGACTGTGTCAATCTTCATGGAATCATTGGTGTTGCCCGGGAGCCAGCAGAATGTGGTCCTCAGAGCGTGGGCACACAGACATGCTGGCTGAAGGGGCCTGTCTGCAAGCACAGAAGCATATCCTAAGTGCTCAGCAGTTGTTGGCATCCCTAAACAGTGGCTAACGGAATAGTAGAGAGAAAAAAACAAAAAGCAAAAAGATGACCACAGAGCTGCCTTTGGCTTATCCATCCATATCAGTTAAAGCCACAGATGTGTGCTCTGCCCTGGGCACAGGCCAAGCTCTTTCTAATTTGGTGATAAAGTGTTAAAGGAGTATGAAAAAAGTCAGAGGAAAAGGAAGGGGCCAGCCTGAAGCAGGAAGTATACAGAAGAATTAGGGCAAAGAAATTGGCCCAGTTCCTGACCCACCAGAAAGAAAAACAAATTAAGAAGGGAAGTGACATGGTATGGGGCCATTGTTTTAAATAAATGCCTTTATTGGTGGAAAAAAATTTTTTTTCTCCAGGGTTGGAGGGTATAGCTAAGGTTTTAGTGCATAAGCCATGTGCTTGGCATGCACCTGACATGGCAGGATCCTATCTACAGCACCCAACCCCACCATCCTGAAAAATCCCTTATTTTTGAAGATCCTGATGTTGATTTCTTCTTCTATGGAAATAGATGTGTTGCCTCAATTTGAGAACCCTGCATACTCAGAAGTTCTGGGGCTTCCTACCAACCTGGGTGTCTTAGTTAGAGTTCTTTATTTCTGTGATAAAACATCATGACCAAAAGCAACTTAGAAAGGGTGGCTTTTATTTGACTCACACTTCCACATCATAGCCCTTCACTGGAGGAAGCCAGGACAGGAACTCAAGCAAAACAGGAACCTGGAGGCAGGAGCTGAGGTAGATGCCACCACAGAGGAGGGCTGCAGAACAGGGCTGCTGACCTGCTTGCTCTTCATGGCTTGCTCAGCTTGCTTTCTTAGAGAACTTAAGGACCACCAGCCAAGGGATAGCCCCATCCACAATGGGCTGGACCCATCAGTAACTAATTAAGAAAATGCCCTACAGACTTGCCTACAGCCTGGTCTTATGGAAGCGTTTTCTCAGTTGGGGTTCCCTTCTCTCTATGACGCCAGCCTGTGTCAAGTTGAGAGAAAAACTAGCCAGCACACCAGTGCTGAAAAAGGGTTTACCTAGCTTCCAGTCAGCACTCCCTGCTACCAAAACTGCACTTGTCATTTAGCTTGCTGTGTCGCCTTCTACAAATGGCTGCCCCTCTCTGGGCCTCTGTTTCCTTACCTTTGACAAGAAAATTAGATGGTTTTAAAGTTTCCTTCCAGCTGTAACATCCTATGAGCACAAGTTCATTTTTCAACCTGACCCAGATTTTAAAGATAATGTACTTAAAATAATATCAAATTTGAAAGTGATCAGCTCTCTCCTACGCTTAGAAATGTCATCACTGGCAGTGCCTTGGTAGGTGTTGAGTCCTATTTTGGTCCCTGGGGGTTCAGAAGAGGAGGAAGAGAGTGTGGGAAGGTAACCAATTCTGTAACCTCCTCATGACTCCTGAAGCCAAGTCGACGCTTGTCTTGAATGCCTTATCCAAACAGCCATGAGTTACAGATGTGCTTTAGGATAGGGACAAGAATAGCACCCAGCTTTCTTTCACAGGGTGCCTCTATCACATGATCTCTCTCTGACTTTCCAGTTTGTCAATGTGTGCAGTGTGACGGTCCCCCAGGCATAAATGAGTAGGGACTGAACTTGCCAATTTAGCCTAACTCAAGGGGGCCAGGGTTCAACCTTGATTCTAGCACTTTTCATCTGTGGCCTTTGCCAAAGGGCACTTGTTTAGGTAGGGGGGCCTCAGACCAGCATCACCAGCAGGAGCTGGGTGGTGGGGTGCTAAGAAATGCAAATGTGGACATTAGCCTAGGTCTACTGAGTCAGCTCAGGGTGGGGTCCGGGGAGTTGGGTTCTAACAAGCTGGGGAACATGAAGAGTTTCTATTTTTTTTTTTTTTTTTTTTTTTTGGTTTTTTTTCGAGACAGGGTTTCTCTGTGTAGTTTTGGAGCCTGTCCTGGCACTGGCTCTGGAGACCAGGCTGGCCTTGAACTCACAGAGATCCGCCTGCCTCTGCCTCCCGAGTGCTGGGATTAAAGGCATGTGCCACGAATGCCCAGTGAGATTTTCTATTTTCTTTCTCTCCATTCCTGCCTCTCTCTCCCGTCCCTTCATCTCCTCTTCCTTTATTGCTTCTTTCTCCCTCCCTTCCTCCTCCCTTTAGCCTTTCTCTTCCCCTTCCTTCTTGTTTTTCTTCCTTCTTCCTTCCCTTTCTCCCTCTCCATCTCTCGTTTCCTCATCGATCCCAGCCACCCTCTCTTCATTCTACTGTCTCGTTCTTTGAAATTTGATGTTGGCAGAGCACTTGTCATGAACTCTACCCTCCTAACAAGTTTTCTAGTGCCCATAAAGCACTGTTGACCACAGGTACAGGGTCTGGTAGAGTCTCGGAGCCTTATTCATCTTGTTTGACTTAAACTTTACGGACATCAATAAATAAATGCCCATTTTCCTTACCTCAGCCCCTTGGTAATCAGCATCCCAGTCTATAGATGGGGATGGGGTTGTTCCTGGATGCTACCAGGAAGTGGAACCATGCAGTCCTTGTCTTTCACCTCATTTGAGAGTCCATCTGTGATGCTGGGCTTTTTGTCTTTATCTTTGGTAGCTACCCTGGCAGGCAGTGATCCTCAGAAAGCTGCATTCCTGGTTGGCTGTTGTCATCTGACCCTTGCCCTTTGCTGAGGGAAGTTCCCAATGTTACACTGAGCATACCGCTGCCTCCTCAGGCTGTTCCTGGGTTAAGTCAAAACTGTTTTTCACATGTGACTTTCTGACTCCAATAAAGTAAACAGTGTTCCAGGCTTCTGGAATTCTCTTACTATTAAGTCATAAGATGCACAGATTCCAGAAGAAAGTGTTTGGGGCCAATTAATGCCTCTCATGGAGTTTTCTTTGGTCCCAGGTCCATAATGGGCTTGCCCATGTGAAGATGAGCAAGCAGATAGTCATGACTAGAATTCTGCATGTTGATTTTTTTTGTTGTTGTCATTTTCCAGACAGGGTTTCTCTATATTGCTTTGTAGCCTGTCCTGGAACTCGCTCTGTAGACCAGGCTGGTCTTGAACTCACAGAAATCCCGCCTGCCTCTACCTCCCGAGTCCTGGGATTAAAGGCTGGAGCCACGAATGCCAGTCAGCATGTTGATTCTTTTGGGGGTCTTTGCTTATTTGTGCTTCTGTCCCTCCAGGACTGGGCACAGCTGCCAAAGGGAAGATGGCTTATGAGTTTGTTTTCTGTTTCTGTGACAAACACCCGTAAACATCTGTAAAAGTGAGGTTTCTTTTGACTCAGTTTTAGAGGTTCAGCCCATGGCCAGTTTGCCCTGTGGCTTTTGATCCTGTGATAAGACAATGCAGCACAATGAGGGACATGTGGAAGAATAAAACTTTATGTTGGAGACATGAAATAGAAAGACATCACGGTCCCCACAACCCCTTGGAGGCCACGTGCCCAATGGCCTGAAGACCTCTCACCAAGCTCCACCATTTAGTGCTTCTACCATCTTCCAATATCCTGGGATCAAATCTTTAACACATTGGCTTTGGAGGATATTGTGGATCCAGATTACAACACTGCCATTGGGTGGGAGGCATGCATGGCTTGTAGAGAATCAGGGGCCTCCTTCGTAGAAAGTCAACAGTCTCCACTCCCATCTTAGTGGGATACAGCACAAGTCACAGCACCTACAGAGAGTAGGTGGTGGAGGTTCAGGGGGCCTGGCAGATTTGTTTTCTGGTCCTAGGGATGACAGGATGTTGTGGGCTCCTGCTTCTTTTTTTGTTTGGTTTGGTTTGGTTTGGTTTTTTGAGACAGGGTTTCTCTGTGTAGCTTTGGAGTCTGTCCTGGAACTCACTTTGTAGACCAGGATGACCTCAAACCCACAAAGATCTGCCTGCCTCTGCCTCCAAGTTCTGGGATTAAAGGTGTGTGCCACCACCATTCAGTGGGCTCCTGCTTCTTAACCTAAGAGGTGTTCAGGTATCTCTTTTGCCAAAGCAGATCCACTCAGTGTTGGAGAAAGGCAGGTTGCCTGGGGAAGCTACTATCTGTTCTCAAGGCTTTAGCCATGTGCTCAATGCTGTTCCCCTGAGTATACACAGCTGCTGGAGAAAATCTCACACAGCCCAGGCTGGCCCCAACTTAAATTCCCATCTCCAGACTGCAAATGGCTATCAGCACTACCTAGCATCTCACCCTTCTCCTCTTGGCTTTCCTTTCTGCCTCCCTTCCCTCCCTGCCTCCTCCTCCCTCCTCCCCAGGCTCCAGCCCAGTTCTGGTGATGACCATGCCACATGCTTGGCTTGGAAAATAGAAGCCAACAGATGGGAACACTCTCTCTACTTGCCATCGCCAAATATGCACAGCATCCTACATCTTCAACCACAGGCCTCTTTCCTCGGTCTCTGGACTAGGAGCATCTACTGTTTTCAAAGGCTAAGCTCTGAATTTGTGGTCGGGATCCCACTCCATGCTGTCTATCCCAGGAATTCACAGCCTGCTGTCTGCTATCTGTTTTGTCTGTCTCTTTCCATCCATTTACATCTCCTTTCCTCCCCTCATCTGTAAACTTTCCCTCTTCGCCTGTCCTAGGCCATCTCTGCTCCCTCTAATCTTATATACTTGATAAATACACAAAAAAATTTTAAAATAGCCACTTTCACCTCCAGTTCCTGCCACATTTTTCTGCACATCTATCCAAGCTCTTTTGTTTTTCTTTCTCTCGTCTCTCATTCCCTCATCTTTCTGCTCCATTCTGGTTTCAACCCACCACTCTACGAAGAGGGAATGTTCAGCCCATCCCAGTTCATTTTTATTCTCCAACAGACATGCAGCAGTATCTGAGTGTGTGTGTGTGTGTGTGTGTGTGTGTGTGATGGAGGCAGGGTTTCACAGCCCAAGCCAGCCTCAAACTGGCTCAGAAGTTCTCCTCTCCCAGCCAATCCAGTGCTGGTATTACAAGTGGTCATGATTACACCCCACTGATGGACACAGTGATGCATGACAAGTGGGGGAAGGATGCTCCTGACATCTAGTGGGCAGAGCTAGGGACACCGCTGAGCATCCTTTGGTATAGAATGACCTGGGCGCACTGCTCAGTATGGTGTCATCGTGGAAGAACCCTCATGTAGACAGACTCTCTTGCTAAGCTTAGTGGAGTTTCCTGGATGCCAAGTCTAAGGAATGATTTTTCTGTGCTCATCAAATGTGTCCCTTCTTTTCCCTCTGTCTGACTTTCCTCCTATTTCTTCCCTCACTGTCTCTTTTATTCTTATACCATGGCCATTCCTTTACACATTTCTCCTCTCTCCGACTCAGTCCTAAGCTGGCTATCCTCTTTGAGTTCTTCCTCTTCCTAATGGCTCCTTCCCATGACTTCTTATCATTTTTATGCTAGAGGGGGAGCCAGCCTGTCTGGCTTAAGTCCCAGCTCTCAGCCTCCCAGCTGTGTGTTCATAGTAACAATTTCTTCGTGTTACTTGGCAGTCTCTGTTTCTTCTTCAGTAAACTAGGGATATGATGGCACTTACTGCAAACACCTGCAATAACTGAATGACAGACTCCAAATATATATCACACAACGCATAGCTTACTTCATGTTCTGTTATTTTTATGACACAAAGCTAGCTATCTTCTTACTTTTTAACAGAGAAGTAAAAGAAATCACAAGTCTCTCACAAATGTGAAAGAGTATTGAGCTAAAGACAAGATGCAGAAGGCCTTCCGTTTGTCCAAAGCAGGACAGAGGTTTGTAAAGATGTGATCCTCTCCCCTTCTTCCCACTCAAAGGCAGATTGTGACTCCTTGTGGATGGCCATTTACCCACCCAGAGAAAGCACCAGAGGAAGATGGGAGTTGACTGCTCTGTGGGTGTCATCCCTGGGCTCACCTTCCACTTTCCTCAGTTTCCCTCTTTGTATGCCTGGGAGTGTTTGTCTTTGTCTCGTTGCTTCTTTAAGATCTGTGTGGTTGTGTGTGAGGTGGTGGTGGTGTGGGGTGTGTGTGTGTGTGGTACGGTGTGGTGTGTGTGTGTATGTGTGTGTGAAGTGGTGGTGGTGGTGTGTGTGGGTGTGTGTGGTGTGTGCTTCTGTGTGTGTGTGGTGTGTGTGGTATGGTGTGTGTGTGTGTGTGGTGTGTTTCTGTGTGTATGGTGTGGTGTGTATGTGGTGTGTGTGTGTGTGTGGTACGGTTGTGTTGGGGGTGTTTCTGTGTGTATGGTGTGTTGTGTGTGTAGTGTGGTGTGTGTGTGTGTGGTGTGTTTCTGTGTGTATGGTGTGGTGTGTATGTGGTATGGTGTGTGTGTGTGTATGTGTGGTATGGTGTGGGGGGTGTTTCTTTGTGTATGGTGTGTTGTGTGTGTGGTATGGTGTGTGTGTGGTATGGTGTGTGAAGTGTGTGGTGTGTGTGTGTGGTATGGTGTGGTGTGTGTGGTGGTGATGTGTGTGTATGTGTGTGTGAGGTGTGTGTGTGTGTGTGTATGTGTGTGTGAGGTGTGTGTGTGTGGTATTGTGTGTGAAGTGTGGTGTGTGTGTGTGTGGTATGGTGTGTTGTGTTGTGTGTGTGTATATGGTGTGTGTGGTGTGTATGTGTGGTATTGTGTGTGTGTGTGTGGTATGGTGTGATGTGTGTGGTATGCGTGTGTATATATATATGGGGGGTGTGGTAAGTGTATGTGTGTGTACATAGAGGCCAGAGGCCAACACTGGATAGCTTCCCTGATCCCTCTCAACCTTATTTTTTGAGGCAAGGTCTCCTGGAACCTGAAGTCACTGACTGCCTAGTCACGGCTGAACAGAAATTCTCCTATTTCCACTTCTCTACACTGCGTTAACAAGCTCACATCTCTGCCCCAGGTTGCTGTTCTTTTTTCAAAATGTGATTTCTGGGCATCTGAACTCGGTCCTCACACCTACGCAGCAGATACTTCACCCACCAAACCATTTCCCCATCCCCTCAATTTGCATTTTCTTTGGCTACATAAACTAAAGAAAATTTTGGTTCAGCTCAGATGACAGTTGCAAGTTGTAACTGTGAAAACTCCCAAACAGTCAATGTGTGAATTGTATGGTATAAGAGTTATATTTCAACAGAACTATTGAAAAAAAAAAAAAAAAGCAAGGGGTTGGGGAAATGGTTTGGTTGGTAAAATACTTACTATGCAGGAGTAACCTGAGTTTGGATCTCCAGCATCCACATAAAAAGCTGTGCATGGCATGTGTCTGTAATCCCAGCACTGGACAGGCAGAGGCAGGCTGACCCCTGAGTTTGCTGGACAGACAGTCTTGCCTAACTGGTGAGTTTTAAACCAGTGAGAGACTTTCTTTTGTTCTTGTTTTTGAGACCGGGTCTCACTCTGTAACCCTAGGTGATCTAGAACTCACTATGTGGACCAAGCTGACCTTGAACTCACAGAGATTCACCTACCTCTGCACCCCAAGTGCTGGGATTACAAATATGCTTCACCACACCCAGATGAGACACCCTGTCTTTATAAATAAGGTGAATGACACCAGAGGAATGGCATTCAAGAGGTTGTCCTCTGTACCCCCTGCCCCAAATAGGAACACATATACACACACACACACACACACACAGAGAGAGAGAGAGAGAGAGAGAGAGAGAGAGAGAGAGAGAGAGAGAGAGAGAAGAAGGAGGAGGAGGAGGAGGAGGAAGAGGAGGAGGAGGAGGAGGAGGAAGAGGAGGAGGAAAGAGAAAAGAAAAGATTCAAAGTGAATGGTGGCACTCACTAGCCACAAGTTTACACAGCATCAGTTGTCATATTTTGACATCCAGCCAAACCAAAATGAGTCCAGATATGGCAGCACACATCTTTAATAGCAGCATTCATAAAACAGGGGTAAGACAATCTCTGGGATTTCAAGGCCACCCTGGCCTACCTAGTGAGGTACAGACCAGCCAATGGCTACATAGTGGGACCCTGTCTCAAAATATAACACAAACAAACAAATTTCTTCCTTTGACAGCCTAAGTGATCTTTGGACATTTAAATTATTTGATATTCACCAAGAACTTTATTTTTAAACTATTTTAATTACACATGCTTATGTGTTGTACATATATGTTTGTGTAGACACTCATGCCAGGGTGCCACATAGAGATCAGATTCTCTCCTTCCACCGTGTGCTGTCCTGGGATCGGACTCAGGCTGTCAGTCTTGGTGGCAATGCCATTACCTGCCGAGCTGTCTCACTGGTCCCCTACTAGCCTTTTCTAGATTGAGATTGTACCTAAGAACTGGCTTGAAGAAATTCAGTTTGTTTTCCTGAGTCCGTGTCACATGCCAGGCTTCATTGTAGATCCTAGAACTCAGCCATGAAAACACAGAAGCTCAGATTCCAGTTGGAGAGATGGACAGCCGCTAGTAAGGAATTGGAATGGGTGTCTGATGGTGGTTAAGTGCTATCAGAGACTGAAGCAGAACAAGAGAGGTCTCTTCATGGTCAAGGAGGCAGAGTCCAGGGAGTGACTTCACACAGGGAGGCCTTGGTCAGGAAGTATGCATCTGGTATTTGTTTGAGACAAGAGCCCATATAGTCCATATTGGCCCCAAGCTCACTATATAGCAAAGGATGACCTTGAACTTCTCCTCCTACTGCCTCTACCTCCCCAGTGCTTGGATTGTTAAGTATGGGCACCACCAGACACAGTTAATGTGGTAGTGAGAGTCAAATCCCGGGATAGACAAGCACTCCACCCCAAACCTAGCATTCGCTATTTCTTTCTCTTTTTTTATTTATAAATTTCTATTTAAATTAGAAACAATCTTATTTTACATATCAATCCCAGTTCCCTGTTCCTCCCACCCTCTCAGTCCCCCACCCACCCACCCCACATCCCAGACATCTGCTATTTCTAGCCATTCTTTCTTCCTTTCTTCTTTTTCTTTTCCTTTTCCTTCCTGGCTCTGCAGGGAATCAAGCCCAGGGCTTCAAGCAGGCTAACTATCTATTCTGTTACTGAGCCACACCCCAGCCTCTCTGCTACTTCTAAAAGAGTTTGAAAGCCCTCAAAGGACAACACGAATCAGAAACCCAGAGAGAATAGAACAGCAAGAAGGGTTATGAAATGAATAGAGCCAAGAGACAGAAAGGTCTGTATAAGCAGGGGCCGGGGGTTTGGGAGTGGGAGGTGGGCAAGTCAGGGTTTGTGAGAGGAGTTTATACCATCTGAGAAGGAAGTCCAGGCTAGCCCAGCCAGGAGGGTAGGTGAAGGGAACAGACATTCAATACGGAGACACCTCTGTCCATAATTAAAATTTTGTTATAGAATCACCATGGAGTTCTTTTGCATGAACTTTGACTTTTAAAAACTCAGTCTTATTATGTGTGGTTACTGAACTATTTGGTGCCCTCTTAAATTTTGTGCGAGGTTCACCCTAGCCTTGGCCCTGGGGAGCGAGTTTGTGCAGACATGGCCAGAGTCCTTGGAGGAAGGGCTGGCTGAGTCTTCAGACTTGACTCTGTGGTCAGTACAAAGGCCACTGAAGGATCTTAAGCAAATAAACGATATAAGCGAAACGCCATTTGGGGATGAGTGGCATGGAAGCCGTGGAGAGATGGGGAAAGAGGGCAGAGAGCAAAGGGCAGTCAGGAAATACACAAAGCAGGCTGAGCCTGAGGCACTGGGCCAGAAGCAGCCAGTACAGAAGGAAGCTGGCTACCCCCTGCCTAATTCAGGTCTCTGCCTGCCCTGCACCGTGTAGATAGAACTCAGCATTCTCCCACAGCAGCCAGACTTAGTAGCCGCCAGCCTCTTGCCTCCTTCTGTTTTTACTATGACTAATTTGTGAAAAACAGGAAGTGCTACTGTGACAGTGGCATTATTTGTGGCTAAGAAGTGAACTTTTGAAAATGGCAAACTCTGGGTCCCTTGCACACAAGCTCACTTGTACAAACACTCCCATGGGGTGGACCCTGTTCCAGCAGGAACCATTATCTCCTTGGCTCTGACATTAGAGGGGACTCAAGAGGGGCTGTATTCTCAGGACTAGGGACAGGCTGCTTAGCCATTCAAAAGTCCCAGAGGAAAGTGAGCATAACATGGAAGGGTGAGTGGCTGGCAGGTGCCAGGCAATAGGAAAGCAGGAAGGTTTACAGGGCGGGTACAGGAAGCCCTGCCCTGCCCTCAGCTTTGGCCCTACAGTTGCACTGTCACTGGAGGTATTGACTGCTAGTTGGGAAAGCCTGGAGACAGAGGAAGATCACAGTATAAAGTAGGCAGCAGGCTGGGATTGGTGGTGGTGTGTGTATGGTGTTCATATGGCAGAGAAGGGAAGCTCTCTGGTTATTTCATCTTATAAAGGCACTAACACCATCAGAGAAGGGCCCACCCTGCCCTCATGACCTCAACTAGCCCTAAGAAGGTCCCCCAAATTCCATTGCATTGAAGATTAGTGATGATTTAAACACAGGAATTGGAGGGAAGCAAACTTTTAGCCCAGAACACCAGAGGCAAAGATGACTGCTTCTAGAAGGTTCCTATCTAATTAGGTTGAGAAACACCTTTGAAAGGAAAAAAAAAAAGTCTTGAATTCCTGTCACCCACTGAGTCCTCCTAATCGCCTTTAAATGGAGAGCATGCAGCTGTTACCAGATTTCAATGCTTTTCCGTCTTTGCCAGGGAGACTTCGAGACAAACTCACTTGTGCCTCTCCATTCTCTTGACTTCAGCAATTGCTTCTCTTGCACAGTGTGCTCTGACACAGAGTGTTGAGCTGTTTTTCTCTTTCAGCGCTTATACCTCCATCGCATCCCCCAAAGAATCCAACTGTAAATGTTTGGCATTCTTTGCATCTCTGGTCAGCCACACAGTTTGCTTTCTGAGGTTCTGAATCTCATCTTTGGGCCTATACAGAAATGGAAAGGGCATGCCTTGGGCCTCAGATATTTGCTTTTTGCAAGCTGTCTCCTCCTGAGGAGAACAAGTTAGGAGTGTTCTTACAATTTAGATATCTAATCAAATGTTTACAGATGACGATGGCTTAGCTGCTTCAAATGTACAACTCGGTGGCATTAGGTACATCCATAGTGTTTCACAACCATCACCACTATCCACTTCCAGACCCTTCCATCCTCCCCACCTGAAGCTCTGTGCCCATTAAATGGTAACTCGACATTTTCCTTATCTACCTCTTGCTATCCACAGCTTTACTTTGTCCCAGTGACTTTGCGTGATCCAGGTACCTCATTACAGGTAGCATTCTAACTCAGTCTCCTTATTTCACTGGCTAATTCCACTTCATACAGTGCCTTTGTCTTTGTTTATTTACGTTGCTATAACAAAATACCATAAGCTGGATGGCTTGTAAACAGCAGAAATTTGTTTCTCACAGTTCTAGAGACGGGGAAGGCTAAGATCAAGGTGACAGCTGATTCGACATCCAGAGAGAGTCTATTTGGAGGGTACAGATGGTACCTTCTCACTGTCTTAACATAACGAAGGGCAAGGTATACCTGTGCCAACCCCCCAGGAGGAGAAGAAGCTAACCAGATGGAGGAAAAGAATGGAAAAGTGACCCAGGGAAAGACACACCAAGCCTGCCACCAAAAGACCTGCAATGCGCTTTAGTGTATGATTTGTGCTGAGGCAGGGTATGAGGCTCAAGAGAGATAGGGAAGGTGAAGTCCCAGGGGCAGGCTAGGACCATCTGCTGAAGAACCTTGCATGATTGGGATTAATGCTGGGTCTGAAGGGGAAGTCCTCATAGTTTTGAACCAAGGGAGAGCAGAATCTGTTCTTCCCTTGCAGGAGGCATCCAAAAACAAAACAAAACAAAAAACCACAGGCCCTGCTATTCGAGCATTTTCCAAGTGCAGAGATGGACTGGCCTAGCATTGTGTTCCTGTTATCTCAGTTAAGCCTCAGATGAGTGAGGAAGACACTGAATGCTGGAGACCAACTTACCCAGGCTTCACACCCACCCCTGTCTAATCCAACACAGCCCCAGGGCCAGCAGCCATGATCTGTAGGAGCCTGACTCACAGATCAGGACCTGCATTCTCACCTGTACCCCCAAATGACCCAGTGCTGTCTGACACTTGGACAGCACAGATAGAAATGCCAGAGTCTGACTTCACATTGGAATCACCAGGGTAGCTGTAAAATAGTGCACACAGCATGTGCCCCAAGGTCCATGGCATTAGAATTTCTGGCATTTTTTATTCTATGGATGATGGTGGCCATTTCACTGCTTTATGCTTCCCTGATGCCTAGGGAAGGCAAGAAACTCCTGCAAAGGGAACTGCCCTTGGAGGGTTCTTCCAGCCGCCAACAACTCTGTGGCTTTAAGAACCGTGGCTGGCATTCTGCCATGAAAGCCACCACCCCAGTACAGGCCTTGCAAGCATTGGCTGCAGGAACTAAGCTGTAGCAGGCAGTGGTGCCCGGGGCTGGCCCAGGCATGTAAATGGAGCCTGAACTGGGCGGAACAAGCCAGTGTGGCAGTGGTGGCAGCAGGCAGCCTCTGATGCTCCCATGAGTTGAAGAAAAAGGATCTTTATGCCTTCCAGAAGGAAGCTCATTCTGCGAGGCTGAGGAAACAAAGGGAAGAATTGTGTGTCACTCTAGTCCAGACGTCTCAAACAAACAGTAAGTCAGCAGGGAACACAACAAAGTTCTCTGCCCTAGGCAACGACCACACACCCCTCCCCACCCTCCCCAGGAGTCCATGGGTTTACAGACACTGCTCCAGGAGGCTGCAGGCCAAAATCAATTCACAGTCTCTCTGCTGGAATCCATCTGGGCCTCCCCTTGGAAAGTCAAGTCTCAGCTCATGACACCTGGGACTATGAGTTGTGGGGATGGTTCTCCTCCCTCCTGGGATGGCCTTTCAAGGCATCTTCCCATCCTTGAGAATTCCAAGAGCACATGAGAGCAAAGAAAGGGAAACTGAAATCATTGGCTTTGGGCAACTTTGGGCTCTGCCAACTTTGGGTCAGAGCCTGCTAGGGAGGAGAGAATGAAGCTCAGGGGTGGCACTAGGGGAGGACAGTCCAGGCCAACACAGACCTAGGATTGTTGGTCAGATCAGCATAGGGCTCAGAGGTCCCTCCCTCTCTGCCTTTGAGGAATGAAAGCTGCAAGTGAGACAAGCATACACTGAAGACAGCTTGCTTCTGTCCCCACTGGGGGAGCCAAGGCTGACTTGGCACAGGTGACTGTGGCAGCATGCTTCAGACCCGTGTGTAGAGTCACCAGGATGGCCATGCCTGTCTGTTGTCTTCTTCCTTTCTGTGTGACTAACCTAGAGGTGGCAATCATCTACCTGACTTCATGGGAATGCATGGAAAAACCACCCATGTGCTGGGCAGGGGTGGGGGTGGGTGGTGGGTGGGGGCAGCAAGTGGAGATTACAGTGTCAGGAAGCAGTGTGCCTCCAATGACTGGCATGGAGGGGAGGGATGGAGTGGTTGCACCTTCTGTCAAAGGATAGGGAATTGAAGCCAGGAGTGAGAAGAGAAGGAGAGCAGCCTCTGCTAGAAGGATGGAGGGAAACTGAGGCAGAAAGACAGCCAGAGTGGAGTTCACTGAAAGCTAAACTGGGCTTGTACATATTTATGGTGAAGAATGTTTGCATTAATTTTCCATTGTTATGACAAAATACTTAGACAAGACTTAAGGAAGAGAAGTTAATTTGGGCGTATGATTTCAAAGGTTTTACTCAGTACATAGTCCTTTGACCTGGCTGAAGCACGTGGTAGAGGAAAGTAGCTCGACTCATAGCAGCCAGGAAGCAAAGAGAAAAAGAGGATGGGCCTAAAGACAAAATTGCCCCTCCTGAGCACCCCCAACCACCAAATTCCTCCAAAGCAATCCTTCTTTCTGTGGTTTCCACCCCCTCCCAAAAGCCCACTGATGAGGTCAGAGCCCACATGATGCCATCCCCTCCAGAAGGCCCCATCCCTGAACACTGCTGCCCTGGGGACCAAACCTCCTATAGTGACCCACTTCCTCACAACCTGAAAGAATCAGTTGTTCCTTCTGGCTTGGGGACTGAATTCTAGGAGGTCAGCTGGTAGCTCTTGACCTGGCATGATGTATACATGTGAGCAAACAAGGAAATTTGGAGACTTTCACAGGCATGTCTGAAAGATCTGCCAACACAGGGCTCCTGGGCTCGCTTGAATCAGGAACCTTTAAATTCCTTGTGCTACACCTGTTTCTGCACCTTCCATGTTCCCATGGATATGGCAGATTTCTGCTGTTCTTGGACTGTCTAAAGAGGATTCTTTTCAATTGAGAACCTCTGTGTGTGTGTGTGAGAGTGTGTGTGTGTGTGTGTGTGTGTGTGCGCGCGCGCGCGCGCGCACATACACATACGCACATGTAAGCACCCACCAGGTACATAGGTCTGAACCCTTCCAGTTAATTTCCATTAAATCTCCCATCAGTTAAGGATGACAGATGTACAAAGCCAAATGTACCCCTCTCCTTGACAGATTTCACAGCCTTTCTAGGATATCTGCCAAATTGCTAGATGGTATTTGCATTTTTAAAAAATCGAGTGCATTTTGTTATTTGGGTTTTAAGGATTTTCCAGCCTGCCTAAAGACGGTTTATCCCTCGTGCCTCACTTTATAGCTTTTCTTCAACATTCATAAATCCACTTTATCCTTCCATGAGGCCAGTAGCTCAGTTCTTCTCGCATGTTCTTTTGGAGGACACTGACTTATGGAGACACTAAATGACTTACAGTGGTTAGCATCCAGGCACAGGTCTCTGGAAAATTGAGAGCTTTAAATATATATATATATATATATATATCTTAATTCATTGTACGTGTGCATGTATGTGTCATATGTTTTGTGGAGACCAGGGAATTACTTTGTGGAGTTGGTTCTCTCCTTGCACCTTTCTGTATGTCCTGGGATTGAACTGAGTAGTAGGGCTTGGTTAGCAAGTGTCTTTAACTGCAGAACCCTCTTGCTGGCTCTGAACTGCATCTTTCTGACTGAGTGGGCCTGTACAAAGAGTTGCTCTGAAACACAGTGGATGAGGATACCATCTTATTCCATGATACACGGCTTAGGCTTCAAGTCTGGTACCCAATGATGGCAAGTCATCACTTGGAGTATGGCATCTCCCTGTGCACATCTCCTTCTCTGTAAAATGAGATACAGCCCCCATTTAGGAGGTAGGTGTGGATCAAATGAGATAGCGAGGGTAAACTATTTAGAACAATGCTTGGCACGCGGTGGCTTTCAGTAAATACTGTTCAGCTCTAACTTCATCTGTACTTTGGGGAAAGACATTTTATTAGCCAGGCATAGACTAAGCTGTAACCCAAAGTTCTTAAAAGGGTTTTCTCAGAGGGGCTAGAAGATGATTCATCTTTCACCTAAGGGTTAAGAGGTAGGTGGCAGTCCAGGGAGGATAGCAATGCTGGTCCTCAGGGCCAACCAGGCGCCATGTTCCTTCCACCTTCTGGATCCCTCTTTGCTCACTTTTTCTTCCTTCTGTTCCTGCCTGTGAGAAGAAGGGGAAGGAATAGGGGCGGACAGCCTCCTGAATGATCATTCAGAGGATGGACAGTCCTTTCATATCCCATTGGCCAGCACCTGGCCACATGTCACCACAGGAGAGTCTGAGAAATGTAGACTCCAGCTGTACCAATCAAAGAGGCCCACATAAATCTTAGGGGTTCTCCTTCTAAAAGAAAGAGGGAAGAGTTACGTATTCCATGTCCCTGTAGATGTGTTCCTTGGAACTGAATCTGAAGCTGTTAACCCACCTGGCCTCTGCTTCTTGCAGGCTGGAAGTCTGTTTTAGCTCCAGCATTTTTTTTTTTTTTTTTAGAAAATCTAGGGCTAGCTCTGGGCTTCAGTGTTTGAGGTGAATGCCTCTAACAGCAGTGGGATTACCTCCTATTGGCTGGTCAGGCTGTCCACAGTTGTTCAGCCTGTGCTCTCTGTACCCAGACATCCCAGCAACAGTGGCACTGTGCTCTGTTTGAAGCATGCTTGTTTTTCCTAATGGTGTAGCAACTTCCCTTGTCTCTAGAGAGACACTGTCCTTTGTGATCTTGGATCTCAGGTGGTTGATGAAGAAAGGGTATCCTCTCTGCTGCCTTGGGATCTATCTTTGTCTATGTATAGAGAGGACTTCTCCACATCTCACCAGGGATTCTCTTCAAGCTTCAACAAATGAGGTACTCTGGTTATATAGGTGCCCCCCAATGGTCCCCATGTCAAAGTCTTAGTCACAGGCCCGTGATGACAGTGGGAGATGATGGAGGCTTGAAGAGGTAGGGCCTGGTGGGAGGCAGTTAGGTCATTGAAGGCATCCCTTTGAAGGGAATATTTGGATCTTATCACTCCTCTTGTTCTTTGTCTCCCATCTGCTATGAGGGGAGTGCTTTTTCTGTTGTGTGCTCCTGACACAATGTTCTGTCCCTACTCAGGACTAAAAGCAATCCCTCTGGAACGTTTGGGTATTTGTTACAGTCACAGAAAGCTGATGTGCACCAGCTGGCCTGTCTGCTAGTGAGATGGGCAATAATGAGGGCCCTATCCTCTGTAATTCTAGAGTTTATTCTCCATGCTTACCTGAAATCAGTAAGTCAAGAAAGGGCTTAACTTGGCTCAGTGAAAGAATATGAAGGGATAAATATATCAGTGTTCTGTTCCCCGTATTGTCCAGAACTGACTGGAAATGAACACAAATATCTCAGGAGAGCTTAGCTCAGGGACTTTGCTTTGATGAATACTGTTAACACAGAATGAAGGAAGCATATTTACTGAGCACCAACTATGCACCAGACACACACTAAATGTGTAGTTAAGATATTGGATTGTGAACCTTAGGCCTAATAGAGTTTTTCAGAGACATACATGTCAATCTTCTCATTTCACCCCGATAAGCTCTGCAAAGCATGAGTTTTTCATATTTTATAGACAAAAGAAGGTTAATCTCAGAAAGAATAACAGTGGGGCTGAATTTGAACTACGTGTCTGATCCTTCTACATGCCCCAGCTGTTACCATCATTACCTCATCTGCAGGGGTCACTTTCTTTGTTGAAGATGGAATCTATCTCATATGCAGAATGACAGTGGCCACTCGGCTAAGCACCTGAACTAGTGATGACTGTTCAATGAAGGGGGGGATTTCATATGACTGGGGTGGCCACTTTTCTTCTGTATCCTGCAGCCCCCGCTACCCACTTTTGTCTACTTACCCTTGTATCCAAACCCACCCAGTTGAGCCTGCATCAGGAATGCCTCGGCCCTGCCCCTTCCCCAGGGTGCTAATGACGCTGGAGGAACTTGCTTCACCATGAGTTCTTTGAACTCTCAACAATCTGGTCCTTAAGGCTGCCTAGAAACCCTTCCAGTTGTCCCTAGACAGTTCCCTGCCCCTTGGCATCGCCATTTCCTCCTGATTGTTCTTTTCCCCTCAGTCCTTTCTCAGACCTCATTGTCATTGGTCCAGAATAGATCCTGACCATTGACATACCTGAACAGCACTGAAGCGGTAGGAAATATGAGGTGCCAGGCCCACCCTTACAGTCACTCAACTTCTTTTCTCTTTCTATCTTTCTCATGCTGGGGAGAGGTGTGATCCTGCCCAGGACTGCCCATCTCTCCTGGAATCTCTACCCATTGTGTTTTCTCTCTCTCTCTCTCTCTCTCTCTCTCTCTCTCTCTCTCTCTCTCTCTCTCTCTCATGCCTTGAGCCTATACTCTAGCAGTACACTCACTGCTGTCTGACTCAAACTATGTCTGAAAATGGCCACATGCTTGTGTTTCATGCTGTCTATCTTCCCTCCTGAGCTTTGATCACTCTCTTTTCTTTCACAGCCAAGCTTCTTGAAAGAACTGTCTACACTGCTTCCCACTCAACACTCTATCGCCCATTCCCATCTGGTTTCTGTCACCTTGACCTACCCACCTGTGCTGACATCATTAACCGAGCCATTCTCCTCGTCACTTGAAGCTGTTCTTTGGCCTGATGGCATCTTTCTGGGACTAGGTATTGTCACATATCATATCCCTTGCCTCACAGTGGCACTGCTCTGGAGACGTCTACTCTGTCTTGATAGACATATTTCCCATTTCCTTTACAGAGATGCCTGTTTGTCTCACACCCAATGGCCCATGAGACTGCCTGCCCACTGCCCTTCTTGACTTCCGCTCTGCCCCCTGCTCTACCACACAATGAGAGCCGATGGCTCCCAGCTTTCCCTACTGCATGCAGGTTACCTCCCTGGAATCTGATGCTCAATGCCCAGCCTCTGAGGACCTCTGCACAGGGATGTCACTTGGGTTCCTCCTGTTTAGCTTATGAAAGCCAGACTCATCATCATTTTCTTCCAATGTTTGCCCTTCTTAAGTCTTTCCTTTTTGTGAGTGCCCGTTGTCTCTTTCAGGGAAAACAAATCTAACCGTTATAATGGATTCCTCTTTCTTATTGTGTCTGTACTCCATCAGACCTCCCACCTGCTGAGTCTACCTTTTCCAGTGCCTTGAACCCTTGCTTCCTTTCATTCCCTGCCTTTGGGAACATCCTGATTGCTTGGAACAAGTCACATAACTGTGGTAAGTGTCCTCGGGGAGGGTCACATCATGCTCATCAGGAAGAATTATTTTGATTTTCAGTCTGAAATACAGACTGAAAAACAGCCCCGCCAGGGATGGGTAAAGAGAGTCTTAAACCTTTTGGGTGGGGTTGACAAGATGGCTCAGAGAGCAAAGGTGCCTGCCACCAAGCCTGAAAACCTGAGTCTGATCCCTAGGACCTACATGGTGGAAAGAAAGAACCAACTCCTGAAAGTTGCCCTCTGACTTCCACACATGTGCTGTGGCAAGTACACACACACACACACACACACACACACACACACACACACACACACACACAAATGTAACCCATGTGTCACACATCACCCCACAAACACCAAAAGTGTGTCAGCTAGACATTCTGGAAGGCAGAAGCTCTAAATCTGAGAGTCAGAAGAACCACACACCCTCTGCAGACTTCTGGGACATTCTATTTTACCTGTCCTGGTTTTGGTGACCCCAGGCTGTCCTTGCTGTCCTGACTTAAGGCCTCACCCTACCTCTCCTCCTCCTTCACAGGTCACCCCTTCTGTGTTTCTCCTACTCTTTGTCAACTCTTCCTTCATAGATCTTGCCACTGGACTTGGGGCCACTCCGTTGACCCACAAGAATCTCATTTCTAGAGTCTTTATGCAATTGTATCTACAAACACCCTTTTTCCATAGAAGGTCATGTTCACAGGGACCAGGAACTCAGGCTTGAGTGTATCTTTGGGGAGAGCCACTACAATACAGGAAGAAATAGATGGCTCCCAAGCACCACTCCTTGTCTGCCCGACACCTACCTTTTCTAGCTAAGCACTTTTGGAATTGCACTGCCCAACATGGTCCAGGTTGCCAAGTTAGCTGGTGTGTCTTCTTGGTCGGGTATGTCTGTTTCTCTTAATCTGTCCATTAGTTACTAATGACAAGTGCAAATACATGCAACATTGGACATAGAGATGAATAGGAGGCTGTGAAAAGGTCCAGTTGCATTTGGTGATAGAGTGGGGACAAAAGGACATGGTGCTGTCACTCACAGAGTGGTCTATTGCAGAGGTGTGACAAGGAACCTCTTAGTGTCTGCTGAAGAATGAGTCCCTTCATCAACCAGAGGATGCTGGACGGTGCTCTCCAGGACACTTCCCTTACCATTGCTCTCAGAGGGTGACATCAGTGAGAGTGTCCCCTCTAGGGACTTATCAACTCTAGCATCTATTTGCAGACAAGAATAGAAAATTCTAGGGTTGGCCTCTGGTAGTTAAACAATCTTTTCTGTAGGTGGCTTGACTGGAGTCCCTCAGACAAGATGGCTCTCTGACACTCAGTTGTAGCAAGGTTCTTTTTCTGAAAACTCCAAGGGCTGTCAAGCAGAGCCAGAAGCCTCTGCAAGTCACACCCAGGGATCTGGACTCTGTCCTTGCCCTGTCTCCTGGCTCATTTCCTACACTTTGCCCTCCCCCAGCCTCGCTGCTTGGCCTCTACCCTGGACTTGTTGAACTGAGGAGTGGGGTGGGGTGGGGCTGATCCATGTGGCACTCCTGCCGTCTCCAGTGGCTGCTGTTTGAGTATGGGCAGGCACTGTTGGGAGAGGGGGAGCCGGGAAAGAAGGCCTCCTGGTTCTGTCCTGTCCCCCATTTTGCTGTCCTTCTTTGCTTACACTGGGAGCCTGGGACAGGGAATTAGACTTTTGCAATCCTGAAGTGTGATTTCCTAGTTCTTGATTCAGTTGGTTAACTGGTTCCGGGCAGAAAGATGAGCTCTTGGCTGTAGTCCCTTTTCCCATCTTCCAGAAGGTCAGCTGGGACTGAGGAGATTAAGGGGGGGTGTCTCTTTTCTTTCTTGTAATTAATTTTATTTGTGTGTACAAGTGTTTTCACAAGTGTGTGTGTACCTGTGTGTGTGTGTGTGTGTGTGTGTGTGTGTGTGTGTGTGCGCGCGCGCGCGCGCGCCAACACTCATGCTTGTGCATATGCATGTACAGGTGTTCATGGAAGCCAGATCAACCTCAGGTATAGTTCCTCAGAGGTAGTCTACATCGAGTTTTGAGACTGGGTCTATCACTGGGACCTGTAACTCACCAATAGCTGGCCATCGGGTCCCAGGGATCCTCTTGTCTCAACCTCCCCACTCAGAGATTGCTAACATGCTAACGTGCCCAGCTTTTTCCATGGGTGCTGGGGATCGGACTCAGGCAAGTAGTTTACCAGCTAAGTCATCTCCCGAGCTCCAAGAATGTTATTTTCTTACAGAACAGGCTGAAGAAGGAGCCCACACATACTATCTGGCTATCTCTTCCTCCTCCTCCTCCTCCTCCTCCTCCTCCTCCTCCTCCTCCTCCTCCTCAGAAGTCATCTACATTCGTAGCCTCTCTGCCCATGGATATTGACACCAGATTTCACAGCAGAGATCCCAGCTACTTTGAAACCTGTCAGCTGCTGAGCATACATGTTTTCAGTATAAAGTTCAGAGGCATTGAGTTATCCATGTATTTTGCAACAACACCATCATCCTCCTCCAGAACTTATTCCTCATCTCTGACGAAAACTCTCCCTTATCTTATCCCTGTCCCTTTACCAGCTACTGGGAACCCCCACTCTGTTACACTTACTATCTTTGTGAATTTAACTCACTCAGATACTTCACATAAAATGAAATCATAAAACATTTGTCTTATGTCTGGCTTCACTTTGCAGTGGCTTTCATAATGTCTTCAAGACACATCTATATTACAGCATGTGCAAGAATTTCACTCCTTTATGCACATTATAAGTATACTTGTTTATTTGTCAGTATTATTTGGGTTGCTTATGCCTTTGGGCATAGAGAATGATGCTGCTAAGAACACAAATGTATAAACACGCAGTGAGTTTCCTGCTCGCCCTCCTTTGGGGCACATACCTGAAATGCGCTTGTTGGATACGTGGTCATTCCTTGTTTCATTTTTTTGAGGAAGAGCCATTTGATCTGCTAAGAGGCTCCACCATTTCACATTCACAGCAGGGATGGTCAGGGGTCTACCTTTCTCTAACTCTCAGCCCAACTAGTATCTCTGCTTTGGCTTTTGTTTCTCTCAATAGACCCCCAATTATATCCTTGGGCTTTGATTTGCACTCTGTAATGATTTATAGTGCCAGTCTCTTTGTGATAGCTCATTGATTCATAATTTCTTTTGGAGAAAGATTTATTAAGCTCCTTGCCCATGGCTTAATTGAGGTATTCGTTTGCTGTTGTTGAGTGGTGGGAGTTTATATTGCTCATTCTTAACCACTGTGGTTCCACAAAGCTTGAGATCTAGTTGAGGGTGTGTCTTCTAACACAACGTCTGGGGTTTTGTTGTTGTTTAGAAGTGATGTGACATTTCCCAGCCCTTTACTCTTCCATATGTATGTTGGAATCAGAGCCAGGCATAGTGGCACATACCTGTAGTCTCACCTACTCAAGAGGTTGAAAAAAGGGAATCATCCCAGTCTGTGGAGTTTAAGGCCAGCCTGGCAATAACAAGATCCCATCTCAAAAATAAATTTGAATTGGTTTGTTGAGTTCTTTTAAAATAAAATAATAAAATATTTCTGGGGAGATTGCTCTGTTGGTAAAGTATTTGCTGGAAAAGTGTGAGTACCTGAGTTCAAGTCCCAGAACCCTTAGGAAAAAAGGGGTGTGTATAATCCCAGTATTGAGGAGGTGGAGACAGGTGGATCCCTGGAGCTCAATGGCCAGCCAGCCTGGCTACTTGGTGACACCAGGCCAGGGAGAGAGAGAGAGAGAGACCCTGCCTCAACAAAAAGGTGGGTGGGGCTGAGTGATAATACTCAACATTATTCTCTGGCTTGCATACATATATGAATAAACACACAAACACACACATACAACACACACACACACACACACACACACACACACACTCTTGCTAGGACTTTGGTTGGAAAAGCTCAGAATACATGTGTCAATTTAGAGAAAAGTGGCATGTTTGAGATACTGAGTCCTTCTGTCATAAACAGAACTTTGTCCACATTTGTTCTTCTTTAAGTTTTTTAGTAAAGGTCTCCATAATAGGATTTCACATGTTTTCTTAGATTGAGATCTGTGTATTTGTTTTTGTCTGGGCTTCTGTGGCCTCAGGCTGTCCTGGCTTAGGGCTCACTCTCATCTCTCACCTCCTTCACAGACTCACACCTTTGGGTTTCTTCTATTCCTTGTCTTTTCTTGCTGCACAGGAAAAAAGTGCTTGTTGATAAAATGACAAGAAGACTCTTGAGATAAGACCACTGTGGATCAACTGAGTGGCCTGAAATCCAAACGGCGACTTCTAGGGAGGTTTTCAGGTTATCCTTTACCTCCCCTGGTGGGGCTGTCGTCAGTCTGGATTTCAGACCTAGGTGGTCAATCAAAATAATGCTTTCCTGTCTCATGAACATGCAGCGTGCCCTCCCCCACTCTCTACCCAGTGCTGGGGATGGAACCCAGGGCTTCCCCTGTGCTAAGCAAGTGCTCTACCACTGAGCTATACCCTCAGACCCAGGACTATGGTTTTTTTGGTTAAGGGATGGTCCCAGGACCCATGGAGTCTCTCTATGTGTAGCTGCAGTGAAATAAACATTCCATGTCTTTGAAATTGTTATCTGCAAAGACAATGTAAACAAGAGCCACCAGTGGTCATTTTTGTCACCCCCATAGAAGAATCTACAACTAAGTTATCAAAATTCATAGCCGAATTCAGAAAAAAAAGTTTGACATGAAATCAATCCATGCAAATCAATTGCATGTTCATTTACTGCTAATAGTTGGAAAATTTAAGTTTACAAGATACCAAAGCTGGAACAGGTCAGAAAAAGAATGTTCCAGAAGCCTTCAAGAGGGTGTGTGGTTCTGCTGACTCTCCTCTTTAGAACTAACTCCTGCCTTCCAGAACTTCTAGCTAACACATTTCTGGTGTTTTCAATGTGACATGTGATCTGTGGCTGCTACATGCCCAGCAGGAGTTTATTACATCTTTGATCAGTTTATCTGTGTGCGCACTGCCACAGCACATGTGTGGAAGTCAGAGGACAACTTTCAGGAGATGGTTCTCTTTTCAACATGTGGGTCCTTAGAGGCCAAACTCAGGTTGTCAGCTTGATGGCAGGGACCTTTGCTTGCTGAGCCATCTAGCCAGCCCCACCCTGAAGGTTTGTGACAGGGTCTCTCATTGGGACCTGGGACTCTGGCTGGCTGGCCAACAAGTCCTGTCTCCACCTTCCCAGTGTTGGGATTACAAGCATGCACCAGCACACCCAACTTTTTGTATGTGGGTTTTGGGGATCTCATACTTGCCAGGCAAGCAAGTTACAACTGTGTTATCTTCCTAGCCCTCCCCCCACTGTTAGGATTTTGATAAGTCTGTGGGCGCCTAATTGAATTCAGTAGGTTCAAAGGCCATAACTTTTTATTAGCGCAATTAAATTATTGATTATCTTGTACCTCATGGCTGTGCTGGACAGGTGGTAGTTATGTAGTCCCACAAATGAGATGAGGATACTTCTGCCTTAGTGCCTACATGCAGGGGGTAGCTCAGAGGAATTTGCTGCTTTACACAAAATGGAGCGACTAAGCACAGTAATAGACAGCCAGGATGACACTGTTCTACAGCAAGTAGGCAATGAGTACAGTATGTTCCTCACAACGGCTTGGGTGCCCTTTACCCAGGTGATAAAACTGAGGTCCAAAGAGGTTATATAATCTGCCCAAAGTTCATAAGGGTAATAGCTGATCTGCATCTTGGATTTTAGTCCATATTCATCTTTTGTGGGGGGCTCTTGCTAAACCAAGAGAGAAAGTATGTGTGTGGGTCTGTGTATATCCATTCTTGTGTGTGAGTCTGTATGTATATGTCCATTCTTGTGTGTGTGTGTATCTATTCTTGTATTTGAGTGTGTATGTCCATTCTTGTGTATGAGTGTGTCCATTCTTGTGTGTGAGTGTGTGTGTGTATCCATTCTTGTGTGTGTTTCCATTCTTGTGTGTGTGTGTATCCATTCTTTTGTGTGTGTCCATTCTTGTGTGTGTATCCATTCTTGTGTGTGTGTCCATTCTTGTGTGTGTCCATTCTTGTGTGTGTCCATTCTTGTGTGTGTGTGTGTGTGTGTGTGTGTGTGTATCCATTCTTGTGTGTGTGGGTACTTAGAGGACAACCTCATGCCTTAGTCCTTAGTTTCCACCTTGATTGAGTCAGGGTCTCTCTTTTGTTGTTCGACATGGTATATGTCAGACTATCTGGCACATGAGCTTTCAGGGATTCTCCCATCTTCATCCTCCATCTCTTTATAGCAGTGGTCCTCAACCTATGGGTCTTGACTCTGTTGGGGTCAAATGACCCTTTCATAATTGTCACCAAGACCATCAGAAAACATAGATATTTACATTACAATTCATAACAGTAACAACAACATAACAGTTATGAAGTAGCAATGAAAACAGTTGTATTGTTGGGACATGAGGAACTGTATTTAAGAGTTGCAGCACTAGAAAGGCTGAGAACCACTGGCACTATAGGAACATAGGGATTATAAACACACACTACTGTACCCAGATATACAGGTAAAAATTTGGAGATTCAAAATCAGGCCATCCACTTTTGCAGCCAGCTCTTTCAACACTGAACCATCTTCCCTGACCCTAAACATGATATTAAATGCTACCCAACTCTGTGATCAATGCAGCAAAAATGATGTCATGGAGCCAGAAATGCACCTTTAGCAACTGCTCCAGGATTCTGATTTGGGCAGAGAGCCACACTTTGAAAAACAGTGCTTCCCGTAAAGAGAAGCTGAAATGCTTCTCACACAAAGATGAAAGTATTCAACAACAGAAAACCTCTGGGATGGAAGCCAGGCATAATAGTGTACATACCAATATGCAACATTCCAAAGGCTGAGGCAGGCAGGAGGATCAGGAATTTGAGGCTAGCCTGAGCTAAATAGAGGTAAACCTTGTCTCAAAAACATACACACAAATATATTTTTTAAAAATATAATCTTTACTCTTCGAATTTGAGGCTATAAGGGTTATGAAATGGAAACATACCTCATCTCTTCCTATCCCTTAGGGATAGGTATCCCTACCTAAGTCCCAGGTAAGTGCAACTCATTAAGCTTGCCTAAGGAGGCATGGCTCTCCCTCTTGCTAACAAAGACCCTTGAACAAACACATACTGATAACTTGATTGTGTGTGTGTGTGTGTGTGTGTGTGTGTGTGTGTGTGTGTGTGTGTGTTATGTGTGTAGGCATGTAAGATGACAGCTTTAGTAGAGTGATTTCTCTCTTACATTTGTTTGGGTTTCTTGAATCAAACTAAAGTCTCAGGCTTGCAGAGTAAGCATCTTTACCAACTGAGTCATCTTGCTAGCCCACGGTTTGGATGTTTTTGAGACAGGGCTTTATGTGTTTCACTCTGGCCTCAAACTAGAGCTCGCTGTGTTTAAGGATGACCTCGAATTCCTGACCCTTCTGCCTCCTCCTCCAGAGTGCTGGGATTCTATAACACTCTAGATTCTAGCAAGTGTTCCTAGGAACCATTTCATACCTTAATGAAAATACATTCTAAGCTCCTGGAAAATCCTTTTCTGCTCTTTAACAAGTCAAACCTGATGCTCAAGCTGTCAGACCTGGAAGTGTCCATAGCTTGCTAGGCAGAAACCAAAGGAAAAAGGCTTAGTTGTCACCTAAACATAGCGGACTTGGATGTGAAACAAAGTGGCTCCAACTGCAAACACTTGCTGGACCACCTTGGCTTTTCGGGTGCAAATTTATGCTTGGCAAGGAATGAGATGAAAACTTCTCTCCACCTGGTAGGCAGTGTTTTCTTGAGCTCCTGTAGTTTATATTGGCTCCTGGGAAGGGTTGGCCATCACCCATGGGTCAGGGAAGATATATGCATTTGAGGGCTAGTCATTGGCCTGTGATCAACACAAGACATCTAATGGGATAAGGCCATGTCTGGCATTGCTTCTGGGTTGTTTGAAGTTAATATCGTGAGAACCCAGGGAGATGTTTCGGTTATACATTTATTTGATAAATGAAGAGACTAAGACACAAATTTACAAAGCAACTTGCCCTTGACCACCCACGTGATAAGAACCTACCCCTCTCCTCTGACATGTATTCTGTGAGGGCCTGCTGCACTCTGAGTTTGGTCTTCAATGTAGAAATTTCTTCTAAGGCCAACAGACTCCGCCACTCATTGACCTTCACAAAATACAAGAACAAAAACCATAAAAAGGACACAAACATTGGCCCTTAGGTCTAGGGATAATGAAAATACAATGAACTATTTAGACTTGGGTCTAAGAACAATGAAAATAAAATGAACTAAAAATTATATATGTCAATCACTTAGCCTGGTGCTTGGTGATTTTTTTTAAAGTTCTCAGCAGTCAAATCCTTGGGGAAATTTCTCCTACACCTATGTAAAAGATGGGTGCAGTAGTCTATTCCTATAACCTAAGAGCTGAGGATACTGAGACAGGGGAGCCCTGAAGTTCACTGGTCAGGCAGTTTAGAGGAATCAGTGAGCTCTAGGTTCAGTGAGAAACCCTTCTTAAGATGATGATGGTGATGGTGGTGGTATGCAAAGCAATTGAGGAAGACACCAGAAGTGACCTCTGGTCTCCACACAACATGTACACATATGTATGTGCACCCCTACACATATGTAAATAAACATACAACACACATTTAGAAAAAGAAGCCTACAAGTCACAAGGGCTGCTTTCAAAATCCGACTTTAACAAATTTTCAATATGCAACTGTAGAGATGTTTCAGTTCCTTTGGGGCTTCTGAGTCCTCATAGGAAAAATGGAGGCATTACCAATCTCCAGCCTCCAGTGTTATGTGTGTACACCTGTGTGTGCAAGTGGTCAGGAGAACATACACTCATGCACAAGCACACAGAGGCCAGAGGCCACTGTTGAGTGTCTTCCTCTATTGTCCTCCACCTTATTTTCTGAGGCAAAGTCTCTCAGTGAATCTAGAGCCTTGTTCATTTGGCTAGACTGGTTAAGCAGTGAGCCCCTGAGAGCTGCATCCCAAAGCTGGGACTGCAAATGTGCCAATGTGCCTGGCTTTTTTAGGTACTGGGGACCTGAATTCAGGTCCTCATGCTTGTGTTGGGAGCACTTTACCAGATCATCTCCCAGCTCCAGTGAATTTTATTGTTAGGATCAAGTACTTGGAAGGCACTTATTAATGGCACATGGATGTTATAGAAAGAGGAAGTGTCTTTGTGAATAGATGTTGGAGTTAGGTTTTAATGTGGCAGGAGCCTGAATCTGCGGGGTGGAAGCAGTGTCCCAGTTGCTTTCATCATGACTTTACAGAAAAGCCTACTTGAATTGCTTTCAACATTGAATGACCCCACTCATCCAGAGAGCCAGTCAATTCAGTGGTAGGGCTATCTGGGTATTCACAATGGCATCATGGCTCCAGCTGCAGCTCTTCCCAAGGGTTTCCTCTGTAGGCCAGTTTATACTTCTGGTTTTGTGTAGCATGGTAAATTGGCAAGACCAGATCCATGCTTTGAACCCACAGCCCAAACTCATTTTTTTTCCACTTGGGGCATTCTGGGAGTCATTCTAATTCAGTAGTCCTTAACCTTTCTCATGCTGTGGCACTTTAAAACAGTTCCACATGTTGAAGTGACCCCCAACCACAAAATATTTCATTGCTACTTCATAACTGTAATTTTGCTACTGTTATAAATCATAATATAAATATTTTTGAAATAGAGGTTTGTCAAGGAGGGGTCACAACCCACAGGTTAAGAACCTCTGCTCTAATTGGACCAGCCTAGACTACATTCACCAATATCAGGTGATAGCCTAAGCCACATGTTACCCTTAGAGCCTTAAGTAGAGTCTGGTTCCTTAGAATGTGGGTCCCCTACATGGAAATCCAGGCTTCTTACAGAATCAGCCAGGATAATCACAATATGGGGACCTGTTTCTTAAGATCTATTTATTATTTTATGTGTATGTGTGTGCCTATATGAGTTTATGTGCTCCACATGTATACAAGCAGGAGCCCACAGACACCAGAAGAGGGTGTCAGATCCCCTGGATCTGGAATTACAGATGAAGTGAGTATTGACTTCTGAATCATCTCTCCAGCCCCAGGAGTTGCCTTTATTAAGAGAGAGAGAGAGAGAGAGAGAGAGAGAGAGAGAGAGAGAGAGAGAGAGAGGGAGAGGGAGAGAGAAAGAGAGAGGACAGAGTAAGCTGTGTATGAGAGCAGCTGCAGAATGTCCTTTCTTCTTGAGAGTCAGTTGTGAAGTCCAGAGCCTGAGAAAGAGGATGGGCATTGGAAGTGCCTGGTGTGAGCTGGGAGTTTACCAGCAGGCTCAGGAAACAGGCCTCTTTTCTCCCACTATACAGGCCTATCCCTTATTCGACTCTTGCATTTTTTACTCTGCCTTAAACTGTTCAGTGCGGAGATAAAGAGAGCCCCCAGGGTACTGACTCTGAGCAAGAGGCCTTTTCTACTTTTCTTCTCTTGTAATAGACCCCATGTCCCTGAGACAGGAACTGTGACCTCATTTCATAGATTGAGGAAGGAGTTGGATGGGAAGTGACTGACTTTCCAGAGCCACTCATTAATAAATGGGAAAGAGGGGTTGAGGTCCCTCATGGCTGTTGACTCTAAACCCCACATGTAGGTAGCCATGTGGCCTGGCCCTTGAGGATTACTTTGTACTGTGTGTCACACCAAGCACCCAGGCTGGTGACCCTTTTGCATGTTGTCACTTACTCTGAAGCATGAGTGTGTTCTGTGCTATGCACAGAGACACTGATGAGTGTAGGGGCTGGAGACAGGGACCACTCATATACTGGGGCCTCCTTTAAACCTGCTCCAGGGAATTAAGGATGGAAGTCAACCCTGGGAGAGCTAGCCAGGCAGCCATTGAGCATCCTGTAATAGCGACATTGGCGCTTCTTACACCCTCATCTCTAACAGGGATCGCCATTGGTAACAGGCAAGATCTCTGGGCACTTGAAGCATCCTCCTGGAACCCCAAGGCCCCTTCGAGGCAGGTGTTACTGTTCTCCTCTTTTTATAGATGAGAAAGCTAAGGACCATGAAAGCTGAGGTCATAGCAGGCAGCTTGGTATTCTCTTTTTTTTTTTTCTCCATTTTTTAAATTTAAATTAGAAACAAGATTGTTTTACATGTCAATCCCAGTTCCCTCTCCTTCCCCTCCTCCCCTAACCCCCACTAACACCCTACCTATCCCATACCATTTATGCTCCATAGGGAGGGTGGGGCCTCCCATGGGGGTTTCAGAGTCTGTCATATCCTTTGGGATAGGGCCTAGGCCCTCCCTTGTGTGTATAGGCTGAGGGAGTATCCCTCTATGTGAAATAGGCTCCCAAAATCCATTCCTATGCTATGGATAAGTACTGATCTACTAAAAGAGGCACCATAGATTTCCCAGGCCTCCTCACTGACACCCCAGGTGTATCCTCTTACCTCTCTGAAAAGTTGCCCAACCATCTTGAATGGCTAGCAAATGGAGGAGTCAGGATTTGAACTCTAGTTCTGTCTGACATGAGACTGTGGGCTAAGTACTTTTGCTTCAAAGCAAACTTGAGGAAAACCTTCCAATGAGTGGTCTGGCTTTGAGTCTCGTTCCCTGAAGAGAAATCCTATTCCTGGGAAAGTGGTCGTCTTTGTTGGACTAAGCCCATAAGGCCCTTCCTTGTGTGTCTGTGCTTATTGACACCACAGTTCCCCTCCCCCACTCCTCACTTCTTCCCTGAACCAGCCACTTCACACCCAGTTCCTCTGGGGTGTGTACACCTGCAGCAATTCTAGTAGGGATCTTCTGGGCCTCAGCCACACCACCCACATGCTCATGCAGAGGGTGTGAGCTTCTGCACGCTTAAGGACACAGACAACGAAAACAGAACCTTGAGATGAAAAGGCCCATGTGAACAATCACAGGTATGACAGCCACTGCAGGAGAAGGTGGCTGTGGGGAAATGGATTGCCCCCCCTCTTTCTTATGTTCCGTTTTTAGCTGTGTTTTTCAGAGCAAGTAGGTGCCATGGTGATAGGAGCCATAGAAATAGATGGAGCACACCTCCCAGCAGCCGTTCCCATGGAAATGCACCAGGGAGAGCCGGTGACTTGCCCCTGCAGCTGCCTGCTGCACACTGGGAGTAGGCCCCTGATGGCTTCTTACTGTCTTTCTGGAGTTGTACCAGGGTCTGAGGGTGCACTCTCCCTCCTGGGGTAAACTGAGACCATCCCTGAGTCTTCCCAGGGTTCTCTTAAGGAACTTGACTTTCCTTCAGCCTGGCCACCTTGCTTCACAGTCACCTTCAAACAAATCCTATGAGACTTCCTGTTCCCACAGTTGTGAGCATGCGTCTAGGTCCTGCCTGGATATAGAACTGGTGTTGGGTTCATGCTGGATAATAACAAATTTAGGGGCGGGGACTGAGTACCGAACATTTGGTGCCCATAAAATGAAATCTCAGAAGATCTAAGCCAGTAAGCCAGGAGAGGTAGGAGTGATTCTACTTGAGACTGGCACTTAGTCTGTGAAGCCTCACTGGAACACAGGGAGGCCTAGATGCAACTATTTTTGGACCCGGCTTTAGTGGACTCAAAGAGCCTTTGAAACAATAGTTGGAGCCATGGCATTGCACTTATGTAACTGAATCTGCAAAGCGATGGATGTGTGTACAGATGAAACTGTTCTCTTTTGTTTGGATTTAGTATACATCTTCCAAAATGGAACCCAGGTATAAATACACCATTTAAACCTAACTGCCTTATATAGGGCCCAGCATAAAAGTATTAATGTTAAAGGGTATTATTATTGCAGTCCTAGAGTATCTGTTTCTGTCATAGGATACTATTATATTATGAACATCTATTTTCATAGATCAGTGCTCTCAGGTGGCACACATCTCCAGGGGCAGGATAAATGCAATCCTGGACTAAAGTATGATTCTAAGACTAAGTACTAACCAAGTGAAATTAACTTTACTTTCAATTAAAGAAGCATGTACATGATCCTAACACAGGAGGGTTTTGTTTTGTTTTGTTTTTTTCATTAGTAACAGTCAATCCACAAACAGTTACATAAATAGTTAGAAACTGTGAAAATGGTAGTACTGGAAGATGATAAGGAAACGTTTGTCCTGGCATCTGAGTCCTTGCCACTGAAGCCCTGTCCTAGCAATTGAGGTGTTTGAAGCCTCCAACCCCTTCAGTCAGGGAGTGGTGTGTGTATGGTAGACTTGGCTTGTAGGTCACACCATTAAAATAGATAGTGCGGAGCTAGCTAGGCATCATTAAAGTAACTGCCTGGTTTAGCCTACCACTTACCCAGCGAACCATGTGACTTGGCATTGATCACTGGCAACATCTACACTCAGACACCATGTGGATTCCTGGGTCATATTTCGTGGTTACAGGAATGTAGCCTGATGGAGCCATTACAGAAACTCCATATTAA
The DNA here is from genome assembly GCF_003668045.3 of Cricetulus griseus. Classification (NCBI taxonomy): domain Eukaryota; kingdom Metazoa; phylum Chordata; class Mammalia; order Rodentia; family Cricetidae; genus Cricetulus; species Cricetulus griseus. The sequence goes on along the minus strand of NC_048598.1, from coordinate 104,947,500 downwards.
ACAAGCAAACACGTGTGCTCTAGTTTCACAGGCCAAGCCAGCTCTGAAGCAGAAGGATGCCTTTCTTGCCCACAGCAGTCATGCCTTGGAGTTTTGCCCCTCGGTTGGGTTACTCTACTTGGCTGGCAACTCAAAGCAGATCGACTTTGAAGGAGCTGCTCTCAGACATTCCATGACTCTAAACATGGACATTCACAGTCATGTTGGCAGACAGAGTTATGGCCAGATTTTCAGAGTCATACAGTGAATGTTTGGCTACAAGAACATCCACACAAAACCTTCCTTTCCCAAGACAAGCTCCTTTGCCATAGGGTTGGGACAGGAACCCCAAGGCTAAGAATTCTCCACACCTCTGATTTCAACTGGACATTTAAATGAATGTTTAATACTAGCTATCACAATTACCATCTTTAAATATGCATTTTTAAATCTTAAATTTCAACTTTCTTATAGTAAAATATATATTGCGTGAAATGCTACTGCTGTTTGCCATTTTTATGTGCATTGACCTAAGGTATCATTAAGATATCACCACCATCTTTTCCCAAAACATTTCCATCTGCTCAAACTGAAACTAACTGCCCACTGTCCCCACTGCCAGCACCAGCAACTCCCATTCACTGCTATGTCTGTGAACTAGGCTGACCAGGGTTCCTCATGTGAGGGAACTCACACAGTATCTGTCTTTCTGTATCTGGTTTACATCAGTTAAACTAATGCCTTCAGGCTTTGTCTGTCTCAGTATGTGTCATTAAAGATGAAAACTATTCCACTGTGTTTATACTCCACATTTTGTTTACCCACAATTTAGTTTTACCATGGTTTATTTCTTTCCATCTTGTTAAGATTTTGAAAAAGTCACAAGATGATGACAATGACAAGAAGAGCAGTCTCAGAATCCCTGTGCTATTTCATAGCATCCCCTGATTTTTAATGAGCCATTTAGTATCTGTCTGACATACAGATTCCTCTGTTAGTGAGTTATAAGCTGGTCCTATCATTATTTCTATTTTTATCACAATTGATTGCTTGATGATTGATTGGTGTGCATGGCAGGGGTACACATGGCCTACAGTGTATGAAGTTGGTGCTCTTCTTCCACCACGTGGGTTCTGGGGATTGTCAGGTGTGGACGCAAGCGTCCTTACCTGCTGAGCCATATCTCTGGCCTGTGTTTTCATCATTACTATTTTAAATTTGTATTTATTATGTGTGTGTGGGTGTTTTGTGTCTGGCCACCACATGGGGACCTGGTGCCTGTGGAAGTCAGAAAAGGGTGACAGACACTATGGAACTGGAGTGACAGATAGTTGTGAGCCACCATGTGGGTGCTGGAAATCGAACCTGGGTCCTCAAGTGCTCTTGACTGCAGCACCATCTCTCCCGCCCACTTAGTGTTGTTTTAAACAGTGTAGTGAAGTCCATGTTCCTCTCTCTCAGTATGACCAATGGGTGTTCAGTGTGTCCCTTCAGCATGCCTCGTTATTCTCTGAACATACATTTGCTTTCTGGACAAAATATTTCAGGATCATCTGATGGTTACCTTGCCCCGGCAATCACAATGGCATTGCATTTGTTAAATGTTAATTGGCTTCCTCGGTTTCTTTTCTTGTCCTGTGATAAACAAACAGCTTGACAAAAGCCACTGAAGGGAGAAAGGGTTTGTTTCAGTACACAGTTCAAGTCCATGATAGCAGAGAGTCTAGGTATCAAGCACTCAAAGCACTGGTCATGTCACATCTGCAGCCAGTCACGGAGCACAACGAATCCAAATGTTCAGCTGCTTTCTCTGTGTCAAACAGTCCAAGACCCACTGACCAGAGACCCATCCTGCCCACAACCAAAATGAGTCTCTCTGCATCAGTTAACACAATCAAGATACAGATATTCTCGGGGGCTATCCTTAATCTAGTTAGCCCTGACAGGTGTGCCCAGAGGCTTGTCTCATGGATAATTCTAGATTCTGTCAAGTTGACAACACTAACCATTATAAATAAAACATACATTGAATACATTTTCCCATTTTTGCCATGTTTATATGTATAGAGCTGTGTCATTAAACATCTCTACTTTGTTTTCTGTCGGTGCACCACATGTGGACCTAGTGCCTAGGAAAGCCAGAAAAGGATGTCAAATCCTTGGGGAACTGGGAGTTATAGACTGTGAGCCACCATGTCGGTGCTGGACATTAAACCTGAGTCCTCTAGAAGAGGCCATCCTTTCTCAGGGTGAACTTCCCCCAAGGAATTTCAATTCATTTTAACAGTAAAAGATGTTTCAAGTCCAAAAATCTAGGCATTATAAGATGTACTCGCCGGGCATTGGTGGCGCACGCCTTTAATCCCAGCACTCGGGAGGCAGAGGCAGGCGGATTGCTGTGAGTTTGAGGCCAGCCTGGTCTCCAGAGCGAGTGCCAGGATAGGCACCAAAGCTACACATAGAAACCAAAAAAATAAAAAATAAATAAATAAGATGTACTCATTCCTCCTAAGGTATTGCCTGCTCCCAGGCAGAGCTAAGGGATATATACTACCTGCCCCCCACAATACACCCCCTATATTCTTTAAAATCTAGTTCTGCCAAGAACTAACCTAATCCCAGCATTCGAGGGGCAGAGGCAGGTGGGTCTCTGTGGGTTTGAGGCCAGCCTGGTCTACAGAGTGAGTTCCAAGCAAGGCAGGGCTAAAGAGTCCCTGTCACAAACATATAATTCTAGGCAATGATGGCCACTGTTCACAGTGGTAAGAACCTCCTGATGTAATTCAGAAACTCCAGGCTTTATTACAGCCTTTTCCTTACCATGTTGTACCTCCCTGGAGAGAGAAACAAGGTTCTTGGGATTCTAACATGTTGATTTTTAGACATAACCAAAAATACCTCCTTCTCCACATAGCTGTCCCCTCAGTCTTCTTGAACACTCTCCCCTAAAGACCAGGTCTGACCAACACACACCATCACCACAGGGACACATTCTCACTCCCATAGAGCTGAGACACCATAGCACAGGCCCTATTCCCTAGACTGGCCTCTTCAGCCCAGGTGGACTCTGATACCCTGCTTTGGGCCACCATAACTTCCTGTCCCCTACCCTGACCTTTGGCTCCTACCTCTCTCTGCTCCACCCAAAGGCTTTAGGACTGAGTCCTTTATCAAAGGGAAGGTGAAGGAACCACTGTTTGTCTTGATGGGAAATATTTGTTTGTTAACAATTCTTTTCATGTTAGGAGCACTTGTGTCTGACCTATTAAATAAACAAATGCTAATTATGACTGCCAGCGTTTCCCCGATCTTTTGTCTCTGTTATTGTCATGACATTTTTAATGAAATGTTTGTACAGTTAGGATGCCTTCTTCCTTACAGCAACATTTATTTTGCAAATTTGCAGTTGTATTTAGGCTACCACCAGCAACTCTCTTGGCAAACACTGAGCAACTCCCACCACAGAAATTAATGAGTAGAGACAAGGTCTGAACACCTACTCGTTCTGTTCTTCCGTTGTCACGTGGAGGGACTCTGGGGAACCAGTCCAGGGGACAGCTATGGAAACCAGAAATGAAGTTTTGTAACACTGCAAATTCTTAGTTCTTGTAAACAAGTCTTCTAGGTTAGCCTGAGCATCCAGGAAATGAACTGTATCTCCTAGTTTTTGTGGAGGACCCTTGAGATCCCAGATACAGTCCTACATCAATGTAAGGGTCCTCTGTGTTTGTTGCTGACAGAGCATGATGAGATGGTGTGGGAAAAGAGCATGCTATGTTCCAGTGAAGGCTTGCTGCATTTTATAGTTCTTGGCCCCTGAGAACCACTGGTTTCTCTGTAAAACACATGGCTGCCTTGGGCTTCTCAGCCCTGTGACCTCTCTCCTGCTTCTCTGACTTCCTCATCTCAGGGGTACCCATTCACCTTGACAGGGGACACAGAGTAGGTGCGTCCTATGTGTTGGGTACTGTTGCCGGTCCCCCTGCTCTTGCCACCCCTACCCTGTGTCACATAGAGCTGCACAGATCCCTCCACAAGCTTCTCTTCTACTGCCCCTGCTGTCCACATGCTGAAAAGGTCATTCATTTTCACTCCAGGAACGCCCTACTCATCATTTTGGAATCAGCTTCTTTTCTAACTTCAGTCGATGTAGCCTAGGAATGCTAAGCACATTATATTGCTGCTAACTGTTTACTTTCTTTCTCTCCACAGGAGACAGGCATGATGCTAATTACGTGTTTAATGTCTGTTTCCTGGGATGGTAAATCCCTATGGGCGTAGGTTGTGGCTGTCGTATTACCACAGTATCTCCAGCACACTGCACACTGAGTAACAAATGAAGGCAATGCTTCTACAAGGCTAAATGGGAACCAGCCCAAGAAGTGACCCAAGAACCTCACATGTGCTAACTCATTGGGTCTAAGCACAACTACTGAGCATCACAGCAATAGTAATCCCAGTGAACTAAAGATAAAACAGATACAGACAGGTCAAGTGATTCCCCCATAAGTATACAGCGAGGTTGAGAATCCAACTTGACCTTAGTTTGCACTTTCACTATGATAATTCATGCATGGAAGGGAGGATGTTGGATGTATGTATGCATGCATGGATGGATGGATGGATGGATGGATGGATGGATGGATGGATGGATGGCTGAGTGTTTGGAAAGATGGGTGGATGGATAGATATACTGATGGATGAAAGGGTGGATGTATGGATGGCTGAGTAGATGTACTATGCTTGAACACTGGTACAATTTGTATAAATATTGTGTAGATAGTTTATGAGAAAGAATTTAGAATTGGGTCACAAATATTACCACATCCATCTCCACTTCAGAGCACACTGTCAGACACTGTGGTGGTTTGTGTAAGAATGGCCCCCATAGGCTCATAGATTTGACTATTTGGTTATCAGGGAGTGGTACTATTTGAAAGAATTAGGAGGCGTAGCATTCTTGGAGGAAATGTGTCACTGGGGGTGGGCTTTGGATTTTCAAAGTTCACTCTAAGTCCAGAGTCTCTCTCTCTTTTCTGCCTGTGGATCCAGATGTAGAACTCTCAGCTACTTCTCCAGCACCATGTCTGCTTGTGTGCTACCATGCTTTCCATTATGATAATAATGGACTAAGCCCCTGAAACCGTAAGTAAGCCCCAATTAAATGTTTTGCTGTGGCCATTGTGTCTCTTCGCAGCAATAGAATTGACTAAGATAGTCACCCCCTTGGTCCCTTCCTCAATGTTCCAAACACCCCTCAACTAGCACAGAGATGGAGAGGCAGGGCATACTCTCTGAGAGAACAGTGGAACTATCTCAGCCAGCACAGTTGTGAGAGGACAGAGTAAAAAGATCTGGATTCATGGTGGATTGTGAGACTTTTGATGAGTAGGGAAGGCCCTCTTGAGAATCCCTAGATCCCTGGAGTCAGTTGAGGAAGGAGGCTTAAGAGTGGATAGAGGTCAGGACAGACCCAGGGATGCAGGGAAACACATCACCCTCTCCACACGTAAGACTCCCACTTTAAGCTCCTTCTCCACCACCTCCATGTCCACCCTTCCAGAGTTGGTCTCCATGGATTGGATTATGGGTGGTATACTTGTACAGAGAGAATCCCCAGCCTTGTTTCCTTCATATGTTGGGGAGATTGTTTCCATTGAGGCACAAAGAGATGCTCATTTTAGGACACTCAAGATAGCTCTGAAGCTAAAGATGTTTGTTGTCATGTCCAACAATCTGAGTCAATCCATGTGCATGTATGTGTGTGCACAAATAAATAAAAAAACAAAAGATAAAAAATTTTAAAGAGCTAGTTCATTTTAAAAATAGTTAAGTGACTTGCATTTCCTGGTCTTGATATGGTTTGAATATGTGCCCTATGCTGGTTAGTTGTGTATTTGTTTTTTCCTTATTATTTTTAAAGATTTGTTTAGAGACAAGGTTCCTCTGTATAGCCATGGCTGTCCTGTAACTTACTCTGTAGAGCATTCTGGCCTTGAACTCAGAAATCCACTTGCTTCTGTTTCCCAGTGTTGGTATTAAAGGCATGTGCCGCCATGACTAGCTGCTGGTTAGTTTTAAATGTCAATTTGTTTAGAACCAACTGGGAAGCATCCCAGCTGGAGAGTTATCTAGAGAAGACTGGACTGTGGGCATGTCTGTAGGAGGTTGCCTTGATCTTTAATTGATCCAGTTCACTGTGGATGGAACTATTCCCTAGGCTGGACCCCAAACTGTACAAATGAAGAAAGCTAGCTGAATAGCAAGTAAGCAGCATAAGTGCATTCATTCCTCTCTGCTCTTGACTGTGGACATGGTTGACCAGATGTCTCAAGCTCTTGCCTCTGTGATCTACCAGCAGTAATGAACTATTAACTGGAATTATAAGCCAGTTTCTTTCCCTAAATTGCTTCTTTTCAGGGAATTATATCACAGCAACAAAATGAAACCACATTACCCTCCAATGTTGACAAACTGAAAATTTAATCTCCCAGATTGTAAGTTAATGGTATCTGAAGATAGGATCTTTCTGGTGTAATTAGGCTACCGTGGTAGCATTAGTGACTTCACAAGAAAAGGAAAAGAGACCTGAGCTAGCACATGTTCTCTGTCTCACCACATCTCTGCCCCACCAGGTGATGCCCTCTCTCCTGTCAGAGTGCATTAAGAAAGTCCTCAGCAGATGCTATTACAAGGTCCTGGGCTTCCAGACAAATAAGCTTAGATTTCAATTTTCTTTGCTTTTTTCTTTCTTCTTTTTTTTGAGAGGTAGAGAAAGATCTTGCTACATAGCCAAACTTATTATGTAGCCTAGTCTAGCCTTGAATTGGCAACCCTCCTGCCTCAGCCTCCTAAATACTGAGACTAAAGATATATGCCATCATGCCTGACTTCTAAACTTACATCTTTTTAAATAAGCTATTCGGTTTGGGGTATTTTGTTATATCAGAAAAAAAGACTAGGACAAATGCTTACATAATCTCCAATATAACCAGTCCTGGGTATGTTCAATTAACTTCTACTTAGTTGTCTCTAAATTATTTATATGACAAACACCACTGCCATGTACTCTGGGATTTTGTTTGCTATTTGAAAATATCTTAGTATGCATTCCGAGAATTGAATTGCTTGAATAAAGCAAAGGAGTGGCTCTGTGAAGGTGGAATTTCAGACATCTACAATGGGGGTGGACCAGATATTTTTACTCTGGAGGCTGGGTGTGTCAAGCCCTGCTGAGAGGATGATTGTCTTTGGGACCCATTATTGGCATCTTTGATGCCAAGGAATAATATTTGTGGATTTGATGATTTGTTCTTCAAAAGAGAGAGTTCTTGACTGGATCTTGTCTTCTCTCACTTCTAGAGGAAGATACTGAGGAAGGAGACACCTGGGACACCCAGCAGTGGGTTCACCAGAGGTCATGATGGAGAGCCAAGAGTTTGGTATTCAGTTGTTGGAGAAACATATGGACTTTGGTCCTACAATCGTATTGTGGTTAATAAGGGAATGGTCTATGCTATTGCTAAGATACACAGATTCTTAGTACCATATAGAATGAATATATGGATTGATGGATGGATGGATGGATGGATGATGGGTGGATGGGTGAATGATTACACAGATGTATAAATACATAGATGTGGGTAGGTAGTTACCAATAACTCATGAACTTAAGTCTGGTTTGGATTAGGTCTCTACCCATTAGGTCTCTAACTATGGGACTTTATGTAACTTCTTGGACCTCCATTAGCCTCTGTTTCCTTGTCTGCATTGAGTTTAACAGTACCTTTCTTCGAGGTCTATTGTAAATAGCCAATAGATGGTCTAGCACACCATGAGTGCCCAGAAATTATGGCAGCTGCTATCTTTTGTTGTGAGTAGACAGTCTCTGGCTGTTTAAACCCTGTTCAGGGAATAACCCATCAGATAGGAAGTTGGATACTAGATAGGACACTGCGTTCTTCCTTCCAGCCAAGCATGCACGTGGCACACCTGCAGGATGCTTTTCACGGGACAGGTTCTACCTACCCATATTTATTTCTGAGTTGGGAGATCAACTGGGGATCTGCTTGTATTTCTATTTACACAACAGATAAAGAGAAGGAAGGCAACATCCCCCAGGAGCTGGACTAAAGCTCTAACTGATTTCTAACCCAGCTTTCACTTGTTGTCATGTCCCATGGGTGTCTCACTTCAGTGGGGTTTGTTACACAGTCTTTGGTCCTCCAGCTCCTCGTGGAGCTGAGGGCAGAGGCTGTGGCTGGGCTGCCATCTCCCATGTGGCTGCAGAATAGTTCTGTCTTTGGCCTTTACTGAGAGCCAGATGGAAGTGCTAAATGCTCTGCAGTGACTGGGAACCACAGACATCTAGAACGTCAGCTGCTGACTGGCTACTTGGGCTGGAGTCTGGCCTGCCAGCCTAGGAGACAATCAGCGGTTCAACCTGCCAAGGCAGCTGCCTTAGGCCTCAGCTTTGCCTTGCACTGGGGCCTGGAATCCAACCTCACCTGACCCTGTGGGCTCCCCACCCCAGCCAGAACTAGCTGTTCTCTCCTCTGTGCCTTCTTTGTTTGCAGCTGTTAAATCAAAGCACTCAAGTCGGTTTTAAATGCAGCTCTCCTCTTCCTAGAGCAATCTTGTTCTTTTGTTGTTTGTTTGGGATGCTATACAAACCTAAATCTTTCTTAAATTAGACCTGAAGCTTACTGAACATGGTTTTCTACCTGGGAGACTGGCTAGAGTTGAAAACACAAATTGGTAGTTTTGAATCCCACTGAGTATATCTCTTGTGATAGAAATACTTGTGGAAAACCAGGCTTATCTAAATTCTTCACTCTAACACCTCTCCAAAGCCCTGCGTTCTTCCATTCTGCAATCAGCCTTTGTGATCTTATGCCAGGTACTTGGCCTATCTGAATACAAAGATCATGGGTCAGAGGTCAGTGCTATGAGCTAGCCACATAAGAAATCAACTTATCAGATTTCTTTCTAGACATCATTTCCTATAGCTTTGAGACCATTTCTGTTTTTTAAAATAATTTTTAAACTTTGTATGTGATATATGTGTTCACATGTATTCACACTTGTGTGGGGGGTGTGTATGCTTGTATGCATTGAGACCAGAGGTTGAGAGTCTTCCTCAATCATTCTCAACCTTGTTTTCCTAGACAAGGTCTCTCACTGGACCTGGAGCTCACTGAATGGTTAGACTGGCTAACCAATCAGTTAGAGGGTTCCTCCTCCCACCCTACACACACTTTCCAGCACACTTTATATATGGGCGCTGGAGATCCAAACTCAGGACCTCATGCTTGCGCAGCAAGCTCTCTGCCAACTGAGGAATTGCCAAGTCCCAAGTTTTAAACTTCTCATTGTAATTTTAAAACATATTCTATATTTAAATTTTACAACCTTTATTCCTTTACCAAATCCGAAATAAATCCCTGTGGATAGAGGGAGGCATACCTTCGAAAACCTCCAATCTAAACAGCAAAAGTCATAGGTGATAACTAATTGGGCAATTGTAAATGCCATTCTCTTATTTACTTGGTCCACAGAGAGATTTTTGGGATGCACTGCGTACTTGGGTTGTCATGGGTGCTCTGGAGCCCGTGGAAGGACTCTAAGAGGTGTCTCTGTCTGCCACGTACTGGGGAGAGAATGGAGTTCAAAGTCAAGTAGAAGGTTATGCTGCTGTGGCCCCAGCCCCATGAGAGTAGTTCAAAGAATGTTCTGAGAGCAAGAAGGGCCTGTCCAAGCCTATTGGCTGCTCTGTAGAGACTCGGGTTCTGAGCTGCTTCTGTGGAATACAAAGTGCTCAGGGCAGGATAGAAGACACTGCAGATCAGAAGAAGAGAATGCATTAGTCACAGGTATTCAAGTTTGCTCACTGGACACTGAGACCAGATGGGGGAAGAACTCACCCTCAACAGGGCTTGGTCATAGATTGTCCAGGGCACAGCACCCAACACCAACTCTGTGCCTATAGGGAAACTGTCTCTAGGTCTCCTTTCCTCCATTGTTTAGGTTCCCTGCAGTCCACCGGGGATGGTATGGTGCCCTTCTCACTTCTCCTAAGGTCCCATCTTCCCTCTGCCATAAGGAGTCTACCAAAGGCAGCGCACATCAGAAACACATCCAGCATGACTGAAGGTAAGCGGAACGTTTGGCTGAGTGGTTGGTTGGTTGGTTTTATTAAGACAGGGTTTCATGGAACTAGCCCAGGATGTATTCAAACTCATCGTGTAGCTGAGAATAACCCTGGAGTCCTGATCCTCCGGACTCCACCTCCTGAGTGCTGAGATTACAAGTGTACTACCATGCCTGGCTCTGTGTGTGTGTGTGTGTGTGTGTGTGTGTGTGTGTGTGTGTGTGTGTGTATTCGCACATCAATCAGAAAAACAGCTAATCACTATTTAGCTTCCCAGAATGAGTTGTAGAAACCTCATGGAGGGGGTCTAGGGCTATCCAGTTCTGCTTGCTTACCCAACTCCATATGGAAAACTGCACACAGACTTAGTCCATAAAAGTAAGTTTTTATGCTAGGCATGGTGGCTCATGCTTGTAATCCCAGCATTTTGGATACTTGGTGGGAAGACTGCTGAGAGTTTGAGGCCAGCCTTGGCTTCATAGTGAGTTCCAGACCAGGCTGGACTATTTAGTGAGACCCTATCTCAAAAATAAACTTAAAAATAAGCTTTCTCCCACCCATGGAAAAAGTGCCACAGACCACAGTGCCTTCTAAGCTGATCTTGATCCAGACCCTGTGGGTTGGCATTATTCTCTGTGCAGCACTTATCTTGCCACTGTCTTATAGGCATGACACCCAGAACTCCCAAAGGTCCTGAAACACACACACACACACACACACACACACACACACACACACACACACACACAAATGCACATACATGCAGGCATGTAATATATCACTGACCTCATTCCCACCAATATTTCACAATACAAACAAACACGTAAGGACTTAGGCTATAGCTCAGTGTGGTAGAGAACTTGCCTACTATGCTTAGGGCCCTGGGTTTTATTCCTCACACCACAAAAAAAAAAAAAAAATAGTCTATAGACTTCTCTGGTTATGGTACAAACACCAAAGGAAAAACCATTAGCCTGCTTAATGTGCTTAAAGTAAGAGTTCTGATTTAGCAGAAAGCTATGCTAGGCCGCTATCATTATATGTGGAGGAATGGCTACCTATTATTGCACAACTAAACACCCTAAAGGGTAATAGTTCAGAAGCATAATTTTCACAAGTCTACAACTATGCTTGGCGATGTAGTTTCTCTGCCTGCACCATGGCTGGACCATCCAAGATACCTTCTCCCTCATATTCCAATGACTGGACTAGAAAGCCTAAAATTTCTTCTTGTGGAGCCTCTCTGCTGGTTAGTTTCCATTGTTAGCTTGACAAGCTGAGAGTCACTTGGGAAGAGGGAAACCTTAACTGAGTAATTGTCTCAATCAGATTTGCCTGTGGCAGCATTTTCTTGATTGCTAATTGATTTAAGAGATCTCAGCCCACTGTGGGCAGCTCCATTCCTAGGTAGGTGGGTGGATCTGGACTATCTGAGAAAACTAGCTGAGCACAAACCAAGTAAGTGCCATTCCTCCACAGTTTCTGCTCCAGTTCTTAACTTGGGTTCCCACCTTGGCTGTGGTGATATCTTTCTTGATGGGGAATGTTCTTCTATATATGTTTCTCTTATTGGTTAATGAATAAAACACTGATTGGCTGATTGACCAGACAGCAAGTGATGTAGCTAGGCAGAATCAGGATATAAGCAGGGACAAACAGGAAATCGCTCTCTTCTCTGTGGAGATCGTTAGCAGTTACCGTGTGAGCTGCCAAAGGAGTTAGAGGTCCAGACCCTTCTCTGGTAAGATAAGACCACATGGAAATACTTAGATTAATAGAGATGGGTTAATAATTAAGACAGAGGTAGCCAATAAGAAGCCCTAGTCATCGGCCAGTAGTTTCATAATTAATATAAGACTTTGTGTGTTTATTTGAGACTCAATAGCGGCAGGACTCAGCTTACACCTGACCTTCCCTGAATGATGAATTGTAACCTGGAAGTGTAAGACAAATTAAGCCCTTTCCTCCTCAAGTTGCTTTTGGTCATAGAGTTTGTCACAACAAGAGAAAGGCAAACTAGAGCACTCTCCAACATGGTGGCCAGACTTCTTTCTTTGGTAGCTCGGGATGCCAAGAGAAAGCAGTCCTCTAAGATATATGCAAGCCAAGGCTCAAGGCTGTTCACACCACAGACTAATGTCCTCTCAACCAAAATGAGTCACATGGCCAAAGCCTGAACCAATGAAGGTGGCCCATTAGTACATGAATGGCAGGAAGCAACATTTATATAGAAGACTCCCAAGGTCTAGCAAAGCCGTTGTACACCTTCAGCACATAGGAGTTTCATCCCAGACAGCGACTGGCTCCTGGAACCTCAAGGAGGCAGTGGGTCTGAACAGCCCAGGCTGTGTGCCTCCAGGGTGGACAATGAGTGTGATTTCCAGATTTGCTCCTCATAGAGTCACACTATGAGTAAACTGTGCAACCTTCCCAGGCTTGTTTCCAAAATAAAATATGGGGACAGGCTCCTCCACAGGAGCCTTCTGGAGAGCTTTGTGGGCTGGAAAATTCCCTCCAAGCCAGCTGCTGCTGTAGGATGATCTGTCAGGAAAAAGGGACTAGCTGGAAATCGCCAGCCTAGAGCTGAATGTTCAAGGCTGTGAATCTGACTGGGAGTCCTAAAGGTTTTTCTCCCTCTTTCTTCCTCTGGTTTAAAAAAAAAAATTGATTTTTGGTTAAGGGACTCAGAATAAATCACTCAGTTTCTCTCCACAAAGAGAAAGTGTCATGACCTTAAATGGAACCTGAGAGCCCCAGGGATGCATGAATCACACTGGGCCTTCAAGAAGCACCACACCTAGAAGTGTGGTCTAACCCTTCAAAGAGGGACCTCAAGGCCTCTACTCCACATTGTGTTGCTAATGGGGACAACTCAGGGCTTTTCTATTCATCTCCCTCAGTGGAGATGAACAAAACCTAAACACAGCTCCTGAAGTGCATTTAATTAAAAAGGAAACAAAGAAGCATTGTGTCCCTGATGCCTCCCTGATTTATTGCATTAAAAATCCAATTTGTCCTCACAATAGGCTTTGGAGGGAAGAGGCAGTGGAGAGACTGGGGAGGTCTTTAAGCTGGCTGCTTCGCCTTCACCTCACCACAGGTGCAGGTCACTGTGGAGCCAAGCTATTCCCACTTGAAAAGTGCAACAGCACCTCTAATTCTAGCCCACTGGAGTGCCCTATGAATCCTCCCGTGGAAAACCTGTTGGTGACTTTGGCAGACACTGTGGGTTTTGAGGTGATGAGTGCCAGCACTACCTCACCACTTGCTAGTTCTGCGGTTTTCCCAGAAGATGGTCATGTCTACTTCACCCCTCTCCTCCAAGGAAATCCGGGACCCATCATAGAAAAGCCCAGAGCCAGTGATCCAGTGGATACAGCGCCGTGATGAAGAGTTTTTAAATCACATAGCACAGAGCAACCTGGAACACCATAGGCACACAGTAAATGTCGCTAAAAGTGTTCGTGTAGAGCACAAATGCCCAGGGTTAATGGAGCACATTAGGCTGTTAGGAAAATTGTTCCGGAAGTTACTTCTCCAGTAGAACACCACTCTGTAGTGTGGTCTCCATCTTAATTATTGTAGCAAAACTTCTGATACTGGGTGTGTTGGTTACCGTCTCACGACTGTGACAAATTGCCTAACAGAAGCAACTTGTGGAAGGTGGGGTGTGCTCTGGCTCACAGTTCGGGGTGATGCTGTGGGAAGATTCAGGGGCGGGAGCAGGAGTCACATGATCACATGGCATCCCTAGTCAGGACACAGAGACTGATAAATGTGGCTGATTTGCCCACTTTTTATTTAGTCCAGAACCCCAGCCCATGGAATGGTCCTGTTATGCCCAGGACTCTCAGTACCACCCACATTTAAGGTGAGTCTTCCCAACTCAGTTAACCTCGTCTACATGGGCCCAGAAGTTTGTTTCCATGGTGTGTCCCATCAAGTTGGTGATCAAGGTTATTCGCCCTAGTAGGTAACTTATGAAAGAAAGGTTTCTGTTAGCTCATGGTTTGGGAAACCAGAGAGTCCAAGTGTCTGGTACCAGAAAGCATACAGTTTTAATTCATGGTGGAAAGCAGAAGGCAAGTCTCTAGATGCCCAAGGGCAAGCAGGAATGGTGGAGTCACTTTACAACAACTGCTTTTGTGCTAACTAAGCCAGTTCCTTGAGAATAAAAACTCACATGAGACAGCATTAATTCTTCAGTGAGGGTTGCAGCCATGGCCCAAAACATCCTAGTAGGCTCCACCTTCCACTGCCACACAGAGCAGCAGTTCTCAACCTGTGGGTCACAACCCCTTTGGGCACATATTGGATATCCTGTATATTAGATATTTACATTACAGTTCATACGAGTTAGCAGAATTACAGTTATGAAGTAGCAATGGAATAATTTTATGGTTGGGGGTCACCACAGCATGAGGAACTGTATTAAAGGGTGGCAGCATTAGGAAGGTTGAGAACCACTGAAGAGGAACCAAAGTTCCAACTCACGGACTTCTGGGAACCTGCCCAGTCACGACAGTCTTAGTTCTACAACTCTGAGAAAGACAGAACATCAAAGTCACTTGCAGGCTTGACACCTGGAGACAGTTATTATGCAGATATATTCCTTCGAGTTCTTTCATCAGTTTTATAAAAAAGAGACGACGTCGAACATACTGTTTTGTTGCATACTGGCATTGTTCCTTTATCAGTGGATGTGATGTTGGCAGAGCATAACTCACGGAGGTCTCTTTGAAGTAGGCATGAATAGTGCCAGCTTCCAGGTGGGGAAACTGAGGCCAAGAGATGAAAAACCACTTCACTGAGGTAACAAAGAAAGTCAAGATTCAAGATCAGGGTCATCTACATCCAAACCCAGAGAACTTTCCAATTCCTAGGATAGCCATTTGCCTTCTGAGGAGCTCACGGTATGCAAACGGATTTTCCCCCACTCACCTGTTGAGACTATGTGCCCTCTCTTCAGAAATCCATCTGCATAGTCAAAAGATACCAAGGTCAATGTCTGCAAAAGATTAGCCAAAAGACAACAACACAGATGAGAGGCACTGGGTCTTGTCAGTCACCAGGGCAAGGCACACATGGTAAATCTTGGCTGTCAGCTTGATGATATTTAGAATCACCATGGAAACCGAGCATGTTTATGAAGGGCTCTCTAGATTAGATTACTGAGGTAGGAAAATTTTAGGGTCCTAACTAGATGTGATATCATTCCATGGACCCAGGACTGATGAAAAAGGGAAAAGCTAGCTGAATACCAGCATTCTCTGCTCTCTACCTCCTGAGTGTGGCTGCAACATGACCAGCTGCCTCTTGCTGTCATACCCTCGCCATACAATGGCTGTATCCCCTGCAACCATGAACCAAAAATATGTCCCTCCTCTCTCAAGTAGCTTTTCTCATGCAATGAGACAAGTACCAATAACATCCCATTGCAACCACAGTGTGACCCCCATGACACAACCACCAGGACTACAAAAATGAAAAAGATGGGCAACACCACATGCCAGAGATGCCCAACATGGGTGGCTATCCCAATCAGTAGAGCCATAATGGGAGGTTACTGGGCACTATCCAGTAAAAATGATGGGGTTTTTCTACTGTAAGCCTAGGAGAATGCCAAATAGGAGAGCACATGTATACCCCCAAATGCATGCTCTGTAATGCTTGTGGAGGTGCCATTTGATATAACCCATGTTAAAAGTCCCTCCCCAGTAGACAGGAGTCAACTCTCATTGTGTGAATATACTACACACCATAGCACGTGAACAGGCTACCGCTAAATATGGGCCAATCCACAGATGTTAGTAAAAGAATTAGGACTTAAAATACATATGGTATATGGTTCCATTAGATGAATTCCAGTGATGGGTCATATGTGGGTTGGAAGTTAGGAGAGTGGTACCAGGGATGGAGCAGCCAGGGTGTCGACTCCAAGGAGCCGACCATGATGTTTCTCAATCTGGGTGCTTGCTAGGTGGGTGTGTTGATTGTGTAAAAAGTCCTACGCTATACACTGTTTGTTGAGACAGGGTCTCACTATGTAGCCCAGGTTGATCTCAAACTTGTGATCTCCTGCCTCAGCCTCCTGAGTGCTAAGATTATAGGTGTGCTCCTCCACCATACACAGCTACGCCACATACTTAAGTATACTTGTGTGTGCATCAGAAACAAGTCAATCAAAGTGGAACCAACAAGGGTCTGTAAGTACTAACCAAGCGTGCCTTTGTCCCATCTCCCCCCAACCCAGGACTCCAACCAGCTAGTGTGGTGGTCCTACCCAGATCCCTAGCACCAGACTTTGAGAGCTTCTGCCAAGCCAATCGTGGCCCCCTGCCCCTGCTGGGCCGCTGTGAGCCAGAGAAGGTGCTGCCTCGCCTGAGCACGGTCCCCGACATAAGGTAAGAAGCCTGTGCTGTGGTAGATGCAAGCATGAAGATGCTGCAGCTCGGGCTCTTTGTTACTAGGTACACTGATCCAGCCTTAGCGACCACATAGATCACGGTATGGAGCATCCCATGACCACTGCTCAGGAGCGAGCTGCCCTCTCTACCTTTCTTACTCCATACCCTGTCCTCCAGCCCCACACCTGCCCCTGCCCCAGGCCTGGAGAAAGACTGTGGGCAGTGTCTTGTTCCATTTCCTGTTGTCATGATAAAATATACTAACCAAAGCAACTAAGGGGAAAGGGGGTTTGCTTTAGCTCACAGTTACCAGGGAAACAGGGTGGCAGGGGCTTGAGTAGACAAGAGAAGAGAGCAATATTTTTTTTTGATAGCATCTCACTATGTATCCTTGACTGGCTTGGAACTAGCTGTGTAGACCAAGTTGGCCTTGAACTCACAGAGATCTGTCTGCCTTGGCCTCCTGCATGCTGGGATTAAAGGTGTGTGCCAGCACACCTGGGCCCAGAGCAACTAAGGCACTCATGCCTGTGGCCAGTCCTCCTGCTGTCTCCACTCTGATGCAGATCAGGATCCTCTTGCCTAGGGAATGGTGCCACCCACAGGAGATGGATCTTCCCACTTCAGTTAATATAATCTCCCAAAGACATTCTTACAGGCCAACCTGAGACTCTCTTCCCACATGAGTCTAGATAGTGTCAATGACAATGAAAATGAACCATGACAGACGCTGCTACCTGTCACTTT